>NC_137971.1:34147067-34747067 GCF_963924665.1 Micromys minutus | reverse complement strand
GCCTTCAATAAATCACACAGATCCCCAGGGAACTGATTGCAAAATAATCCGGAATCTGGGGCCAAAAACACCTTTGCACAGAACTGTTTGCCCAATTTCTATTCCCTTTATCGAAATTTCCAACAACAGCCAAGCACGAAACACAGAACGTTCAGAAACATATTCTCATACACACGTTGACAGCTCAGAACTACATCTTGCCTGAATTGGCCAGACACCCTGCCCCCAGCATCGATTTGCCCCCAGCAGGTGGTCTTGTGATTCTCAATCGCATCCCATAGGGATTTTCTGCTGGGGGGGGGGGTATTTGGAAACCCTCCCTATCCTGCTGCGTCAAAGGATCCTGTCCTCACACCCAGGCTTTCACAACACTGCTTGGGACTCTCTGACATGGGATATGGTTATCGGAGCACATAGCAGAGGCTCTGTAACAAGATCCATGCGCGGCAGAATGACAGACATCTGTGAGGCTGTGGGGAAGCACACATCCTTGAGTGAAGCAAGGGCCTTCCCGGCCATCGAAGCTTTTCCCCAAACTCCTTCTCAGGGCATTCACAGATCTGAAACCAAGATCTTCTGCTGCGGCGGCGCTGGGGTAGGGGGCCTGGGTTGCGAGAGTGACGAGGCCACCTGCACCACATTTGCCTCTGCCGGTTTCTAGCACCTGTACCTGGCATGGTGTCTTTCACGGCTCTCTAATGAATGAACAACTTGGCGAGTTAGCGGACAGTAAGCAACCGATCACCTGTTAGCCATCTGCCGGATTTATTGCCATTTAATCGTCAGTCACTGTGGCCAGGGTACAAGGAGGATTAAGCTACAGTCTTCCCCGGGGAAACGCACGCTGAGGTAGGAGGCCTCCCAGCTGTGTGGTTCTAAGAGAGTCACAAGACAGAAATATGGCCACCAAATGTTGATTCCACATCTCTCTGGCTGTCTTCAAACAGGCATTGAAACACTTAGTGACATTCTTAGGAAAGTTACCAAAGGGAAGGAAGGGTATTTGGATGAAGAAAAGCTCAAAAGACAGAATAGAATGCTCATGCACATGGACTGCACAGTCTAGTTCCAGAGAAACTCATCCCTCAAATAAATGAATGATAATACATAGAGACACATAAGTGCACAGAGGCACGTAAGCACATGCCCTTGCACTAGCATGAGCGCACATACATTGTTTAAATGTTTATCACAGAGACAGAACTGAGAAGCTACCATCACAGAGGTGGATATAAAAATAGAGCACACCGTGCATGGGGGAGGGGGCACAGTTGGAATCATACACACATGAACAGCCATTAGAGAGAAGCAGGAACACTCACATGCATTCGCAAGAAGGCTGAAGTTAGTTCCCCTTATGGACTTTCACGAGAAACCACCTCGAGAAATAGATAGGATAAACCACAACCTTTAAAATGCATGAGGAATCCATGTGTAGGGTAGACACATGATTTGTCCAAGGTCAGGGCTGAAAATTTATATAGAAGAAAGACATCAAATCCTAAACTATTTCTTCGTGCCACACTCCCTGCTTCGGGATAGAGGTGGTTTCTGTGCAGCTTATGTGGATTTTTTTAACCACTGATTTGTTTTTATCCACTCAAAACTGTTATGTTTATAACAGTAAATTAAATTTCGAATACGTATTCTTAAATTGGTCCTTCTGCTTGCTAGCAGATAGAAAAGAAGGGAGAAGTAACCTAAGTTAGAAAAACCACGTAGTGTCTGGCTCCCGCTCTCACAGCCATTGCAGTACATTGAGCTCCATAGAGACAGCGCTGGGACAAATGAGAGCCGGACGGGCACTGGGCGACTCTCTGCCTCCTGGAGGAAAATCAACTAAACATGGGCAAAGGAGATCCTAAGAAGCCGAGAGGCAAGATGTCCTCATATGCATTCTTTGTGCAAACCTGCCAGGAGGAGCACAAGAAGAAGCACCCGGATGCTTCTGTCAACTTCTCAGAGATCTCCAAGAAGTGCTCAGAGAGGTGGGAGACCAGTCCTGGTGGTATTTTCAATACCCCCTAACCTTGCCTGGTACAGTCTGGGGGTTGTAAATTGGCATGGAAATGTAAAGCAGGTTCTTGTTGGTGCACAGCACAGATTAGTTATATATGGGGACAATAATTCAGTTGGATTTTTTTTGTTTTGTTTTGTTTTTCCTTTTGATTTTTTTTGGGTTTTTTTTTTCATCTTCTGTTGTTTTTGATGCAACTTATACAAAGACAATTGTTGTTCTGTTAACTGAATACCACTCTGTAATTGCAAAAAAAAAAAAAAAAAAAAAAAAAAATGTGGATGTTTTGTTGACATTCTTCATACTTCTAAGTAAATAGAATCCTTTTACTAGAGAACAAAAAGAAAGGTGGTGTAGATAAATCCTAAGTAATAGATCTCTCATTGTATCTTCTATTGGATATTTTTGGAATAAGTAGATGCAGTGCAATTTGACCAACAAACATAATAATATAACTTGCTTTTCTCCCATATGCCATGAAAGAAATTAAAAATATTTTTAAAATCATATAGACTATTCAGAGCACTGAATATTTTTAATGACTAACTAGAGGATTATGCCAAAGTTAATTGATTTTTTTAATCCTGTGGTTATTATTCTTAAGTAAGAAAGAAGAGAAAAAAGTCAATTCTAGAAATCAAAAAAACTGGTCAACCTCAAAACACAGTTCCAGATCTTTGAAAAAGTTTTTTTAAATAGTTTGGATTTTAAGTGCTAGGGTTGTGGCTCAGGAGTAGAACCATTGCCTAGTGGATGCCAGGTCCCGAGTTCAACCCCCTGCCACAAAATAAAATAAAATAATACAAAGGTTTGGCTTTTGTCCTATTTGAGATCTCCCTTTTAAAGTTAGTGATCATGGGGGTTCTCAGAGCTTGTCCATTTCCTACACTCACATGAAAGAATTAACATTTTCCATGCATATTGTGTGCCTCTGAGTAAAGACAGAATAAACCTGCCTTTAGATTTACTGTTACTGTGACAGAACACCATGGCCAGAAGTGAGTTGTAGAGGAGAGGGTTTATTCAGCTTCCACACCACAGTCCATTGAGGGAACCCAAGGCAGGAACTCAAGCAGGGCAGGAACCCAAAGGCAGGAGCATGACACAGGCCATGGAGGGATGCTGCCGACTGGCTTTCTCTTCATGACTTGCTCAGCCTGCTTTCTTACAGAACCCAGAACCACCAGCCCATGGGTGGCTTAACCCACAATGAAATGGGCTCTCCCACATGAGTCAATAATTAAGAAAATGCCCTACAGGCTTGGCTACTGATCTTCTGGAGACATTTTCTCAGTTGAGGCCCTCCTCCTCTCATATGACTCTAGCTTGTGTCAAGTTGACATAAAACTAGCCAACACAAAATCCGAAAGCTTTACTGTTGCTGATTCAGGTAGAGGTCTCTGAGAGGCTTCCAGTGAACCAGTGATGGGGATTCTATGCTCCAATAACCATGTGGAATACTGAATCCTGTAGTCCTCAGCTGGAAAGTCACAAGAGACCTTGAAAGCTGTAGAAAGTAAAGGAATCAAAACAGAAACTGCCTTGTTTCCTCGCTTTCTAGACTTGTTCTGTCTGGGAGGTCCTCTGGGAGGTTATTTTAGAACAGCCATTAACAGTGCTTGGGTGTGTGATATAATCTGAAGGTCTGTTGTCTCATCCCTCCTTGCCCCATGCTGAGATTACAGAGCAACATGCCTCACATTTACATGAGCTCTTGGGATTTGAACTCAGGTCCTTACACTTGCATGACAAACACTTTTGCCCACTAAGCCATTTCCTCAGCCAGCCTAAAAGATACCATTTCTGTTGTTGATAAGCCAATCCATCTGTGTTTACAGCAGCCCAGATGAGCTGAGACAAGTAGCCCTTCAAGAAAAACTTAGTGAGAAATTCAGTGGAATCTCTTCCACATTTAACATCCTTAGCATGTTAACTAGAATAACCTTTGAGACAGTCCAACCTTATTAACATGGGGTCTGAGGTGTCTGCAGGGCAGGTGTGGGTTGGGAGAGAGAAAACAGAAGAGGAGTCGTCTCGAGGATGTCTGCATTTTTCTTTCCTAAGGGACACAGTGGCAGTGACCGTGAGATGGGTTCAGAAGACTTCCAAGCTCAGCCCTGCATTCCACATTTAGGTAGTTCTGCCTCTCGATGGCTGCTCTGACCACTCCCTTTCCCTGGCAAGGTGGGGCTAAGAGGAAGAATTGGACATAGTTAGCTGCAGTGCCCAATGTAGGAGAGTGTGGTCTGACATTTAAGGGATATCCCTCACTATTTCTGGAATGGCCAAGAAAATTTTCAAGTTGCTTAGCCCCTAAAAGATGAAGAGGGAGAGTAGAAAGGAATAGAAAGAGAGAGAGATTGATTAGATTGTTTCTGTTATTTCAAAAGAATTTTCTGCATGAGGGAAAATACACGACCTTTCTGAACAACAATACCCCCCACCCCACCACACACGCCCAAAACTAAAGCTGCCACCTGGATAGAAACCGTGACTGGACAAAAGCTTCCTGTCCAGCATCCCCACTCCTACCCCTACCCCAGGCCTCCAACCTCCACAGTCCTGTCAAGTTCAGATCTGTCCCTGCAGACCCTGTTCTCACTCTCATCACAGGGTTTACCCTTTCACTTTCTACATGACCTGGTGTGTGTGTGTGTGTGTGTCTGTCTGTCTGTCTGTCTGTCTGTCTGTCTGTCTGTGTGTTTGCATGTGTCCGTGTGTCTGTAGCCGTGGGTGGCCATGCATATATGTATGTTCCTGTGTATCTGTGGAAGAAGGAATGGGGTCATGCTGAGGAATTCTAAGGCTAGATCTGCTGACTTCAGTTCTGCCCCCAGGAAATTATTCCCCTTCCTCAATGAAACAGCCTTTAAAAAAATTTAGTTAGTTAGTTAGTTAGTTAGTTAGTTAGTTAGTTAGTTAGTTAGTTAGTTTTACTTATTCTCTTTTTTACTTATTCTCTACAGCCCACTCACTGCCCCCTCCTGGTCACCCCTCCGACAGTCCCTCTCCCTCACCCCTCCTCTGAATGGGTGGGTGCACCGCTCTGGGTATATCCCCTCACCCTGGCATCCAGTCTCTGCAAGGCTAGGCACATCCTCTCCCACTGAGGCCAGACAAGAAAGCCCAGCTAGAAGAATATATCCCACAGGCAGGTAACAACTTTTGGGGATAGGAAAACAGCCTTTTTAAGAACAGGCAGCTTCTAGCCCACGTCCATCTTGCCCACTTTCTCAAAAATGGAGATGTCCAAAGCCAGACATTCTAGAGTCAACTAGCACTAGTAAAAAAATTTTAGACCAAGTCATTATCTTATTGTTGCTGAGTTCTTCCCCCAAAACTCTGTCAAAACTTAGAACTGTGGTGAAATTTCTTACTAGTAGAAAGTTTCTGACTTTTTAACACTAAAGAATCATTTCTTTATATGTTTTGATATTGTTGTTTAATTTAAAATTTTCATGTTAGCTATTTAAAATGAATAAAAGTTCACTATTGCTTTATTTAACATTTTATTACCTTGATTCTTTCAAGCACATGTCTGTCTATGTGTGTGTGTGTTTGTGGGTGTGTTTGTGTGTCTGGGTGTGTGTTTGTGTGTGTGTGTGTGTGTGTGTGTTTGTGTGTGTGTGTGTGTGTGTCCTAACATTTTGCTTTTGAACATTTTTAATTCTTTTGGTTTTGCTGCATCTTTTATAAACAAGATAAAACTGCACAAGTTGGTGTTACTGTGTCTTAATCTCACATTCATCTGTGAATAAAGCATTCTTATCATTCAGATTTGTACAAGAAAAGCATCATCAATGCTAGGTATTTTGAACAGAAGGCATTTAATATGGAGAACCTGCTACCCAGGGGATGAAAAAGTAAAGAAGCCAAACAGAAGAGAATGAGCCACCAGGCATTATCAATGTCAGGACCCTGTCACAATGTCAGGTCAGGAGAGACGCCACCTGTGAGGAGAAACTGGGGGCACATGGAACTCAGGAAGGATTTCTGGGCAGATAGAAGAGAGCAAAGGACCTGTTTAGCATGCAAGAATTCCCTGCTCTTATTCCCAACACGCACATCACACACACACACACACACACACACACACACACACACACACATACATATATACACATACACACACACACACATACACACACACACACATACACACACACACACACACACACACACACACACACACACACAGTCCATTAACCTGTCTTTCTTGAGCATTACCTTCCAAGAAGAAACCATGGCTGAACTAAGCATGAATCCCAAATTGGTGCTTTTTTTTTTCAAAACTTCAAAGCATATTCAAGATCATCCATTCATCTTTATTTCCCTTCACACAACTACTGTATGAGGCAGTTCATATACTAAGACCTTTATTTTATTAAGAGAAGAGATTACATGTTCAGCTTAAGCATGAAGGGGTCAACCCAAGGCCTGGCATTCTCTAATCACTAAGTTCAGTGTGGTGGTCTGTCTTCTCATGAATGTCTGAGGGTCATGCCTGTGCACAGTAAGTCTACAGGTGTCTATATGATCTAAAGCATCAATTCTCAACATTTGTGTCTTGACCCCTTGGAGTCAAATGATTCTTCACAGGGGATACCTAAGATCACCCAAAAACACAGATATTTATACTATAATTCATAACATATAATTCATAATGAAGAACTATTAAAGAGTTGAGCATTAGGAAGGTTGAGAACCTTTACTCTATAGTATTACATCTGGCTATAAACTGATAAGTACAGATATACCAAATAAATCATATGTGATAGTCAGCTTTCCTCAGTTATATTACACCCCACATTACCCATCTTAGAGAAACTTGTGGCAACAATAAATTGTGTATACATGACAACTTAGTGCTGCCCCACCTCCTCATCTGAGCTAATATTGCTACACCACACCATGCTAATTATAAATACAACTCATGTGCATTGTGCATTAGCTGAAGGACCATGGGATCATTCTTGTGTTTCCAGATTATGCCAACCTTGTGACCTGCTGCATTAATCAAGGATGACATCATCCTTCTCTTACATTCTTCATTATTGGCTTATTTCTATGTTTTCAATCCACAAAACCATGGACAGAGAAGGAGTTTGTCCTCTGTATTTGGGACACACCACACCTCAGAAGTTTGACATTACAGTTAAAAACCCAAGTGACATCAAGGCCAGCCAGCAATGACAGCATCTATGGCCAAACACCTAGGATGGGTGGCCCCACTGCGCTGTGGAGACTCCTCTCAGCCTACATTTGTGGTCTACGTGTAGTGACAGCTCCTAAGCCAAGGTCGAGGGACCTCCCACATGCATGGCAAGCACTGGTAAGAGAGCCTACAGGTCAGAGTTAGCCACAGTATTCCATATGGGACATTCAGGTGAGATTGCAAGCTGGGAGCCGGGCTTCTCAACAATGTCAAACTCTTACAGAATCCCCACATGGGAAGGAAAATCTGGAGTTATGGCTCAGCAGTTAAGAGTGCTTGCTGATCCTGCAGAGATACAGAGTCCTGTCCCTAGTACCCATGTCAGGACATTGATAAATATCTATAACTCAGCTCTAAGGGTTCTGATGCCTTTTTCTGGCTTCCTCTTGTGTCTGGACACACACACACACACACACACACACACACACACACACACATGCAATTTAAAAACACAAGAGACTTGAATGTGCCCTAAACCCCTTGTTTGCACAAAAGTTGTTCTGTCTGAAACTGAGAACAGGTAAAACAAGGTAACTCTACACAGTTGACTGACCATCAGGCTGAGAAGATTTAAATGTTATATAAGAACAAGCAAGACTATGTTCATAAAAAGCTTCTGTGAAAAAAAAAAAAGTTATCTGGGCCAATCTTCAGAGAAGCTGTGGGGTCCCCTCCAGTGCCCCTTTCTGTTCCTGCTTTCCTCAAGAAGGACTTCTTTCACTGCAGCTTTAAAATGGCCCAGTATACCTGACATAATGCTTCCTTTAGCCAAACCTTCCCACACAAACAAAACTTCTAGGGTAGCCTGCCCCTCCTGCCCTACATGCCTGGATGTGGAAATCGAGGAGGAGCAACCTGGGCTGAATGCTAGCCATTCCAGCTCTTTCTGTCTTGCTATTTTACCAGTAAGGTATCCAGCAAGAAAGACTCCACATCACCACATCTTAAGGATGTTTAGACTTGTGATACCATATCTAAAGATGTTTCTGGTTATGGTTTCATCTTCGCCCACAGGCAACTTAGTGTGCACACCAAAGCTTATACATAACTCTTAATGAGCCCAAAACAGGAAGCTATGGAATTGCAGTCAATTGTGTTAGAATGAACCAAATGAGTCTGTCGAAGTTTAACTAAACAGACCTAAATTGGTAGTTAACTTCTGTATTTATACTGGCAGCGGGGCAGACACTTGGTGAAGTGACTATCACTCTAAAACAGGCTTCCTGGACCTGCCAGGTTGCTCACACAGTATTATTTTACCCTCAGATTTTAATTTCCCAGAACCTCCTCCTGCCATCCAGGTCTGACACCCAAAACATAAAACTGGGGGCAGGCTATTAGGATAGTTTTGGCAAGCCAGCAGGAGTCCTAGGAGAAAGAGAAAGGCCTAACTACAGGGCTGTCTCAGTCAGCTGCTGGTAAGACCTACGCTGGCCCAGCCAGGCTCCGGTAAGGTGCCTCTTCAGGTGATGTAGAGCTATGGACCTGACTGTCTCAGAGGACAGACCAGCCAAGGGCAGGAAGGCATCCTGCTCCTGCTAAGTAGCAAGCCAAACAAGGCAAGAAAAGCAGAGGGCCTTAGAAACCAGGGCCCGGGTCTTTACTACAAGCTGCCCTTTCTCCCATCCTTTCCGGTGCAGGAGAAGCCACCAGTCGTAGGTTTTAATTTCCCAGGTGCTTCTCTCTTGCACCCTCAACATTGCAAAGATGGCAACTAAAAGGTCTGAGCTGAAAGTAACTCTACTAGTCTGTAAAGCTAAATAGCACATGATAGTTGGTTCTTAAGCCCAAAGGTGCCTTTGCTTAAGCCAAAAGGGCATGGAGGATGTCAGAAAGTGTAAAGAGCAAGTTCCCAGCCAATCCTTTCCACCTGTAGATGAAAATGTGTGTGCTGACCTGCCCAGGGAAATGAAAGAGGCGAGTGTTAGGTTGGCAAGCAGGTGTCCCTCTATAGTTCAAATAAACTAGAGACTCTTTGCTCAAACTCAGCAAACACAAATGGGACCAGCCAAGCAGTGCATTGTAAGACTGGAAAAGGTCTTAGGTTCGCCCGCAAAAACAACTGGCTTTTGTCAGGACTGAAACAAAGCAAAAGAGAGAAACCAAAGGCAGAGAGTTAAGTTCCCTGCTCCCTGGAGGCGTGTGGGACGACTTTGGCAATGATGTGTCTCATGAGAAGTTAAACCAAGCTGAGAGCAGATACTATCAGAGGCTCCTAAACCACAGAAGGTGCACTTAAAGCCAACTGAGAAGCCAGTGGCAGGGCAGACAGTCTTCCCTGACTCCCTAAGTTCTGATATATACCATCGAATTCCAGGAACTCTGGGTTGCAGCATAGAAGGGTACTCTTCCATGACAGGCAGGGGAGAAAGAATATGTACAGCCTTGGTCAGGACTGGTTCCAGGGCAGGAATTGATCCCAAGCATTTGCAGGTTTCCTAGCCTTTCCTGGCATGATTAGGTGTGTAATAAACTAATTCCCAGCACTAATTTTGCATCTCAGGCCAATTTTGGAGATAAAAATGCCTATTCTGTATCCTCGATATTGATCTGATGGGGGAGGGGTGAAAGAAAGTTATTGCATGACGTGAATCAACCAGGGCAACAAATCAAGACTTCCCATTAATAGAGACACAAGTTCCAGGAAGCCCAGAGCCAGGATAGCACTTTACCCCTGATTCCCTCTTACTTCTTTTGGTGGTAGGCTGAAGTGCTTCCTCCTGTATCCGCCAAGTATAACCCACTGTCAACAAAGGGGCCTCCAGACACAGTCCTAGCAAGTCTCTAGATGTTTTGACAAGAAAACCCACTCCATAAGAATTTCTGCTGACTTGGGTAAGAAGCTGTGCCTGGTGACAGGCTGAGTGACAGGCACTGTCTGGCTAGAAGGAGATAGTTTTAGCAAGCGCAGAGCAGAGCAAAGGCTGGGGACTCAGGGGACCTGGGCTAGCCAATCTTCACACCTCCGTCTGTCATTCATGCTGACTTTCTTGTCAACCTGCTGAACCCCATTAGAGAAGAAAAAAATCAGTCAGCATCTGAGCAGAAGGGAAATCCCACTTTTAAGGTAAGATTGCTCTTGTGTCAGATGTATATCTTTCCTAAACCTCTTTCCATAAAAGAGTTCCATAGCAGCTAATCTCATAAAATAACAAAGTTATACATGGTCATCAGAAGGTAGAAATGCCCCTTTGGGGTGAGCTATTCAAAAAGGTCCAAGGTAACTCCCCAGAGCTGGGCACTTTCTAAGTCAGCTGTTGTAATTGTGGAATGTTTGTCTGAAGGCATGAATTTTTTTATTGCTGTTTATTCAGAAGCCAAGCTTGGATCAGCATGCAGAGTGAAGTCTGGCATGGCTTTAAAACATCTCAACAGCAAATGAGAAAAATGGAAAAAATACACTTTCACCTTTTTTTTTTTTTTTTTTTTGAGTTCTCTGGGGAGAGACTTGAGTCCTGCAGAAGTTCAACTACACATAGCATATTCTGATGGTAAGAAAATCAGTAAGAAGACAGATAAACAGGTAAAGGAAAAAAACTAATATAATTTAGGATCTCAGGCCACTTATTTCGATGGGTGGCAAGAACTCAGTCCCATGAGGGCTCTTTGGGAGCTAGAAAAAAAGCTCATCTTACAATCCCTCATGAAGGGCAAGGGAGTTGGGCTATTTATATAAAAGTTCTCACCATGTGATGGTATAGGTGCCATCATAACCACACATGACTTCTGCCATCAGAACCACACATGACCTCTGCCATCAGAACCACACATGACTTCTGCCATCAGAACCACACATGACCTCTGCCATCATAACCACACATGACTTCTGCCATCAGAACCACACATGACTTCTGCCATCAGAACCACACATGACCTCTGCCATCATAACCACACATGACTTCTGCCATCATAACCACACATGACTTCTGCCATCAGAACCACACATGACCTCTGCCATCAGAACCACACATGACTTCTGCCATCAGAACCACACATGACCTCTGCCATCAGAACCACACATGACTTCTGCCATCAGAACCACACATGACATCTGCCATCATAACCACACGTGACCTCTGCCATCAGAACCACACATGACTTCTGCCATCAGAACCACACATGACCTCTGCCATCAGAACCACACATGACTTCTGCCATCAGAACCACACATGACCTCTGCCATCAGAACCACACATGACTTCTGCCATCAGAACCACACATGACTTCTGCCATCAGAACCACACATGACTTCTGCCATCAGAACCACACAAGACTTCTGCCATCAGAACCACACAAGACTTCTTAGATGAACTTCTTCGGCTAAAAGGACCTCACCCAATGTTTACTTTTCTCCTACTATTCCATCTTCTTGTAGATGGTACAAAGTCATTGCCTACCCAATAACCATGCATAATACTTGTGGGGGAGCCTCTCCATTTTTTTGTGCATGGCTAATTTATCTCAGGTCTACAGCAAAAGCACTACATCACATAGGACTTGGGCATCATTCAATACACACCAGCCATGCTGAAACTGATGTCATTAAAATAGCAACAGCAGTATTGGTTTCTTCTACAATCATTTTTAAGTCCTAGAAAATGGAATTTTTCTGAAAGAGAATGAATTTAATTCAACAAAAATGTATGTACATGGCATATGCACATCTAGACAAAACATGTCTAGAAAGCATTCAAATCAATATATACTATTAAGGCATGGTTCATTGCATTAAGATATCTTCTGCCATAACAAACTTATAATCAAGAATTGAAGTCACAGGGCTAGGGAAATGGCTCAGTTAGTAAAAGTATTTACCCAGATGTGATCCCCATGGAAAAAGCAAGGTGCAGTAGCATCTGTAGTCCCAGCATGCCTACTGTGAGACAGGAGACATAACCTTCTGAAAGCTATCTTCTGATCTACATATACCTGCATTTCTATGTATGACATACATAACACACATGTACAAATATGCACAAGAGCACATACACACAAAATGCATAATAATGCTCTAAGGTAAAAGTTTAAAAAAAAAAATGTTTAGGTAGCAAATCGAATTAGGGTGGTGTCTAAGCCAAGCTGACACCTGTCCTGGACGATGAATTCTCTGTTCATTCTCACGCTCACCAGCTCAGCCATCCCATCTCCTGTGGCAGAGACCCTCCTGGGTCCATCTCCTGTGGCAGAGACCCTCCTAGGCCCATCTCCTGTGGCACAGACCCTTCTAGTCCCATCTCCTGTGGCACAGACCCTTCCAGGCTCATCTCCTGTGGCAGAGACCCTTCCAGGCTCATCTCCTGTGGCAGAGACCCTCCTAGGCCCATCTCCTGTGGCAGAGACCCTTCCAGGCCCATCTCCTGTGGCACAGACCCTCCTAGGTCCATCTCCTGTGGCAGAGACCCTCTTAGGCCCATCTCCTGTGGCACAGACCCTTCCAGGCCCATCTCCTGTGGCACAGACCCTTCCAGGCCCATCTCCTGTGGCACAGACCCTTCCAGGCTTCAGGTTGTGTCTGGAGTCCCCTGACTATGGTCAGAAGTTCCCAGTTCCAAACCTTAATTTCTTATTTAGTTCACTTGCAAACGTTTGCTTTGTTGGATGCTCTCCTCCCAGATGTGGACTTCAGAGTCTCCCAGCATGCCGCTTCTCCAAACGAACCTCCTGTCTCCCCTCCTGTGGACACATGGCTCAGCCCTGATCTCTGGGTCTTCTGACTTTGATCTAGCCAGGTTTCCCATCCTCATGTGAAGAGCAACTAGTCACTAGTGCTTGACTTTTGGTGACCAGAGAGCACCTGAAAATGAAGTTTGACTTACTCTGAAATATGACTTAAGGCTTTTTGTCTGAGATGTCAGCCTCCATGTCTGTTAGTTATTCAGGATGTCTAGGACATGATGGGCATAACATTTCAGAGAGAAATGACAGAAGCCGTCAGGAGAGGTCAGGGTGGGAGTCCACATTCCCGCTTCTGTCAGCCAGTACAGTTGAGCACGGGGACCCCTGTGAAGGAGTTAGGGGAAAGACTGAAGGAGCTGAAGAGGTTTGCAACCCCATAGGAAGAACACAATATCAACCAACCAGAGCCCCCCCCCCAGAGCTTTCAGAGACAAAACCAGCAACCAAAGAGTACACATGGAGGGACCCATGGCTCTAGCTGAATATGTAGCAGAGGATGGCATTGTCTGGCATCAATGAGAGGAGAGGTCCTTGGTCCTGTGAAGGCTTAAGGCCCCTAGTGTAGGGGAATGCCAGGGTGGAGAGGTGGGAAGGAGTGGGTGGGTGGGGGAGCACTCTCATAAAGGCAGGGGGAGGGAGGATGGGATAGGGGACTCTGGAAGGAAAACTAGGAAAGGGAATAACATTTGAAATGTAAGTGAAGAAAATATGCAATTAAAAAGAAAAAGAATATTTAGAGGGATGGGGCTGGCTTGGGCACTGAAGTGTTACACACACGCACACACACACACACAAATACACACAAGGACCCATGTTCAGGATCCCCAGCAATCTCATAAAAAACTCACTGCATTTGTTAATCCTGTGTCCACAGAACCCAGAATGAGAAGCAAAGACTTATGTGAAACCCAAGATGGTAATATGCCGAGAAGGAAAAAGAGAAAACATTAAAGAGAAGAGATAGAAACAGATGTCTGGCTGGGTGAAGAAGAAAACAGCCCCTCTAAATAGAAAAAGAACCACAGGATATTCCCAAATGCTGATGCTTGTTACATCCACGTTTTGACAAAGGAGAACACATGGTGCTGCCTGTCCAGACAGCCCTGATCTCAGCCAAGCCCTGGCTGGAGAAGTGGAACCCACACAGTAACAAGCTCCTACCACTTCGATTCTGTTGATATTGGAGCCGGTGAAAGCAGATGTTTCCTGTCGGTCTGTGACTTTCTTCCCCAAGAGCACAGCAGCATCCTCTGTCCCTGTAAAAGCCTCCTGCACACCAATGGATTTCCCTACATTCATTGTTCCATGTGTAAATCAGGACGGCATCCCCATCCTGTCCCCAACCCCAACCTCATACCCAGCAGCTCCACACTCAGGAAGCCTCTTCTTAAAATGAAAGATAGTTTATAGCTAAACAAAGGAGGACTAAGAAAAGTACCCTGCTGTTTCATGGGTGGGGCTGCTGTGGCTTGAAATTACTGGAGTTTTGGTGGAGGAAGGGTAGAATTCAAGTGTGGTCCCCAAGATCTAGAAGTTGATCTGTTGACAAAGGATGCTTCCAGCAAGCCCAGGAGGAGGGAATTTTGCATGCTTGATGTATCCCTTTCATCTTTCAGGAAGTGGGAAGTAGCTGACACTAGGAGAAGGTAGGAAATTTAGTATATGGTAGCTATCAGAATTACCAGAAATGTAAAGACCGTGGTCTTCAGCTCATGGGCCGTGAAGCACTTAGGTTTGCTTTCAGTTGTCATAACGTTACAATTATGATTTAGAGACAGGATTGTCTTCAATAAATGGTTCAATACTATGAGATTCCTGAGTGAGGGAGAAAATAAGACAAAGGACATTATTAATGATTTTTTTTTAAAGAACAGATAGTATTCTCTGAGTTCCTGTTCCATATGGACCTCATTACTTTATGACTCCCATCCACAAGTAATGAGGATGAATCCAGGCCCCCCTGCATGGCAGGCAAGCACCCACATTAATAATCCCATTTGAGTTCATGACAATCCAATAAAGTTGACTTTCATTTGACAAATGAGAAAATAAGCATAGAAAGGTTATGTGGGGTGAAAGATTATGTAGGGGTGAAATGTTAGGTAGGGGAGAAACATTAGGTAGGGGTACATTTACTTGATCACTAGTAACGAGGATCTCGGGTCCAACCTTGGATCACTGTGAAGCTAAAGTCTGGGCTCTTGTCACTGCACTTCTGGAGTTTGTCATTTCACTGGGTGGTCTGAGGCATAGTAAACTTTCTCTTCCTGACCTAGCTCATCCCATCTCACCCCATGGGCTACTGCTGCAATCAGAGCACTCTACTCAAATCTAAATAAAAAGCAAAGACTGCACGGTCCATTTTTAAGGTGTTTATTCCAGGGTTCCCATGAACGGTGCTCACAATGCAAAAGAATAAAAGACCATTACACCAAGTCCTGGTCACCTTAGCCCAAGTTTTCTCTGCTAATGAATGTATAGAAGGACCTCATAGCCTATGTGTTGCCACTAATACCTAGTAGACTAACTCAAGGCCCTGGATCTAGGCCTAGGTGATAGCTGAGTCATTCATCCTGCCAGCTCTTCTGTACCTGCATGACTAGGGTCACCTTTCCTGCCTATGCGCACACTACCAGGGCCACCTCTCCAGCACTGTCCTGACAAGGATTGGTCCAACTCCACCACCATCATCACCACCACCACCACCCCACCACCACCACCCTTGCCCTCAGGGCCAGCTCTACTGTGCTGTCCAAGTGAGATACAGACTGTCTCTTCTCAGTGCTGTAACCAGTGAGGGGTGGAGACAGCTCTCCCAAATGCTGTAGCCAGTGAGGGGGGCAGGGCAAGCCCTGTGAAGGCCTCCAACATCAACATGTGGCCCTAGGCAGCAGACCAGACCAGGAACATCCACATCGCCCTTGGTGGTAACATGGGCCATGGACACCAGCACAGATTTCCCTACTGCTACAGGGCCACAGACTCAGACGTGGCCCTCAGCAGCAGCACAGGCCTGTCACCATAGCCTCGGGTGGCAGTACAGGCTAACCACATCAGGCTGATCCTCACCATCCTGTGTCTCTTCTCTTCACAGTGCACACACCACTCTGCTCCTCTTTCTCTACATCTCTTCACCACACAGTGTCTCCCCATCAACACACACACACATACACATGCAGTCTGTGGCAGGCTGGGACCTTTGTGGTGTCTTCTCTTGATTAATAATTGATGTGTAGGGGGCAACCGACTGTTCAGAGTGCTATCTATACCTTGGGACTGAACTGTGTAAGACTGTAGTTGAGTGAGCCGAGGGAAGCAGCCAGCAAGCAGTATTCCTCCATTGCCTCTGCCTCTGCTCCTACTTCCAGTTTCCTGTCCTGAGTTCCTGTCCTAACTTCCTTCAGTGATAGACTGTGGCCAGGAAGTCATGAGATTAAACCCTTTTCTGCCCAAGTTGCTGTTGGTCATGGTGCTTACCACAGCAACAGAAGGCAAACTAGACCATGCAGAGGAGAGAAGTCAATAAATGTCTGTTGATGAGTAAGTGAATTTGTCACAATAAACAAGAGACATTTGGAGGGTGATACCCACAATTCTAGAATGTTCTTTAATGATGAGCAAGTAATTTAAGTGAGTTTTATTCTTAAAAGAACTAGGACTTAACAAGAAGAAGGAGAGAACGGGGCCAGCTCCTCACAGGAGGGCTTTAGAACTGTCTCTTTTCTGGATACTTCTTTCTTATATAATATTTTATTATCTTTTTGAGAATTCCATAAGGCATATTTTTGTAATTCCTGCTTTTATTCTTCTTGCTTGTTCAGTTAATATGGTTTTAGAGCCTCATACATGAGCACAGCATCTAACTCATGGCTGCCATTCCCTCTCCTCCCAAAGTCCCTCTCCCAAGTTCAGGATATCTTTTTAAATTATTTTTACATGAGCACACATATGCCCGTGTGTACATATGCACCCATGCATATATAACTTTCTGAGTCATTTAGCTTTGCTTATGTGTACATGTGTTCAGAACTGACCACTAAGGTTTAAACAGCCTATGTGGTAACTTATTCCAGAAGGAGACTGATCCTCCCCCTCTCAGCAAGCACTGACCTCCTGTAGCACTTATCTAGGGATGGAACAATATAGAATTTCTGATGTCCACATTGGCATGTTAACTCATATTGTCATTACACTGATCTTATTTCAGCATCCATGTTGTTGAGATTCCATGGGTGCAAATTCCCTGTGGTATGTAGAGGACACAGAACTCACCCTGGTAGTTAGTCTCTCAGCCCTGTCTTCCATGATTTTTCCTGAGTCTTAAGTTCACTGAAGATGTATCAGTTAAGATTGGGTGTGATATAAGACCAGGTCCTATGACAAGGTAACAACCAGTGCTGTTGGGACCTTTGCTGTGCTTTTGAATCTCCAGAACTGAGTTAGACAAACCTTTTGTCTTTATAACATTAGATGCCTCAGGTGCTTTGTTGTAGGAACAAACTCACCTGGAGAAAGACCACACCTGAGCATTGCAGAGCAGGTCCACTAGGGCATTGTATCAGCAGATAATCAGCTGTCCTTCTGGGGCTGCCCCTTCACTGATATGTCACTGGGTGGCAGTCTCTGTGTTTAGCACTAAAAGTCTTTAGCTTTCTGTGGCTGCAACACTCACTAGTCAGTTAGGCTGGTTTGCTTTCAGTGTGCTTTTTCCACATGGAACAACTTAGCTATTTTTGAAAGAAGCCAATTATACCTTTATTCATTGGGTTCTGAGTCACTCCATCCTAACAGCCTGAATTCTTTTCTCTAGAAGGTATTCCTCCCTTCCTCTGCCATCTTCTCATCATTATCTTGATTAGTCCTGCCAACATCGCAGTTTATGTCATCCTCTAGAGTTCTTTAAGGAAAATTTCTGAGTAAAAGTTAGATATTTTCTATCTCCACTGAGCACCATTTTTCTATAAAGGGTATTGAAAACATTGTTGAAAACTAAGGCAGAGATTTCCCTTTGCCCCCTTCTGACTATCCACCCTGCTTTCTTCACAGGAACACTCATTTTGGCTCTGTGTGTGAACACTCAATAGGATGACACATTTTTCAACCCCAAAGGTTCTCAACACTGAGCCTTGATCATATATGTCAGTACCCATTTCTGGAGCCATCTCGAAAGCTGTGTCTCCTTGGCCGTTCTTTATCCTCTTCTGTTCCTAAACTAAAACATGGATATGTTTCGCCCATTTCCTAATCTGGTTAGTAGTTCAGCCAAAAGCTACAAAAGTAAAATAGGAGAGATAGCATAATGAATGGTTTTGTGATAAACGTGTTCACAGGAAGATTTGTGAAAACAGATGTCTGTGTCCTGCAGTCTTGAGCCTTGAAAATAAAAGAGAAGAAGGCAGGGGGAAGAAGAGGAGGAGGAAGAAGAATGGGTAGGAAGAGGAGGGAGGAGTAGGAAAAGGAGGAGGAGGAGACAAAAGAAAGAGGAGGAGGAGGAGGAAGAAGAAGAGAAGGAGAAGAAAGAAGAGAAGGAAGAGGAGGAGGCAGAGATGGCAGCAGTAGCTTTCCCTACTGGGGTACACTTTGAATATAGTGTAATTGCTAAACTGTGTCCCATGTAGTGAAAAGCTTAGACTCCAAGGTAGTGAAACCATTGAAATTGTGGGTCTAATAAAGGGTATTTGAGCTGTTGAGGGTATACTCATAAAGGGGTATGTAGAACCCCAGTCCCTCCCACACACACCCTGTTTGCCAACATTAAGCACTTTCACATATGTGCCTCTACCATGAGTGACTGTAGCCGGAGGATCTTCACCAGAATTGAAATCATACCATGTCCTGGAGCCTCCAAAACTATGACTTAAACAAACCTTTTCTGCTTACAATGTTAGATGCCTCAGGTATTTTGTTACAGTAATAATGCAGTGGCCTCAACTTAGTCATGTCCAATCAGAACTACAACTCAGTCTGTGGCCCCAAAAATGTCATTAGATGAGAGTTTTCTCTAGAAATCTTCAAGACCTTGTCTGATATTCATTGTATTCAAGTTTTTAGTATTTTTGGCTCTATCAGATTTGATAAGATACATTTAAAGAAATTCCATTTGAGAGGTTAAATATTTAATACTTCCATCTCCAGAATCTATCTGTGATGCCTCAGAAGACTGGACTAGTGCTTTAGCAGAGAAAGGGGCAAAGTCAGAAAATAAACACTTATAGCAATAAATTAAGGTCAGCTGCTGTTAGGAAATTACAAAGTAACAAAGAAATTCATTCTCACAAATATCTCTATGAACAAGTTATCACAAAACAATTCATTATGGTGTTTCTCGTATTTTACTTTTGTAGCTTTTGGCTGAACTACTAACCAGATTAGGAAATGGGCAAATGCTTACAATATGGACACAATTCACATATGTTTTAGTGGGATGTCTGCATGATACAGTCAAAGCCCTATCATCACAATTAATGGGAGAGATAAATGTTTAGAAGATTTAATGGATTTCGGCCAGTATACAGATAGACACAGATGTGTTTTAAAAGAAAAACAAAACAACAACCAAAATCCTCCCACCAAGCGGATTTTCAAAAAAGATAGGCTTGTAGCATCCAACATGTTTCTATGAAAGTGCCTCTAGAGGAAACAAAGTTCCAAAGACTTCTTTCTCACTTACTGCAACTCTTAAAGACATTAATTAAAAGGTGAGACAAAGGGCAATAGATCTTTCCTGCATCACTAGCTAAAATGACCATACAAAGAAGAGCTAAAGTAAAGTAGAAGGCATTAATCACCAGATAATCAGAAAGTCTATGGGTCTGTGACATTCACACATCAGTCTTGCTATAATGTGATATGTACTGGGCCCATAGCAAGGAACCTCCCAACCTCTCACCATGGAGGTTACATGGAGACTCAAGCCCCTAACCTTTAAAGGCTAAGTCTTAAGTGTGCATTGTGTTTTCAATGTGAAATGTTTCCCATAAGTTCACGTGTTTGGACACTTCTGTCTTCAGCTGATGGAGCTGATGGAGCCTCCCCCAGGGGAAGTGGGTCACTGGTGTGAGGGTTGAGGCTCTATTGACAAGCCATGTTTACCGTTCCTCCTCTGCAGCCTGATTGCAAATATATGGTGCCCTCCCAGCCTTCTATCTCTGCAACCATGACTTCCCAGTCATGATGGCATGACCCCCTCGAACCATAAGCCAGAGTAAACCCTTCTGCTCTTTAATTGCTTTGTGTCAGTTATTTGCTCACAGCAATGAGAAAAGTAGCTGATGTCATGTGAGACTAATCTACCATGGTTCAGGTTGGTGTCCGTAAAATATCATCTGATAGAAACAACCTTCCTTCCCTGAGCTCCCACCATGGATACCACTGCTCTAAGCAGTGTCCCCCATCTACTCACTACTCCCAAAGAAGAGTGCTCTTATCATCTTTCTTTAGGAAAGGAAACCAGAAGAGTCAGGTAGGTATCCCAGCCCAAGGTCATAAAGCCAGGGACAGTTCAAGCCCGGGTGGTCTGCACATAGATTTCAGGGTACCACAAAAAGGACTATGTCCCAGTTTCTACAGGAGCATCAATACCCTGGTGGTTCCAAATGTTCACTTTTCTCAAATGATGGGCTCCCCTGCTGTCCTCTGTGCATGCATAAAACACCTTTAGGATGCAGTAGCATCATGATTACACATTTCCCTACTCTGTCCTTAAGATTCAGATGGGTAGCCCTCTCGGAATCTGGCCAAATACCTGACAAAAATATTCATTAATTTTGTTTTGGTGTATTTTGTTTGATGAAGACAAAAGATGACAAGGAAGATCAGCACTAGAGGTAAAATGCTGGACCAAACAGTTGATGCAGAAAATGCTGAAGATGGTTTGTGAGAAGAAAAATAAAATAGGTAAGGAAAGAAGAATATAACAGAGGAAAGGTACATAAAGGAGAGAAAAGAAAAGGAGGGAGAGGAGGGAAGGGGGGAGAAGAAAAAGGTCAAGGGCATGTAGGTAAGAAAGGACAGAGGACTGTGTGGCCTTGCTTATGTAAAGGCCACACAGAGAACCTTGTTTTGAAAAACAGTGCCAACAACAGAGTCATGGGCAAGGGCTGCCATTGCGATTTTAATGCTTTGTTCACCATCAGTGAGTACTGGAGGATTTGGAAGGACATGAATTGGTAAAAAGAAGGGGTCCCTGAATTCCCCTCTGAAACTTTACCTTGACACATTCATGTACCTCCCAGCACTTTGCCGTCTAATGGGTTCCAAAGTTGCTGCAATGACTCCTTTCAGTGGGCACAAAGAACAAATGAATCCATCGTTATCATTTCATCTACGAAGGAATGACCCTCATCCTGGCTCTGCTTAAGGAATGGGAGAGGTTTAAGGCTGTCCACCCATCCTACTGGTTATGACCCTGGTGAACTCTCTGACCAGGGTCAAGTCTCAAGGAAATGTACTTAGTGTCTTTGTCTCTCAGCCTCGGATGCTGAAATCCTGTAGACATTTGCTTCATCAACTCTGCCCTAGAGAGCCAGAGTGAGGAGACTGGAGATGTGAGCGACACCTTCCAAAGGAAAGTAGAAAGGAGAACAACCAAGTTAAATGAGCTGCTGGATCAAGGTTCACCTGAGGCCAGCCTGTGTTTGTGTGGACCAAATACTGCTTAACTATTTAGGTACTGTTTCGTCTAGTTTCTCTCCTGTTGTACAAAGGCCCTGACAGATACAATCTGAGTCCTGGATAGAGATCTTACTGTCTCAGATACAGGCCTGAACTCACCTGGGATATAAACTACCGATACAATCAGGGACTGTAGAAGTGCTGTGAATCCAAATGACACAGTCATGCCTCAGGTAGAAACTAGATCTGAGCTGAGCTGAAAATGAGCCAAGCCAGGCTTCCGCTCTCATCTGTGCAGAGAATACAATAGAGACAGCCAAGTTTCTTTTTTAAAAACTTCTTTTAGGCACAAGTATCTGAAAAGCAATAGCTAATGAGCCTGTTCCCTACTAAAGAAACTCACTGAACTTCATCAACACCACGTACATTTTGGGTGACCGGTGTTGTCTGTCTTGGATTTAAAACTCTCAGAGAGCAGGAATCTTATCTGCTTACCCTACTTGCATAGAAGACAGCCTGGCAAAGCTGCTCAAACTACATCAACACCCTTGGTGCAGCTGCTGAGGCTGATCTTACAGCTCCAAGCAAATCCTGGGGCAAGGGTGTACTTTCCAACTTCACCCTGCACTCCTGTCAATATTTTCCTGGAAGTTTCATGTTAAAGCCAGAAAGTGCTTCCTCCCAAGCTTGACTAATGAGAGGGACATGCTCAAAACAAACAAACAAATTAAAGAAACATGATCAAAATTACAAGGCCTTTTTGAGTTAAAATGATTTATCTGTGCCAGCATTTGGGCAATATGTCTCTCCGGTCTTACAGATCTGCAGGCCTCTGATTCTTCATCATGCTCTCTAAGGTTAAAGCAGTGCTAAATGCCAAGAGCATGGAATGAGGGTCACCCTGCTGGCTGAGTTTCCCTGTATCGTTTCTATATACTACTGGTTTTTCCAGTTGTAAAAATCTCCCAGCTCCAAATGGAAAAGGCAAGTCTTTGTCAAAGAGGATGAGGTTGCCGGTGGCGCATTTATGTTCTTATCCAGAATGAAGAAGAAAAAGTCCAGAGACCCCCTCCTGTCTCCTGACTTCAACCAACATTTTCAGGAAGTTCTGTGTGTCCAAACTTCTGTGGTGATGGGGGGTTGGGGGGCCATTCACAGTAAATGAGTTCCTGAGGCTGGGCATAGAGGGAGATTCAAAAGAAATGCGTTCATCTCTTTTGCATCAATTACTTGTTGCTTTTATTAAACTATAACATAAAAATTAGATTCATCATCTTCCTTTCCTTAATTTTAATGTATAGCTCCATGGATCTCAGCAAGGCTACATAATTGTGTAAACACTACCATCATCAAGACACAAGGCATTGCTAATCTGTCCAGTTACCTCACTACCCTTTTCGGTAACCAACAGGATGGCTTTCTAAATTGCTGAATCGTCTCTAACCCTTGGATTGCTTTCTACAACAGATACATGTTTTAAGTTATGTGGAACAAAGGAGGTTATTTAAGCAAACCCATCCTCCACAAATCAAAACAAAGCTACAAATAATGGTATACCACTGATTTACTGGACATCTCTGAAACCCTGCTTTAGTCTTTAACCCCAGTCAAAATCATGATGATGTTAAGGGGATTCACTCAGCATGGAGAAATCTCTCATGGGTCAATATGATTTCACCAAAGGCCAAAACAGCTTCATCAGTAAAAAGAGCAGGGTCCTGGCCACCTTTGCCGATCACAATACTCACCTAGGGCAGCATCAGGAATAATGAAGAATTCTTATAGATAGACAGAGGGGGGACTGCAGAAGCCATTCGGCTTTCCGTTCTCTTGGGAGGGAAAGGACAATGACATAGTTTGGAGCTCAGGGCACTTAGTGGCCACCCAACAGTTGTTTTCCAACAAACACAGAGCAGAATATAAAGACTCTGAAAAGGTGAAAGAAAGATAATTTATCCAACCCTCGGAAGTGCCCGTTGCTCCTCTCAGCGCCCACTGCTACTTGCAACACACACACAAACGCCCTCCCTACACCACTGTCCCACGAAATGCTGGATACCAGGCACACACACTGTCATCATCCTTCCTGGGCCATGAACGCAAACTACTCAGGAAGGAGTGCCAGGCAGCTGGTAAACCAGTGGTTGTCAACCTGTGGGTTGTGACCCCTTGGGGGGTCGAATGACCCTTTCACGGGGGTCATCTAAGACCATCAGAAATCACAGATATTTATGTTACAACCATAACAGTAGAAAATATACAATTATGAAGTAACCACAAATATAATTTTATGGTTGGGGGCCACCACAATGTGAAGAACTGTATTAAAGTGTCACAGTCTTGGGAAGGTGGAGAACCACAGCCCTAAACATCCTAGTGGTGAGCTCACTGCTCCTCCTGTCTACAAAAGCATGCTGCAGAGACCCAGGTAGGAGCAGATTTTAATTATTAGCCAGAATATGACTGTCATTTCCTCTCACATTTTGTCACATGTGACACATGCTTCATTACTCACCTGCCATTTCTAAAACTACAACTCTCAAAGGACACAGATGTGTTCAGGAAACCCACAAAGTAAGCATAGTTTATAACACCCAAATAAGACTTCTGCCTTAGGCATCCTTGGTTTTCTTTTTAGTATGTGGGTCTATTTCCCTCGTATCCAAGTGGTAGTAACACGGAATCTTCCTTGGTACAAAAGTCAAAGAAGGTCTGTTGGCAGTGCACAGTAATCGTTCAGAACTATGTACACAGATCTGGAGTGTTCTGCAAGCCATTTTCCAAAATGGTAGGTCCCCAACGTGAAGAAATGCTATTCATTCATTTACTAAATGTACACTAAAAACAAGTACTACACCAATTTATGAGGACAGGGACAGCTTTTAGTTCCAGTTATTATAGTGGCAAATGATCCTTGAAGAGTAAGCCTCACGCTCTCTGTGTTAAGGTGGAGGGCCTTTGACACCAAAGACTCAAAGGTAAGGTTAGACTCCAAACATAAAAGGGAAACAATGAGCTGGAGAGAGGCAGGTAAAGGCAGCATGCTTCCCACGAAGAAGCACCAGGACATATACTGAAGAGGTCATGGACCAGGGAAGCCATAAGCCACGTGTGTCTGGGAGGCAGAAGACATCCTAACAAGGGACTGGTGGGAAACTGTACACCCAGGCACCAGAGGACACCAGGAAAGTTTTAGGAAGGAAAGAGGTACGATTTGTGCTTTAGAACAATGTCCTTGGGGAATCCAGAATAAGGGATGAAGATGAGCAATTATTGCAAGAACCCAAGGACTTAAAAAAAAAAAAAAATGAGGACCAGAGAGCAATAAACACGAGACGAGAAAGTGGAGGCTCAGTTAAGGACATGGTGGGATACTCAAGCATGCTGCTGTGGTCTGTGTTGGAGCAGTCATTCAGAGAAAACACAAATGTTGAATGTTATAAGTGATAAGAAAGAAACCCTCTGGTCTGGAACATAGGCCAGTGTTACAGCACTTTGCCTAGCATGTGCAAAGCCCTGGGTTTGATCACTAGCACCAAAAACCTAGTCCATGTAAAAAACCAATAATGAGGATGATGATGATGATGATGATGATGATGATGATGATAGGCCAACTACAAAATGATAGTTACAACAAACCTGTCTCAGGTCCCCCAAAGGAGAGAGACCAGATGTATAGTGAGCAAGTTGAGAAGGGCAGAAAGACTGGCTGGTGTGCTGGTTGCCCTGGTGATTCTCTGGTTGTCCCCTTCCATTCCTTGATCCCCATTTCACTCTGTGCCCTGCTCTTCTTCCCAAAAAGAACTAACTCCCAGGCTCCCCCTGGATTGTCAGTGGGGGGCATCAGCAGGACAGTAGAGGGAGAGAGGACAGAGTCCATTCCTTCTCTCTCCCTGCAAGCTCAGACCTCATGCAACAGTGTCTTCGGGGCTCCAGGACGCACTGGAGCTGGGCTCCCTGGCCCATCCTCTCCTAGGGACTCACAACAGTGATTGCTGGTCACAGTGGCCTCCCCATTCTTTTCTGACCTTGAGGGGTTTCCTTAACTTCATGCCTCCACAGATTCTCTTTGGGATGCCCCCTTCTTTGGAATTCTTGGATGATGTGCAGCATGTCTATCTGTGTGAAGGTGTGTGCTCACTAGAAGACAGCATCAGCCTTTCCTGGAATTGGCAGTTGTGAACTGACCAATGTGGTTGCTGGGAACCAAAGTCACTCAGGTCCTTTGTAAGAGTAACTCTGCACCACTAAGCCATCTCTTTTCAGAACACCAGTTCCTTCTTGCGTCATTCGAACAGGTGTGAAGAGTTTCATGACAACCTGTGATAAAGGCTTTCCTGCCTTCTCCCTCCACTGTTTTACTAGGAGACTGGGCCACGTTTATCTGCTGAGGCAGAATGCTTCCATCATCTTGTTGCTAAAGCAATCTATGGAAGCTGAGTGATTGGCCCGAACTCCTCATGATGTGTCTCACGGCCATGTAGATCCTGACTGACTCAGGAGATGAAACAGTGCGGAGCTGTGGATGTGGCAAGGGTCGAGGTCACCATACATCAATAGAAACTCGAATACTTGCAGGATTAACACTGTCTGGATTCCAGGAACCAGCTGAGCATGTTCAAGATAAGCTACGGTCCGTAGTTTAGACGGAGGATTGGCAGCCAACCACAGCCAACCACAGACTCGGGGGTAAGTGTTTTCATATGTGTTATATGGGACTCCTTTCCCCAGACTCACAGCCAGACCTAGAAAACTGCATGTTTCTGATGGTCCATTACCTACCTGTGACCTCCCCAGAGAGTCTTTCTGTAACTACCCTTTCCAAGCAATGCCCCTCCTCACCAAGTTTTCTGGCACCAAGTTCCTGTCCCCATAGCTTATATCCTGATTTGTTTGTCTATGCTTTTCTCTTTACATATTATTTTCTGTCTTTCCTGTTAGACAGTGAGTTCTATGCCATAGCAGGGGACCACATCTAGGGCATAGCATGTACTTAGAAAATATTTTCCGGTGAATAAATACTGGACACGTAGGAGCCAAATATGGGGGTATGGGGAGTTGAAGGTCACTAGTGTGTCACTGACCTGTTTATACATATGGACCCTTTGTGGCCTTGTTTGTAGTCAAAACATTCTCATAGCTGGACCCTTTAGATGTCTTCAGGGATGCTAGCCTCCTGTAAGAGTAGAGCATTCTAGAACTCTCCCTAGTGCGCAGGGCTTGAGCCTGCGTGTTTGCCTTGCTTTGCACAGCCCCAAGCACAGCCCCAAGCACAGATGGGAGCTTCATAAATATTCCTGAATGATGATGACACCAGGGATTATTTAGGACCTCCACATGGTTGGAGACGGACCTCGGGCCACAAACCCACTTTAAATGTGCATTGCTTCTCAAATTGTCTGACCCAGAATGTTTTCAACAACCCAGCTCATCTGTACCACAAACTGACACATTCAGATGACAGGGTCCCCAAAGAATGCCATTTTCAAAGCCGAGAGTTTATTATTCAGGGGTAAATAGAATCTTTGTCTTAGTGATACTCTGTGGATGGGAGTTAAAAACAATGAAAGTCTTTCCTGGGAAACATCAGTTTTATCTGTGAACAATGAAAGTTTGGGTAACTCGTTAGTTTTAAAGGTGCCCTTGCCCATTCTGAAACACCAAGAGTTAAGTGGGTCATTGTCTAGCTCCCAAGCATTCACTGTTGCCCTGGCATTTGTGGATACAATCCTATGGTTTCATTTACTTCGTAATAACAATATCAATAATAATAATAACAACAGCAAGTGATCTGGACAACCACAAGAAAACCAACCTGCATTTGTTCACCAGGAAGAAAGAAGCTTATAAAGTGTCCATCATGAGAATTCACAAGGGAGCTACCCAGCGGATCAAATACCCAAAACAAATCAGCACGTCAGAGCCCCCACGGAATTCTGAATCCCAACCAGCAAGCATGAATAATCCTTTTAGATGGCCACTCACATATCAGAGCAGGCCCCTTGTGACCCTCTAAGCGGGGCTTTTGGCTTCGGACTGGACGGAGGTTTTCTTGGGAAAGTGGGTAACATGAAATCAAGAGCTCCTGGGGCATTTCCACGAGAAAAGAGGACAAACGGTTTCTGTTGTCAGAATGGAACTTCCCACTCCTGGCCATGGCTGGAAAGCTATTGACTATTCCACAGGAGAGCTAGGCAATGTTTTCAGCTGCTTCGGCTGGTCCCCTCTGGATCCCTGAGTAAGTGCATCGTGAGATACAGGGTGAAATCCTGCGAGCTTCCAGTTAACGGTGGGAGCCAGCAGAAGGCTCTTAACTGTCCTGATGACTGGCACATCATTGATATGGAGAGGAGTGACTGACACACGTTCCTCAAAAACAGAAAACAACAACAATCTAACTATTGCCAAGACAAGTAAAATATAAGCAAATCCTGTCTAAATTATGAAACAGGGCTTAAGTAGATGCCTGTGATATCAAATAAGCTACAGAATGCCAGGATCCTTTCCTTGGGCACCTGACCCATAGTGCTATTCACTCACACAGAAACACACATTCACATAAACAAAAATTAAAAGTAATAAGATAATTCTCTTTAAAAATTTTTTCTTCACTTACAACAGGACCAACGTGTAACAAGAGCCATGAGGCATCTGCACTGAAAACTTCAAGTATGTATGTAAGACATTGGAGAAAGGCTACTTAGAAATATATCCACGGACTACAAGATATTATTAAAGTGTAATCCTCCTCAAATGGCTCCATAGATTCAACACCATCTCAGCCAAGGTCTCTGCGGGCTCTGGTATGAATTGACACATCACCCTAGACTGTCTGCAGTGATGGGGAGAGCCTACTAGATACATGTGTGCTAATTAGGCAAAGAATAAAAATGTCAGAAGGATTGAGCTGATCTCAGTGGGCTGTGTTTGTAAAGATAAAGAGAATAGGGTAAAAGAGCTGAATATCTCCAGTCAATTTGTAACAGTGAAATCAATACTATTCAGAGGACCGGAAATTCCTGCAATTAACAAGCGTTGGAGCAACTGAGCATGGGAAAGGATTATCCTCAACTGTTACCACACAGCATACATAAAAATGAACCAAAAAGTAAAGACTCAGTAGGGGTGACCTTAGCCAAAATGCCCAACACTGGGGAGAGTGAACTCCAAGAGTCCACCTCCAGTAGATAGACAGGGCCTCAAGTGAAGGGACAGGGTGACTAAACCACAGTCATAAACATTCAAAAGAAAAATATGAGGAAAGTATCTTTCTGATCTCAAAAGTGTTGGATAGCAATTCCTCTGAGAACAGTCTGTCTTGGAGGGAAGCTCATTGGGAGTCAGGAAATGAATAAATAACTCAATGGCTTTAGGAAGTCCTTGAAACTGGCCAAGTACACTAGGCCCCTCCCTCCACCAGCTGTAAGGACTGTTGAGAGGTTCTCAGATAAACTGAGCTTTTTAGCCGAAGTTCAGGCCAGCCAAGTCACCTGGAAGAAACATCAGAGCTGCGGGGAAACTCTTCAGCCTTCTGAGCTACCTGCAGAATGTTCAGGAAGTTCTGGTTTCCAGCTTTCATGAATTGTCACCCATGCTAGGGAAGGTCTTGAATGATTCAGCCATTTTTTAGCCCCTGTAAGTAACTAACTCTTCACCCTAATTCCTGTAAACAACTCCAATAAACCTCAGTTCACCAAGTTGGACTTTGGTGGTATCCTTACTTTGGTCTGTCTTGAGTTCCTTACTGGGGTGAGTAGATGTTCATTCATGTCTCCCAGAAATAGTATCACACAACAAGAATAAGCAAATATTTCTCAAAGAAGTCAAAAAGCATTTATAGTAACAACATAACTAATGAAGCATAAAAAAATAGCAAGCTGAATTTAATAAGAATTCAGAACCTCTTCCCATCGAAAGGCACTCATTGAAAAATAAAAGGCAGAGGCTGAGGAGATAGTGCAAGTCAGTAAAGTTCATGCCTTGAATTCAATGTCCCAAATCTGTGTTAGAAAGCTCGGTGTGATAGCAGACTGGTACTCCCAGCCCTGGGATGGCAGAGACACACAGATCCCTAGATCACTTGATAATTTCTCAGCCAGTGGGAGACCTTGTCTCAAAACTGAAGCATGGCTGTCATCTGAGGCATGATACCTGGCACTGACCTCTGACCTCCATATGCACACATGCACACACAGAGGGTAGGCGGCAAGCCACAAGCAGGGAATATACAAGCTATACTGTATTTGACAAAAGACTGATCCAAAAATATATATTAAAACTTCCACAAATCAATAACACAAAACACAGTAACCCAACTTTGAGTACATGCAAATGCCCTTTCAATGAATACAGAATGAAAGAAGGTAATGGGTAACTGGTAAGTTTATGAAATAACTAAGGGGGGTGAGATTGTAAACTACAATAAAATGATATCTACCACACAATAGCATGGCTACAGTTAAAGTATGTTTCAAACCCCAAATATCAGGAAGGATACGAATCAACTATGACCCCCACATTTCTGAGAAATGCACACAGCAGAAAACAGTTTTCAGCTTATTGAATGTAAAACTATCCTAAAAACCAATATTTATTCTTAGATATTTACCCAGACGTGATTAAAATGTGCCAACAACAGCAACAACGAAACCTTAAATAGCTACCAGCTGCAGAGAGCCCAGCTGTCTATCAGTGAGAATTTGGAAGAAGCAAATGGAGATATTCTCACATATTAATATACTGCATAGAAAGGAGATATGTGCTTCTGACATATGCAATTGCAAGAATAAGTGAAAAAAGCATTCACAGGGATTGACATGGCAAAGGATCCCACCCGTGTCTAGTTTAAAACGGGCAGGCCACAATGGTGTTAGAAATTATGGCAACAGCTGTCTGCAAAAACCAAAAGAGATAGGAGAGTTTGGGGAATTCTGGGACCAATCCACACCTTTGTCTGAATGGTGGCTAAATGAATGTTTACACTTTCGGAACTCATTGAGTTAAACTTTCAAGCTTATACATTTGACAGCATACTTTTACATTATGAATGATTGAAAACTAAGACCACGAGAAAATAGCCACGCAATCTAGAAGGTGAAATTCTGTAGGACAACCCAACAGACCAGAGCTCCAAATATCTCTGCCAAAGGACAGGGATTGTGCTAAAGAACCTCACAGGCCACAACCAGACCCAACACGTAGTCTTGGATAGGATCTTGCTTCAGGAAAATAAACCTTCAAAATATTTTGGGGATGTTCTGGGCGAATTTAAGTGTATTGGTTTCAGATAATAAAGAAAATATATTAATAAAAAATTGAAGATTACAAATTGATAAGAAACAGCAGAACAAACCATCCTCTCTTTTTGGTATTATGCATTATACATTGGTATCATGTATACATTGGTTTTTTTACACATTTAATTATATCTGTACAATTCATGCACAGAACGAGACTCAGTACAAGGATAATTTACCTGTCGCCACAGGTAACTCTGGGAATGCTGTGATCATCTTCTCATTTGTCTGTGCTTTCTAACTTTCTGTGTGTGCACGCTCTGTTCTTATAAGAACGAACACTGTTTGAAAACATCAGATGCAGGAGCAGAAAGTAGCTTGGTGGCAGAGCTTGCCTAGCTGGTCCTAGGCTCTGGGTTTGATCAAATCCAGGTCCTACTTCCAAGCACCCTCAGAGTGAATCTCCTGGAGGGTGTTCTTGGTCATTTCATTCTCAAAAATCAACCTGTGGTGTAGCACCCCCGCTTTTACTGGGGACGAAGATGAAAGCTGAGTCCTGTATATAATCTAATCTGACCTCAAACCCCCTGCTCTTTTCATTTTCCGCACATATATATAATACACATTCATATATAATATACATGCATACATATATATATTCATACCTGCAGATTCAGGAAGACTACACATTTATGAGATGTTTACTATGTTTTAATAAAATGCATATGGATGAACAAAAAGTATCCGATGAAACAAGCTGACAACTAAGAAAACAATAGTAAAGGATTCTACGTAAGTGACATTTGGAACAGACAAGCACCTCTGGTAACAGAAATGATGTCATCCATACATCACCACAATTTATACAAGGATGGCACTGTTAGCATCCCTAATTTATAGATTTTTTAAAAATAAGACATAGAGATCAAATAAGAAAGAAGTCCCCAGCTCAGACCACTTGAATCTCATAATGCTATATCATCCCCAGTCCCCAGGCTGTCACCAGGCTTGCAGAGACAATGACTTCCAGTCACCAACAAAGGGGCCTTGGCATCAGAGGTTTACCATGTGCCACATCATAGTGATGTCCCTGCTTACCTGTCCAGAGCCATGCTGGTTGGCATACTCCTCCCAAACCCGCGAACACCCATCTGACGGAAATAAGGAATGCAAGAGAGGTTGGCAGCCATGATGGCGAGGGAGTCCGAGGGACTCACAAAGAAGCCATTTTGGCCAAGGATCATATAACGGTCCTGTGGGAAGAAGTGTAAAGATTATCATGAAGAAGCATCTGGTCTTTGTGCCCAGTCTCTATCATTAACACAAGCCACTTTCCTACCACTTACAGAGCCTAAAGCCATTTGAATTAGCCAAAGGAAGTGTGAGAAGCCATATCAATCCCTCGGGCCTAGAATCCTGATACAGCTAGAACTCGATCCACTTGCTGAGATGTGTGCACAGCTCCTTCATGCTTCAGTGGCTTCCCCGGACTCAATCCCTTCCTCCCCCCACAGGGACTGGAGGCTGGTAGTATTGATAAGTAGCCAGTCTCTTAATGTGGTACTTTCAATGAAGCCAGCAATAAATGAAAATTTATTGCCTGGCTGTTTTGCTTTGTTTTTTAAGAAATAATTTCTAAATAACGTGCATCCATCTGAAACTAAGAAAAGCTGTAACTGCTTCCTGCTGCTGCTATCTAGCAGCGAGCTGTAGAGCTGCAGCCGAGCCCAGTGCCCCATGCACCTGAGCTCCAGCTTCCCTGGTTTCTGATGTTTCTTCCATCTGCAATGAGAGGGTCAGCAGACCAGAAATCCTCTCACTTACCCCATCAGCATCAAATGCAGCCCCAAATCCATATTCTCCCCCCTTCATGGCCTCCAGAAGGGTGGTTGCATAGGTCAGGTTTGGGTCCGGGTGCTGTCCTCCAAAGTCCTCTAATGGGACACAGTTTATTGCAGAGTTGGCCGGAGCTCCCAGTTCATCACACAGAACTTTTCTTACATAGGGCCCCATGACTAAAAATTAAAAATAAAAGATAGAGGAGAACATAAAAATAGTTGAAGAATAGTTTTCCCTCGGCTTTCTTCTTCTGGTAATAAAAAGATAACAATTCATATAATAGCCCAAAAGAAGAAAAATTTATACAGTCATTTTTTAGGGTACAATATAAAATAAAAATCATAACAGTCACCCTTTATTGATCATCTACCACGTGCCAGAGGCTCTGTTGAGCAGATAAAAGATGCCAATCATCCAAAAGGATGAGATTTGTTTTTCCTCGTGATTTCATAAAACACTGCCTTAAAGAAACCAACTAGATAATAATGATTTATTACCTGCTATGGTCTATGTATTAAGCACCCCAACTGAGTATAGCAAACGCACAAAAAATTCCCTTTGCACAACTATTGTAATGTTGCCAAGTCAGCATCTAGATCCCAGAAGCTTCATATAAAGCAAGGCTCCTCTTGCAAAACAATGGATGCTAAGCACAAATAGAAGTCCCACGGTGCAGAAGACCTAACATTGAACCCCTATGTTAAGAGCTGAAAGGGTCAAATTAAAGAAGGAAAAGGTGCATGACACCTACACTCCTGGGTCCCTATATAATAGGGGGGTAAGTCCAATGTACAGATCATCACAGAAGTAAGACCAAAGGAGACATGTCTAATTAAACTCAACAGCTTAGGAAAATGATGCTCACAGGTGAGACTTCCCAGAGAATGCAGTGTTTTAAGTAGGACTTGAAGGAAGAATATAAATTTGAGAGGGGTACTAGTAGGGGGACCATACAATTGGAAGTCATTAAAATCAAGGGAGGAGAGCCTATGATATGATATGATAACCATGCACTCCTGCCAGATGAAATGTACATGAGGTCACACCATAAACATCTCTTGTCTTGTGACCCGGTCCCCATGTCCCCTTCTCTAGAGGAAGGATTGGATTTCTTTTGGAAAAACCATATTATTCTCCAAATCAGCCCATATGACTATGATGTAGCTAAATCCCACTGTCCCCATAGCTAGGGAAGTGACCTACATCTGACAGTCTGCTTCCCAGACATCAGCCAGGGTGACTGATTTGAAGATAGACATATGGTAGGAGCCAGGCAATGAAACACAAACACAAAAATTCAGGGAGAAAGAGTTGTCTTTTTCCTGAACCAGATCAGGCCAAGAACTTGAAAGAGCTTTTCCTGGAGAGTTGAATCAGCCCAAGAAGAAATAACAAAGCATCCCAACAACCGACCCTCTGAGCAAAGCCCAGGGAAGGTTGGACCCAAGTGTGTTTATGGTCCCAACAGATACTCAGCATGCCAGGCAGTCAAGGGCCACCAAAACCTTGTGGAATGCACTGAACATAAATCTGAAATAGACACCAGAGAGAAATCTCTTCACACAGGGAGAACGCCTTAAAAATGGTGAACAAGATGGAGCAAAATGTCTGAAATAGAAAAGACTGACGCTACTGAGGGCTTCTGGGAATCAGAGACTCAGAAGTCCTTACCACTGCTGCTGTGTGTGTAACAAGAACTGCTAGTGTGGACAACAGCTGTGTTCTTATGTAGTTCAGGAGACACTTAACCATCAGACTCCACAGACCTGCTGCTAGAAAATTTCTCAAAACAAATGAAAACATACATTCCCATAAAGTCTTGCTTGTGACTTCATCATAGCACCCTTCGAAATAAATAGCCCAACACCAGGGGCAGAAGGGCTAATTTCTATCAACCAGCAAATAGATAGACAAAATGTGGTACGTCAATAAAGTGGAATACTACTTAACAGTCACAAAGAACAAGAAGGGGCGTGTGATCCACAGACAGCATTTTTAAAACACTGTGATGAATAAAATGTGAAATGAAGGACTTCTGAGTTTGTTCTTCCATTTGTATGACTTTCAAGAAAAGGCAGAATAATAAAAGCAGAAGAAAGATGAGCAGCTGCCAGGGCTGAGGGAGGTAAAGGGTTGACAATAAAAGTCTAATAAGAAGCCTGTGGCCGTTAAATTTTAAAAGTTAATAAAGATCTGTGTATTTGTGATATTTCAAAGCAAAGAGATAAATACCAAAAAAAATCAGTAGAAGGGTTGAAAAGAGTTGACACTGGCTAGTAAGACACTGACTACAGAAAGGAGCTGAGCAGCTACATTTTTTCGTGATAAATTTTATTCCGTTGTTTATGCAATGTAGCATGAATTTTAAGTCAAATAGGCAGTCTTGAATACTCCACACTAGATGTGGTAAAGACCCCAATTTATTGGTTCAATTTTTGTTTTCATTTACATCAACAGAAAGTAACTTAGAATTCTAAAATTTTCTAAATGTTCTGTATATCTGAAAACAGAGAGGTCTTCTTAACAGTTCTAAGACACTGCATTTGGAAAAAACGAAACACGGGCTCACCTCCATGCATGGCATCAACACGGATCTTCAGCTGGCTAGGCCCTGTCAGCAAACTCTTGATGGCATTAAAGTCAAAGATAGTCCGAAGGAGGTTGAGATAGATGTCAACGGGGTCCACAATCTCCACTGATGATGGGAAAACAGAAAGGGATGTCGATGGCCATACCCAGAAATGATCTTTACAGTCATAAAAGAAATTTCTACCCTAATGATGAGAAATTCTGATCAAAATCCCAGCATAACCTACATGCTACACAGGCAGGGAAATGTCCACTTCCAGACCGAACCGCAAATCATAGCACAACCAAAATGGGCCAAACTTTTCAGATAAATAAAGGTACAAATAATATCATTCTACATTCTTTTTGCAAGGAACAAAAATGGACTACTAGAAGAATTTACAATGCAAGTGTAGGGTCACCCCCACCCACACCTTGTCAGCAAACACCTCTCTCTTCCCCAGCTGCACACACACCAATGCTAACAAGCAACACCACATATGCTGTGGTTCTTCCTGTGGGGTTAGCCAAACAATGACTCAGCTGGTGTGAAACACACACACACACAAGGTGTGATCCCAATAATGTGGCCTTATTTTCCACATTATTATACACACTGGCTCCAAGCACAGAACTGGTGGTTCGGGGCATGTTCTGATGCTACATGAACCCTTTTTCACACCCAGCCTAGTGCCTAATCCCCAGGGGAGTACCAGACTCTGCAGCTTTTCAGAGAACACACAAACTCTCCAGTGTACCACTTAAAGCATCATTTGCCACTTAAAACAGCAAGAATACAGCACATAACTTATTGAAAAGAATATTTTGGGGAGCCAGGCAGTTCTTTACCTACTTCCAGACTGTCAGCAGCACTTTTAAAAAGTCACCCTAGGAACAATGTGATTATGGCAATGTTCTCCACAAAGACTCAAGTCTCTCAGAAACTATAAAATCTTAAATATGCCCAAAACAATTAAAATACAAATGACTTCTTCTTGGTGGTAACACCCTGATAGCTCTTACCCATATCTTAGAGCCGCTGTCTTTCTAACCATATATATCGGGCATATTTAAATTATTTTCTTAGCTATAGCACAGATGGAGCTGTCTAGTTGTCCATATGAGCACATGTTCACATATGCACGCCCCTAGCAAGATTAATAAAAGTGCAAAAGCGAAAAAATAAATAAATAAAAAATAAAAAAAATAAAAAAAAAGTGCAAAAGCGGCATGGAGGTTATAGGGGTAACCGATTGCTTTTGGATTAGATTTTAGGTCTGTTTTGCAGGAGGTAATTAATTTCTGGCATTACAAACCTGGTCAAAAGCCCATAAGCCAAGAGAGCATAGGCTGTAGAGAAAGTCCTATTAGATGGACATGTTACCAAACTCCCAAATAAGTATATTTATGTTTATATTTATATTTATACTAATTGATTGGTGTTGCTTTTAACCTTGGCCCCAGAAGTTGAAGTGGAAAGGAGTTAATACAGGACTTATAACTTGTCCAAGTGTTGATAAGTAATTAGTGAGTGCTCAGCCCTAAATAGGATGTCTTTATCAATCCCCTCCCCTTCCAATGTAGAGAACACTACAGAAGAGAAGGCATGAAGAAAGTAAGAGCTGGAGGGCGGGGAAGGGTGGTGTTAAGACCTGTCTTGCACAAAAGGCATTGCCATTGTACTTAGGAACTCATGGCAACTATGGTTACCTGTGCAAGATCCGGCACACAAGTTCCACCAATGTCCCGACAGGAAAGCACTCATCAGACTCAGTGGTTTAAAAAAGAATAAGAACAGGAAAAGAAAACAGAGAAGGGGGAAGGGAAGAAGGGAGGCAGGCAGATGTTAAGAGTGGAGTGTGTGGGAGTGATTGGTGATATGATCAAGATACATTGTTTACATGATCAAGATACATTGTTTACATGTATGAAAATACTGAAGAACAAATAATGATATTTTATTGTTTATGTGAGCACTGTTGCTTCTCCTGAATATGACAAGGTTTCCAGGAAATTCTCACTATCTGAGCAAATTATCAACTCAAAACTTTTCAAGAAAGACGTGGTATCAATAGCCCAGAGCTTTTGCCACCACACAGCCTGTTGTAAATTCTCTGACTTTAAAAATCTTGTGCACAGGTTGGAAAGGCAAATCCAGGAGAACTTATGAAGAGGAGTTTGGGGAAGTAAATAGTATCAAAGCACATTGTATGAACATATAAAATTCTTAAAGAATTAAAATTTTTATATTTTTATATTTTTTAAAACCATGTGCCCATGATAGTCCATCTTTTTAGCCTAGATGAATTACTTGTAAAATGAGGACACCATTTGGAATGCAAACAGTACCCGATCTTGCAGAGGAACTAAAAGAATAAAAGATAGAAAGTAGTTCTATTGATACCTATGTGCCTTCTGTACAATTCTAATTGAATAAAATGGGTTGAGGTACACATTCACAGTGTGAATATTATTATAGTATTCAAACTGAATCTGTAAAATAATAAATTATGTTCTTAGTTCTTTTATAGTTTATTCTTTCAACCATATAATATTTATCAAACTCATTCTGGTAGTTTTCCCTTTTGGGGGACAACGCCTCTCTGTGGAGTTCTGGCTAGCTTCCAACTTATGACCCTGCTTCCTCAGTCTCCCAAGTTGTGAGGCTACATTGTATGTCAGACTATTTATTTAATTCTTGAGCAACTTGCCTAAAAATACTTGGGAGTTACTGAGTCCCTTTGTAAAATCTTTGAAGACAGTACTTGGTATAAAGCAGGTGATCAACCATGGTGCGTGGTGCAGAACTACATGGCTCTGACCTGGAAAAGAAACTCCTACCACCCATGAGAAATTTAACGACCTGTTACTCTATTAACCTGCATCTTTGCCTTAATTGCTTAGAAATTATTGAAGAGCAAGTTTTGGCGATCCACAGTCAACTTTGTGCATGTTATGATGCTACAAGCCATGTCCTATGTAGAAAATGATACAGTTGGGAGAGTGACTGGAAAGTGTCCAAATCAAATACGGAGGTTTCTCCAGTTTCTTTCTGTACTGCATATTGTTTCCAATGACTCATCCAGCGCCACTCTTCAGATACTAACTCAGTAATTCCCATGAGTTTCCTTCCCCACAGAAACCACCAGCCAGGACCACCACACTGCCATGCACACCTAGAATCTCCCATATGCACCCCCTCTTGGAGAGCTATCTCATGCATGAAACTTTTCTGACTTTTTCAAAATATATGTCACCTCTGAATGGTTTGAACTTGTTCTCCAGGTCAAATTCTTGTCTTCCTAGTCGAGATAGGTCGATTCGAAGATCAGGACATATGGCATATTCCTCAATTGTTTTGCTGATCTGGTAGATTTTGTCTGAGACAGCGTCTGGTGCAGGACCTAAAATTTGACATATATGTGTTTATTTTAAAGACTGCAGAATTTCTATCAGAGAAACAGTTCTGGCCCCCTGTACTAGCAAGGAAGGACTCATTTGGTCTCTACACAGTGAACGAAGATTCACAGTTCAATTAGACTATGTATCTCCCATGTCGCATTCCTTCACTGTGAACGACATTTGACCAGCCCTGCCTGTTCTGTGTAGATGAACAACCCACATGTTTGTTTTAATCCACTTCTAAGCAATGATACATACACTCTAAAAATAGTTTCCCACCTGCTGGGGAGACCCGGTTATGCAATCTGCTTTGTTCGGGCTATGAGACACAAACAGGATATACACTTGACAGAAGTGGGGGGTTCCAGATTTAAACCACAGCTCCCCAAGCACCTCAGACAAATGATTTCTACTCTGCACTACTGTCTTGTTGATATGTGATGTTCTCCAGATAAGTTTATTTTTCCTGGTCCATACTCACCATCACAACTTAGTTTTTAAAAATGAGAGGGAGCTAAAACTACTTGATATATTTTCTCAGAAGGTCAAATTGGCAACAGCAATGGAATTAAAAGCCTTTAAGTGAGCTGAGCATGGATTTAGTTGGTTTTTGTTTGTTTGGTCTTAGAGATTATTAATAAATAAATGAATGAATAAATAAATAAATAAATAAATAAAATAGTGTAGCTGGTCTTAGAGACTTTGTGGATTCATCTTTTTTCCACCCTTTATGCCCTGGTTTCACCCCCTATCATTAGATGAGAGAAAAATAAGGAGAGAGGAGAAAGAGATCTGAATTTAATTTCTTTCTTCTCATTTCTTATTTTTCTGATTTTATTTGATATATTTTATTTACATTTCAAATGTTATCTCCTTTTCCGGATTCCCCTACATATCTATCCCCTATTGCATCACCCCTCCCCCTGCTTCTATGAAAGTGTTCACCCACCCCCTCCCACCTCCCTGCCCTAACATTCCCCTACACTGCAGCGGCAACTCTTGGCAGGACCAAGGGCTTCTCCTCCTATTGATGCCCAACAAGGCCATCCTCTGCTACATGTGTAGCTGGAGCCATGGGTCCTTCTTGTTTCCTCTTTGAGCACAACTACTAACAAACTGCAACCAGCCTCCCTGAATGATGAACAACCACCAACCCTGTCTCTCAGGATATTTATGTACACTCTGAAAAGTTGGAACATTTTCAAATGTCACACAATCACAGAAACTATCTGCACCAGGCAAAAGCCACAGCTCTGCTAGAGCACGAGGCAAATCATAGTCAGCTTCTGTGAAGCAGACCCATATCCCACAGCTGAGACAAAAACAAAAATATATTCTTATAATATTTCTGTGTTTTTTTAAAAGAAATCAAAATTTCAGAATCCTCACAGAATGGCCTACAACATAAAAGACAGCTAGATAGTTTTGTGTGTGAGTTATAGTTGCCGACTATATTGTAACTTTCTACTGAACAGAAATTGCTTCTAGATTCACCTCACTTCCCTCTCCACAAAGCTATACTGTCCAATATGATGTCCATCTACCATATTTAGCTGCTGAGTACCTGAATAGTTGCTATTCAACCTAAAATTATAAATTACTACAATTGTAAAATGCATATCAAAAATTTAAGTTAGCCAGGTGCATATGCAGCAGAGTATAGCATTTTCCGGCATCAATGGAAGGAGAGGTCTTTGGTCCAATGAAGGCTCATTTTCCCAGTGTAGGAGAATGCCAAGGCACTGAGGTGGAAAGGGTGGTTGGGAGAGGGAGCACCTTCATGGAGGCAGTGGGCGGGGGAGGAGGGTTGGGATTGGGGGGAAAGAGGATAGCATCTGAAATGTAAATACAGAGAATATCCAATAATTTTTAAGTTAGTTACAGGTTATAATGTTTTGTATTTATATATTGAAATATCTTGATATAGTATGTTAAATAAATTATATTATCTAGATGTTCTTTTTATATTTTTAATATAAGTATTATAGAAAATTAATAATATATACCATTCATAATGCATCTGTATTGAAGAAAGATGCCTTCTTAGAATAGGAGACAATGCCTATAATGAGGAATGACAAGGCCCCACCCCAGCATGACCAGCAGGAGAGCCCCATCGGTTACATCACAGATGTCTCACATGGGACAAAAACCTCAAGCACACAGAAGAGCCTGGGAGATGGACCAGTCAGTAAAGTGCTTTGCCACACAACCATGAGGGCCTGAGCATGGACCCTCTGCACAAACATAACCTAAAAGCCAGGCATAGTAATTCACACTTGAAACCTTTGTACAAGGGGATAAGAGCAAAGAAATAGGCAAAGGACTGAGCTCACTGGCCAGCTAGGCTAGCCAATCAGTGTATTCCTAGTTCAGTGAGAGAGACCTTGTCTCAAAGAAGAAGGTGGACAGTGACAGAGAAAGTCATCTGATGTCAACCTCTGGCCTTCATGTATACACATAATTATACATATGTATGTGCACACACATACACACTCACACACACATACATTCTCTCATACTCACACACACATAATTAAAAAGAATAAAAATTAGATAATTTTAAAGTGTTTTTAAAACTGTAAGGAGTGTGGAGGAAGGGAGGGAGAGAGAAGGGGGGAAGACAAAGAGGGAGAGGGAAAATATAGGTTTGTACACATGAATACAGGTGTCCACAGAGGCCAGAGGGTTTGGATTCACTGGAGACAGAGTTACAGACAGTTGTTAGCCATGTGACATGGGCACTGGGAATCAAACTTGGGTCCTGCGGAAGGACAGGGGGATGCATGCTCTTAACTATTGGACCATCTTCCTAGGCCCTCAAAATTTTTTATCCTTCAGAAAAGTCTTTAAAAAGTGAATCTTGTTCTTTGTTTGCATTTTTAGGTTGCCAGATCAAAGGTTTTACTAACACACACACACAGCACACACATACATTCCAGGTACCATACTGCATTATTTGGCTGCATATATATCATGTTTGTAAAGTCTGAGGTCTAATGCCAAAGCACGTTGGATTCTGAAGCTAAAGGAAGTTCTAGCCAGTTACATAATGATCTGTGACATCACTTGGTCACCCATACTAATTTCCTCAGAATCAGGGGCACATCTGAGCCAAGTACAATGACATCCAAGTAAGGAGATGGCATTCTGAAACCATCATTTCAAGGCTGGCTAAAAACAGTCTAGTGTCTTAAAAGGTCCTTAGCATACTCCAGTGATGTCACAGTGGTGGCAATCAATGAAGTAAGTCATCATTGCATTTAGAGTCGGAAGAGGGATGGCTTGCTCATATGGGAGCTTCATATTTTCCTCTGTACTGTTTCCTTAATGGCTATACCAATCTGTGTTTTTGCCTTCTCCCTATCCTCACAAACACTTATCTCTTACTATTTTCATAATAGCCATCCTACCAAACATAAGGCAGTAATTGTCCATATGGTTCTTGGATTTGTTATCTTATTATCTAATGTGTTCTACCTAAAGAATGCCCCACACATCCTGGGGAAAAACATGTCCTGCTGTCAGGAGACCGAGAATTCTGTTCATGACTGTAAAGTCTATTTGGTACAAAGTATAATTCAAATTCTATATTTTCTTGAAAACTTTCTGTCTTGTTGATCGACCCGATCATTGAAAATCATTGAAATTTTGATATTGAAGCATCCTACTATTATTATATACCCATTTCTTCCTTTGTACCCATTAAGATTTGCTTTAGGTAATGAGGAGCCTCAGCATTGAGCAAGTATAGATTGATAACACTTATGGGTTCTTAGTGTCCCTGCATGGGGACCTTATTTTCACCTTGTAACAGTTATTTGACTTGAATCATATTTTACCTAAGTGTTGCCAGCCTTGACTTCCTTTGGTGTCTGCCTTTCAGAGCTATCTTTTTCTGCTTTTTCCCTTTTGACTCACATGTGCTCTTAAAGCTTCAAAGAGCCAACCACAGGCAGCAAGGAGATGGCTCTTTTCTGTCGCCATCCAGCCGCTCTGCATATTTAACTGAAGAAGCTAATCCAGGTCCATTCTGGACTATGACTGGTGGCGTGCACCCCGCCCACTCAGATGAACGGTCTCTGGCTGTTTCCTTGGCTCTTTGTTGCTTTCTCACACTTTTTGTAACCCCTTTTGTGGTTTGGTGACTTTTCTATACTATTAGGTGTTGATTACATCCTTGTAGACACTTGTAAACATGCTCTAGGTTTTCCTTGGGGTGTGTGTGTATGTGTGTGAGTGTGTGTGTTAACATTCAATATGAATGCTTTATGAATATTTTTTTAAAAAATAATGTACAAAGTAGGCAGGGGGAGGAACAAAAACAAATTCTTCTTCTTTCATTACACTGTTATGCTATTCTCTCTGATTCTGGGAATAAGTCACAATAATAACTTTCTTACTAAAAGTCAGCTTATGCTTTCATAAAGCAAACATGCTTGATATTCTAGATTTAAAAAGATTGAAGAGTCTTAGGGAACCAATGTGCAGTTCTGATGTGCATCTTTTATCTTTAAATGAAACAGCTATAAGTAACATTTTGACAATCACCACAAGGACAGTGACTAGAGATTAGGTTTCAGGTGGTTTTAGGGGGTTTATTATTTTTGTTACATATGTGTGGTGGTTAATCTTCATTGTCAACTGAACTGGATTTGGAATCACTTAGGAGACACATCTCTCTTTTTATTTTTAAGATTTATTTATTTAATGTGAATACACTGTCTCTATCTTCAGACACACCAGAAGAAGGCATTGGATCCCATTACAGATGGCTGTGAGCCACCATGTGGCTGCTGGGAACTGAACTCAGGACCTCTGGAAGAGAAACCAGTACTCTTAACCGCTGAGCCATCTCTCCAGCCCTCTTTTGTTTTTTTAAGATGCATTTATTGTGTATAGAGTTCTACCTGCATGTACACTTGCACACCAGAAGAGGGCATCAGATCCCATTATAGATGGTTGTGAGTCATCATGTGGTTGCTGGGAATTGAACTCAGGACCTTTGGAAGAGTTCCCAGTGCTTTTAACCTCCAAGTCATCTTTCCAGCCCCCAGACACATCTCATAAGGGTGTTTCTACAAAGGTTTAATTGAAGAGGAAAGGTCTGCCCCAAGTGCAGGGCAACATTCCATGGACTGAGACCTCACACTGAAAAAAAGGAGAAATAAAAAAAAGCCAACTTTTGCTACCCTCTCTTCTCATTCCCCACCCCCTCCCAGCAGCCTCACATTCTTCCCTACACACCTTCCCTTCTATAGTGAACTGTGTCCTCTCAGACTGTGAGCCAAAATAAACCCTTCTTTTCTGAAGTTTCTTCATATCAGGAGTTTGTCACAAGAAAAGTAGACAGCACAGCATTTAACTATAGTTGTGGGGGAATGGGTCTTTCTTTAAAAAAAAATGAACACAAAAAATTTATGAACGGAATGTCTTTGTGTTGAATTTTGCCTTAAAATACCTCAGGGGGTGGAAATTATTACCAAGGTGAGAGAAACACAGGGATGGATAACTGGAGTCCACTTATGACAGACTTTACACTTCTATAAAGTTAAGAACAAATTAAGGACCTTATATACATAGTAAAAGTCTCCACCGAAAATCATGTGTCTCTCTGAGCAGCCTTGTGACCTTCCATAGTAACTCAGCCACCTGGGGCTTCAATTTGTTTCTTTGCAAAATGAAAGGACTGTTTTAAATGGCCCTCAGGGTATGTTTCAACTTTAAAATCTAGAGTCCTCTTGTATCAGATAACTGTCAACTACCCAGTCTTTCACTTGGCTGAAGCATACAGGTGATCAAGAGACTAGCCTTGTGCTTCTGAGAGGCTATATGTCATTTTCTTGGAATCATATTGCCTGGACATCTCACTGACTTTTTCTGAGCTGACTCCTCTCCATTTTGCCTGCATACCATCAGAGAATATAATGTAAGGAAAATGGTATCAATTAAGGCATATTTGGAATATATATACACATACCTCCATTAGCAACATTAAACTTCACTCCAAACTCTCCCCCTGGTCCTCCAGGACAGTGGCTGGCTGTTAAGATGATCCCACCAGCTGCCTTGATTTTCCTGATAATGCAAGAGACTGCAGGTGTTGACAAGATGCCATTCTGTCCGATAATTAGTCGGCCAATCTAAAAAATACAGGAAAAAAGTCAGTCCAAGGTTGATGGAATAATTGAAGGCATTTCAACAGGAAAGTAGCCCAGGCTCTGTCAAGAGATGATAAATCTCCTTGCCAGAAGAACTGGACAGATTCTGTGTTAGGAAAGCTGAATAAAAGGAGTATTGTCTGCCCCACCCAAAGTCTCCAAGTCCATTTGGGGTATTCATATCTAGTCTTCCACTGCCAACCAATAATTACTTAAGGATCATTGGTTTCTGGTGGTTTTGAATATTTACTTTTGATGACCAACAGATTTTCTGAGCTCACTTAAGTTCTTACTTTAGGTCTAAGAAACTATAATGATGAAGGTGTTAGAAATGACAACGAAACAGAAAAGGACTTCTTTCTATTTCACTTGCTTCTTCTCTGTGACATTTTATTCTTGATGGCCACGTTGATGCCATTTAGAAACACCATGGAAACAAATCTCTAGGCACATCAATAAGGAATTGTCTAGATTAGGTTCACTGGGGAAGGAAGGCCTGCCTTAAATGGCTGTTCCATTCTATGGGCTTGGACATAGACTAGATAAAAAGAAGACAGCCACAGAGCAGAAGCACACATCACTCTCTGTTTCCTAGCTGAGCATTCAATGTAACCAGCTACATCCTGCTCTTACTGCCATGCCTTTGAGTTTCTGCTCCAATGTGAGAGACAGAAACCAGGACAGCCCTCTGATATGTAGTGCAAATGGTCCTTAAGTTGCATTGCTTTCTATTTTTCTGATAAATTTTCTCTCATATAATATTACCTAATACTTTCCATATTTATTTACCCACTATGCATAACCCCCCAAGAATTATTTATTCTAAATAACCTAGATCAAACCTGCAAGACAATGTGTAGTAAATACCTGTGAATTGGTTAGCATTAAAACTAATGAACAAGTTCTGTATGAAACAAAAAAGTATTGGGAAAGAGGAAGATGGAAGATGATACACATGATGATGTGGTAGCTACCTTTGTCAACTTGACACAAGCGCTCCACCTAGAAAGTCTCAGTAGGGTAGTATCTACATTGAATTGACCTGTGGGCATGCCTGTCAGGGACTGTCTTCATTAACTGATATGGGGAGGCCCAGTCTACTCTAGGCAGCACCATTCCCTAGGCAAGATCCTGAACTGTGTAAGAGTGGAGAAACCAAGGTGAGTGGAAGCAAAAAAAAAAAGCATGTATGGACTAATTTCTCTCTGTCCTTGACTGTGGGTAGGATGTGACTAAAGTTTCTGATTTGACTTCCTCACAGTGATGGATTATAGCCTAGAACTGTACGTTGCTTTTGTCAAGGAATTTTATGACAATAGAAATGAAACTAGGACACACAAACAGCCAGACTGTCCTGGGGGAGGGAGACTTGGGCATCAGCTATGCTACTAAAGGGGTGAAAGAAGAAAAACACTAGTCTAAGTAAAAAAAAAGAAGTAAAACTTTGGAAAGGAGAGCAGGTAAGTCCAGAGTGCATTGAAGAGGGCTCAGCCACATCTGAGTGTGCTCTCCTCAAGGTGCTAGTGGGGGCCACAGCAGGGTTTGGAATCACAGCTTACAGCAAAGAGATTCTCATAAAACTCACGCTGTATTTTCAGTATCAGAACATTGCAGAGCACTGAGGCAGGGAGATCAAAGCCACACTTATGGCAGCTGCATGGGCAGAGAATGGGATGGTGCTGGGAAACTTTCTCTTTCCTACACTGGACCAGAGCAGTGGCAAGTAATTCATTTCTGAGGGTAATGGATACATGTTCCATATAATTAATATGCTTAATCACCTTTAAAGTGAATAAGTGAAAGTTAAAACAGCCCCCACTGAGTCAAGAGCTGAGCAGTTCTACAGGCAAAGTCCCCTCCCTCCCTGTGTGCTCAGGCTGGGAAGCACAGGACACCTGAAGGAGTCTTACACACTAAAGTGACAGCTAAGCACATCCACGAGACCCTGGAAAAGAATTAACCACAGTAGAGGAGGGAGCGAATGAGGACTTGGGACATACTGAATACTGCAAAAGTAACAGAAGTTTGAGGATCAATTCCTATTTTTCAACAATAACAAAATTAGGAGAAGTCCTAGTTCTCTAATCAAAAGGCACAGAGTAGAAGAGTTCACTAAAAAAAATGTCAGGGCTTGGGGGTGGGAGGCAGCTGGACTTGGTGGATCAATACTTTTGTTCTCAGGAGTCAGAGGCAGAGAGAAGAGGATCTCCGTGAGCGTGAGGCCAGGCTTCACTACATAAAGACAGGGAAGCACAGTGAGACCCTACCTCAAAGGCAGAAACAAACAAAACCCAACTGGTATTTGATTTTAACAAGCAACATACAAACTTGCTAGCCAAGATGCAATCTTAGAGTGAACAGGTGGTAAACAAACATCCCAAGCAAATGGAACTAGAAAGCAAGCAGGTATGACCATACTAATATTGACAAAATAGACTTGAAGCCAACATTAGTTGGAAGAGATTGAAGATGGTTCACTGTGTAATCATGAATGGGACAATCAACCAAGCAAAAGTTACAGTTACAAAAACAATACCCCTGAAATATTGGCATTCCCAATTTCATTACACAAAGACAATACTTGATGTACTAGCACAAACCCTCAACACAGTGATGGTGGGTGGCTTTAATAAGCCACTCTCACCAAGAATGACACTGTCACCCACATCCCCTAAAAAAATCAGAGACATATCAGAGTTAAGCAACCGAGGTCAAACAGACTGAAAAAACTTCTGTGGGATACTCCACCCAAAAACTCCAGAATATACAGTCTGCTCGGCAATCCATGAAAACATATCCAAAGAAGACTGACTGCATTTTAGGATATAAAAGCAAGTCTTAACAAAATAAGAAACCTGAAGTAAATTCTATCTGATCACAATGAAATACACTAGATCTCAACAGGGAAAGATCATGGAATCAAACTCACAGAGATCAAAGCACCAGATGATCATCAAGGAAATTATGAGGAGAATTTAAAAATTCCTCAGACCCAAAGAATGCAACATACCAGAACCTATGGTATATGATAAAAGACCTTTTAAGAAGGAAGTTTATGACTATAAATGACTAGTTTTATAAAAAAAATAAAATAAAATAAATAAGAGTAAGAAGATTAGATAAATGACAGAAAAATTACTTAACAATGAACTTCAACGTCCTAGAAAAACAAGACAAATCAGTAGATAGAAAGAAATTATAAAGCTAATTAGAAATTAAATGATTAATAGAATATACAGAGTCAATGAAACAAAGAGTTGGTTCTCTGATGAGATAAATATTATTGACAAGCTCCTACCTAAACTAACTGAGAGAGAGGCAGAGCCACAGAGGCAGAAACAGAGAAAAAGCCCAATTTAATAAAATTATTGATGAGAAGGGGGACATTACAGAAAACACCAATAAAACCCAAATTATTCAAGAACATTTTTATAATATAGTCTAGTAAATTAGAAGATTAAAACCTACTGATAGTGGGATGCTAACCCCAGAGGCTTGCACTCCCCCAGAAACAACTCACAGACTGTATGAAGTCCAAGAAATAAAGAAAACAAAAAAATATATACATATATTTACAAACAAAAAAAAGAAGATTAAAACCTGATAAATTTCCAGATATATATGTTATACCAACATTAAAACAAGAGGATATAAACAACCCAGCTAGATCTATAACAGAAAGAGAAAGAGGAGACTGAAGCAGAAAAAAAAAAAAAAAAACTGTCAACTCTGAAAGCCCAGGGTTAGTCCCTGCTGAATTCTACCAGCAGAAATGTGCATTTCAACAACAGACTCAAGAATGGAAATCACATTGATCATCATGACAGATACAGAAAAGCCTCAGACAGAGTTCAATTTTTTTTTCATGGTGAAGCCCTGAAGAAACTCAGAATAGAAGGAACACACCAATATAGAAAAGGATGTAAATGACCTTTACCCCACATTCTTCTAAATGGGGAGGGACTAAAATCATTCTTTGTAAAGTCAGAATGGAGCCAAAGGTCTACATTCTCTCTACTTCCTCAGTATGGTCCTTGAGTTCTTAGCCAGTGCAATAAGACAAGAGAAAAGAATGGATATAGTTGGAAAAAGAAGCAAATTATCCTGATCTATATTTGTGGATGACATAATTCTGCACATGACAGATTCTAAAGATGCCACAGGAAAACTCTCAGCCCTGGTAGATGCATTGGCAAAACTTCAGGGCACAAACCAACACATACAAATCAACAGCTTTTCTCTGTCCCACAAACATGCATACTGAAAAAAAAATCAGGGATACAATTCAATCCATGAGAGCTTCAAAAAATGAGTAAGAGTTAGGAATAAGCCTAACTAAGGAAAACAAAGCTTGCTACACTGAAAAGTTTAAAATTCTGAAGAAAAAACTTGAGGAAGACACTAGCAGCACTTGGGGTATAGATTAATTATTAATCAAAGCAGTAAAACTAATTAATTTGTTTTCACTAATGAGTTAATTAAAAATTAATTACAAACTTTTACTTACCTTAGTAAGTACAACTAATTAATTAATTAATTAGAAATAAAAAGACAATGTAGTGAATTGGCATCAATGAGAGAGTGACTGAGGCTCTAATACTAAAAGCTATTTAATGCAAACCCTAAATTTCTGTGGAAATACATGGATCACAAAGAGCCAGGGCGGGGTGAGGAACAGTGCTGCAGACATCACCTCACCTGACCTTAGGCTCCACTTCAGAACCACAGTAACAAAACTAACACAGCACTGATCCAGCAGAGCAGTAGGATCAACAGGACAGATGGACCCTGACTCACCTCTACACAGCTTTGGCTGACTACATTTCAAAAGCATGCATTATAAAAAAAAAAAAAAAAAAAAAAAAAAAAAAAAAAAAAAAAAAAAAAAAAAAACCAGTTTCCTCAATAAATAGCTAGGGAAGCTGGATGTCCCAGTGGATATCCACACGCAGAAACAAGAAACTAGATCCCTACCTTTCACCCAGCAAAGAGCTCACTTCAAAATAGATTGAAGCCTTGAGGTGAGACCTGAGACTCCAAGACTGTTAGAGGAAAGCACAGAACTATCACGTCAAGAGCAAGGCGAGGAAAGGAAAGGAGTCCAACAGCTCAGGAACCAATTCAAGAACTGGCAGATGGGTTGTATGAAATGTAAAACTTCACAACAACAACAACAACAACAAAAGACAATCAAAGGAAGAGACAGTCAACAGAACAGGACAAAGTCTTTGCTAACTATGTATCTGGCAATGGATTAGTGTCTAGAATATATGAATAACTAAAAAATTTGAGAGGGACACTAAAAGATAAAATTAGGCAACATTAATAGAGTAGCCATGGCTCTGTTACTAAAAGCTATTCAATGCAACCCCCAAAAGCTGGACTGGCATCCTTAGCCATCAAGGCAATTCAAATTAAAACTACATGGAGTCCCAATTCACCCCATACCTACCATAAGGGAAACTACCACAAGGAAAGTCACCAGACTACTATAAGTAACAAATGCCAGCCAGGGTCAGGGAGAGAGGAGCCAGCCAACCATGTTGGTGGGAATGTAAACTGGTAGAACCTATGTAGAAAAAGAAAAGAGCTAAAGTGCTGTACCGCTCCTCTGAGCATGCCCAGTAGGTGCGGGTCAGAATTCCAGAGAAACATTTGAGGTTCTGTGTTCACTGACTTATGATTCACAACTGACAAAGTATGAGGTCATCCTGATGGTCAACATAGAGAAGAATGAGGTTACGTTCTTTGCTGAAAAATATATGCAACTGTAGGAAATTCCATTGGGCAAAATAAGCCAAATTCAATAAGATGGTAATTACACTCTTATTCTCACATGTGAATTCTAGATCTTAAAAAGGTACACAAGACTGTATGTGTTTGGTGTGCGTGTGTGTGTGTGTGTGTGTGTGTGTGTGTGTGTGTGTGTTTATGTATGTGTTCGTGTGAGAATGTTTGACTATGTGTGAGCATGTGAATGCGAGTGTGTGTGTGTTAGTGAGTGTGAGAATGTTTGAGTGTGTGTGAGCATGTGAATGTGAATATGCCTGTGCATGTGTGTGTGTGTGTGTGTGTGTGAAAGACATGAAAGCAGAAAGACTGAAGGAAGGAGACTGGCAGGGTGAGGGAGGGAGAAATGAGGGGTGCTCCATATTAAAGTCTACAGCATACTTGAAAGAAACTGTCTTCTTTGTGGAACCGAGCTGTGTACAATGACTAAAAGCCAATGCCAGTGGAAGGGATGAGGAGAGAGCCTGAGGCCAGGCTGCAGGGGCTAATAGTTTCCTGATAGAGGCTGTAGAAATAACGTTGTTCAGTTTGTCACTATAAAGTGCTAGTGACTTGCATTCACAATTGTTTGTTCCGTCATCTATACTGATTCTTTTTTAAATAATCTCACAGGCAGGCCAGAGAGGGCACCAGATTTCATTACAGATGGTTGTGAGCCACCATGTGATTGTTACAAATTGAACTCAGGACCCCTGGAAGAAAAGACAGTGCTCTTAACCTCTGAGCCATCTCTCCAGCCCCTATACTGATTCCTAAAGAAAAACATTTTTAACTGATAGACAGGAGGCTGAGGTAGAGATCAGTGGCTGGGCATTTGCCTAGTATGTCCATGAAGGCATGGACTCCACCCCTGGCACAATAAATGAACTAGTTAATGAATAAGTTAATAAAACTGGAAATGGCATATGCATGTAGACATATCTTATAACGTGTTTGCTTAAAATGAAATTTTTTAAGATGATCTTGTCCACTAACGAAAAGCCAGTTAGACAGAGTATAGTGGGGAAAACCTATGGAATAATACTTAGCCATTAAAAAGTAATTAGTTCTTAATTGCCAGCTGTAGCAAACATAGAAGCTCACAAAAATTCAGTAGAATATCACAGGAGAGTGAAGAGCCCTAGAAGTGAGGGAGAAGTAGGCTTCTGTCCTACTTAGGTTTCTGTTTCTGGAATAAAACTGTGATCAAAGTCAACATAAAGAGGAAAGGGATTATTTCAGTTTAGAACTCCTAGGAACATTCTTTCACTTAAGGAAGTCAGGAGTAAGGAACCTAGACTCCAGAGCTGAAGAAGAGGACTTGGAGAAGTGTTGCCTACTGTTTCCACTTGGCTGCCTCACTGCCTTTATCACATACCACAGGCCAACCTGCTAAGGGATAGCACTTCCCTTAGTGGACTACACTTTCCTTACATCAATTAGCAATCATGAAAATGCCTCCACAGATGTCCCTATTGGCCAACCTGATAGAAGCAATTCTATTTACATTCCTTCTTCCTAGGTGAGCCTACTTTGTACCAAGTTGACCAAACATCACAATAAACAAGGTATGATGCCCCAGCCTATGAATGCCCAGCAGCCTCTTCCCCTACCCACTCCTAGCATCGTCCAAGAGCTCATGAGGAAAGTGACCACTGTGGTAATCCATTAACTCAGAAACATGGTTTTGGTTCAGCTAGGTTGATCTGCCCTCATTCCCTGCTGAGTGTCCAATCTGCTGACAGTAGGGATAAATCCCAAGTTGCAATATGGCAGCATTCCCCTGGAATGATGAGCCAGGTATCAGGTTGATCCATTTGGGCCAGTTCCATCATGGAAGGTCAGCACTTTGTATTAACATGGACGCACTGAGGGGAAGACACACACAGAGAGAAGGTGAAGACAGAAGCCAAGATGGCTGTGGCTGAGCAATGTGGCTATAAGCCCAGGAAGTCAAAGAATGACAACCACCACCAGAAGCTAGAAGAGCCATGGAGAACATCTTTCCAGAGAGTCTCCAGGGAGCATGGCCCTGCCAGTGCCTTCACTTCAACTTCTGGGCTCCAGATCTGTAAGAAAATAAGTTGCTATTGTTTTAAGCTAAGTGGGCCATTTGTTACGGTAGACTTAACAAATTAATACAAAATCTGCAAACGAATATAAAATACCCTTTTCTACAGATGCCACAACAGACTGTCAACAACATAGTGGCTAAACAAGAGCATGCTGCCTTTTTGGAGTTTGGAAGACCTGAAGCACAAAACCAAGGTGCCCCCAAAGACACACATCCTCAAATGGCCCTGGGAGAGGGGCCTCCAGCACCTCTCTGGTTTCTGGTGTCTACCCATGACTCTGGTCTCTGTCTTCCTGTCGTCTTCTCCTCTGCATGTCTATGTTATTTCCTCTTCTGTTAACCTCTCATCTCCCAATTAACCCAAGACAAATGTCATCAGACACGGCAAGACTTTCAACATCAAATGCACATTTGAGATGTACGGACTAAAGGGAAGGTACCCAGTTTGATACTACATATGAGTCTTGTACCATATCTTAGTCCTATTGCTACTGCTATGATAAAACACCCCCCATGAACAAAAGCAACTTGGGAAGGAAATGATTTCTGTCAGGTTATAATTTGTAGTTCATCACTGAAAAAAGTCAGGGCAGAGACTCAAGGCAGGGAGCCCAGGTGCCTGAGCTGAAGCAAAAGCCATGGAGGAATAAACATTGCTTACTGTCCTTCTCCTCCTGTCTTGTTCAGTCTTCTCTCTTTTTTAATTAATTAATTTATTTTATGTATTAAGCACACTGTCACTGTCTTCGGACACACCAGAGGAAGGCATCAGATCTCATTACAAATGGTTGTGAGCCACCATGTGGTTGCTCAGACTTGAACTCATGACCTCTGGAAGAGCAGTGCTCTTAAATACTGAGCCACCATTCCAGCTCCCCAGTCTTCTTTCTTAAACCACCGAAGACCACCTGCCCAGAGTTGGTATCACCCAGGTGGGCTGGGCCATCTCAGACATGCCCACAGATACATATGATGTCTCACTTCCCAGATACTTGCAGCTTGTGTCAAGTCAGGGAACAGAAAGCAAGATGTACTGTTTAACTTCTGTGAGCTTAGTGTCTACCTGCAAAGCCAAAAGTGGGGAAGAGACATTATCACACGGGACTCTTTGGATATGCAATGGGGCACATGTCTTCCCAGGTTCAGAGCTAAGGAGAGAGATGGGTCAACTGGTTCTTACTCTGGTGGGACTTTAAATACTTGGAGAAAGGGACATGATGGTGACTCGTGCTGTTTTGTGCTTGCTCTCCTAAGGACACCAAGCCTTAAATATCGCTTGCTTATATTGCTACTGTCCTCCCCGAAGGGCATGGCTAGAGATGAGGGAAGTGAGATGCCCTTCCGCGGGTCACAGACCAGCGTCCTAAAATGTAAACAATATGACATAAAGCATCTCCTAATCACTTCCATATCCTTCCATTATGTGCCTACAACTAATTTATTATTTTGTGCCCTTTTCTCTTTCAGAATGCTAACAACTGTTCTCCTAAATTAGATTTAGTTTAAGTTCATTTTCCAATTAGCCCCAACTAAAATTCTTGAGAGCAGAGACGTGCCATTTCAATCCTGAGGCTGAATTTTCAGAGAAGATGCAGAACCTGGACACTGAGTGAGTTCCCCAGTAATGTAACGCTAAGAAAAGCAGAAAAAAAAAAAAAAAAAAAAAAAAAAAAAAAAAAAAAAAAACAGTGTAACTTTCTTTTAGCTCTAAGTAAGACATTTGTTAAAAGAGAAAGAAGTGTGCCTCGGTGTCTCCCACTCCCGGGGTCTCTGCCCCAGAATGGAATCACATGACATAATGGACTACATCCCAGAAATTAACCAGGAAAAGTGAAGAGAACAATAAACAGATGCTTCCTCTCTGCTTCTCAGGGTGTTCTGCAGGGCCACACGGATGCCACACAGTATCCCCCTATGAGTTACTGCAGCTAGTAATGTATCAAAAGATGCCAGTTTTCTGTCTTCTTTGTTTAACACACGCGCGCGCGCACACACACACACACACACACAGAGGAATCCCCAAGCCAAGTCGCCATGAACATAAATACTAAGCCTTCAGTTTTTAAGTTCCAGCTGTCAGGGAGGGATGCCAACCCTTAAGGAACGATTTATAAGGAGATGGATGGCTCAGTGGAATTTAGAGAAATAACAGGCTCAAGGCAAGGCATGGATGTGGTTACCCGAACATCAAGGGACTTCTCCATTTGCAGATGGATACTTGTCAGCTATGTGCTTTCTTACATGGGGACCAGATGGGAACAACCAAATGCACCCCCTTGGAAGACATCGCATACACTCTGAAGCTGGAAGGAGGAATGAGGGTACATCTGAACCAAACCAACACAGATTCCTCATGCAATTCCTAGTGTCTGAACACGTGAAGAAAACTCACAGGCATATAGACGTTTGGCCCACGTTGTTTTGTTCAATCAGCCTGATATGAAAATCTCAGAGATCACAAAATCTAATTGCCTTCAGCTGCAAACTGGAGTAAAAATGGGAAGTTAAGTCCCCTCCTAGCAAGCAAGTAGTTGAGTGCTTGGAGAACACTCAGTAGCCTTATCCTGGAGCCTGACTCAGTAAATTGCTAACCCTCTATGAGTTAAACCACCCCAGGAGACAAAGGATAAAGGTCACTAACGGCCATTGTGCCTCCCTGTGAAGAAGGGAGTACCAGAGCCAACCAAGACAAGCTGGTACCAAAAAGACTTCACTCCCCCGCCTCTGTGACTCTGGGTAAGATCCTGAGCCTCTCTGCACCTCAGATTTTATATCTGAAGGACTTTTTTTTTAAAAATCACATGACAGAAGCAAAAGAAGTCACATAGCTCATCTCCAGGTCACAGTGCCCAGCACCAAGCATATCCCTTTCTCTAGCCAATGACATTTCCTAACAATGAATGAATGAATGTGTCACTATCATCAGGCACTTCCTTGAAATACTCTTCTCCTATGTCAGTATGAAGTAAATGATAATAAAATTAAAATCATCTGTAATCCTATCACCTACAACAACCATGGTCAACATTCCCAGCACAGCCTTGGTCTCTGCCTGTCTTCACACACAGTTATAAAAGAAATTGCTGTTTAATCTCTCTCTCTCTCTCTCTCTCTCTCTCTCTCTCTCTCTCTCTCTCTCTCTCTCTCTCTCTCTCTGTCTCTCTCTTTCCCTCTCCCTCTCTCTCTCTCTTTCCCTCTCCCTCTTTCCCTCTCCATCCCTCCCTCTCTATGTGTGTGCATGTGTTTGTGTGCATGTGTGTGTGTGTGTGTTAACTTACATCTTATAAAATCATAGGTTTCTCAGACATCCTCAGTGTTAGTAATCCTGTCTCCATCTTCTCTCTCATCCTCCTCTTACTCACTTATCCACACCCAGGATGCCCTTTTCCTCCTCCACATCATCTCTCCCTTAAAGTCTTTCCCCACCTCCCCTATCTTTTTACCCTGTTCTTCTTTTCCAACTTCTACAAAACTTAAAGCCAAACCCACAAATCTAAAGGCTCAAAGCTGGGATATTCATATAGGGAGGACACATGGTGTGTGTCTTTCTAGGTAACCCTATCTTTTTATGGCACTGAATAATCTTCTCAATATAATTATTGATGAATATAAAAGTGTTTCACCTCAAATATTTATAAGTAAAATAATCACATGTTTGGAGACCGAAGCTATGGTGAGGTGTAGCTTAAAATGGAGATTATTTGCCAATAATTAAGAATTGGTTCATAACTACAGTGTTCTTTTTAGCCATCAAACCTGCTCAGTAAGAAGCTTCTGAAGGGAGTGACAGCCCCACACCACCCTGTTGTAGTAAATATTTTTTTAAAAAATGCTTATCTCTTTAGCGGCCCCTCGATTTCACTCCACAGACCCGTTTCTAGTACAGAGCTGTGCACACCTCTGTCTCTCAGTCTAAGCCACCCCCACAATCTCATTTTTTCTGCATGACTCCTTTCCCTTGGAGGTTTACACTGCCTGTTTACTGCCTCCATCCCGGGGTGTTTCTTTACCCTAAATCCTAACACAAACACAACTCTAAGGACCGATAGCTTTTCATACAGGTTTATATATTCAATTCTCAATCCACAAACCGTCTACACAATAAGATTTCATCAAATAAACAGATACAAACTTCCCTTCTATATGAGATATTAGACCTATACACTCTTTATATGTTCACAGCTATTTAACACCAATTAAGCCCACCTGGATCTAATTCATCTTTCTGGATCTCTATCTTAGAGTTTCCTCTCAGTTCCCCCCCCCCCCCCGTCCTCTCACCTCTGACCCTCTCTCTCCAGCTCCCTTACCCTGCCCAGCCACTGGCTCTCCTTTATTTTACTAATTAAAATGGGAAGGTTCAGATGAAGTCACTGCATGAGTATGTGACTAGGCATCCCTTCTTGGGGAAGTGGAATTAACATTAAAATATGAACTGCTTCAGGACAATCTACACCACCCAAATCTTCTTATATTGTCCTGCTTCAGCTCCCCATGACCCTGTCCTCCATCATGTACCAGACTGCGGTTCTGACTTATCGGTGTCACTGAGCTCAGTTCACAAACCTATCCTTAGGAGAGGCCTGTCTCAAACCACTCCTATTCTTGCTCTCATTCCATCACCAGTTCTACTGAATGTTCTAGAAATACAGGTCTCTAGGGAAGATCTGTGTGTCTATTTTGGTTCTATAATGTCCTCAACCATCTCTGACATTTGGGATTCTGCTCTGTCCTCTGTGATGTTTAGTGTTCCTTGTCAAGTTGATAGACTCAGGGCTTGGCTGGGAGGGGAGATTGTCTTGTTTACATCAAGGCTCGTTGTAATTCTGGATCAGGCCATTCCTTCAGCAGAGAATCCAGGTCTGTATAAAGAGGAGAAGAGAGAAGCTGAGCACTACCTCACATGCACTGATCTGCCTGTTGCCTGATTTGAAGTGCAGTGTGGACAACTGCTTCAAGCTCCTGCTGCCACGATTTCTCCCATGTGCGATCTGTCTTATGAACTCTGGGACACAATGAACCCTTTCTCCTTTAATTTGCTCTTGTCATGGCATCTTATACAGCCACAGGAAAAGAAATGAAGACTCCTCTTAAACATACTCAAGAAAAGATATGGCTTCATGGGGGTAGAGAGAGTGGGCCCTGGCCACATGCTACTTGATAAAGTAGACAGAATGCACACATGTATAGCCACACCCATTTTATAGATAGGTTATACATAAAGAATTTCACGTATGATTTTTCAAAACCTCTTTAAAGTTGCATGTTTTCCCTGAGTAGTTATCATGGTCAATTAAAATTCATGTCTGTGTGTTTTTAAGTGAATCTCCTCAGACCAGTGTCTGCCTGGTTGGGAAATAGTAACTGCCCATTTCCTAAGGGGCCCCACCCTCTATCCCATGTTCCACTGAACTGGTGAACTAGAGACCTCTGCAATCAGATTTACAACTCAGCAAGATTAAACAGTTTACTGTTATTTATGACAGCCGTTCTCGGCCTTCCCCGTCTGCATCTGTCACTGTTCATTTGAGAGCTCCTTTCTAAAGAGCAGCATGCCTCCTCACCAAACACTGAGCAGAGCAGCAGACACAAGCCCCTCACAAATATTTTAACCAAGTGCTTGAAAGCAAGGTAAGCTCCCACAGCTGTGCGGTTTCAGACTCCCCGGCTGATTAGCTAGATTAGCATGGAGTCTCCCAGCCTCTGCTGGGCCTGTTCCTCTCAATAATCTCTCACATGACCCAGTCCACTAGACCAAAAAAAAAAAAAAAAAAAAACTTTGTATAATGATCAGATTAAGGTCTGGCTTCAGGAAAGGCCAGTAGGGTTAGGCCTGGACTGCTGTCTTCACAACAACTGAGTGGTCAGGAAGGTTAATGTGGGAAAACATGGTGCTGACCCAGCTTGCTCCCTGTAGGAGACACAACACACAGACTGGGTCAGGAAGGTCCTTTGGGTTGAGTCAGTCTTTGGGGGAGCAACTGTTACCACCTCGGGACCATTCAGAGGGGAGCATGTGCCTGAAGGCACAGCTGGCAGGGAGGGGATGGTATCTGCAGCAGTGCCACAAAGCTTGCCAACAGCCTGGAGAAATGCCAAAAGTAAGAGTAAGCCATAGGAAGCAACTGTGCCCATCAGACCCACTCAGGAGCCTCTAGTTAGAAAAACTGCTGTTAAAAAAACACGCTCTGCCTCCTTTTCATCCAAGCAAAATATTTTACTAGCGCCTGTGTTCTATGAGTATGCAAAAAATAATAATTCTTAATAATTCATTACACTTGGCCACCGAGCACCTTAGAAAATGTGGAGGCAAGTAGCCCAGGAGTGTGTTCATCTAAGAGTCAGTTCTGTAGATGTTTCAGTACACATGTGAATGCCCATGTTCAGCAATGTTCAGTGTGGCACTTTGCTAAGAGAACACTAGAAAACAATCTATACATTCCATAGCAGAGCGGAAAAAATGGCACATGACTTACTCCATGGCAACACAATGACACTATTAAAATCTGAAAACAGGAAGTAGAATGATATTTGGTACCATAAATGTGTGAATGGCAGCTTGCTAACTGGAAAAACAATAGAGGGGAAAGCATGGTCCCATTTTTCATATAGAAGGTCAGCAAATAAGGTTGGACTCCAAACAGTTACAGTGGACATCTGTGTGTGTCTGTGGTAGGGTGGGGAGAAGGGCATACTTTTCTAATTAAAGCAAGTCTTGGATAAATAGATGGATGGATGGATGGATGGATGGATGGATGGATGGATGGATGGATAGATAGATAGATAGATAGATAGATAGATAGATAGATAGATAGATGATAGATAGACAGATAGAAATATCCATTGATTTCATTATAAAGACATTACTAACCAGGCACAGGAGAGATAGGCTAGAATATCATATGAGCTAACAGGGCTAGCCTGGGCAACACACACTGCCCTCTATCTCAGTAACCAACAAATTAGCCATCCAACCAACCAAACACACAACAAAACTAACACAACAACAAACAGCATTTGAAGAAACAAGGTAAAAACAGGAAAAGGTCTGGATTTTATCTGAGTGCTTTTTCTTTGCCCCAGCTGCACCAACTCTTGAGTATTTTCAACATTCTTAACATATTGATTCTTTTTATTTAGATTTATCTGGTTACAATGCACTTGATTGCCTTCTTTGTGTGTTCTTGGTGATGATTTTTGTATTAAGTTTGATTTGGAATTGTACGTTTATATTGGAGGCATGAACCATTAGTTTTAAAACTTTCCTCTCGGTATTTTTTTTTTTTTAGATCCTTTATTGAATAAACTAAACTCTGTACCTCTGGTTTCAGGTGTTTTTTTTTCCCCCTTTGGAAATCCTAAATATAACAATAGCCAGTGCTAGCTAGAGATCAGGACTCTTGCTAGAGGAAAGAGGAAAACAATAAGAAAAGCTATAACAATATTATGTTTGTACAAAATGTTTCTTAGTAAAGACTTGGAAAGAGAAAAGTCAAAGCGTTCATGACTCCAGGCCAAGGGAAAGATCCTCTTTGATGGTTGAGTGTTCCTGAATTATTTTCTCTTCATACAAATATAGACATTACTCCAAAAGGTGATATCACTAAAACTATAAGAGGTACATGATATTTAAGGACACAGAAGATATGAACTTTGATTTCTAAAAGCCTTGTGTATATTATAGATATGCATTTACTAATAACCAGCAGCGTAAAGTCAGATGAAAGGATTTTAAATGCCCCTGTGGCTGTGTAACCACAGCAATGTAAGGTCACTGGCCAGGCTTGAGTGTGTCAGATCTACCCACAAGGCTATTGACCAATGCTGACACTGGAGTCCTAGCTCTCCACCTTCGTTTCTATATTCCTGGGACAACCAGATCCACTTTCTCTTGCATATTATTCCCAAGTAATCTCATTAAAATTCTCTTTCAATACTTCATATTGCTGTGCTCTAGCAATGGTCAGGACCCTAAAATCAGAGTTAATGTTGATGAATTCAATACCTATGTTTAGGCTGTTCTTTAGGTCTGTAAAGAAATTAGCAAACTTGCAGGGTTCGCAAAGGGCTTCATCAAAACAGATGTTAGATCAAAAATAATTCTTAGGGCAAGTTTTACACAAAATGTTGTGGATGCATGTCTGCCTTTCAATAAACACCATTATATTTTACCACAAGATCTAATAAAGCATGTTGGTTGCAAACACCATCTGGGCCTCTGGATATGTTAACCAAAGCTTAAAATAACCTCCCAGCAACTGGGAGGGCCCAGCTGTTCTCAAACCCTTCCGTTCCCTTAACTCCCCCAGAAAATAGAGAGGAAGGAGACTAGAAGCTGAAAGTGTCAACCGTGTACTTGGTCACACAGGGAAATGGAGACAGCCAAGGGTTCCTGAAGTGTGTTGCTGCTCTCAGGAGAGCTGCCTACTATATGCACCGGTGTGAAGATCCAGAGAGGGCAGTAAGGCAGGGTTATGGAAGGTTCTTGTGGGGTTCCTCCTGAGTTGCACCAGGAACCTGCTTTCCCTAATGTTGGGGTTTACAAGCACTACAATAGTTCAGCTCTACAATGAACACTAGCTAGAAACATAACACAATCAGTCTTCCCCTAGCAGCAAGAGCCTAGATCACCCAGCCTTAGATTTTTAGATCTAGTGCAGGAAGAGGGCCCCAGGTGTTGAAGTACAGGGTGCGACTCTTACTTCCTCCTCAGCTGCCCACCCTCCAGTCCAGCCTCCTCTGGTCTGCGTTATTCCTCTTTGGAACCATGTCAAGATCCATTCCAAGATAGTTGTGAAATGTGCCAAAAACAAGTTATGTTCCCTCTCTCTCTCTCTCTCTCTCTCTCTCTCACACACACACACACACACACACACACACACACTCACACACAAGCAGCTTTTCATGGGCAGTTGAAATCCCCAGATCCAAACAATTTCCTTGGCAGTGAGCAGCTCTTCCAATCTCCTGCATAAACTACACCCTTTGTTTATCATTGCTGGTCATCATGTTGTCGGTACAGTTAGTTTATACGTCACCAGCAGATGGATTTTTCTCTTGGCTGAAATGTACAACCGAGCTGTAAAGTTTTTGTCAAGGGACCCATGACAGGTTTAGTTCAATACATATGGCTAAATTGTAATTATCTAAAATTCATTCAGTTGGCCACAGCAATACTTTTTCTTTTTGCTAAAACGTATTATAATTTGAAGCTAAGATGTCTCCGAAAGGCTCATGTGCTAAGAAAATTAGTTGTGGGTTCATGAACTTTGGGAGAAGTGATTTCAATCCTGGGGGTTTCCACCTATTCAGGATTATGATCTTGGTGGAGTCATAATATAAAGGCAAGGTAGGTGGGGCCTATTTGGGGGAAATGGATAACCGGGAACATCCCCTAGAAACACATCCCCTATCCCTGGTTCCTTACTTTATCACTACATTTTTCTGACCACCAGGTTGGGAGAACAACTCTGATTAGCCACATGTTTCTGTCACCATAGTCTTCTGCTTTATCATGGACCCAGAGCAAACTGACCACAAACTGACACCCCAGAAACACTGGGATAAGTTAAATCATTATCCCTAACACCATTGGCATTTGTGGCAACAGTGAAAACTGACCATCGTGGTGGCTTAAATGTTGCTAAGCACATTCCGTAACAAGGCTTGATTGGACTCTCAGGGTAGGTCAGAGATCTGAAGCCAATTTAAAAACAACTGGCCTCTAGGCATGCCGAAAGGCTAGTGTGTCTGCTCTGCCAACTCGCCAACCCCAGGAAAACCAGAATTAGTAAACATGCAGAAATGTTTATTCTTCAAGAAAAAAGAAATGACTGACATCTGGTTATTCTGAAGACTAAGGGGGATGCTGTCTACCAGCCTGGGGATCCTTTGCTCTTCTATGGAACCAGCCTTAACTGGTTCCTGCAAAATCCTGAGCACTGTTTAGGCTCAATCCCCAGCTTCGTCTCAGTGACTAGAACATGGTCCCACGTACTTTGCATCCTCCATCAGTAGAATATATCTTTATGTTTGTTATAAATCCTCCCTCCCTAGGTCCTTACCCTGGGTTCTGTTTATCAGTCAACAGAGCTCATTCTTATAATGGGCAGAGGTGTACTTTGCAAAGGAGTTTTGATGCAGCTGCCCCTGAAGCTTTGTTGTGATAACTGGCTCGTGGAGATTTCTACCGAGTTTTACTGTGCTTAAATGTATAAGAAAAATAAACTGCAGGTCAACTCTGCAAGTTTTGACTCAGAGCCTGCGGAAGTGTTTCTGACCTGCATGTCATTCTTCACCAGCACAGCTCATTCTCCTGCTGGCTCTGACACTTGCAGGGACCCCAACACGATAACCTATATTAACCCACAGATCCTCTGGGGTATACCAGACTAACTCTGATTTTAACATGCAAGTAGATCTGAAACGGTAAGTTTCAGAGCAATGCTGCCAAACATCATTGCCACTAACTACTTATGACATGTCAATTTCAATTTTATTTTTAAGATGAGATACTGTAACTCATTTATATATTTCATTAAATACATACTTCATACTTCATTAAATATTTAATATTTATATATTTATTATATGATATATAAACAGATAATTTATATATATAATTAAAATTGAATGAAATAAAAAGCTCATTGGTCAGACTAGCTACATTCAAGGATTCAACTCTCATACTTGCATAGAGCATAGGACAGTGCTGAATCCAAAACATCCCCATCATCAGAGTATCATCTCCAGAGAATAAAGATCTCAGTCACTTCTTAGTCTGCTCACTAAGTGACTCATAAAGAGTAGAGGAAAAAAATTTTAGAAAATTCCAGATTATCTTAAGAAAACACAGTGCCCAATATTAAATGTAGTTAGAACAAGCAACAAGATTCCTGCTAAAAAGAAATTGATCCTAACTGCAAAATATGAACCACTGACCCAGAAAGGAACAAGGACATTTTTACAGTAACTGTGCTTTATTTAGCCATTAACCTATTTAAATTGTTTGTGTAAGTGTATATTTGTATGTGTAGTGTGTGTGTGTAGTCTGTATGTGTATAGTGTGTGTGTATATGTGTAGTGTGTATGTATAGTGTGTGTAGTGTGTGTGTGTAGTGTGCATGTGTAGTGTGTATGTAGTATATATTTTGTGTGTGTGTGTAGTGTGTGAATGTATAGTGAGTTTGTGTAGTGTGTGTGTGTAGTGTGTATGTGTGTGTGTGTGTGTGTGAGAGAGAGAGAGAGAGAGACTCAATACTACTAAAGAGATTCTCAAGCAGATGGAAAGAGAAATAGGCTTGAAGATCAATTAGTACCAAACTAATCTTGTTCACAAGATTAAATACTATTTGCTTTTCGGTTCAGTGTCTGACTTTTTAGCACATGGCTGCTGTTTATCTTTCACTCTAGGGTACAGCATGGTTTGTGTCCTTTTAAAAAACTAAAATCCTTCTCAGGAGGTTTTAAGTAATTTTATCTAACAACATGGAAACTATAAGATGGTTATTAGTCAATGATAGAATGTTTACCCAGCATCCCTGAAGGCCTGGGTTCCTTCCCCAGCACTGAGTGGTAGGCAGGGAGAAAAGAATCTTATTTATTTACTAATCCGCTGAAACTGAATGCATTAAAAATCTAAGATTTCCTGGTGCATCCTCAAAAGCCAAAAGTGACACACATTTTATTGTCATAAACTTCAATAGTGGGGATGGCTATTTTTTTCAAATCCATGCTCCAACATTGGCAGTGTGAAAAGAAGGAAAGAAACAGGGCCGTTCCTTTCCAGAAGGAATAACTAAGTGGCTCCACTGTGAGGAGATGTCAGGGTCATAAAAGGATGCCCCCCTAACGGCTGGGGAGATAGCTCGGTTGGTAAAGTGCTTCCATTGCAAACATGACTACCTGTGGTCACCTCCCAGTGCCCGTGTCAAAAAGCAAGGCGTCTTAGCTGGGGTTTTATCACTGTTAAGCGACACCATGGCCAAGGCAAACATTTCATTGGAGCTGGCTTTCAGTTTCAGCAGTTTAGCCCATTTTCATCACAGTAGGAATCATGGCAGCATGCAGGCAGACATGGTGATGGAGAGGCCCAAAGTTCTACTTCCTGATCTGAAGGCAGCCAAGAGGAGACTGGAATTCTACACTAGGCAGAGCATGGGAGACCTCAAAGCCCACACCCACAGTGACACACTTCCTCCAACGAGGCCACACCTATTCCAACGAGGCCACACCTCCTAACAGTGCCCCTCCCCAAGGGCCAGGCAGTTAAACACAGGAATCTATGAGGCCACTCGAACCACCCAAGCCATGGGCTGAGGAAATGCCTGCTGCCAAGCCTGAGAACCTGAATTTGATCCCCAGTTCTACATGGTGGAAGGAGGGAAACAACTCCCAAAAATTGTCTTCTGAAGTCGTAAGAAAAAATAAATTGTCTTCTGACCCAAAACATGCTATGATATACATGCCCCTGCCAACACACACACACACACACACACACACACACACACACACTCCAGCTAATGTAATTCAAGAATTAGAAAAACACTATTTTGAAACCTCCAATGAAGTAGTTTAAGAGATGATCAGTAGTGGATTTTAAGCCACTGAAAAAATATTGATAAAAAAAACAAACTTGCAAATTGTGTTCAAAGCCTGTGCCACCGCTGCTGTCTAAAACTAGCAACCCCTCTCACTTGCCGAGCTCCAGCCTAGGGAGAAGTGCGAGAAATTGTTCAAGACTTCAAAACAGATCTTCGCATCCAGAGTGCAGCTATTGGTGTTTTTCGAATAGCTGGTTGGTCATTTTGAAGATATCAACCTGTGTGCTATCCATGCCAAGCATGTAACAATCATGCCAAAATATATCCTGCTAACACGCCACATATGCGGAGAGCGTGCTTAAGAGTCCACTCTAAGCAGAAACATGTGATTCTCAATTTTTTCCCTTTCTTCCTGTTATCAGTAGCTCTGATTGTTAGATACTATTCTGTGGGGTCAAAGGTACCTAAGTACATGACCGCAAGTGGAAACAAAGGGGACAAAATCAGGCACCGGCAGATTCTTCATTTTCATTTTTGTGCACATTTATAATATAAAGGCAAGGTATAAAGCATTAATGCCAGCAAAATGCTTTAGTGAACACATCTCAACAGTTCAACTTTATAACAATTATAAATAAAACTGTTTTCTGGGGGGGGAAGAAAACAAACATGCATACAGTATAGAGTTGGGCTCACAACTGACTAAAACCAAGGAAGGCTTGGTGGGGCACAGGAACAGTGACCAGTGGGACTCCAAAGTCCTTCTATTGTCACGAATGGAATAACATTTCACACAGCTTCTGCTTCACAAGATGAAGATAATTCAGAGCCCCCCAGAATACCGATTGATGTGCTGCTGAATTGCGATGAGGGGGTGACAGCAGAGAGACCGAATGGATATTCAAAAAGGTGATTTGTTATCCCACCCGAGGACACGAAGGAGGGAGCAGAAGAAAAATCGAACGTCCGAAAAATGAATATACCGAATTAACTGTTTTTTCTTGTTTGGGGTTCCTTGCTATGTAGCCCAAGTTGACATCAGCCTCCCAAGTGATGATGTCAGAGGCCTGTACCCCCCACATCAGGCTGTGAAATACTCTCTTTAAAAAGTAAGTTAAAACGGAATCCAGTGAACTTTGCAAAGGGACTTTGTCCCTTTCCCTCAAAATTCACACACTGGAAGCCTAAGGTGAAGGTTGGAGGTGAGGCATTCAGGGGGTGACTGGGTGGTGAGGATGGAGTTCTGACTGGAATTTAGTGTCCTCAAGAATTAGCTAAGCGAAGCCACCATCAGAAAGCACCATTTTATGAGCCAGAAAATGGACCCTCACCAGACACTAAAGTAACCAGAGCCTGTGCCTTGGGTTTGCAGCCTCTAGAACTGCTTGGCAATGAGTTGGTGATGTTTATACACCAGCCAGTTCCTGGTATCTTGCTACAGTAATTCAAGTGGACTACAACAAGTCTTCAGAACTTATTTTCAACAAAAAAAAAAAAAAAAAAAAAAAACAATAAGTAGTATAAAAGGCTAAACGGGGCCATTAGAGGACATTTGAAAAGCCCAGGAGAGCATCTTGCAAGGTAACTGGGCTGATTCTTAGACAAATCAACTTCATAGACAGATTCACAAACAGACAGGCAGGCAGAGGAGTGTTTTATAGGTTAACAATTGACCTACGTTAACCAAATGCAATGTTTATTCCTTAATTAAGAAAACTTGCTTTGAGTAAATCACCATAAAAGAATTTTAAAACAACTGAGTGAACCCAACCATAGAGTTATAACTATGTAGGGGAAGATTCTTATTTATCAAGAGATCCATGCTGAAGAATTTATGGACAAATGCTATTTTTCTTAGGAAAGTTTAAAAAATTTAATCAAAAAACAATGGCACAAACATTATAAAATGTTATAAAATATAGTCAAGACTATAACTGTCAACAAATCCTACCTTGACTTTTCTGGAATTCTCATACATTTTTAAACTTTTTTAATTTATTTAACTTTATGTACATATTTATGTATGTGGTGTGTATTGTGAGAGTACAGACATGTCCTATTCCAACCATAATTTTTAATATTTTTACACGTATTTATTCTGTATGTATGTGGGGATACACACATGCATACATATATCACAATGTATGTGCTGCAGTCAAAGGACAATTTGCAAATGTCAGTTCTCTCCTGCCACATGGATTCTAGGAATCAAACTCAGATTATCAGGCCTAGAAGCAAGAACTTTACGTGCTGAGCCGTCTTTCTGGCTCCATACTTATAATTCTATCCTAGAAATGTCCAAATCCTAAGTTATACACTAGTGTAAGATGCGTCAGCTTAAAGCTTGTGAACTAGTAAAATATACGTATGTGTTCATCATTTAGAAATTTAATAATTCTGATCCCCCTACAGCAATTATATTAACAAATACCAAGTACAGCTTTTCTTAGAAAATGTCCTTGTAAAATTATCTTAGTTAGTGTTCTATTGCTGTCATGACCACAGCAGTTCTTATTGAAGAAAGGATTGAGTTGGGGCTGGCTTACAGTTTCAGAGGCTTCACCCATTATCAGCATGGCAGGAAGCATGGAGGTGCACAGGCAGACATGATGCTGGAGAAGTAGTAAGAATTCTACGTCCTGATCCAGAGGCAGCCGACGACTGGAACTCAAAGCTCCACCCCCAGTGACACAAGCTCTCTAACAAGGCCATATCTTTTTCTTTTAATACTTATTTATTTTATGTATGTGAGTACACTGTTGCTGTCTTCAGACACACCAGAAGAGGTCACCAGATCGCATTACAGACGGTTGTGAGCCACCATGTGGTTGCTGGGATTTGAACTCAGGACCTCTGGAAGAGCACTCAGTGCTCTTAACCTCTGAGCCATCTCTCCAGCCCTCCTAATCCTCTTTAAAAGTTCTACTCCTCAGTGACTAAGTATTCAACTATATGAGCCTATGGGGGCCATTCTTATTCAAACCACCACATTCATTTTTCAATTAAAACCAAACTTTTTCAGATGGAGGAATGACAGGCCACTTGATAATCAGATTTTCCAGTTCAGAGAGAATATTCTAGTTTGTTACTTTTGTGTCCTGGTTACGAGCATCCAGTCAGGAATATATCATAAAGGCCTTAGAAATCCGGGTCCATCACCCCTCACCTCATGTAGCCTATAGGTTAGAAGACAAGGGAGCCCAAATCCACGTCAATCACACAAGGACTAATATCGCCCATTATCTTGTAATTCTGCCGAACTACATTTTTCCTGAGCCAACCCTCTGACAGTTTGCTTCAGAACAAGTCTCCCAGAAGGTGAGAAAAACATGAAGAGGAGGAGACTGGTCCAAGCCACTGCTGGAGATGCAAATCAACCACCATCTTCAATAACTATTCTGACTCACAATAAATACTGAACAGGCTCAGTTCTCTCATCCCCTGACAAACTAGAGTGTCGGAGAGAGTGGGTGGCGTTATAGCCCACCCCCCTCCCCCGCCAGGGCTTGCTATCCTCCATCAATGCCCAGGAATAGCTTTGTCAGACAAGAGGGAAAGAGCATTTGTCAATCTCTCACCAACATTCATCTATCCCAGGTGAAGAGCCAAAGATAAACACCAGCCTGGGATCCACTCAAAAATTTCCGGGACTATTTCCCATGATTGTTTTTGGGGTGTTAAAAAAAAAAGTAACAATAAGAAAAACCTCACAAAACACCTCTTCCCCCCATTTCATTCCTAAAACGCTGAGGAGGGAAAAAACCCAGTAGGAAACTTGAAACATGGACAGCTGTGATGAGTGAACACTAAGGGGACATAAAAACAGAGAGGGGGCGGGGTGGCCAGAATCCACATGACAGGTAATTTATCCGCTTTCCCAGTTAAAGATGTACATCTGCAAGAGATTCCACTCAAGGGAAAGTTTGATGGGTGTGTGAATCTGATCGCACTAACTGGGCTCAAATAACGTTTTGGAAACCGTATTTCCTACAGATAATTCAGGGACCCCCTAAAGTTTGTTAGTCACACGTTTTGGTAAATGGATTTGAAGCTAAGCAGGGACAAGGTTGAGAGAGCAGAACGAATTTAGCTTTTACAGGGGAGGAAAAGGAAGAGAGGGCTCCTTTCTGTAGGGTACCAAAGAGGGAGCAGACAGAAAGAAACAAAGTCCGAGAAACCAGGCAGCAGAAGAAAACTGCAGAGTTCTTAGGAGAAGGGGGAGGAAATGAGGCTGCAGGTGGGAAGGAAGAGGACAGGCTTGTCAAATGCCAAAGGCATCTCGGAGGGGCGTTAGGGATAGCATTAAGAACGCTACTGCTGAGTCTCGCTTATATCCTTTGGAGAACGGCCTTCTGGAAACTGAGAGCCCAGGCTGCAAAGCCCCCCAAACCATCCAACCCATCTCCGTCCCAGTCAAAGTCACAACTAAAGGACCACTCTTGCCAAATAGCATATGGTTCGATACTGGAGCGTGTGTGATTTGGAGAGAGGGGATTATGGTAATAATAATAATAATAATAATAATAATAATAATAATAATAATAATAATAATAAAGAATATCAGGGTGGGAGATCATGTTGACAGACTCGAGGGGGGGGGGGGAGTCTGAGTAAGGAGGTGGGCAATAAACTGGTCGGAGGAACATGAGAAGCCCAAAATTTCAATGGAGTGGAAAATACAGGAATACAGCGGAAAGTACAACAGGTGCCTGAGAAGCCTAAAGTTCCAGCCCAGGGACTTTGAGAAGAACAGCCCCTTTAAAGGCCAGTGTCCCAGTGTGACTAGTGGCTGCCAGTGCTGCCGGTGTAGGGAACCTTGGAAAGAGCACAAGGGAGGTGGCCCGGGTGTGGAGACCCGCAAACCGGGCGTGAGAGTCACTTACCCCATTGGCCGCAGCCATCTGCACCACGATCTCGGTGGCCGTCCTGCTGAAGTACCTGCCATCGCTGCCCACCACCATGGTGCAGCCCTGACGGTCGCGCAGGTCGATGGACGACAGCACACTCTGGATGAAGTTGGGCAGGTAGTTGCGCTGACCTTCGAAGAGCCCCGTGGGCCGCCGCAGTCCGCCGCCACCGGTCGGCCGCTGGTCCTCATAGGGTGCTGTAGGCACCGTCAGCACCGGGATGGGGCTCCCCTCCATGGCGCCGCTGGCCCGTCCTGCCGCGGCTGCGGGAGCCTCGGGGATCTGCCGCTCTCCCGGGTCCCCGCGGTCTGGCCTGGCTCCCGGCTCCGCCTTGCGCCCTCCCCGCCCCTTCCCACCCTCCCGCCGCTACTCTCAGATTGTCCCACACAACGACCGGGAGTGGAGTCTGCCTCCACCTTCAGATAGTTTTCTGCAGCCCAGCTCCCTCCCAGAGGATAGCCCAGCTGTCCTCGATTCCTTTCCCCAGCTCGCCTAACTTTCCGCGAGTGTCCCAAAGACAGGCTCTAAGACCAACTTCTGTGTCCCCAAGGACACAACACACTTGAGTCCAGTGCCTGGGACTCAGCCTTCCAGCTCTTCCGGAGGCCCACTCTCCACTAGAAGATAGAGCCCAGGACTGGAGTCTGAGCTAGCCAGGGGCCTAGCCCACAACCCTCTCTCCCCACACCCTGAGAGTCAGCTTAGCTCTAGCACAAGTTTCTCTGCCTAGTAAGGACAGAGAGGGAGGTGGGAGGGGGCTAAAAGATTTTGCCATCAGAGAACAGCCCTAGCCAAAAATAACCCTGGAAAGGAGAGCTGAGAATTGTTAGCCTCTGCCAGAGGTGAAACTGAAGGCTGGGCACCGTGTGTGTGTGTGTGTGTGTGTGTGTGTGTGTGTGTGTGTGTCTGTGTGTGTGTGTGTACTCAGCAGGAACATTTGTTGTGGGGAATCATACCCTGTCAGTCCCTTTAGTAGCATCTCTCCGGATGGTGGCTTTTATTTCTTTTTCACTTTAATTGCAATAAACACATCTTTTTTTATTCTTGTCCTTCCTACACATCTGCTTAGAAACTGTGTCTGTCCACACTACTGAACTGATCTCTGGATAAAGCACCTTCAGCAGGAGATTAAAACGTATTTAATGCCCACCGGGAATGAATGAAAATGCCAACTTAAACAAAGGTGAGGTGCTGCCCACTGTGTTTGGCCCTTTTGCCTAAAGCTTTTTATCCTGATCCTCCTCAAATCCAAAACCAGGAAAAACTTCACATAGAGAGGAGAGAAAAGGGAAGAAATTAAAGGGGGAAGGGGAGACTGAACTTGGCATACAGTTGTGATCCCAGACCATCAACAGTGCGTGGTCAGACAGGTCAAAGCAGAGCGAGCTTCCGCAGCATAGGACTAAAGTGCTTTCTAAGATTCAGTGCAATGGGAAAGGAGGGACAGGAAGGCAGGCCAGCTTCATAACCGAAGCCGGTGACATGTCCTCCATCCCCTGACCTAGGTAGGCAGAGATAAAAACCCAGTCCTAGTCTCGGGGGCTGGACACTCCCATGCAGAACTCAGAGCTTCGATAGAAGGTGAGTCAGGAGAAATGGGATGCTCTCTGGCCTAGAGATGCCTCTCAGCCTTCTCTGAACCCCAAGAGATTAGCACCACCTGGAAGTCTTGGCGTGAAACAGCAGCGATAGTGTTGCCTTTTTCCTTCAGTATCTCCTTCCGGTCAAGACAGCACCAACCACCATCTTTGTACCAAGCACACACCAAACTCAGCAAGGCCTGTGTTTCCTCTGTGAGATCCTGGGCTGAAGCAACTGCTGAAAGACTTCATCCCACCCCATCCTATAGAACCATAGAGCATCTTCGTGCATTGGAGACATTGGAGAATTGGCCAGAAAGAACCTGCCTTAACTTCACTGTAACAGTCCCAATTCTTATTTAACCATGGGCTCCTTTTCTGAAACACCAAGGAACAAAGATGGGAGTGTTCCTCAAGACGTTTTACATCTCTGGGTCCCTTCCAATTACATCATCCTGTTTTCTTTTTTGAACCATTAAAATATTAATCTTATCTGTATTCCAATTAGGAACTTGTCAAATTAAAGGAAAGGCATCAGGGAAAACTGAAAGGTCCAAGGTGTGTCTCTGCGTGCTTATAATCCCAGAGGGGCAGAGGAGCAGGAAGCAGGATTCACTGGAAGCCCTCGGAAACAGTCTGAAAACGATCGGATCCTTTAGATTAGAACGCGCAGAGCTTTGACGAGACTATTTCCGAAATGTTAAAATGTTCTCACTCCGTGTCTCTTGACGTGTCTATCCAGGGAACTGGGAAATCAATCTGTGCCCTTAGGGGGTCACTCTAGAAATCACTAAATTTAAATGAAATCATTTACTTTCCAAAGTCCCTAACTTTCGCAGCTCAGTTAATTAGCAGTAAGTGCTTTTCACAGTGGACCGAGTGCAGACAGGCATAGGAAATCAACACCTGTGTTAGTTTGTCTCATTGACTTCTGCTGGCCTCCAAGGACTTATGGACAGCCCTGAAATAGTCTAGGATCTTGTAGCTAACTCCAAAATCAAACTGCTAGAGAGCCAGATCTCTCTCTCTCTTTTTTTTAAATTTTCCATGTGTTTATGTATGTACTGTGCATGTGCCACAGTACACATTTGAAAGTCGGAGGACCAGTTCCCAGAATCTACTCACTTCTACCATGTGTGTTCTGGGATCAAACTTAGGTATCGGGGCTTGGCAGCAAGCATTTTTCCCTGCTGAGCCATCATGCTGACCCCCTACATTTCTCTTTACATTTGAGCTGGTGTCTCCTTATACATTGTTATTTACAGAGCACATGTGGGTCAGTAACAACGCTTATTCCCCGTTTGCACTAATTCTCTAACTTATACTATTGTTGGTGACGTCAGGCTAAGAGGTTAAACTTGGGCACTCAGAATACAAAGAATAGGAATCTGATAGCTAGCAATGAATACTTCGGCTAATCAATATTACTTTAGTAATAACATCTGGGTGACGATAATGATCACAGTAGTGATCAGACTTATTTTATAATAGTAAGAACAGCAAGCCAAGCACTGTACCATTTAAATAAAACCACCAACCCTAAGAGGTAGGTGTTTGCACTCAACAGACACAGAAACTGAACATCTGAGTCTGACTGGCTTCTTCAAGGCCCCATGGGTAGTAGCGGAGGGAGAAATAAAGCCAAAGATGTAGGTGCACTGAGAGCCGTGTGCCAGCATTGGCAAGGCATGTGCATGAACCTCACCTTTGTATTTCTTTTCATGCTGTGACCACACAGTTAAGGTCTGGAGGAAGATACAGGTCCCGTTGAAATCCCTGCTGGGCTGTATCATTTGTTGGGGGAAAAAAGGTTTAGTGGAAGTTGCATTCTAGATTGTCTCCCTCCCAGAGTGTCCAGGAAGGCGAGAAAAGGGATGTGTGCTTCTGTGGAGAATGGCCCTGGAACATTTTTCCACTTGCTTTTTCTGCCTCCTCTTGGCCTGAGGGACTTTGGCATTTCTCTGCTCTCAGGGCCAATGTGTCAGCAGCATGTTTTTAGCATTCCCTGCGTGTTCAGAAGTGGACAGGGACTCAGTAGGAATATATAACAACTGTAGGCTAAATACATCTGGCATTCCCTGAAGAATGTAAAATCTAAAATCTCACACATGTATAGATGTATTTAGGCCCTCTGTGTGAAATCAGTTTCCTACCCCACCCTACCACAACTACAACCCAACCTCTATCTAAGCAAGAGATCACATCCAGGGTCTCATATAAGCTTTGCTAGAAAAACCCTACCAAGGAACAGATGCCTCTGGCCCAAGGGAATTCCCTCTTCCCACAGGGAGAAGATACCAGCTTCACTTTCTTTAATCTAAATGTATCTGGTTTGCTTAGGAAAAGAGTCAGGCCAGGTTTTTGACCCCAGCTGGTAATTCCTCCCCCCATGTCCTCGGTGGGCAGGGATGATGCCTGGTTCTGAACTCAGGCTAGTCACCCCTTGCTATGAGGGCAAGCATACTTCACCCATTATGCTTTCTAGCTCTGTGCTGCTTTATCTCCACCGATCAGGGATCTGGAGGTCTTCAAGATGTCTTCAAGAACATCCTCCGTATTGGCATATTGAGTTTTTCTCATAAACAGTAAGGAGTTATGTTACTAGAGAGGGAATCTTTTTCTTTTTTTCTTTGTGTCTCAACTGAATTTTTCTCAAAATTCAGAAGACCAAATCAGTTGAAATGTCAGGTGGGAACTCCCAAAGGGTAGCACTTTCCCTTTGTTCAAAGAAGGATGATGATGAGGAGGAGGAGGAGAGAAAGACAGACAGACAGACAGGCAGACAGACAGACAGAAAGCGTGTTCCTTCTCATGTCCAGTTCCCTGTTCCCATATGATCATCACCTGCTCAGGTGCTCACAAGCCTCCAGTATCACCAGTTTCCTGAGACAGGCCTGCTGATGGTAGTTCTACCACACCATCCCCGTTCCTGACTGTATGGGCAGCAGGGAAGGGCTCAGGGACAAACTCCTGGCTTAATTAGATTTTCTCACTATCTCAGGAATTTCAAGACTGGGATGTAGGCATGTAGGAACTGGGGCTATTGTGGTTTATCCATGCCGAGGACAAGGACAGGAGGGCTGGATCTCAGCTACCTGCTGTTCTTGTCCACGGAGCAGCTGCCTTTCCTCGTCATGAAGTATCTGTGTGCCTCATTGAATCCCTCTGTGCTCTGAACCAGCAGAATTCCTTTCTGTTGCTTTTAGTCAAGAGAATCCTAGTTGTTGTTCATTATTCCATGGCCCCAGTTCCATCTAATTTTCCAAAAGAACAGAAAATGCCTTCCCAATTTGTAAAAGTAGCATGTGAAACCATTCACGTAAAAATGTAGAAACACAAAATGGAATGCTCTGTATAGCTTCTCAAGCACACATGTACAGTGCAGTCACAGGGAGTGTAACAGGAGTGTGGTTGCCATGGTTACCTTTTTGATGCAATGAGCATTCATGTCCAAATCATAGTGCCTTGCTGGGAGGAGGAGCCCAAAAAGAGGCATAGAGAAGACTCAACAGTCACAATACTACCTAATTTTTATGTAACTATGTATTCTGGCTTAAGTTTGTTATCCTACCATATTAATCGGATGTGCTCAAAGCATATGCATGCACACACATATTTTAAACATAAAAGAGAGGTTTTACCTTCTTAGATACACAAAAACCTACCAAGGGGACTGGAGAGATGTCTCAGGAATTAAAACCATTGGCTGCCCTGCTCTTCCAGAGGACCAGGGTTTGATTACTAGCACCCATAGGGAGGCTCACAACCATCTGTAATTGGAGTTCCAAGGGATCTGCTGTCCTCTTCTGGCCTCCTGGAGTACTGCATGTATGTGGTACATATATGTTGATGTGCAGGCAAAACATGCATACACATAAAAGAAAACTGCTAAGACTTAATTGTTAAAAAAACAAAATGCCTGAATGAACCAATAATGGGTGAAGAGATTGGTTCAGTAACAGAATATCTCCCATCTAAGAAAAGACCAGGACTTGGTAGTTTTATGGTTAAATTCCACCAAACAATTAAATTAATCTTTCTCAAATGTTGTAAGAAGTGCTCAGCATCACCCTGACAGCAAAGCCAAATGAGGACACTCACAAGAAGGGAAATGACAGGACAGCATTGGTACTAAACACAGATGAGAAAATTCCTAACCAAATAAATACTCAAACAGGTCAAGTTCAACAGCATGAGAGAAGTCACTACAATCAAGTTGAACTTGCACTTGGAGTTCAAGGACAGCTCAACAAACACAAAGCATGAACTAAAAGATGAAAACCATGTGACTGCTTTGATACATGCAGAAAAATGATCTAGTGGCCCTTTGTGATGAAACACTCCATAAACTAAGCATAAATGAAATTACACCTCAACATAAAGATATGGAAAACACATAGGTAAGATCATATTCAATGGCAATGAATTGGAAGTTTTCCCTTTATTTAATTAAGAGAAGTATGCCTGCTCTTGCCATTTTTACTCTACAGAATACTAGAAGGCCCCACCAGAGCAACTAGGAAATAGAAAATGGAAAAAGGGGGAGGAAAGGAAGAATAGAAAGAAGGGGGAGGGAGGAAGGGAAGGAAGGAAGGAGAAAAAGGGAGGGAGGAAAGGAGAAATGGAAGGGAGGGAAGGAGGAGAGGGAGGGGAGAAGGAGAGGGAAGGAAGGAAGGAGGAGAAGGGGAGGAGGAGGGGGGAAGGAAGGAGGAGAGGGGGGAGGGAAGGAGGAGAGGGTGGAGAAGGACAGGGAGGGAGGGAAGAAGGAGAGAGGGAAGGAAAGGCATCCACATAGAAAAAGTGGTGTTGCCTCTGCTCATGGCATAGTTGTTCTACAGGTGTTTATTTGCAGACATGTATGTCTGTGCACCACGTGTGTGCAGTGTCCTAGGAAGCCAGAAGAAGGCATCAAATCCCTTTAGGACTATCCTTAAAAAGGGTTGTGAACCACCAAGTGGATGCTGGGAGTTGAACTGCAGTCAGAAGAGCAGCCAGCGCTCCCAGAGCCATCTCTCTGGTCCCAGTGGTGCACATGGCTTTGTTCCATACAGAAAACACAAAGAAGCTCTAGAAATTCTCCACACACAGAGGGGACGGGGATTGATGAAGTAATTCAGGAAAATTACAGGCTACAAAAGAAATCAATATGCAAAACCTTTACTATAATGGTATTCAGCTGTTGGACGTGAACATCCCAGAGGCCAGAGGAATCCAGAGACGTGAAAACCGGTATATAGCTCACTATATTACAAGAATTACAAGCCAAACAGTGCCTGTGTCTAAACATGCTGTGTCTGTCCCTGGAGCCCATCTGGAGAGCCAACGGGATATTTATACTAAAAATGGGGGGGGGGTGACAGGATAGAGGGAAAGCTTTCAGAATGGTGAGGCCTTACCTTGGAAAGCTCTCTGAAATACCTTAGCTCAAAGCAGTATACAATATAATTTTCTGAGCCAAAGTTAAGACTAATGGTTTCGATATTACATATACAACCAGAGAAATCTGTCACCCCTGGAGAAGATGTGTGGCAGGACTCCACTCTCTAACAAGAGAAGGTAATATTTTCAACACACAGGAGGATTTTTTTTTTTGTTTGTCTTGGCTGGTTATTATGAAGCCCATGACCTCTAAATAGAACTGAAGTGCATGTTGCACCCAGTCCTACTCCCATATTTCCCATTGTTCCCAAGGGAACTGCACAATGTCCACCACTAACAACTTTTCTGCCGAAATCTGGTTTTCCTGAGATAACTATCCAGAGACAGAAGGCACGAATCAGGGAGGCTTTCCTACCAGAGCTGCTTCAGTTTTACTTGAAAAATCCCACACCCAGGTCCTAATGGCTAACATCTGAACCACCTGGTCTTCCTGGAAGCAAGCATCTTCATCCTCCCTCAGTTCAATGTGCAACCCACAGATTGCTCGATGAAAAATGGAAGCCTTCAGGGAGAGCAACGTTCCACCAGCCTCTGATTTATCATTCTTCGAAAAAGCTGCAAATATCTTTCTCTTCTCTGAGGTTAATATCAAACTCTAATTGCTGGATCCCCTGATTTAGAAGGCTAGATTCATCTCACCAAATGTGTGTTGGAAGGAAACTGAATGCACCAGGTCATTCCACACAAGACATAGTGCATCTTAATTCTGAAAAGATAATGTCTTAAATATGCTTTTAGTAGGTGACAAATCAGTTCAATGTGGTCACTGGTGCCATGGGATGTTGGCTACTGGCACCAGGGTGGGTGAAGCAAGTTTGTCAGTTACATTGTCCCCTTAGCTTGACCTTCTATGAAAAACACTAACGGCAAGCCCAGCATTGTCCCCTGCTTTCAAAGAAGCAGTGGGGAATTTTAAAACTAACACTTGAGTCGCTTTGTGTTGTGCTGTCTGAGACAGGGTGTCACTATAGCCTAGGCTATCAATTCTGCTTTAGCCTCCCAAGGGAGAGAACAGCCAACACCTGCCACCATGCCCAACAGGAGTCACAATGTCAATAGTGAAGTCCCCAAGCAGTGAGCTCCTGAGAAATACTGTACTTCTATTGCCAACCCCACCCAGAGCCAGAGTCCTGCTGTCCTTTACCATTCCAGAATCAAACGATGGTTGGAGAGGGGGGGGATGGAGGGAGGGACAGAGAGAGGGAGAGAGAGAGAGGGAAAAAAGAGAGAGGGAGGGAGGGAGGACCAGAGACAGAGAGAGAGAGGAAGGGAGGGAAAGAAAGAGAGTGGGGGGAGGACCAGAGAGAGGGAGAGAGAGGGAGGGAAAGAGAGAGAGAGAGAGAGAGAGAGAGAGAGAGAGAGAGAGAGAGAGAGAGAAAGGGAGGGAGGGAGGAAGAGAGAGAGAGTGTGTGTGTGTGTGAAGGTCTTTGAAGAGGCTGTCAACTTTAAAAGGAAGACCATGAGAAGCAAACCGAAATCAATTTGCAGCCTGTAATGGAAAAAAATTAACAACTTCATTGAATTGTGCAAACAAAACACGCGCACGCATGCATGCACGCACACACATTTAAAAGCAGTCTATGGTTCTTGTGCATGTAACAGACATGTCCAGGATGACCTCTCCTGATAACTTCCCGAGGCAAATTCTCCTTTCTCTGTTTTCCTGAACCATGTCAGGCTACTTCTTCAAGCTTATTTTCTCTGCAAACGATCAGTTCACCTTCTGTGATCTGTAGCTCTCCTCATACCTCCCCGCCCCGTCCCACTTTACTATCCACTTAGATTTTTAAAGGCGGCCACTGCTACCTGGTATCTTCAGACCACCAACTTCAAACAGAGCAACAAAAACGGAGCAGGCAGCAGTACACCATTCAGAAAGAGCACGGCTGCCTGTACTCAGTGCAAAGACAGGAGAGCATCTATCAACATCCGGCCATCCTCTTCCGAGTACATTCTCCATACTGAAGCTCCAGTGGAGAAAATGGTCAAACAGCGCCACCTAAAGCAGAAGCCAAGAAGTACAACAAACTTGTGTGTCAGAAAAGAGTCAAACAGCGCCATCTAAAGCAGGAGCAAAGAAACCAAAGACCAGCTGGCCACACTCTCAGTATCTACAGAGTGATGGTGACAGGAAGGCTGTGTGATTGGCTTGTCATCACTTGAGAGGAACACAGATTCTGGTATATATTAAGGAGGAAATATTAGATCAGACTCTACTAAGCAATGGGGGGAAAGTCCATGTTGAGAAAAGTTTGTTTTTTCCCATTCAAGGTTCTCTCTCTCTCCCCTCCACCCTTCCACCCCTTTAAGGTTAGTGTAAAACAAAACTCCGCCCTCTCCGCAGAAGACAGCCTTGCCAAAAAGCATTTCCTTTAAGCCTCCTGTCTTACCCCAGGCCCTGCCTCTAAGCCAGCCAAAGTGACCACCACCTGGACCCCACAGTTAACGACAGAAATCTTGGTCCTTTGCGTTATGAAAGGCAGGTGTTTAAGTCCTTGCTCTAATGGAATCCTTGTTGAAATGAAACCGCTACTGACTCTGGCTTTGTTTTCCCTGGGAGGAGCTTTCTGCGGAACTCAAATCAAACAAAAGAACGTGCATTCTTGCTAAGTTCTAATAAAGTTTTATTGTTTGTTTTGTGTCATGAATAGGGGCCTTGGGCTTCAGAGCCTAGCTACACTGCCCATGGTTCAACATCCTTCCCATCTGCTGTCTACCAGACAGCCTGTGTCCGTCAGATCTCTGGCAGTCACTAGGTATCGAACGTAATCCAAGGGACACTTACCCAAGCCACAGCACACCCCCTTCTCAGATTCAAAATTCACAGGAACTAAAATGCCATGCCAGAACAGAAGCTACTGACTGGCAATCCTAAACATGGATGGGTGGGACGACTGAGACCCATGGGGGTTAAGAGGGATCTTCAAGTCCAAGTCCCAGGACCTCAAAGTCTAGTGTTCTCCACTCCTGCACTCTTTTTTTAACTCTCATAAAAACCCTTATTTTGCATCAGAATCTGTGACTACCTCCTTCTTTGTCCACTGAGCTTATTTGCTGCCACAGGGCATCTCACCACACAATGACTGTTTTGCTAGTTCAGAAAATTAGTGTAGGCACAGGGTGAAGGAACATTCTCTGTGGTGAGTAGACTTGGGCTGCTCCTGAGCCCTAAAAGATACACTTAAAACATTAGTGTGTGTGTGTGTGTGTGTGTGTGTGTGTATGAGTGCGTGTGTATGTGTGTGTGAGTGTGTATGTGTGTGTGTGTGAGTGCATGTGTGTGTGTGAGAGAGAGTGCATGTGTGTGTGTGTGTGTGTATGTGTGTGTGTGTGTGTGTGTGTTCACAAGGTGCTTATGAACTGGAGCATTCTACAGTCTCTCTTAGAATACTGATGATTTGTGCACCAGTCAGTCAGGCTGGGACTGCTTCCTCAGCTTATTCGTGAGCAGGCCTTTTCTCCCATACTGATGGAGAAAACATTAAAAGTGCACAATTGGGCTGGAGAGATGGCTCGGTTGTTAAGAGCACTGACTGCTCCTCCAGAAGTCCTGAGTTCAATTCCCAGAAACCACATGATGGCTCACGACCATCTGTGATGGGATCCGATGCCCTCTTCTGGTGTGTCTGAAGACAGCTACATTGTGTTCATGTACATAAAATAAATAAAAATATAATCATTTTTTAAAAGTTATTAAAAGAGTGCACAGTTGTTTATTTCATGATTTCTTGCTTCCGTGGCTTTGTTGCTGATGCTGCTCCTGCTGCTGACATAAAGTATTTATTTTTGGCTTCCATCCTAGTGACCAAAACAATACCTAGTAGAAAGTAAATACACGTGCACTAAGTATGTTGAAGTAATCATGATTCCAGTATGTAGCGTGTCAGTGCAGCAGAAGGCTGCCCAGACGTGAGTAGCAAAGGATGTCGTCAGCCAATCACACTCTGGGGCTCTTCTATCCCTTCCCTTCTCAGCTCTCACAGCCTTGTGTCTGCTTTCTCAGCATTTGTGAAACTTGAGCCATTCTTACCCTGTCTTCATGCAAGATAATAACCTGATTCTATCACCAGATCCCGTGGAAGAAGGAAGGATCTACTGGTCCTCATGTTGAACTCAGCTGCTGTTGAGCTTAGGACTGGGTGAGACTGTTCACTGGAATTAGTTTGACACTGGGTGCTGGGTCCCTCTTAGGACTGTGATGAGATCATTTCTGCTTGTGTTTGGGCATTTGAGTATCTTTGAAAAGAAAAAGATGTCTATTGGTGTCTTCTCTCCTCCTCCTCCACCACCACCACCTTTTCCTGCTCTTCCACCTCCTCTTCCTTTTTACCTCCTCCTCCCCCTTCTCCTCCTCTTCCTCCTCTTCTTCTTCCTCCTCCTCTTCCTTCTTTTTCTCTTTCTCCTTTTCTTCCTCCTCTTCCTTTTCTTCCTCCTCCTCCCCCTTTTTCTCCTCCTCCTTTTCTTCCTCCTCCTCCCCCTTTTTCTCCTCCTCCTTTTCTTCCTCCTCCTTCTCTTTTTTCCCCTTCTCTGACCCCTCACCCACCACCCTGCCTTCTCTCCTCCCTTTGGCTTTCTTTTCTTCCCATGGAGTTCTTACCAAAAGAGCCAAGTCAGACCCCTCCAAGAGAAGAGTCTCTTCTAAGATGTATTGCTGCTTAAAATCAAATTGGCCCACAGAAGAGGGGTTCTTATAAATACAGCATTATCTCAGTTTCAGACTACAGGAGGTTTCTTAGCAGAGTGGGGAAAACATGGTTCAATCACTTATCAGAGAACATCCTGGTCTTAATCCTTCTACACAGATGTGGATAATAAATCAAAGCCAAGCCCCACAAAGAGGGAGCTGGCTTGGCCCATGTAATCCTTAATTGAAATGTACGCTGTTCGTACGTACACGGGAGATAAAAAGAATGTGTCTTTGTGCACGTTACCAGGCCTATCTTTCAGATATGTCAAAAGGCTTTTTTTTTTGGTACAAAGAACTCTTACTTACAATGTTAAATATAAGATACTAAGAGGAGACAACGTGTAAGTGATGTATTCCTTGGCTTAAGGTTCTGGATGAGTTCATCACAGCTTCACAGTAAGAACATATATAATAACTATATTTATAATACTGTAATATCTAATTATATATAAAAGTATAGAATAACTAGCAGCCCCTAGGTGTGCCAGGCACTGTGCGAGCATCAAATTGTGTGCCGTCCCATATAATCCTCAAAAGGCGATAACATGGATCAGAAATGAGAGCTTAAAGTAGAGATAAAACAGACAGACAACTGTAATCTCTTTCTTAGAGATCAGCCCATTCCTCATCCACTCAGAAGAGGGATTTTCATTATCACCCTCCTTCAGCTGTTTTCTCCTCAAGATTCCGTCCTCCTTTCTCCCTCCTTGATGTTCTTCAGACAACTGTAAGGCTCCATCTGTGATCACACTGGCTTGTTTCTCTTCCCTGCTCCCCTCAGCCCCTCCCAGTCTTAGAGGCTGCCCCCTTTTCCCTCGGAAACACTGTCTGGTAGCCTCTGGAAACTTCTCTGTGCCTCCTCTTCTTCCTTCCCCTCCCAGGGCTTTCTGGGCGCTCTGCCGGGCCTCCTCCACTTGGCAGACCGCATCAACTGCCTTGACCTCCCCCTTAGCTCTGACCCCTCCAGCCCCAGAGCTTCAAGCACGGAATGGGTCCCCTCCCACAGCATGGCACCCTAACTCTCACTAGTGCCTGCTAAGGACTCAGGCCCTGCCTCCTACATGACTGCCCTCGGTAGTCACTTATCACTGTGAGCAACTAACCCCACTGTCCTGTATAACACATGTATCTATGGAAGCCTTTCTTGGGGTATCATTCTCTCTTTAAAAACTATTGTATTGGCATGTATTCACTGCACATGGTGTTGGGTTTCATCATGATTTTATGTATATATACATAAGGTACTCTGCCATAGTCACCTCCTGCTACTCTCTCTCTTGTCCCCTCCAGCCCCGCTGTGCTCCGTCCTCTTCTCAGCTATGCCCTATTCTGCCTTTCATGTTTTTCATTAGTCATTTTTTCTAATGATTCAGTGGGTTTCATTAAGGTCATTTGTAAGAATACGAATGAGAGGTTGTTTACTATAGCATAGATACATTACCAGTGGCTATAGCAGAAGACAATCTCCCTCTCCAATCATAAGCTACATTTAAATCCTCAGGGACTGGTGACAGGGTGATGACAAGCCTAATCTTGGGCAAACCTGGTGCAGGAACTCACAGATGCTATCTGAGTTACTTCTCTATTCACCACGACCAAGGCAATGGATGAAAGAACAGGTTTATTGGGTTTCAGAGGGCTAGAGTCCATGATCGTTATGGGGGAGGGGAAAGGCAGCAGGCAGGCAGCCAATGTTACAGTAGATGAGAACTTACATCTCATTCACAAATGCTAGGGAGAGAAAGAGAGCTAACTGGAAATGGTGTAGGCTTATGAAACCTCAAAGCCCACCCCTAGTGGCACACCTCCTCCAACAAGACACACCTCCTAATCCTTCCCAAATAGTCCCATTAAACATATGAGCCTTATGGGGGGTGTGGAGAATCCTCACCCAGGTACAGGTGCTGTGAGTCCAAGAGTGCAGCAGCCAAGGCATGTCTAGAAGTCAGCATCCTATGTCACTTCTTGTGCATCTCCTGATGCTTCTTATACAAGCATCCAATCTCTCTGTGACTTCTTATACAATGAATAATCAATACAAGCTATGGAAAGGACAATGTCAGTTTATACGATATGCAGGAAAGATAATGCAGATCTAGTTATAAATGAGCATTAAACCACTTACTCTCATTACTTTGGTCAGTTATAAGTCTCCACAGTTAACAACACTGCCCCCACTGCAAGAAGAATCTTCTCTGACCAAAGCTCACAACAACTAATCTATGGGCATAAAGTGCTTATTTACAAGAATATTTTATAACGAAATTATGTCCATTTAGTGAAACAGCAATAGCTTCCCCACTAGGACCCATGACCTAGCCATGGGCTTTTGAATTTTCTCCTGTGATGCAGGCCACAAATCCAATTTAAAAGTGGATGGTTACCCATATAACGTGTGTGCCAGTATTTCACCAGTAGGTGCATATTGCCTGGCCAGTTAGTAGGGTTCCCAGCTGGGACAGATTATGATGAAAACTCTTCAGTGGTGGCCTATACTATATATTTTCCAGTACTGTAAGACCTAGCTATAGAGGTAGAAGCTTCTAGACCAGTTCCAATTTGAGTTTTTTGCCTTGGAACTGAATATGGTCTGAGGTATTCCCAACAGAGTCTTACCATCCAGGTTCTGGTGGGCAATCAGTAGCAATGGCAGCTGACTGTATTGTTTGAGGGACTTCCCTGACCAAATATGTAGCAGGCTAGCCCACCTCTAGCACTGGGACTTTCTTCTAATAACCTATAGTTTCTGGAAGAAATTCCATTCACCCGAGAAAACTTTCCACCTGCTTTGGTTTTGTTCTTTTGAGTCTGGAACTCAAAAAATCTCCTTGCCTCTGCTGGGATTAAAGGCATGTACCACAATGCCCTATTTTATTTAACTTTTAAGTGTGTGTGTGTGTGTGTGTGTGTGTGTGTGTGTGTGTGTGTGTGTGTGTGGAGAGAGAGAGAGAGAGAGAGAGAGAGAGAGAGAGAGAGAGAGATATTATGAATTTGAGTGCAGTCTCTAACAGAGGCCAGAAAAGGGTTGTCCGGTCCCCTGGATCTGGAGTTACAGCTGGTTATAAGCCACCCATCATGGTTCCTGGGAACCAAACTCATACCCTCTGAAGAACAGTAAGTAAACTTAGCCACTGAGCCATCTCTTCCAGCCTCTTTTAAAAATTAATTTACCAAGCATCAGACTTATTTATGGCATTTTTTAAAATGTTGGCTTGGCTGACCCTCACCCATCCCCCTGCATTCTCCCCACAAACCCCTTCCACTCCCAGAATTCCCTCTTCCACTCCCAGGATTCCCCCTGCCACTCTTGCAGAATATGCATTCTACTGCCCTTCCCCCACTCAAAGGCTCACTGTCCCCCCTCAGGGCCCCTGTCTGATTTCCTGAGCTTTACACACACTCACTCCCACATATACTAAAAATTAGAAGCTAGGATTCAGAGATGAAAGGGAACATATGGTGTTTGTCTTTCTGGGCCTGGATTAAATCACTTAATATATTCTCCAGTTCTACCCATCTCCCTACAGATCCCATCATTTCGCTTTCTTATAGCTAAATGAAATCTCTTTGTGTGTGTGTGTATGTGTGTGTGTATGTGTGTGTGTACGTGTGTGTATGTGTGTATGTGTGTATGTGTATGTGTGTGTATGTGTGTGTATATGTGTGTATGTGTATATGTGTGTGTATGTGTGTGTATATGTGTGTATGTGTGTGTATGTGTGTATGTGTGTGTATGTGGGTGTATGTGTGTGTATGTGTGTGTATGTGTGTGTATGTGTGTGTATGTGTGTGTGTATGTGTGTATGTGTGTATGTATGTGTGTGTTTATGTGTGTGTATATGTGTGTATGTGTATGTGTGTGTATGTGTGTGTATGTGTGTGTATGTGTGTGTATATGTGTGTGTATGTGTGTGTATGTGTGTGTATATGTGTGTGTATGTGTGTGTATATGTGTGTGTGTGTGTGTATGTGTGTGTATGTGTGTGTATGTGTGTGTGTATGTGTGTGTGTGTGTTTTCACTGCCCACTCATTGACATATCTTGGAGCTGATCCCATTTTGTTGCTATTATGAAAAGGTAACTCGATGTGTCACTCTTGATAGTTATCCCAAAGAACACACTTGAACTCCTGTCTACCCTCAGGATCGCACTACAGTCTCACCCTCCTCTCCTCGTGGCCAACCCCTGCAGTGGGTCTGTGTGGTTTAGTGTAGTGGCTCACACGTGTTGAATAAGCAGTAAAATGTTGAGGATTATACAGCTGTTGTTAGTGTGTTTATTTTGTATGCCTTAAGTACAGCAGCCTACACTGGTGGCAAAAGGGACTTGGTGGTTCCAAGAAGCAAGGGAAGAAAATCTGGTCACCTTCCTTAATTGGTACAAAGACAACTCTATTAAAAATTAATTTAGTGGTACAAGTTGGGAGCAATAATATATGGATACCCAGTTTATACAGAAAACTGTTTGTGTAAGCCTTTGGGGTGCCTTGGCTCTTGCCATCAAGCCTGATGCTTGATCCCCAGGCCCCACATGTTAAAAGGAAAGAACTACCTTCTGCACAGTGTCCTCTTACCTACACACACACACACACACACACACACACACACACATACACATACACTCACAGACACACACACACATGCACTCTCTCTCTCTCTCTCTCACACACACACACATGCACACACACACACTGTGGTATGCCTATTATAACATATGCACACCCACATAATATGCACATAATGAACTGATGTGTTAAACACTTTGTATGTAAGCTCTTAAAGCAACATTCATTTCTGGCATCAAGGATTACAGAAAGTGGAAGTAATAGGCATGAACTGGGTGGAGACAGTTCAATCCATAATGATGATGTCAGTGTCAAAGCAAGAACAAAAAGAGCTACAGAGTCAGATTTTTACTGAGTTCTGGGGTTGCAAACTCAGGTTGTCAAGCAATAGAAGACATTCAACATCACCCTCTGGCTTCCACACATTGCGCACAAACCCACATACCCAGGTACATACACCAAGTAAGAAACTGAGTATGGGGATCCGTCCTGAAAGACTGTGCTCCCAGACCAGATGCCATGACTCTCTGCCACCTAGACCAGCAGGTAACCTGGGGCACAACCTAGTGAGGTTGTGCAGTGAGTACCCAGAGCATAGAGAGCGCTTGGTGGTGGTGCTTGTGGCAAAGGTTCCTTTCAGGCCCACAGTAAGGGAGTACCCAGATCTGCTCCCGGAGCAGATACCCAGGCACCCTGCCACTTGGGCCAGCAAATAACCTGGGGCACAGGACTGGGGAGGCTGTGGTGTGAGCACCCAGAACACAGACAGTGCTTAGCGGTGGTGCTTGTGGCAAAAGTTCCTTTCTGGCCCACAATAAGAGAGCATCCTGATCCGCCTGCCCAGAAAGACCGTGGTAGGGGGATCTGATGCCCAGGATCTCTTCCACCTAGACCAGCAGGTAACCTGGGTCACAGACCTAGTGAGGTTGTACAGTGAGAACCCAGAGCACAGAGAATGCTTGGAGGCGGTGCCCAGGACTGTATCAGAGAGAATCCATGATCTACCTGGGGAAGGCAGTTCTGGAATATCAGTCCCACGGGGCGCTTTTACACCTGGACCAGAGGTGAATGTGACACAAAGGCCCAGGGAGGGCATACTGTGAGTTCTCAGTGAGCAGAGAGTGTTGTACTCTACTGAAAAGGGCCCATTTTGGCCTGGAAAAAGAGCCAGATCCCCACCACTAGTACTCAGGACCAGTGGGCAAAGGGCCGAGCTCCCAGAGCAGCCTCACAAGAGCTCCCCCACCTGAGCCCACAAAGACAACTGAGTACTTGCCACCAGAATTCACTGTTCACCCACAAAAAGCCAAAAACTCGGAAGCAATTTTCTTCCTGAGCCCACAGGCCCTCAGATCCACGGGAGAGACAGGTGCCAGTCACTGTCAACAAGGCCACATATAACCACAGATAACAAGATGGCAAGAGGAAAGCAAAAGAACTTAAACAATGGAAACCATGATAACCTGGCAACATCAGAACCCAGCTCTCCCAACACAGCAACCAGTAGATTGTCAAACACTCCAGAAAAAACAAGACTCAGACTTGAAATCATACTTCACGATGATGAAGGAGATCTTGGAGAAGAGCATGAATAACTCCCTTAAACAAGTACGGGAGGACAACCATAAACAAATAGAAGCTTTTAAAGAGGAAACTAGAAAAACACTCAAAGAACTACAGGAAAACAGAACCAAAGAGATGAAGGAATTGAAAATGGAAATGGAAACAATAAAGAAAACATAAAAAGAGACAACCCTGGAGATGGAAAACCACAAAAAGAAATCAGGAGTCACAGATGCAAGCATCTCCAACAGACTACAAGAGATGGAAGAGAGAATCACGGGGGCCAAAGACAACACTGAAAACATAGACAAAACAGTCAGAGAAGGTGCAAAAACCAAAACACTCCTAACCCAAAATGTCCAGGAGATCCAGGACACAATGAGAAGACCAAACCTAAGGACAGTAGGAATAGAAGAGGACAAAGAATATCAACTAAGAGGCACAGTAAATATCTTCAACAAAATCGTAGAAAAAAACTTTCCTACCCTTAAGAATGAGATGACCAGGAGCTTAAAAGAAGCCTATAGAACTCCAAATAGATTGGACCAGAAAAGAAATTCTTCCTGACACATAATAGTCAAAACACCAAGTGTTCAAAACAAAGAAAGAATACTAAAAGCATTAAGGGGAAAAGGTCATGTAACATATAAAGGCAGGCCAATCAGAATTACACCCAACTTCTCAACAGAGACTATGAAAGCTAGAAGATCCTGGACAGACATCATACAGACCCTCAAAAACACAAATGTCATCCTAGGCCACTATACCCAGCAAAACTCTCTCAATCACCATAGGTGGAGAAATTAAGATATTCCAGGACAAAACTAAATTTACACAATATCTGACCACAAATCCAGCCCTACAAAGAATAATAAATGGAAACCCCAACACAAGGAGAGAAACTACACCCTAGAAAAAGCAAGACAATAACTAAGCAAGAAAACCAAAAGAAGAAAGACACACAGACATAATTCTACCTCTAACAGCAAAAATAGCAGGAAACAACAATCACTACTCCTTAATATCTGTTAACATAAATGGACTCAATTCCCAAATAAAGAGACATATACGACTGACAGACTGGATACATAAACAGAATCCAGCATTTTGCTGCATACAGGAAACTCAAGTCAGAGACAAAGACAGACTTTAACTATCTCAGAGTTAAAGGCTGGGAATAAACCTTCCAAGCAAATGGCCCCAAGAAACAAGATGGAGTAGCCATTCTAATATCGAATACAGTAGACTTTCAACTGAAAGTTATCAAAAAAGATAAGGAAGGACACTTTTTACTCATTACAGGGAAAGTCTATCAGGATGAATTCTCAATCCTAAACATATATGCTACAAATTCAAGAGCACCCATATTCATAAAAGAAATCCTACTAAAGCTCAAAGCATACATTGCACTACACACAATAATAGTGGGAGACATCAACACCCCACTCCTATCAATGGACAGAGCATGGAAGCAGAAACTGAACAGAGACACAGTGAAACTAGCAGAGGTTATGAACCAACTGGAATTAACAGACATCTATAGAACATTTCATCCTAAAACAAAAGAATACACCTTCTTCTCAGCACCTCATGGCACCTTTTCCAAAATTGACCATATAGTTGGTCACAAAACAAGCCTCAATAGACATAAGAAGATTTAAATACTCCCATGCATCCTATCAGATCACCATGGTCTAAGGCTGGTCTTTAATAACAACAAAAATAACAAAAAGCCCGTATACATATGGAAGGTGAACAATGCTCTACTCAATGATAGCATGGTCAAAGAAAAAATAAAGAATGAAATTAAGGATTTTTTAGAATTTAATGAAAATGAAAGCACAACATACCCAAACCTATGGGATGCAATGAAAGCAGTACTAAGAGGAAAATTCATAGATCTGAGTGCCTCCAAAAAGAAGTTGGAGAGAGCATACACGAGCAACTTGACAGCACAGCTGAAAGCTCTACAGCAAAAAGAAGAAGATATACCCAAGAAAAATAGATGGCAGAAAATAATCAAACTCAGAGCAAAAATGAACCAAGAAGAAACAAAAAGAACCATACAAAAAATCAACAAAACCAGGAGCTGGTTCTTTAAAAAAATTAACAAGATCGATAAACCCTTAGCCAAACTAACTAGAGGGCAAAGAGAGAGTATTCAAATTAATAAAATCAGAAATGAAAGGGAAGACATAACAACAGAAACAGGGGAAATTCAAGAAATCCTCAGATCCTACTAAAAAAGCCTATACTCAACAAAACTGGAAAATCTGGAGGAAATGAATTAATTTCTAGACAGATACCAGATACCAAAGTTAAATCAGGACCAGATAAACCATCTAAACAAGCCCATAACACCTAAAGAAATAGGAGCAGCCATCAAAAGCCTCCCAAACAAAAAAAAGTCCAGGACCAGATGGATTCAGTGCAGAATTCTATCAGACATTTATTGTAGACCTTATACCAATACTCTACAAACTATTCTACAAAATAGAGTCAAATGGAACACTACCCAACTCATTCTTCTAAACCACAATAGCTCTCATTCATAAACCACATAAAGAACCTACAAGGAAAGAGAACTTCAGACAAATCTCCCTTATGAACACTGATGTAAAAATACTCAATAAAATTTTTGCAAACCAAATCCAAGAACATATCAAAATAATCATTCACCATGATCAAGTAGGCTTCATCCCTGGGATGCAGGGATGGTTTAATATACAGAAATCCATCAACGTAATCCACCATATAAACAAACTCAAAGTAAAAAAACCACATGATCATCTCACTACATGCTGAGAAAGCATTTGACAAAATTCAACAAATTTCAACATGTTAAAAGTCTTGGAAAGAACAGGAATCCAAGGCCCATACCTAAACATAATAAAAGCAATATACAGCAAACCAATAGCCAACATCAAACTAAATGGTGAGAAACTTGAAGCAATCCCACTAAAATCAGGGACTAGACAAGGCTGTCCACTCTCCCCCTACCTATTAAACATAGTACTGGAAGTCCTGGCTGGAGCAATTAGACAGCAAAAGGAAATCAAAGGGATATAAATTGGAAAGGAAGAAGTAAAAATATCACTATTTGCCGATGACATGATAGTGTACTTAAGTGACCCCACAAATTCCACCTGAGAACTCCTACAGCTGATAAACAAGTTCAGCAAAGTGGCTGGATATAAAATTAACTCAAACAAATCAGTAGCCTTCCTCTACTCAAAGGACAAACATGCTGAGAAAGAAATTAGGGAAAAGATACCCTTCACAATAGTCACAAACAACATGAAATAGCCTGGTGTGACCCTAACTAGGCAAGTGAAGGACCTGTATGACAAGAACTTCAAATCTCTGAAGAAGGAAATTGGAGAAGATCTCAGAAGATGGAAAGATCTCCCATGCTCATGGATCGAAGGATCAACATTGTAAAAATGGCCATCTTACGAAAAGCAATCTACAGATTCAATGCAATCCCCATCAAAATTCCAACTCAATTCTTCATAGAATTGGAAAGAGCAATTTGCAGATTCATCTGGAATAACAAAAAACCTAGAATAGTGAAATCTATTCTCAACAAAAAATCTTCTTTGGGACTCAACTCCCCTGACCTCAAGCTATATCACAAAGCAATTGTGTTAAAAACCACACAGTACTGGTACAGAGATAGGCAGATAGATCAATGGAACAGAATAGAAGATCCAGAAATGATACTTCAAACATATAGTTACTTGATTTTTGACAAAGGAGCTGAAAACATTCAATGGAAAAAGAACAGCCTATTCAACTGAAAGACCCCCGCTTAGCAACAGTAAATGCCATGTCTGTAAGGCTGTGCACACACGGGGCAGGCTAGGTCAGGGTCCCAGGTGGCCAAGCAAGATACCGGTGGGCGGCCAGCTAGCAATAGACAAGCCCAGCTTTCAGATAAGCTGCAGCCCCCGACTGGTACCAAGAGTTGTGTCCTTGGAGCCATATTTCTGCCACAGTCCCTGCCAAACAAGATGTCTGCGGTTGACCACCTAGACCGGGGTAAAGACACAATATTTTGCCATACATGCTGAGACAAGGACGAAAAACAGCACCCTGTCCCAGAGGAGGGGCCAAGGCCACCCTTTCCGAAGAACTTAGGGCTTGTCCCCAGTTCACCCTGGTTTCATTTAAACTAACCAATTAAAACCCTGTTGCTATGCTTCTGCTTCTGTACCTTGCTTCTGCCCCCCAAGCCCTATAAAAAGGGGACTGCCCCTTTGTCCGGCGCGCAAGTCCTCTGAGAGACTGTGTGCCCACAGGTACCTGTGTAAATAAACCTCTTGCTACTTGCATCCGAAGTGAGTGGTCTCGCTGCTCCTTGGGAGGGGTCTCTTCAGACGGAAGATACCCTCCGGGGGTCTTTCACAACAAACGGTGTTGGCTCAACTGGCAGTCAGCATGCAGAAGAATGAAAATTGATTCTTTTTTATCTCCTTGTACAAAGCTCAGTGCAAGTGTATCAAAGATCTCCACATTAAACCAGGTACACTGAAACTATTAGAAGAGAAAGTGGGGAAAACCTTAGAACACATAGGCATATTTTTCTGAACAGAAAGAACACCAATGGCTTGTGCTCTAAGATCAAGAATCGATAAATGGGACTTAATGAGATTACAAAGTTTCTGCAAGGCTAAGGACACTGCTAAGAAAATAAAACAACAACCAACAGATTGGGAAAAGATCTTTACCAATCTCACATCTGATAGAGGCCTAATATCCAATATATAGAAAGAACTCAAGAAGTTAGACTCCAAAGACTCAAACAATCCTATTTAAAAATGGGGTACAGAGAAAAGAATTCTCAATTGAGGAATATCGAATAGCTGAGAAGCATCTAAGGAAATGCTCAACATCCCTAGTCATCAGGGAAATACAAATCAAAATAACTCTGAGATTCCACCTCACACCAGTCAGAATGGCTAAGATCAAAAACTCAGATGACAGCACATGCTGGCGAGGATGTGGAGAAAGAGGAACACTGTTCCACTGTCAGTGGGGTTGCAAACTGGTACAACTACTCTGGAAATCAGTCTGGCAGTTCCTCAGAAAATGGGACATAGTACTACCTGAAGATCCAGTTATTCCACTTTTGGGCATATACCCCAAAGATTTTCCAACATACAATAAGAACACATGCTCCACCATGTTCAAAGCAGCCTTATTTATAATAGCCAGAAGCTAGAAAGAACCCAGATGTTCTTCAGTAGATGAATGGATACAGAAATTGTGGTGCATTTACACAATGGGGTACTACTCAGCTATTAGAAACAATGACTTTATTAAATTCCTAGAAAAATGGATGTATCTAGAGAATATCATCCTGAGTGAGATAACCCAGTCACAAAAAAACAGACACAATATGCAGTCACTGATAATTGGATACTAACCCCAGAAAGCTCTGAATACCCAAGAAAACAACTCACAGACTATATGAAGCTCAAAAAGGGGGGGGGGTGGCAAAAAGTAGAAGCCTCAGTCCTTCTTAGAAAAAATAATAAGAATAAGAATAATAAGTGTATAGCACCCTCTCAGAGTAGGGTACACCTAGAGTTTAAATCATTAATAACTCAGGAGCTAAGAAGATAGCCTTGTGGCAATTTTTGGTTATTGAAAACCATTATGTTTAATCTTTACATACCAAAAATTTTGACTATTTCCATGTTACATTTTGTTTTACACATACTTTATGATCTTGGTAAATAGTAAGATTTCAATGCATACTATCAAAACTTTTTTAAAAATCAAGTACTGTGAAAAATATATTCATATATATTTACACTAAAATGCTTTTAAGAATCTGTACATATATCTTTGTTTTTTTAAATAAAGTTGTAAAAAAAAGAAAGAAAGAAAGAAACTGAGTGTGATGGGGGTGTGCCTGTATTCCTGGTGCTGGAGTGCCAGAGACAGGCAGGTACCAACCAGGACTACGGGGCTTCCCTCTGGCCTTCCAGAGCTGTTTTCAGGTTAACAATGAATCGGTGCCCCCACAGTCCCATCTGTCAGCAAGAGTAATCGGTTGCCCTCCCCCTCTCAGTTCCCATGGTCAGAATCCTTAACTAATCTCCTATCCACAGGGCACTGCTCGATTCTCAAGCTGTTATTGCAACTGCTCACACCAACAACTGCTCTTGATTTGCTTGCCGAACACCTTCAGCCTTCCCAGAGCTGTGTTGTCACGGTTCACCCAGCTGCACCACGTGCCTGCCTCCGCCTTCCCCCAGTCACATCTGCACCTACACACATCCCTCCTGCCCCCTACCCAAGCCTATGATTGATCCATCCACCTGCACTTCAGACCCCAGACCCTCGGGAGCTGGTCCCATCAAGTACTTGCTCTCTGTCTGGTATCTTTGGCTTCTCCATCCCTAGGGCTCTTTGACCTGTTCAACATAGGATCTTCCACTTAGGAAAATCAAAAAACAAAAGCTGCCTTTAACCTTGTCTTCCTTTGCAGCTTCTTCAGTCTTTTAGAGTCCTTGCCCTTACACACACACACACACACACACACACATACATATATATACACATACGCACATACACACACATACACATACACACACACACATATATATACACATACACACATACATACACACACACATACATATATATACACATACACACATACATACACACACATACACACACACACACACACACACACACATACACACACACCACCTCTCATTTACCAGTTTCAACAGTGTCGCTGCTCATAGAAATCTATGTCCTTCCTAGAAACCCCAGAACTGGGCTTTATTTGTAAAGAGAGTTGTTAATGCACATAATCAGTTAAGTATATGCCCTTAGTCGGCTATGCCATAAGAAGAAAAGAGTTTTTACTTCTTACATGGAGTGCTGGAGGCATGTTCAGCCTTGCAAACAACAGGAGAGACCAAGAGAGGTGAGCAGCAGAGCCTTCCCTGCAGTCTTCAGAGAATGCACGGCGCTGCCAACATCTTACTTTGGATGGCTGGCCTCCTGAATGACGAGACAGTTGTTTCTGGCCACCCGGTTTCTGGTTGTTTTGGCATATTTATGAAGTGGATATGCCTCTTAAGTCACTACAGTCTTCCTTCTGGGTCTAAGATTCCTTTACATGGAATCTGCAGGAGATCCAGCCTGCATTTGATGTGACCTTCTGAGTCACACAGTGTCTCTAGTCAGCCAAGGGAAATCATGGGTAGACAAGGGGAAGCTCACCAGAATGCAGGCGGCTCTCATCTCCTGTTTAGATGCAGAGACCTCCCTCGGGTATTAGGCAGCAGGAAGCAGTGAGGGTGCTGCCCTCTAGTGTTACAGTCTTATACTGGCCACAAGATCTCTCAGCCCTTGGCATCAGCATGGCCTTACACAGCATGGCCTGGAGGCTGAGACCTTTAACCCTGAGGACTTAACAGCTCTCTGGTTTAGCAACCAGGGTTTACAGGTACCCTCCTCTGACTCCCGACAGACTTTTATTCTTTAGCCTTAGCTCTCCAGCCTCCCTTGTCATCTTTCTCCTTCGCCACACTCCAGAACTGCTCAGCTGAGAAGCCAGGTACCTTGCTGCTTTCAGAGCCTGGCCTACCGATTGCTTAGCAACAGCTGCCTCTGACCATCTGCTCTGGCTGCCGCTGGCACTGACATTCCCAGCACTCTGCTGCCTCTGCTGCCTCTTCATGCTACTAGTTCAGCCCACCAGACTGAAAGTCAGCAAGAAGAGCTTGTGCTATAACCAGGGAAAGCAGGTGAAGCAAGACTGTGTTTCCCATTGCCTCACTCTGAGCAGTCTGCACGTAACAGCCACAGAAGGGCTATGTGGACCAGTCACAGCCCATTGTCCCGGCCAGGTGTGGCTTTGCCTCTTAGCAACAATCACGTTCATTGAGGCTTATATTTTGCACCAACTGTGGCCTCACCTCAGCAACAGACACAACAGTCCTCTGCTAGACCACAAGGAGATGCACCCCACTCTAGCAAAGGTAGAAATTGTAAGGAACCCTAGGAACTGGTTCAAGACACCCCAAGACCAAGTTCTCAGCACAAAAGAGATTAATTTGTCCCAGAAAGACAGAGCATGAATAAGGGACAAGACATGAGGCAGAGGCTAAAAGAGGAGAAGGAAACAGGGGAGGAGACAGGAAAAGGGTCAAGGGAGAGGGGAAAGAGGTGTTTGTCTGGGAGGACAAAGAACTGCCTATGGATAGAGTGGAAGCAGACATGGCCCATAGGCAAATGGCAGTTTATAGGGGTAAAATGGTAGCACTTTGTCCAATTTTCTGAGGAACCGCCAGACTGATTTCCAGAGTGGTTGTACCAGCTTGCAATCTCCCCAACAATAGAGGGGTGTTCCTCTTCCTCCACATCCTTGCCAGCATATGCTGTCACCTGAGTTTTTGATCTTGGCCATTCTGACTGGTATAAGGTGGAAACTCGGGGTTGTTTTGATTTGCATTTCCCTGATGACTAAGGATATGGGCAAAAGATGCTCCAACATACAGCAAGGACAAATGTTCCACTATGTCCATAGCAGCCTTATTTATAGTAGCCAGAATCTGAAAACAACCCAGATGTCCTTTAACAGAGAAATGGATACAAAAAATGTGGTACATTTACAGAATGGAGTACTACTCAACTATTAAAAACAATGACTATATGAAATTCTTAGGCAGATGAATGAAACTAGAAAATATCATCCTGAGTGAGATAACCCAGTCACCAAAGAACACACATGATATGCACTCCCTAATAAGTGAATATTAGCCCAAAAGCTTGGAATACCCAAGATACAATTCACAGATCACATGAAGCTCAAGAAGAAGGAAGACCAAAATATGGATACTTCAGTCCTTCTTAGAAGGAACAAAATACTCACAGGAGAAAATTCATAAACAAAGTGCAGAGCAGAAATTGAAGGAAAGGCCATTCAGTGACTGCCCCACCTGGGAATCCATCCGATATGCAGCCACCAAAACCAGTCACTATTGCTGATGCCAAGAAGTGCTTGCTGGCAGGAGCCTGATATGGATGTCTCCTGAGAAGCTCTGCCAGAGCCTTACTAATACAGAGGAGGATGCTTGCAGCTAACCATCAGACTGAGTATGGGGAGTTAGAGAAAGGACAGAAGGAGCTGAAGGGGTTTGCAACCCCATAGGAAGAACAACAATATCAACCAACCAGACCCCCCTAGAACTTCCAGGGACTAAACCATCAACCAATGAGTACACATGGAGGGACCTATGGCTCCAGCTGCATATGTAGCAGAGGATGGCATTGTCTGGCATCAGTAGGAGGAGAAGCCCTTGGTCCTGTAAAGGCTTGTTTCCCCAGTGTAGAGGAATGCCAGGGCGGTGGGTGGGAGGGAGAGCAGCCTCATAGAAGCAGAGGAGGGGTGATAGAAGAGGGGAAAACCAAGAAGGGGTATAATGTTTGAAATGTAAATATGTAAAATATCTTATAAAATGCAAAAATAATAATAAAATAAATAAAAAGGTAAAACAGTAAACCCCATGTTAAGGTGAGGTATTTTATTTTAATTGGGCACGTCAATTAGGTGAGCAAAAGGAGACTTTTAATTGCAGGACTTCGATACTTTCATAGATGGACCTTGGTAGTCAGTCTCAGGAAGAGAAATTGGTCAGGCAAGGGAGTAGATCTTGGAGGGCAGCTTTAGAAATGTGATCTAACAGTTTCTTAGCAAAGCAGAGAAAATCAGGGAGAAGGGCATGGCCTGCCAGAGACGGGCTTGTCACACTGAAGCTGCTCAGAGTCCCTTCAGAAATGGTCTCCTGGGGCTTGTGATAGGCGGAGGTCTGATTTCAAACAGCCCTGACTGGTGCTGTACCTCCGGGGGCCAGAGCAATCAGGTACGTGAAGTAAGTCACGTTCGAAGTGCTCTAGACAGCTGGCTGGTCCTGGCATAATGGCAGGTCAGCTGGCTGTTAGATTGATAGTCCTTTTGTTCAGGACAGCAAGAGAGCCAACAGCTGCTAATCAAGTCGTTTTCTTCATCTTCCACCATCTTTGCTTATTTACGAGAAAATGATCAGAAGGAGTACTTACAGTAGAGACTTAAAGACATTACCAAAACACTAACTGACTTCAGAGTTTTTTAAAGATGTGTGTGTGTGTGTGTGTGTGTGTGCGTGTGCGCACGTGCGCACTTCTGTGGTTGATGGAGGTATGTGCATGTGAGTGTTGGTCTTACCAGGGCCAGAAGAGGGCGTTATATTCCCAGGAGCTAAAGTTACACACAGTTGTGAGCTATGACCAGAGGATGCTGAGAACCAAACTCAAGCTCTTTGGGAACATAGCAACATTCTTAACCACTGAGCCATTTCTCTCCAGCCCCATTTAACAACTTTTAACAATGTAACTGTCCAGGGCCCAAGGGGAAGGTCTGATGGTCCTTCCTTAGTCCTCAGAAGCTCTTCTCCCGCATCTTTCTCACCCTCCTCACTTCTCTCTAATCTACAACTCCCAGATCCCTCCTGGGTCACAGTGGTCCTCAGTCCATTACTGCTTTGCTATGCTATCCTGCTATGCTATGATGTCATGCTGTGATCTCATCTCAATAGCAGCTCCTCTGTCATCTACATGCCAAGCACCCAAAACCTGGTTGTGAATTTCGCACTGTCTTCTGGCATATGCATACCTATAATTTGTTCCCATCTCAAATCCTGCATGGATGAAATGGAAGGAATGATCTAGATCCCCACTGACCATACATATCACCAGGCTGCATAGACAACGAAAGCCATCAGAAAAGCAACACCCCGGCCACAGAGGCGTCCACATGCATGCCTCTTGGGGACTTACTAGTAAAGAATGACATCAGATGGAGCAATGGGCTAGGCCATGAATGCACATCTGTCCACAGCAACCTGTCCCTAGCATGCTGTATTGTCCTATGACAACTCCTTGTACAAACGTCTTTTGTGGCCAAGCTTAACCTGAAGTCACCCTGGGGAGAGACTCTGGGGGAACCTGGTTCTGGCTTAGATGTATTAAGATAATTCTAAGTCATCAGAGAGAGAAAGGGCTAGCAAGTGGGAGGTCCTAGAGAATAAAATAATACAAATAAAACACACAAGTAACATACTGGAGTGTTCACATCTGGATGCTATATAGTCCGTAAGACTGTAGGAGCTAAGGACACTCACTACTTAGGGGCTCATGAAAAAGGAATAGGGCTAGGGAAGGGTGTATGGGATTTGACAGAGATGGAAGGGTGGTGCTGGGTCCTGGAGGAGTGGGGTCAGTGTGGCAGTGCTGGGCCACCTATAAGAAAACTGGCCTGACCCAAAACACAACTGCAAGAGATGTGCTGGGCAACACAGGTTCCTACTCCGAGTTCAGATGATGAATGCAGGGCACCTGCTGCTTCAAGGAGAGCACAGAAGAGCCTTCCTGATGGGGAAGAGGGTAACAGCCCAGCTGGCTCTGCACACCTTTGGTTCCAAATCTGTGCATTTGGCCCAGTATAGGCAGAAATTATTCTGGGTAAGGGAGCGTGCCTTATAATAAACAAAACAACGCAGCAAACATTTCAGGGCACCATACTGCATTCAGAATGACAGATAATCATTTAAAGCATATGGAAGGGCGTCTTAGTCTGGGTTTTATTGCTGTGAAATGACACCATAACCAAGGCAAGTCTTATAAGGACAATATTTTATTGGGGCTGGTTTACAGATTCTAGAAGTCCAGTCTGTTATCATCAAGGCAGGAGCGTGGTGAAGGAGGAGCTGAGAGTTCTACATCTTTATTTGAAGGCTGCTACCAGATATTGGCTTCCAGGGAGCTAGGATGTAGGTCTTAAAGCCCACACCCACAGTGACACACCTACTTCAACAAGGCCTCACCTCCTAATAGTGCCACTCCCTGGGCTAAGCATATACAAACCATTACACTAGTTTACATTATAAGTGCACAACTCAGTGGGTGTTAAATTCCTTCCACACCCACAGTGACACACCTACTCCAACAAGACATTCATCTATGGTACTTCTAGTATGGAGTCAGTCGTGCTAAGGTCTGAGGGCCTGTTACATATTGTTAGTGAAGGAATACAGTGGTTAGTCTTTGAGTCGACAACTGAGATTAACCCTCATGTCAGGGTTGGGGCTGAGGAGAGGTAGGAAACAAGAAGCTGCTACACAGACATGGAAGTACACTCATGTCGATAAAAAAAATTCTCTGCTCCTTTGCAAACCCATGTGTACTTAACACTATCCACGTGTGCAACCAAAAATGCTTAGGATGGTAAATGTCACATGTGTGCTTTTTATTACAAAGCAGCCCTCTGGCATGCCTGTGGCACATGATGAGACCAACCTCGAGACAGTGAATTTAAAGCACCAACTCTCAGTGACAGGTCAGACTTCTGCCCTGAGATGCTGCGTTCTCTTTCGGCTCCCCATTTCTCCTCCAGCTTACTAAGGGCTGCTCTAACACCTCCCAAAGGCAGGTTTGTTAGAGGAGATAGCTCCTAAGATGACCGGCTATCCTGTTCCCCCTGGAACTGCCATGGATTTAGCACCGACCTCACATCCCGGGACAGCTCTCAGTTTCAGGGGGACAAACTCTTTACTGATCTCCCCCAATGTTGGGGGTTTAACCTAGAGCTTCCTGTGTGCTAGGCAAGCCTTGGGCAGTGACCCTGACCCTCCCTACTCTGTGCTCCTGTGTCAGGCACATAGTAAAGCTGAGTCTCTCCTCTCTGTCTCTTTGTCTCTGTCTCACTCTCTCTCCTCTCCTTCCTCTCATTCTCTTTCCTTCCCCTTAGATTTGTCTATGAGTTCCTTAAAAATAACTCCTCTGGCTCTTCTTCGGAAAGATGTCAGACACCTGACACTGACTAACACTTATGGGCCGCCTAGTAACTTCCGGGAGATAGGCATCTTTAATCCACAGACCGTGGGCGTGGGCCGCGCGCTTCACCACCTATGAGGTTCGCATGCCGACAAACCTACCCATCTTCAAGCAGAAAGAATCCTGTGTAAGGCGACGGTGACTTTGAGCGGCTGAAAAATGAGCCGGAGTAAGATACTAAGATTGTAGTACCACCGCTGCCTGGGAAAGCCTTGAAGAGGCAGCTCCCTTTCTGAGAAGATGAAGCGACCTTTGAGGAATCTTTCATTGAAGAAAGGAGACAAGGCCTCGAACAGTTTATTAACAAAATTGCTGGGCACCCACTGGCTCAGCATGAACGGTGTCTACACATGTTCCTGCAGGAGGAGGCACTTGATAGGAACTACGTCTCTGGGAAGGTCCTTGGATTACACTGGCTGCTCTCCATGACGTAAACTTGAAGAGTCTATAATTAAATAGACAAAAGCGTGTCAGCAAATGTAAAAGTCAATGCTACAGTACAAGATGGAGTCAAGATCACAGAATGACGTCACTACTGTCATCTTTATTGCATGAAGTATAAACAAATCAGTAGAAATCCTATTGTCAAAACTCAGCTTTGACGAGACTGGGTCTGAAGTAGGAGGTGCAGGATGGGCAGAACATGTGGACTGGAGAATATTCCTGATAGTTCACACAAGTTCTCTCTACTTTATCCTCCCCCCTCCCTAGCTTATATTCCTCAGCAAAATCTCTCAAGCAGTATAAAAATCATATTCTATTTTTCTTTAAATAAATGACTACAGTGAGTTCCCCAATACCTTTACATAATTAAATATTTTAACACATTATGGTTAAAAAAATATTCCTAAGAGTCCACACAAATTCGTATCTAAGCAACTTGTTATAGATTAATAAAGAAATAAAGTAAAAAAAAAAAAAAAAAAAAAAGAACAAAACCCTCTTCTGTTGCTAGAAAAAGTCTCACCTACAGATCTCACAAGATATTAAGGTATTTAGTTTGTACATGGAAGCACCATGTTTGGAAGTGACGTCTAATTGAGTGGCAGGCAAAGTGATGAATCAGAGAAAGATTTGACAGAATAGGATATGCCCCACTCTCATGAGAAGAGGGAGGAAAGGGGCAGTGCAGAGAGGAAGGGAGCAGTTTTACCAGGAGAGTTTCACAGGGACAGGCTGAAAAGAGAACAAGCTAGACACAGGTGAAGGCAAAAAGAGCCAGAAGATTAGAACAGATGGCTAGACTTAGTCTGAGGTCAAGCTGAGCAATTCAGTAAGAGACTAAGAAAAACTAGATTGAATCAGTTAACAAGGAGAAGGGTTTTGAGCCAGGACAGAGAGAGCTCAGAAAGAACTAGAAAGGATGAGCTTATCCAGCAGTAAGTCCCAGAGAATGAAAACATTCTAGACCTAGATAAGGTCGTATGGAGACTAGCAGCTTCCAGGACTCGGCCTAGGTTAGCAGGCTGAGGCAACTTACTAGGTTAGTAAGCCTCAAAGACAACAATTACATCAGATGAATAAAAGATGCTTTTACAGTGAACAGATGAGTTTTTACTCTAATTGGCTTTTTAGCACTCCACCCACCACCCTAAAATCCTGAGTTGTTGCAGGTGATCACATACGGTGATTCCCACAGTGACTCCAGAGGGTGAATCTACAATGACTGTCATCATTATATAGCTGGAGAAGCTGAGGCTCGGAGAGGTTGGACTGCTTACCTCAAAGATTGAAGAACAGGGCAGAAGGAAAAAAACATAAATTTCACATAATGACTCAACTCCTCTCCAGGGTCTAGCCTTGGACACCAGACTAGTTTATAAGAGTCTAAGCTTGATTTCAACTAACAAATTATATACTTACAATAATCTTGTAAATAATTTAAAATTTATAATCTATCCAGGATTAAAGCTTTAAAATTATCAAATGCCAAATATACTACATATATTAAAATTTACTTGCACATATATGTGATATATGATATGCCAGTTAAGTGCCAAATGTAGTGGACCAGAAAGTATAAGGAAATTAAACAGCACTTAGCAGTACATAGACTACCGACTCCTTGCCAAATAGATACAAAATGATTAGGAAATAAGAACTACTAATAAACATAGTGAATTTTTCATGTATCAAGCTAGCCTTTCCAATTTGCTTTAGATGAATAATACACTTTAAACAAAAAAAATTGGTCACTTGAACAATACTTATATCCAACTAAATTTATACTTAAATTTTATACCATTAATTTACACGCTTGCCAGTGTTATAAAAACAATGAATTTCATTAGTCATTATATACATTTTCAACAATGTACCAGGATTCTTTCTGAAATAAATCAAACATAAACATAATTTGATTCTTCCCTTCAACCTGGGCACATAACTGCAAAATATAGGTAATTGAAGTCACATAAGCCAATGGATAATAAAGAACATAAACAGAAGTTAGATTTAGTTTACAAGCTCATTCATACGAAGCAGAAATATTTAGCTTCCTTCAGATTTTATAAACTTGCTTCTTGCATGCAAGTGATTTTTTTTCTGTCCAATCTAATTTTATGTCCTGATTCTCTTTCATTTGGGGCTGCCTGAAAAGGAATCTTCTTTCTACACTCACAGAACGTCATGTCCTTACCTTCTCATGATGCTCACTGGCAAGATTTTAATATTTACAGATGAAAACATAACATGATATAAAACATAAAGTGTTAAAAACATAAAATTTTAAAGGTATGAAGGTCTTTATTATCACAAAACCAGATTTAATTGTAGATGAGGCATTTGGTTATCAGTTTTTAATGTTTCTAAAAGCCCACCCAAAAAAACAATCAATTTTTTAAAAACATAAGAAACATTTAAGAAGAATTAACATAAGCCTTCCATGCGTGGGAATATTCAACAGTCTGAAGAAAGATCCAGAGAACATTACTCCCAGCTCCAGCGAGGTAGAGACAGGCAGATCTCCGTGCGTTTGAGACCAGCCTGGTCTATAGAGTTCCAGGTTAGACGGGGTATAGAGTGAGTCTCTGGTTCCGGTTCTGGCTTGGTTTTAAGTCTATAGAAACAGCATTATCACTGGGTGTATTTTGCCATGAGACTATCACCTTTGGGCAGGAAAGTCTGAATGCTGTGGGTCGTTACTATTAGTGCCTTAGACTCACAGCTATGCATGGAAAAGTGTGTACTTCTGAGGCTTCATACCATCTCACTGTTTTCTTTGCCTGGCTTTGGGAAGTAAAACCGCTTCACTGTACGGGAGCCATAGCTGTTCTAAAACGCTCTTCGTTTCTGATTGCACTAGACACATCCCTGTACCCTTAAGGAATGGGAGATTTACAAATAGGGGTTTACAAAGAGGCAGCCCTCAACATGTCAAGGGAGTCTGAGCAGCTGGGAACAGGGGTGGAGGTGAGTTTTATACTGCGGTCTCAAATGCTTGCTCTTTTCCTACCCGCGAGTTTTTCTTTTGCCAGAAGTCAGTTTGGGTACTGTTAGCTGTCACCTGTGTGAATTCTTTTCAGTTAGTGCTTGTAGATATAAAGTCAGGGAACACTTAAAACCATAGAAATAATCTCAGGGCTGATGCGAGGTGGGGGGGGGTCAGCTAATTAAGACTATTTTGTAAAAATGACACGGCGACATTAGCAATTTAAGCAACATTCCGTCCAGATTTTAAGTGTACGTTGACGTGGGAACTTTCTCCTGAACATTCTCTGTAAGTGCTGGTGGAAACCGGGGTCCCACGGGTTCCATCTTAGGAGAGGTCATTAGTTTCATCTTGCTGCCAGCCTTACCAGTAGAGTCCCGTGTTTTCCTCCTTTCTGGTGGGGTTCTATCTAGGCTGTCTACGTCTGTCTCGGAATCTAAAACAAAGGAGTAGGGGCGACCAACTTCTGCAGTCTAGAGAAGAAAGCAGTTTCTGGCTCCTAAGCACACACTCCATCAGGTAGTTCTTTTGGGGTACCTCAGTAAAGACCAGAGAACCCGCTGCCCGGCTAATCCCGGTTCAAACTTTTCTTACTGGCACTTTACTGGGCACTGGAACTCCCTGGCCTGCGCAGCAAGCAGGAAACTGCGGGTTCGAAAGCAAGTAGCTGCCAAACTGACCTCAGACCCAAAGACCACCGGGAGGAGGTGGCTCTTTATTGTGTTAGCTAAATCTCTCGGTCTTCAGGGTGGCAGTTCTCAGGGACCACCAGGAAGAATCAGAACAAAATCACTCTGGAGGGAGGCGCTCCTTAGATCTTTACTGATTCCACCCTAGCCACTTCCGTTCTAGTGACCCGGTCTTGACCTTGAGTCCGGGGTAGGAGGCCACAGGTGTGGAAGGAGTTGGTGGTCTAGAAAACGCGAGGGCCCGGACTTTGCCTCCAGAGGGTCCTCGGGAAACAATTTCTCCTAGTTGAAAAGTTTTCCTATCTGAACCGTGGGGTTCTGCAGTCTTTTCTTCAGGGAATGTTCCGTGGGTTCAGTGCCTGGCGCACCAGGAGCAGAGGGCAGAGAGCAGCTGATGCTGTGTGCCACCCTAGAGGTCAGAGACAGTCCCCTCCCTCTGTGACTGTGGGGGTGACCCGCACATTCCGATCTGGATGTGTTCAGTCAGTCTGTCCCCAGCCTTCCAGCCTTCCGGATCTCAGAAGCCACACTTTTTAAAGCCCAGCCCAAGATACCCGCGTGACATGGAATCCAGAACCGTCAGCTGGGGCTCTGCGTGGGCCTCGAGGAGGCGGTGAGGATAGCCAGGCTGCGTCCTAAGATGTGGCACTGTTGGGACCGCCGCCCTGCCCGGGGCGGTTGCAGGTGTACCAGTTCCTGCGGGTTCTCAGAATCCGCGACCACAACACGGTCCCCGGGCTTTGGTTCGGGTCACGCCAGGAGAGGGTCCGAGCTGTTCTAGTCTTCCGAGCTCCCTTGCCTAATGAAAGCCTGGTCTTGCTATGATTTTGATAATAAAGCATTACAACTTAGGGACCGACCTTGGCAGGGTCAGGTTTGGAAAGGGGGTTCCGAGCGCTGGAGCTCACCGGAAAGTCGTTCCTGTCCAGGGATCGGCTCCAGGAGGAGATGAGGCGCGAGGTGGGGGAGTCGGATTCAGTGTTAACTGAATACCTACGTGGAGGTGGGCAGGCTGGGAACGTCTTTGCACAAAGCGAAAAGGGGAACCGCAGAAACGTGGGAGAGAGGATCTTTCTCTTTTTGGATTTGCCTCTAAACTCTCACTCAGATTGCTGCTGGCCACCAAAGGGGTGGCAACCAAGAGCACAGGACCAAATGGAGAAAAGCTGCCTGCCCGAATGCCCAAAGCTACCCAAGTCGGAGTTTAGGAACTTTACAGAAGGTCCCACAAAACCCTCAGATTGGAACGAGTTGAGGTAGTAGGTGAGGGGAACTGTAGAAGTTCTGGGCTATATATGGGGTGTAAACAATGAAACGTAGACGTCCTTGCTAAGGGTGGGGGCACAGACCAAAGCCATGAATTATAACCTGCTCGCCCAACATCTAAGCTCCCACCTTCTGGTTATCATAAGTGATGGGCATTCTCTTACTTTCCTTGTGTCCTGAAGCAGTATCACCGTTTCAAAGATTTCTCAGAAATTATTTATAAAGAAAAGTCATTGAGAATACTAGCTTGGTTTGTTTGTTTGTTTTTTAGTATATGCAATAGCCGCTTATTTTCCAAGAACAGATAAACTGGTTTAAACTGGTCTCCCGTCATCCTCCTCCAGCTTACCCCAGAAAAACAATCAACTCTTGCATAAGCCCAGCCTTAGGAGGCACGCCAAGAACTGTGGAGATTGGAATAGGAAGACTGTTAGTTAGTTCCAGGCCTCCAAGAGCTACACTGCGAAACTCCCCTTCCAAAAACCTTTCAGAAAGCGTTAGGTGGGGGGGTGAGAGAGACCGGAAGTTGTATTAATTCTTCTAATTCTTTTCCTTCTAGAAGTTTCGTTAGAAATAAAACTATTTTATATGACAAACTTTTGCCCTTAAATATTTGGAATGTTTAGAGCCCATATATTTAAAATGTGTCATCCTAAATATCTATAATGGGTATAAACCATAAAAACGAATTGTAACATAAGAATGAAAATTTTTAACATTTATTTCTATTTGTGAGCGCGAATAACGAGACATAATAGGAAACTAGCGATGTGGCGTCCTGGTTTTAGTATTTTATTCAATCTATATAACTAGGCTTATTTTTAACACTCCCCGCTGGAGTAGGTAGGGCACGTCGTATATGCAAGAAATAAAGGTTATGAAATTACTAGTATTACATACGGGTCTTGGGAAGAGGGAGTGGGTACGCATTCAGCACTGGAGACACGTGCAGTTCCTAGGGAATGCGGTTGGCATCTTTTTGTGTTGCCGACTGTTTTTATTAACAACGAACACCTCACTCGCGTTCACAGTCCTCAGGAAAACCGTGAAGCCACAACTGAAGTGGACAAGACAAGGCGGGACTTGTAGTCCCGGGATGTCCCCGCGTTTGGGTCCTAAGGCGAGCAGAACACTGTTGTAGCAATTTGGAAGGACTTAGTGTGCGCTCCGATGCTGGTTTTCCACACACAAGCCTAGCAGGCGGGTGGTGCAAACCTACAAATGGTTCCATTCTGCCACTTGGCTCCAGGTGTGCCAAGGCGACTCAGCCTTGAGGCTGGGTTTGGGTGCTGCTTAAAAAGCGGGCAAGGTCCCCTCTCCGCCCGAAGGAGAGTCCAGGATTGTCGGCCTACGGTGCTCAGCAGCAGATGGGTGCCGGTCTAGCCGTCTGCCTTTGCCCGGAAAGCAGCTAATGACACAGTGATGCTCTTCCTGCGGCTGCAGCTGCGGTGGCGGAGGCGGCTGCAATGCTGTCCGGGAAGCTGCGGGCACGCGAAACAAACGGGAAGCGGCCTGGGGGGTGCAGCAGGCAGTGTGGGTGCTGCAGCAGGTGGCAGTAGCTCCACGGAGCGAAGGGCGGACTATGCACAGACCCAGTTCCTCCCCCTGGAACCCCCTTCATGATGCTCTCGATGGTGAACGAGGCGCACCCGCGTCCGGACCGAGATCCAGAGTCCTGGTCTCTCTCCCAAGGCTGGGGGACCAGTGCGGACTGCAGCGCGGGGACGGCGAGGGGGGCGGCGGGGTCCGCACCTTCGGCTTTTCCAGGTTCACCCGCATAGGCCGGGGCAGCGAGCAGCAGGTAGCGGAGGGGATACGGATGCAGGGGCGCGCACGGGCGGCTCCCGGGCGGGGCGGCGGGATGGGCTGCGAGGTTAGGCTGCAGCGGGGCAGAGTAGCGGAGCAGGAGGCCGGGCTGGGAGACCTGCAGCGTGGCGGGCACAGAGGCTGGAGGGAAGGGGCAGTGCGGGTGGCCTCCCTGGGGCGGGTGGTGGCGCTTGAAGCGCTTCCTGCGCCGGAGGAAGCTGCCGTTGTCGAACATGTCCTGGGAGGCGGGGTCCAGGCTCCAGTAGTTGCCCTTGCCCGGGTGGCCCGGCTCTCGGGGGATCTTGACGAAGCAGTCGTTGAGCGACAGGTTGTGGCGGATGCTGTTCTGCCAGGCGGGGAACTTTCGGCGGTAATAGGGGAAGCGGCCGCTGATGAAGGCGCAGATGCCGCTGAGCGTCAGGCGCTTGTGCGGGCTCTGCAGGATGGCCATGGTGATGAGCGCGATGTAGGAGTACGGGGGCTTGGCGGGCTGCGGGCCGTCGGCTGTGGTGGTCGCCGGGGTCCGCGGCGCTCGGAACTTGCGGAGGAACCCGGAGGAGTGGCTCAGGTCCCCGCAGTCCCCCGCGCTTCCCCCTGGAAGAGTGCTAGTTCCGGGCCTCTGCAGCGATCGCTCCAGGCACTTTTGACTCTCCTCCTCATTTTCCGTCTGATCTCCGTCTTCCTCCTCGGCCAGCACGTCGATCTCCACCTCATCCTGATCGGAGCTTAGAGGACTGGGCGGCGGAGTGGAGCGAAGGTGCCCAACTCTTGCTAAGTGCATGGAGGATAGGAGGGATGAGGGAGAGGAGGGGACGGACGTGGGGGCAGCTCACCTGGTTTGGGGTAGGTGGATTAGCAAGGATGAGTCTGATGGGAAACTGGAGCGCTCCTAGGTTAGGCTTCGTTGTTCTTTCTGCCCTTTTATTTTTTTCTACCGCCGCGTGGCAAGGTGCATTTGGTGTCTTAAGTTTTTCTGAGAAGCGCTCAGTGGACTTCCCGCTATGTATATATAACCTTCTTTCCCGTTCCTCGGAGTGGAAACACTTCCTCCTGACGCCATCCAATGGTGGGGGTTCTTGGTCCCTCCTCTTCACACCCATCCACTACCGAGGAAGATGCTCTCCTGTTGGTTTAATCAGCCAAAGTGCACGGGCGTTTTTTGGGCTGTTAATGTTGCTCTAAAACTGCACAAATAAAAATCAAGAAGAAAAACAAGATACCCAAAGACATGTGACCGCATCGACATTTAGACCTCCCGGAGTATTGACTTTGGCGCGGGAAAGAGCAATGGAATGTATCTCAAACAGAATGGCACATTGACTTAAAGCTATATACCCCCATTCAAGAGAAATGGTTTCTAGCCTCCACTCAAGCTCCACCAAATAATCCCGTGACTCGATTTCCCTAAAAACTAAAACATCCCAGCATTAGCTGTGGAAGTTCAGTGTAGGTTTTAAAAGGGAAAAAAAAAATACAGCATTTTCTTAGTCTCTATTTCTCCAGCTTCTTTTAATATTTAGCCAGAGCAACAGAGGTGCACATTATCTTTCGCATTCAGACAGGTATGTCTAGAAGAGGCTTCAGAAAGCAACATACTTGCACTACCGTGGCAACTGATACCTTCTTTCGCCTCACAGTCTTTATCAAGTACATTGGTTTTACTACAAAAATACTGGTTTCCCCAACGTAGTTTTGTAAAGAAAGGAATGTCTTCACTATGTGAGTGCCCCTGCCTGTTTGCCTTGTCCCCTAGCCCCCTACCGGAACACCCATCCAGAAACACCGGTGCTTTACTGTGATGATAATAGTTTCAACTAAAGGGCTGGGCTGCCGCATCCCTGACACCGGGGTTCATGGTAAGTATCCACACAGCAGAGCAAGGCAGCGACCCCAGGACTTGCTTGAAGGCTTTGGAGTACCCAATCTTTTAGATTGGTTTCATGTGAGTGAGCTCAGCAACTTGGCAGACTATGTCTGTTACATAAATAGAGGTTGCACGTCATGGCACATTTGGAATTCAGAAGGTGGGATCTAAAAAGATACAGTAGAAAAGGATGAAGGCGATGCCAACTTCAACATTCACGTTTGTAAATGCTTGTGACCTTTATTGAGAAATCAGAAGCTGACTACCAAACATTTCCCCACACCCTCGGGATTCAAGTAGTTTAAAGTAGTTAGCATCTCTTGGAGAACAGCTCCCTAGCAAGCCTTTGAGTTAAGCTTTCTGCTCTCTGGAGGTTTTTACCCTCTAAGGCTCTCTATTGTGTGCAGCTTGAGGTAGGACAAACAACAGATCTGAGCCTGAGATTTGTGTTTAAATCCAAAATTGACCAATGACTATTGGTGTGATTTTAAGCTGCAGGAGGGCCGGCAGGTGTCTCATTCAATCTGCTGGCCCCAGATGCTGCCCTCACCCCCTGCTGGAGGGACTTGGTTCTCCTTCTCTGATTATCTGTGTGTGAGAGAGAGTATTGTTGGTTTTCCTAAAGTCAACTGCTATGGGGATTTGGGTTATTTACAAATGAAAGGGTGTAAGAATGGGCTCAAAAACAAAACAAACCCCCCACATTCTGGGTCTAATCTCAAAGGTGACTCAGGAGCCACCTAAAGAGCTCCCAGTGGCCAGCAAACCGAACAAAGTATTACTGGTTATAACTCAAAGTCTAAAATATATTTGTGTGTTCATGTTATTACGAATAACTGATTAAATCAATAAAGGAAATATCTTGCAGATTTTCAAATAACTCACATAGCTACTTGAGATGGAGTCTAATTCCCAACTACTTACATGTGATTTTCTCCCAAAAAGTACAAGAGAAAAGAGGGCAGGGTAGCCTTTCCTGCGGAGAAATCGGATCAAACCCCAGCCAGGAGATGAAGGACAACCTAAACTACCACGAAGCATAATGATGTGTAGCTGTTTGATGTGATGAGGAAGGCAATCCAAAGCCTAACCATAAATGACACGTCCCGACTGAAGAGCATCTAGGTACCTGCCAAAGGCACAAAAACACAGGATATCTGAGGCACTGTCTACAGCAACCTAAGGAGACTGTCGAGTGCAATGTTCTGTCCTGGGTGAGATTCTTCAACAGAAAAGAAAATGATGTACGGATTCCAAATAACCTGAGCCTGTGGCAACATTGGTTCACTCACAGTAAGAAATGCCCCATAGCATGCTGGGAGATGTTGGTGTGTCTAACCCTTTAACACATCCGAGGACTGGGTGTTGAATTGCTCAGTAAGTAGAGTGCTTTGCTTTGCATGTTCAAGGTCTGAGTTGGCCCCCCAGAGCACACATAAAAGTGCTGGGCATGGTGGCATACTTGTAACCCAAGGGCTAGGAAGGGTCCCTGAGTGAGGGAGGAGGGGGTTGGGGGCACAGGGAGGTGGTGCCTGAAAAGCAATAGGCGACCTCTAGCCTCCACATGTGCACACACGTATACAATTCTTAGAATTTACACAGTTCTCATGAATTGAGCCTATAACATCAACTACTCTAAAGCAGCTAGGCCAGGATTCCAAATTTGAGACCTACTTGGGCTATCAGAAATAAATTTAAGACCAGCCTGGGAAATCTAGTGAGCTCTTATCTCAGAGTAAAAAGAAGACTGGTATACTGGTTCAGTTTGTTTGTTTGTTTGTTTGTCTACTTGACACAACCTAAAGTCACCTGAAAAGAGGGACTGTCAGTTGAAGAACTGTTTTATCCAGACTGGCCTGTGGCCGCATCTGTGAAAGATTGTCTTGATTGGTGACTGATGTGTCCCTTACTACTCTTACTGTGGGGCAGGTGGGCCTGGGCTGTGCAAGGAAGTAAGCTGAGCATAGGCGAGCAAGCATCATTCTTCCATGGTTTCTACTCCAAGTTCTTGCAATGAGCTTCCTGCCCTGACTTCACTCAGGGCATCACCTGAAAGGCAAGATGAAATAAAGCACACGCCCCCCACCCTTGTGCCACTTTGGGCCAAGGGTTTAACACAGCAAACTAGAACAGCCAGGGTACACAGTGCAGTGGCAGAAAGCATGCTGAGCATGTGTGAAGCCCTATACTCAGTTCCCCACCTTGCAGGGGGTGAAGATGTTTCGACAGAAAGACCATAAGAACTCACGTATCTGTGGGCTGATCAGTAGATACACAAAGTGTGATGTAACCATATGCAGTGGTTTGAATAGGCTTGGTTCCCATGGACTCATGTTTGAATGCTTGGCCCACAAAGAGTTACACTATTAGTTGTGTCCTTGTTAGAATAGGTGTGTCCTTGTTGGAGGAAATGTGTCACTGTGCAGGTGGGCTTTAAGGTCTTATGCTCAAGCTCCACCCAGTGGGGAAGAGACCCTTCTCGTGGCTGCCTGTGGAAGAGTCTCCTACTGCTGCCTTTGGATGGAGATGTAGAACTCTAAGCTCTTCTAGCACCACGTCTGCCTGCATGCTGTCATGTTTCCCACCATGATGATAATGGACTGAACCTCTGAAACTGTAAGCCAGCCCCAATTAAACGTTGTCCTTTATTAGAGTCATCTTGTATCTCTTCACAACAATGGAATATTATACAATGGAATATTACTCACCAATACAGAATGAATTACTGATAACATATTATTTCAAATGGGCCTTGAAGAAACAAAGAGGTTTGAATTTACTACTCTTCAGAGATTACAGTAAGGAACATAGGAAGTACTTGTTAAGGGGCATAGGGCTTCTTTAGAAGTTAAGTATAACGTTCTGCAATTAGATACCTAACTGCCTAGTGTGTGAACTGTATACTTTAGTAAAAGTGTCAATTGCATGGGACGGTGAACTGAATAACACGAAGAGCAACAGCAATGAGAACTAAGTGGAATGCCCTGGGGAAGGCGCACTGTGGTTCCTCATTCTAAAGAACAGGAGAAAGGATTTACTCTTCCAAAGTCTAGTTTTACTGTCAGTTTTTCCAGAACAAGTGCTAGTTTTTAAAACCATCTCACTCTGAGAAAACAACTCAGCATTTTAAGACAGAATTCACTTCCTTCAACACCATACCCACAAATACAAGGCATTTCTAGACATGGAAAAGTCCTTTGAAAACAATCTAAACATGCAGTTTTCCCACCTAGACTAGAAAGCTGAAGAAAAATTACTAAATTATTGAAAATTAACCAATTCACAGATTGTCGCCAAGCCCATACTATCATGAAGTATTGTTCATTGTTCCTCTAGAAGCCTTTAGATTTTGATCGTTGTCCTCAGAATTTAGTCTAGGGATTAAAGACCCTAAGGATATACCTGATTTCACTTAAATTTCTACCCGAACATCCATGAGAAGACTTAAAAGATTTCTTACTTTTAGTTTAATTTTTGATACTGGAAATTGAACCTCTTCTGCACAGTAAGTACACACTCTACTCCCAACCCCCCAAAGTATTTTTATATACTTTATAAATTAGCAAACCACCACAAAAGAAGCCTGGGTTTACAAGAAGGGAAGGTAGTTAAGAGGCCCCAAGTCAGCTCAGCTCAGTAATTTGGAGGGTCTTCAGTAGCTAGCACATCGACAGACATCCACAGGGGAAAACCAGAGGCCAAGGTCTTACCAAGGTGCCCATCATCCAGTCTTCCTCCACGATACTGACACCTCTGCAACTGTCTTAAAGTTGGTACCGATTTTCTCGTTCCTTTTTACTTAAAGCTGATAGCTCTCAAAAAGCCTGCTTATAATATGCAGAAGTTGAATCGTACAGCAAACCTTCCTAGAACGTAGAAATTCCCATTTACTTGAATCCTGTATCCAGCATACCTCATATTTAACCCTTGGGCTAATCTAGAAAGAATTGTATTTTTGCCTCCACTTTATAAATAGAAAGACAGGGGCTCTGTAAAATGTACTTTGGTCCCATATCCTGCCATAAACAATAAAGTCTGAGGTAAGCCATGTCTAAACCTTGATCATCATCACTGTCAGATTACCCTTCCATAACAAAGGGTGGCAGTTTATTTAGAATAAGGAGTCTATTAAGACAATCCCCCTCTTCTGCATAAAATCTCTGAGCCTTGATGGATGGAGTGTGACAGACATACCACTTAGGGCTGGGCACAGTCTCTTATGCTCTCTAGGATGTCCAATTGTGGATCTCTTTCTGAGCTAATTATCACCCACTGCAAGGAGCTTCTCTGATGAGGGTTGAGCAATATACTGATCTATGCACATAACAAACATCATTATGAGTTGCTTTTCTTAAAGTTTTTATTGATTCTTTATGAATTTCACATCACTTATCCCGATCCCATTCATCTCCCAGCCCCTTCATAACCACCCTGAGCCCTTGAAAACCTCCCCACCTCCAACATCACAAAAAAAAAAAAAAAATTCTTTTTCATCATGGGAGCCGTAATGTGTCACACAGTGTATCCTTTTGTCCACACATCTTTATTTGCAAATATTCATTGTAATGAGTCACTGGCTTGTCTCAAGGCCTCTGGCTTCTACTACTCCATCAGTCTGGATCCTAAAGAGGCTCCTCTGGGATATTCTGTTGTTGCCTTGTCATGGAGCTCCTGTGGCTTTAGAACTATACGACGAGCCTCTTCACATGCTCCAGCAATTCATAGATGGAGGAGATGTTGGGCTACCACTCAAAGCCCTGGATCTGGGCCTGGGTGGTAGCTGAGCTAGTCAGTCCGCCAGCTCTCCCTCACTCACACCAAAGCTGGCAAGGGGCAGGGCCAGCTCTCGTGATCTCCTACCTGCTGCAGGTGCTGAGCAGAGGTGAGGTAAGGGGGCATATCTTCCCCACCTACACCATTGCATGGCAGATAAATGAAGGGGCCAGCTCTAGGAGTTGTTTTATTGCTATGTTTCTTTAGGAGAATAATAGTCGTAGGTTTTCTCCTAAGCACAGGACCTATCTAATCTCAGGTTCTTGGTCTCATTAACAGAGTCAGGTACAGGTTCCAATTCATGGAATAGACCTTAAAAAAAAAAAAGCTGGTTCTCTCACAACATGTACCATTATTGTAACAGTATATCTTGCAGGGGTCACTGTAGCAAGAGGGTTCATAGTTGGGTGAAACTGGTAAGTACCTCTCTCCTCTGGTAGCATGCACATCACCTTCCAGCATTGTAAGTCCTAGCCAGTGGGAGTGAAAGTTCCAGCCTGATTTCTGTTTTGTGTCATAAGTGTAGGTGTCCTCAACAGTAGGGTCTTAGCATCTGGTTGGAGAGAACAACGAATACAATTTGCAGTGGCATCTGATGTCTGGGGATCTACAGAACTCCTTTGGTAGTCTCTATTACAAACAAACAAAAAACTTGGAATAGTTGAGGCAAGGTCCAAAGTCTCCTGAAGGTACAGTTAAAATAAGACTGACCATTGGGAATTACTTAATTCTGGAAAAAATGAAAAAAAAAAAAAAAAAAAAAAAAAAAGCAAGACAATAGGCCTTCTAAGGAATTAAAACAATATGCAATACAAAATAGAATATAAAACAGTGATATCCCTGTCCATCTAGATCACAAAAGCTGAAATATGGCTTAATTGTAGTTAGGGAGTGGGTACTTTTATACATTAGTGAATGAAGGGAAAAGATAGATTTTGGAGGGCAATTCATTAATATCTATTAAAATTTCAAATGTGTAAACCCTACACAACAGTGACTTTACACACAATACAAAAATATTCAGAGATGTGCACAGTGATGCTCAGGATAGCTACTTGCTCACAGTGGGCACACATACGCTATCTCTCGGCTCTCGGTGCTCTAGGCCTCCTGGTGCAGCAAGAGTAGCCCAGGGTCTCAAACTGGGCAGGTTACTGGTTGGCCATCCCCTCAGTCTCTGCTTCCTCTACAGTGCCTGCATTACTTGTAGACAGGATAAATTTTGGGTTAAAGTGTTGTGAGTGGGTCCGTGTGCCTATCACTCCACTGTTGTTTCTGTTGGCTACAGGTGTCCTCTTCTGGTTCAGACAGATACAGACACCCACAGCCAACTCTTATGGAAGAACAGGAGGAAGGACTGCAGGCCCCAGAGGGGACAGGAACTCCACAGGAAGACCAACAAAGTCAACTAAGCTGAGCCCTTGAGGCTTTCAAAGTCTGAACCACCAACCAAAGAACATACACGGGCTGGACCTCGGCTTCCCCATCACATGTAGCAGATGTGCAGCTTGACCTTCTTGTGGGTCCTGAACAAATGGAGTGGGGGCTATTCCAAAAGCTGCTGCCTGTATGTGGAATATGTTTTTCTAGCTGGGTTGCTTTGTCTAGCATTAGTGGGAGAGGAAGCCCCAAGATTCCAAAAGATTTGAAGTGCCAGGGTGGGGGAAATACCCAGGGGACCCTACCCACTCAGAGGAGGGGATGGGGGATGGGGAGACCAAGAAGGGACAGTGAGATATAAAGTAAGTAAAATAAATAAACTAAAAAATAAAAAAAAAAAAGTAACCCAAGGGTCAATGAGATGGCTCAGTGAGTGAGTAGAGCCAATGACCTCAGTTCAACACCAGGAACTCATGCAAAGGTGGAAAGAGAAAACTGATTCCACAAAGGTCCTCTGACCTTTACATGTGTACTGCAGCCATAGCTCCCACTTCAGTCCCAGCCCTTGGTGTCAGAGGCAAGCAGATCTTTGCAAATTTGAGGTCAGCAAATTCTACATTGCAAGTTCAGGTCAGTCTGGGTTACACAATGAGACCCTACCTGAAAAAAAAAAGTATAATCCAGATGTCTCACAAAGAACAGCACACACATGGCTGTTTTATAGTACACCCTTGCTTTTTAATATTCAGCCACTTCTGCCTCTTACCTGTCGGCCTCCTGACTCACTATGCTGCTACTCACCTAAGGGCCTCTTCTTAGAGCCTTATGAATGGCTCCTTATATTCAGTTCCCTAAGGGTCATCTCTCCAGAAGCCTTCCACAGCCACTCCACCTAAAGTTGGTCTTTTATCGATGGCTTTTATCAGATGGCTTAGCTCTACCTCCTGCTTACTTACTTGTTTCCCTTTGCAAAGCCTCTGTAGCTGAAAACCCAGCTTTATCTGCTGTGTGCCATGACTGCCCGGGCACAGATACCAAGCAAACTGAGAGCTCTCAAGAAACTGCAAAGGCATGATTTCCATGCTGTACTCTGAACTTTATACAGCAGTCAAAGAATGAGGTATACATGAAGTGTCATAAAAATATCCTGAACTGTTAAGTGATTGTATCACCACATATATTTTATTTAACACACACATAAAAATAAAACCTTAAATTGAATCTACCTGTGACAAGTTTTGGGGAAAAAAAGTACTTTAGACTATGGTTCTGATCCTGGAAAAATAATAATTCACATTGGAAACATAGTATACAGGCACAAAGGCACTTCTGAATGTCAGAAATGAAGAGGGCCCTGTATTTGTGTGTAATACATGTGCTGCAGTGAGAAACACTTAGAGGGCAAGCTCACACACAAGGCCCACAAAGGCAGACTGTTAAAGAGTATGGATTACCATGGGCAGAGCTAGTGGTTAAGAACACTTCTTGCCAAAGACTTGTGTCTGGGTTCTAGCACCCACATCCAGCAGCTCACAACTGCCTATAACTCTAGGAGATCCTGGATTTGGCAGCATGGGACACTGTACTCACACACGCACACTCCTACTCACAGATACACCCAAAGAAACAAAATTATTATTAAAAGTATAGATTACTATATAAATTTGTATATTTCTGTAGGTTGAGGTCAAGGCGATACATGATTGGATGGTGGAGAGGTAGGCAGAGAAAAGTCTAGGAAAATGGAAGAGGAGGAGAGTTGGGAGATTCACAGAGGAAGCAGGATGGAAGCAGATGTAGATCTTTTTCTCACTGCATCTCTAAGTTGATACGATTGCTATGATTATTTCTAAGGGTTTCTATGAGTCTATTTATCTTATCTAGATGGGCAGTTTATATGTTTGCCTGTTGGTTGTAAACTTATTGTGTAGAGGGTTTGTGGACTGAGAATTTAACATATAAATCTTTTTTATAACTTAATAATTGTAAAGTCATGTTTATACCAGGTGGTGGAGGAAAGAGAGTAAAAACAACGCGAAGGGGTGGTGGAGTGAACCACGCCTGGGTTCTTAGAGGCAGCATGGAGCCACTAAGTCAGAGATGCTCTGCAGTGCCGTGTGGCCCCACGGGAGCCAGCCCTAGCACGGGATAAAAGGGTTCCACTTTTTAATATTTACTGCAACATATTTCTCCCACAAGATACACAAACTACAAGTTTCATGTTCTAGAACATGAAAATTTAAACATTTATTATTTGTCAAGTAATACTATTGTGACATAATTTAAAAAATAAATTGTTATAAATAATCTTAAAGTACAAATCTGATTCAGATATAAGCCAAGATTTTATGTGAAAGCTCACTGCCATAACATAAGTTCATCTTCTATAACATGAACTGAGAAAAAAGCTTTCAGAGACAAGTGAGCAATAAGAAAAACACTAAAAATCGAGACTAATGTGAAGGAAGATTGGGTTCTTCTTCACTAATATGTCCACAAGAAAACATTAGCAATAATCAACCAGAGATCACTTAATCAGTTACCCTTCTCTTTCCAGCCAGCACAACCATTCAGCATTTGGGAGGCTGAAGCAGGAAGGTCATGAATCCCAGCCTTGTCTAGATAACACAGCGAGAGCCGTTCTCAAAAGAAATTAAATTCTGGGGGTGGGACTTGTTCAACAGCTTTAGCTTAGGAAAGCTCTTCCTTATATTCCACCTATACAATCTGAGCAGTTAATCTGACATGGCTTTTAGTAAGAATAGGAGAAAACTGAATTGTTGCACACAGATACACCAATGATTTACACAAAAACTATTAACTCAAAAGTTATCTGAGAGGCTGGAGGGATGCCTCAGCATTTAAGAGGTCTTACTGCTAAGCTGGAGGCCAGAGCACTGGCCCTGCCAATTGCTAGAGTCTCCGACATGAGACTCTGTACCAATCCAGTTCTTAGTGCTTGAATGCCCCAACCTGAAGCTAAAAGCCACCTTGGGTGCACATGCCACTGGCCATTTTGGCTTATGTCCTGGGGTGTCTTCCTTAAGTATCACCAGAGGACTATTATTGATGCTATTACTGAATCTCCAAGTGCTGGCTCAGTGTCTGATAAGTCAGAGGTAATATATTACGGAAGGACAACAGGTGGCTTAGGTTTTATTCGTCCTAGACAGAACCAACCCTTCAGGTATTTCAAAGCCCAATAGGTTTCTTCTGTTTGTTGGCTATGTCTGTGTTCTATTGAATTTCTCCATGGCTACTGTATTCATGAGAATGAAATTGCCAGGTCACCTGATGGGCTAATGCCTTTAAGGAAATCAGTGGATCTTAGATTTTCCTATTAATGACGTCTTAAAGGCTGAACCACTTCCTTGTGCAATGTGGAAAAGAATAAACAGCAGAGTAAACGCAATATTGAATGACAACTTAGCAGGCACATTGAAGCTGAGACTGGAATCCCTTGGTATGGGAGAATTCATTACAGCACTTTTTTGTCATATTAACTACATTAACTAGCATTTTCTTCTCTGATTTTTCTTAAAGGAAATACACTCCACCTGTAAAACTATAATATTAAATAAAATAATTTTTTTCCTATCCCCTTCTGATGGCTAACTTTGCTTGTCAACATCTGGAATTACTAAAACACAGGCATCTAGGCACACTTGTTTGAAGAATTTTTCTTGATAGGATTCTTTGAGGTCAGAAGATCCACCCTAAATCTGGGCCACAGCTTCTGTTGGCAACACATATAAAAGGACATGGAAAAAGAAAGCTTCTATCGTTTGCCTGCTTACCCCCACGCTCTCTGGCAAGTTAATCTATCCTGCAGCTACAGCATTGCTTTGCTGGGATTAGGACCTACTTCTCTGGGATCCCAACATAGATTGAAGACCAACTAAGAACCCAGCCTTGTGGACTGTAAACACTGCAGGAGTCTTCCTGTCAAGAGACAGCCTTGTTGGCATTCTATCAGGTCGGCGCCTTGAGAACAGCAGTTCTCAGCCTGTGGGTCAACAGCCCATTCACAGGGGTCGTATATCAGCTATTCTGCATATTAGATATTTACATTATAGTTCAGAACAGTATTAAAATTAGTTATGAAGTAGCAACATGAGGAACTGTATAAAAATGGTCACAGCATCAGGAAGGTTGAGAACCACAGCTCTTGAGGACCATGACTAACATACCCCTGTCATTTTTGGACATGATAGCTCAGATTTTCAGAAAGTAAATTGAGAAATAAAATCCTGAGAGCTGAGAAATTTGGACAGCTGATCAGTTTCTACAGTGGTTCTTTTAAACAGTGTGTGTGTGTGTGTGTGTGTGTGTGTGTGTGTGTTACTATGCCATTTCAGATACATATGCAAAAGTGCTTACTGAACAATATGATGCATGAAAGGAGCAGAAAAAAAAGACTTTTCTAATTGAAAAAAAAAATCTTACTGTTAATGTGCAGAAGACTTGAGTTAATTGCCAGCATGCACAGTGACACACAACTGCCTGCTACCCCAGCTTGAAGGGAACTTGATGCCCTTTTCAGGTCTCCACATGTACACATACAGACATTACATAAAGTTAAGAAATATTTTTAAAAAGCTATCTGTGAGGCCAGTTAGATGGCTGAGCTACAAGTCAAACTACTTGCCATAAAACTTTGGAAATTAGAATTCAGACGTGTGTTGGGTTTATATACCCAGCTCCAGACTTCTACAGTGAGATGGGAGGCAGAGACAAGAGAAATGGCTAGAAATTCAGCAGCTGACATGCACACACGCACGCACATGCACTATGACATACACACACACATAGTTATCCTCAGTTATGATTAGTAACGGAGTGTACCTCATTACTTCTCACATTATACTGAACACTACACAGTTCAAAATAGGCAAGATGAATTTAATGCCAGCAATAAAACTAAAATGTAAAGTTCAACAATTATAATCTTCTAAGTATAATACAGAACAAAGAGCCAGAGTACCATTACACCATCACTGATTGTAAAAGATGGTTTAGTTTCTTTGACTCTTTAAGTCTTTAGGAACATTAAAAACTCATTCTATTAAAAACACGGTGACAGAGTTGAAGAGATGGCTCAGTGGTTAGGAGTGATGGCTGCTCTCCCAGAGGACCTGGGATTAATTCCCAGCAACCATCTGTGACTTCGGCTCCAGGGGATCTAGTGCCGTCTTCTGGACTCCTAAGACACTGAATGTGCAGAGTATACAGACATATATGCAGGCAAAATACCCAGACATATAACATAAAAATAAAGGCTAAACTTTTTTTTAAATACAATGATTTTAAATACAATTTTTTAAATAGCAATTTTTGATACTATCAATATAATCATTGTATCTCAGCAACTATCTGAAGTTTTTAAGAGAAAATGATAATGTTAAAGTTTGCCATCAGTTTTACAAATAATGATGGATAAGGTCAACAGTCATGCTTAAACTTCAAAGAAAATTCTGGAACTTTTGAGGAATACTTGTCTCAAAAACACTCCAGAGGATAGATTTTATGAATATCAGATGTCCTTATAATAATTTACTAAAATTTTATGCTTTTATAAAATAAATACTATCATAAAGTACACTCCCAATTCATAACAGAGGTAATGAATCCAGGATTTAAATATATCTAGTAGGAAACTGTTCTTTTTTCCTTGTCGGTTCTCTTGGTAAGAAGCAGCTTTAGTGGGATGGGCAAACTCCGTCTTCGCCTGGTGCTGTCCTGTGCTCTTCTGCCTCTGCCACAGCAGTGATGAAGAGCTGCTGAAGTACATCCTTATCTAAGTTTTTACCTGAGAAGACAATAACATGGCGATTGGGTCTAATAAAAAAAACCGTTCACCTATCAATTCCAAAGTGTCAAATGCAGACGCTCTCTAGTGATCTACAAAATCAACAGTAACTGCCCGATTCCTTCCACAACTTTCTAGTTAAGCCCCAAAACCAAGTTAGCACTTGAAGTAATCACTGTTCTAAGTTGTCTAAAGAGTAAAGTTCTGACAAAACCTTGCACTATCCAGGATTCAGACAACTAGACAAGCTTATTCAGTTAATACTGGTTAACTAACACATATTACGTCTCCTTCAAACCTAGCTCTGCATTTTCCTTCACAAGTTTCTGTGACTCACCAATGAAGACCAGCCGACATGCTCTCTCAGCATCATCCTTCCAGCTCACGAGGCTCTCTTCCAGGTCGTACAGCTCGTGGATGCCTTGCACAATCATTTGCTGTGGTTTGTCTCTGATAGATACCAGTCCCTGTTCAATGAACAATGGTCACTCAGCCCTAGCTCAAATATGCAAGAAGGACTATTATATCAAATTTGAAAATATTACTTTTCAAAAAATAAACTCCTAATAAAGCTATAAAAATTGATTCAATTATTTGCATATTTCAAGTTCCTTAAAACTTTTACTAATTTTGTGTATACTGACCCCCCTGCCACCCCCTCGCCCCCACCCTGCTGCCCCCAGAAACAGGGTTTCTCTGTGTAGCTCTGGCTGTCCTGGAACTCAGTCTATAGACAAAACTGGACTCAAAACTCAGAAACCTGCTTTCCTTTGCCTCCTGAGTAGTGGGACTAAGGGTGTGAACCACCATGCCTAGCTACTTTTTAAAAATAAAGAATTACTTCCTTTTCTTATTTCTGTTTGTTTGTCTTCTTTTGATTTGTTTGAGACATGGTCTTGTTATCAAGCCCTGACGGCCCTAAAACTTGCTAGGCAGGCCAGGTTGGCCTTGAACTTGCAGAGATCCACTAGTCTGTGTACTACCATGCCTGGCAATGGCTCCCTTTTCTAATGATAAAATTAATATATTAGGATTTTTCAATGTTATTTATCACAACTATTAAGTATTCTGCCTTTAAGAGTTTTATACTCCTTTCACAAATTTAACTACAAAATTTGAAAAGTTAAGGTATTTTGGTGGTGAATCTGTTTTGGAAATGTATTATAATAAATTTAGGCAATGATCAAATAAGAATCTCTTATAGTCATGTGAATAAAAGTTCAATGTAGTGGTGGCAAGGTGGCTGGCTCGTGGGTAAAGGCATGCTACTTAATTAACAACTTGACAAACTGAGTTTGATTACCAGAACCCACAGTAGGAAAGAACTGACTCCCAAAAAGTTGTCCTCTGACTTCCACCTGCACATTGTGCTAGTGTGTGCCCACACGAAAATAGACAGATACAAAAGCATGCACATACATCCCAATGTCAAATAGTATGAGTGACTTTCCAAAATCGGAACGAGGATTCCAGTGTTCTGTACCTTTGTATAAAATATGACAAATGTTTAGTGTCTGCCAAATGTATCAAGTAACACAAGGTTTAGCAATGGCAGAATTTTCAGTATTATTTCTGTTAAATGATGCTCTCTTGGAAAAACAAACCATATTTTTAAGTGACCAATCTGTGCAGAGAAGAACAGTCTTGACAGTGTTGAGTTTATGAGCCAGAAAACTGTGGGCACACCTGACAGAGGAGATCCCGGCTAATGATCCAAGACACACAGGTTATTTCAGCTGCAACACTAAATAAAGCTGTGCAAATAAACCATGTTTTTTACAGTCATTTTGAAAGCTCCTTTTCAGAAATGGAAATGATGAAAATGACGGCAGACAAAGGTTATTTGTACTAAAACTAGTATTTCTGTTTAAAACCAAATATGATTTTTACATAGCAGCCAAGCAAAGGATACTCTCTTCATGTTTGAGAGCAAACTGCACAGCGCACCTTTAGCCGGATGACCTCCATGCAGCAGCCGTCCTTGTTTTTCACATTCTTTTCCCACAGGAGATTCTGGATCAGGCGACACAATTTCATAAGACCGAGGACTGCTAATGCAACTACTATGCACAGAGTAGCCAATAAATCATTAATCAGTTAAAAATTGCATTCACCTGGATAAATACATTTAGACTCTCTTCCTTTGCACTTCCTGGTACTTCAAATGTGACTGTAACAATACTCTGTAAATCAAGAGGAGATTCCAGAATTGTTATACAACCAACCACCTATTTTAAAAATCAGTTTTAAGATGAAAAAAGAAAGAGGCCATACTTATGGAGTTTTAGCTGGCTAATATTATCAATCATCATTTTTTTTCTTTGTTTTGGTGATTTTTGGAATTATCAATTCTATAAAATACATCAACAGTTTAGTATTTACCAATCAACAAACAAAACCTTTCAAGTGAGAGTCCTAAACAAAAAAGGAGTGTAGCATAAACTATGTGCTATCTGCCTGTAAAATCTCTGCACTTACTCTTCACAACAATCCTAGGGAGTGGGCATAACGATTTCACTTATAAGTTGAGAAAATGAAGCTTCAAAAAAGAAGCACCACTCAAGACAAAGTGTAATTCTGCTCTCTTAGAGAGAAAGCCACGTTTGAAAGGAGTTCTCAGTTATTCTGGCTCAGGTCTTTGACACATTTATTTTTCTCTTGATCTCAATAGACCTGACTTCTCTAAAGAAGCGTGAAGTTTCCTCTAACAGGTTACATGACTAAAATTCAAATTTCCCTTTACTAATAATATGACCCCAAATCTCAAATTCAGCAATGAAAGTACACAAAGGCTAATAATGATCATGTTGTTAAAAACATGACGGACAGTAAGATGCTCAGCCAAGTTCAAAATAACCATAACAGGAAAAAAGAGGGTACATCCCTGATTAACTTCTTAGAAATGCTCATTTCCCCAAGCATTTTAGAACACAATGTAAGACAGTAAAGAAAATATAGAAAATGCCAGCAATTTTATTCATTTAATTTTTGTTTCAAAACTGGTTTTGAAAAAAATCTTGCTATATATCTCAAGCTGGTTTTGAACTCACAATCCCTGTTTCAACCTTAGCATGCTGGGGTTTCAGGTGTGCATCAGCATTCAGAACTGTTTTTAATGCAAACTTAGTCATGTGAAAGCATTAAAGATCACCGTAGGGCAACAATATGCTGGCACTTAATCCTCTGATGTTGTCAATATGCAGAGCAGAGAGTACTTAAAGAGAGATGTTGCCCTCCGAAGTGGTTGTGCAGCTCAGTCTTCATGTGGGTCCCCAAGCAACTGGAGGTTGTCCCTAAAGCTACTGCCTGAGTGTGGAATCTGTTCCCTTGGCCAGTTTGTCTGGTCTGGCCTCAGTGGGAAAGTATGTGCCTAGCCCTGCCTAGACTTGATGTACCAGGGTGGGGGAATGTGTGTATGTGTGTGTGTGTGGGGGGTCCACTCTCTTAGAGGAGAAAGGGAAGGAGGAAGGGGAAAGGACTAGGTAGGTGGAGGGCAGCAACTGGGATGTAAAATGAATAAATAAATTTTAAAAAAAGCAAAAAAGACATGTTGGACTTTTAAAATATAAGGCACAGAAAAGCACTCACCCTTATCTGTGGGACCTACAATCCAATAACTGGTATTTGTATGAAACTACAGATAATACAGAGCCACAAGGTAATGCCTTTCAAGTCTTAACTAAGCACTTACATACCACGGTCATAACTTTCATGCTTTGAATCCCACTGCAAAATTAGCACAAGTTTCTTTTTCCTCTTTTACAATGCCACAGAAATAAAATTCATTCTGACCACAGATCATGGCAATCTTGATATATAATTTTTTCCCATTTCTTATTAAATTAAGAACTTTCACCCTTTCACACAAAGAAAGCTTCTCTTTGACATATCTGTATTGTCAACATTATTAGTCTTGTGCTTTGGGAGATGACTGAGTAGCACAAGGGTCACCTGAATATAAGCATTATGATATGTGACAGTAGATCTGGCAACAGAGATGTCAACCAAGTGAATGATGGGCGGGCGGGTGCGTATTCAGCATGGATGTAGCAGACAATGGGGTGATTCACATAGCTCTCAGGACACAGCAGAACAAATGATGAGAGGATGCAGAATCCACTCAGAAAAGCATGCAGTTTTATACTGATAAATTATTTATTTCTGGAATTTTTCAACTTAATATTTTGGACTGCAGTTGGCTACACAGAATAGAAACCATAGATTGTGAAAGTTCTACCTGAATTTTGTTACAGTAACTAAACCAAAAGCTAGAAGTGATCTCAATGCTCCTCAACAAATGAATGTTTAAAACAGTGATGTATACATAAAATGGATTAGTATTTAGGAAGGAAGGTAGGTCTGCCTTATGGTAAACTGTGAATAAACCCAGAGAAATCTTTGCCAGGTGAAATGAGCCAAGCACAATTACACTTATATTTCCTACTTAAAATAGTTAAACTTTAAAAAATTTTATAAAATAAGATGATAGCTGCTTGGTGCTTTGAGGGAAGCACCAAGGAGCTGCTGTTCAGTGATTCCTGTATGAGTCCCACAAGACACAAAGTTCTGCTGTACAAAACCACACAGAATTTCTTTAGAAAACAGAGATGAGCTTAAGTAGTTTGTTTTCCACAGCAATACACGGTACTTTTACAATGTATCAGTTTCAAAAGAAAGTAATTTGGTCTTTAAAACCTTATAAATGTTTTCATTATAAATGAATTTCATTCAAGTTGAACAATTTCGTTTTTTCCTACTGAGAATGTCTCAGTAGGACTCAATACATTCCCTGCTTTACTGTAGCTTAAAGATATTTATAAGCATTTTTTTCTTTTGCAGGTTAGGGACATGACTTTGGTTAGTTATGGTTTTCTGAGACAGTTTCAAGTAGCTCAGGCTGGCTTTGAACTGTTTGATCCTCCTCCATCTACCACCCCAGAACCGGGACACAGGCATTAGAGACAGGCATTGCAACACCTTATCACTTAGTATTTTAAAAAACATAATTAATTCCAGCAATAGGTACAACTGATTCTTGAAATTAAAATGATATACAATAAAATTCAAGGTAGATGATCCCTATTTCAGATTTGTGGCTTTTCATCCAAATTAAACTCTTTTCATATGAGGAAAACTCAAAGGTGAAGGCTATAAATTATAGTAAAAACTCAGAACTCTAAATGCCTCTACAAACAAATCTAAGCACAGATTGTCATGTGTGCTTTTTCATCTATATTCTAGTCCCAGCTCATCTTTACTGAGATTAAACAAGGAATGATGGAAAATAAACAAAGGTGAAAGTAACAAGGAATGATGGAAAATAAACAAAGGTGAAAGTAAATATTTCTCAGGAATAAAACTGATGCGGCATATTCTAGGTATTACCAACCTCAGACTAGATCTTGAAATTTATTTTTGTTTTGAACCTAAAACTAAGTGTCTTCTGATGGTCAGTAAAACAAAAACAGAAAATAAGGCAATAATTTAGAAAATTAAAGCCTAATAAAGAAATTCCCCTAAAATAAAACTAACAGTAACTCTAGTTTGCTAATTTGGCTTATTTTCCCCATTTAACTCATTAGAGTCTCAGTTTTATACCCTATGCATATACAAGACCTATGCAATAACTTCTACTTTCTTTTTCTGAAAAACAAAGCCTAATAATACCTCAAACTCAATCCCTCTGCCTCCATGATGCAGCTCTTAACTGTTATTTGCCTCTGTGGTATTTTCAGCCCCTAGATGCCACGCTGAGCAGATGGCATTTTCATTCAAATCCCTTTGTCCTGCAGATGTGTCTAAAGTTTTCTAGGTTCCTCTGATTACTCTGCATTTCCATCATCCTCCCCCTTTCTCACTAATCCATAAGCAGACAGCTCAGGGATCCCAGTTTCTACAGCAGGCACTCACCCCCTGGGTCAGTCTCTTCATGCCTAGTCTCTAGATCCCAGACAAGTCCTGCTTCTCTAACACTAACACACAGCAGTGTGAGCCTGCTTTACCTCAACATCTTCCAGTCTTGGCCATCTAATAAGACTTCTGCACTTAAAGTCTGCTTTTCTGGGACATACATTTTCACTTTTCAACATCTGGAGTGCCTCTTCTCTCCAACTGTATCTACCCAAAAATCCAAGCCTGCCAACCAGCCTACAAAATCCTACTAGTTTCTCTTTAGTATTAAAGTCAGAATATGTACTTTCTTTAATAAGAAGGTACATAAGAGCGTCTCTACATTTTTACATACACTTATTATATTGATATAATATAATCTGAGTGAGAGATATAAAGGTAGATGTTTGTATTCATGGATGTGTGTGTGTGTGCGCAGCGTGTGCATATAGCACCGAATTACATACTAAAACCTACATGATTTACTCTATATAAAAATATCGTCTTTTCTAAAGGTTTTGATGAGGTTCAGGATAGCTATAATGGTTAATTTTCATTGTCATTTACTAGATTTATAAACACTATGGAAGGGGTAGAGCAATGGCTCAACAGTAAAGACCATTGGCTGCTCTTCCAAAGGACTTGAGTTCAATTCCCAGCACCCACCTGGCAGCTCAAAACTGTTGCTCCAGTTCCAGGGGATCTGACACCCTCACAAGACAAACATGCAGACAAAACACCAATGTACATAAAAGTAAATTAAAACAAACAAACAAACAAACAAACAAAAAGAACCTATGGAACCATGAAGTATGTTTCCAGAAAGGTTTAGCTGGTAGAAGACCCACCCTGAATTGGCCGCTACCACATGCTGGGTCTTAGGGAAGAAAAAGGGCAAAACGAACTGAGCAGTCTCTGCTTCCTGACCACAGATGCAATGTGACTGATACCTCATGCTCCTGCTGCCATGACTCCACTTTAAACTGTGAACCAAAACTCAATCCATCCTTCTCTTAGCCTCTCTTGTCAGGTATTTTGTTAAAGCAATGAGAAAAGTAACCAGTAAAATATTCTAGCCCAATATGTAGCACTTTGTCATTTAAGAAACAGAAGCAGAAAAACCACTCTCAACCGTAAGTTCATGGACCCTAACTTTTCCCTGAAATAGGTCATAAAGTATAGGACTGATTTTCAAAGCTCCCCCTTGTAACAGATACTAAAAATATCATGTGATAGTGCCAAGAAGAAAAGAATATTCTTATCTGTAGGAGGGGAAAAAGTGCGGAAGGAGTGAGTTCCTGAGTCAAGTATTGCTATCATAGGCACAGACACGTCAAGATCTCCATAGCCTCAGGTTCACAGGAATGGCAACACCTACTTTGGGTGCAAGTGTTGACAGTGTGTATGCAGAGACTGTCTACCGCTAACCAGAGCTAACTTCAGGCCTAAAGTCTGCTCTCCTACAGAGACTGCTCCTACCAAGAATAAACAAGCCTCTCTCCTTGTATATTCTGCTGTATATCGTAAATTCTGTTCAATTCAATAAAATAAACACTGGGATTCTGGTGTGTTGAAGTTTTTTCAGTCAAGAGCCCAGATACCCAATCCCAGCCTTTCTGTATTTCTTTCTGTCCATCTGTGCCTGTCTTTTCTTCATTTCCTTCATTCACTGCCTTAAGGTCCAAGTCCCTTGAACAGCGGATGAATATAACAATTACCTCTGAAAATAAAGGACACACACACACACACAAAACTTTAAACAAATAAGTTTTTGTTAAATCCCTATCTTATTCCTCTACCATTCATTAAACCTAACACAAAAACATTCAGGTTTATCCAGTTGTGAAGGATTTTATCATGAAGACTTCCACATCATATGAATTAACTAGGTAAAATGTTATGCTTTCTTCTTGCTGAACTGCCTTATGATGGGGACTTAGTCCTGAACTTGCCACCAATGGGTGAAAAACAGATGCAGTCCTTCCTCTCTAACTCGGATCCACTAAGCCCAATGAAAAGGTTCATCCTTGAGTCCGAGGCCCTTTGTCTAGAATATTCACATGCCCTGTGTTAATGCATTTAAAGCAGGACAGGGTATCAAAATCTCATGTTGAGTTTTAACAAAAACAGACATGCCCTATTTACTATTGCAATGAGGTAATGTCTGGGATTTGCTTTAGCATACTATGGCAGGAGTCATGAGTGTATACAGGTTCTTTATGCTATTCTATTTTTGTGTATGTCTGAAATTTATTATTTTAAAAATACATTTCAAACTCTAGCAAAAGAATGTTAGGGAAATAGATGAAATGAAATTAGCAAAATATTGACACCATTTAAACTAAATGATGTATACAAGAGATCCATTTTTGTCTCTTCTGCACAGCACTGAAAACTTCATAATAAAATGTTAAACTATGATTGATATGTATGTATCTAAGCCTCATTTCTGGAGATTTGAGGGAAAGAGATTATGGGGTATGTGAATTTGGACAGAAATAAAGGAAAAAGGTAGGGATGGCAGACAGGCACTATGCTCCAAAAGTGGTTCTGATTTACACTACTGTTTGAGAATCTCAGTTTTTCATTTCTTTGACAAATAATCACTGAACTGCTATTATATATCAGGCCCTATGATACATAAGAAACAATTCTTTTTACAGACTCTATAGGGGAATGCAAGGGAGAACCATACAAATCACACTGCCTAACATTATAAATATTGCATTAGGGTATATTCAGGACACCAGGAACGCAAACACTGTCATCATAAACATTCTTGTGAGGACTCCATTTTCTTCATCTTTAATCCCAGACTTCTAATGTGTTGTTTTGTACCTAGAAGCTCAATAGGAATGTGCTTCAATTTCATCCTACAACTGTTCCTAAATATCACATATAGTTAATTTCCCCAAAAAATCCACTACTAAGGCTTACTATTTCTCTCACATACTTGTTTTGGAGGTAATACATGCTATATTCTCTGAGAAATGTGCCATGCACGTGGTGGTACACCACTCTATGAACAAGAGCCAAAGCAAAGACAAATGTGCAAGTGACTGCTGCTATCTTGGCCCCATTACAGGTGATAATAATTTGAGAACTCAGTCACAGCTACAGCTTCTAGACAGAGGAGCCAGGCTTACTCACAAGACCTGTCACTACTTTAAATAAAATGAAGGGGTCACCCTAAAGTTCTACACTTTATGATTTGCTTAGGAGAAACATGGTTTAGTGAAAATGTATCTACTTTGCTCCTAGCATCTTAAATATCATCCTGGGGAATTACAAACAAACAAACAAACAAACAAACAAAAAAGCCCAGTAGAGTTCAAATTTATAGTGCTACTGAAGGTAAAACTCAAGGTCAGTTTTTACTTAAATAAGCCATCCCTTATTTTCCCTTGGACAGAGAGGTAAGTACAATTAAAGCAGGATACAGATACTCATCAGGATAAGTTTGAATACAAGATTTTCTAAAATATTAGGAGGAGAATTAGAATGCTTAACACATGACAGATTCTTATGTTAAACTAGATCACACAACATCAAAGACATATAAAACTCTTAAAACTGCCAACCTAATCTTATAAATAATTTTTTAGAAAGAGAAGTAATAAAAAAATCCTAAGTAGAGCCAAATTAGCTGAAAGCAATACTTTTAACTTTTATGAAATGTTATTTTTACCTGATCAAGGTGGGGTGCTGCTGACACATGCTGGAGCTTTTTCTGCAAACTAAAAACAACCAATTACAGATTCAAGATCCATATACTTCTGAGTTAACATTATCTGTTAACATTATATCCTAGAGACACAAGGCCAATTAAGAAACAAACATTCCACAAATGAATCTACCCCAAGGTTCCAATTTTACTTACTCTTCATATATTTTAAATTTATATATATTTATGCATAAAAAACTGAGAAATCTAAGATATATGTAGAGAAAAGCTGACAAAAACTGCTGTTAAAAATGTTTTTGAATGCACAACAATCACAAGTATCATACAATGAAGTGAAAAACTAAATTAATGTTTTAGCAGCGTTCTATTGTTAAATATGTTAGCAATTGTCTTTATAATTCCCATAGGTTAATATGATAATTTCAACAGGCTTAGAAACATACGCATGGCCCTTCTGTGGTGCTCTAAGTTTCTTACTTCTCTTCCATGCTTCCTAATATGAAATAAGTTGTTGGTAGTTTTGAAAAGTTAGAAACTCAAATTTTCCTTTAAGGCTTTCCCTTCGATGAACATTTCTATTAGTTAAGGACAAACAGAATCCAAGTACAAATTTCCTATATAAGTCAGTAACCAGTTAAGGAAAAAAAAAGGCCAGCCTGGTGGGGGTGGGGGAAAGAATGAGAATATGAAGGAAAAAAAAGTCAGAATCTATTGTTCTGTTAAGAAGACCAATATGCAGAACAAATTACTACCGTAACATCTGCAGCACACACGTAGAGACTGATGGCGACAAGGCAGAAGGGAGGACTCAAAGCCTTGCAGATGTCCTGTCTTAAGGCATGGTGAGGGGTAAATTAGTAACAGCAAGTTTAGGCTGCAAGAACTATTGGAAGGAATGACTCACACTGGGGGGTCTTAGTAGGGAAAGTGTCACATTAAACCCTTCCCAGCTGGTGGCTTAGGAAAGGATTCTCCTGATTAACAGCAAAGCAAAAAGGAAGCCATGCAAAAGCCTCATCTACAACAGAGAGACAACATTACACATAGTCCTGTATTACTAAAACATTACAAGTCAAAAATAGAATGAGACTAGGAAATTATTGGAAAATCATGTTTCAGTCTTGTTAGACAGGGAGTACATACAACTTTCACATGCACTTTTTAAAAAGTAAAAAAAAGAAATTAACAAAGAATCTTTAAGGTTAGTGCCTATAAGTCTCAGAGTATTATGCTCTCAATTTAGACCCTATTATAAAAAGAAAAGAAACCACTCTAGTAGAGTGGACAAGCATAGTTATTAAAACCTGAAATTTATTAATCAGAATCTTCTGTGTGAAAAATAATCAGTGTAATTCCTAATAATTTTCATACTCCATATGCAACCATCATCAAGTATAAGAAATTCCTGAGTACTCAAAATGTACAGCAGGAAAACCGGTCAGGAAGACTTCACACTGTGGAAGGCAACAATCAGATACTCTGACTGTACCATACACATAGGGCTATATTTAAATGAGTACATACTCATATGTGAGTCACATATACCAAGAAATCAAACAGATTTTATCCAGATGCTACAGATTACTCTAAAGTCCAACACCAGAAGCAATGAGTGAAAACAGTTTTTAACCGAAAACTTAACTTCTAGAATGGCTAGTGCTAGCCCCTGACTTGTAGGATGACATATCCATTACTCTGGATTTCAATTTTAAAAATGAGAAACTAGCTGCCTTGAATATTCCATACCTACAGACACTAAAGTAGTCCCATTTTTAAAATCCACAATAAATGGGTATTAGAATTCTCTTTAAGATAAAGAAGTGCAAGTACAATATAGCACCATGTCATACCTTATAGGTTATTTCAGATGCTGTTTTGAAGAATGAACAATACTAAGGACAAGAGGCTGGGCATCTACTTGTACAGAACCACCCACTATGCCTACTTAAAAGTAAAATAGCCCTACTAATTCAAAATACCCAGAGAAGTATCCATTTTCATGATACTAAATAAACACAAATGAAACGTAATGTGTGTTCTTTGTGTATATTCATGTTTGTATATATGTAAGTGAACTTAAAAAAGGGGCGGAGGGAAGTCCTACAATCTGTCACTGAAGAACAAAATACTATGGCCCATAGAAGCAGGCACCTGAATATATTGGTTTCAGAGAGGAAAGCTAATGACCTGTCATTCAATGAGTTTTATAAGTTTGTGTTCTGTATCACCATGCCTAAGGTTAACAATCCTGTATTGTAACCTAAAAACTTATTATGAGAGACCTTACGTTATATAGTCTTAGTACAATTAGAAAAATGAATAGTTGATTTAGACTAGTGGCACGTGCCTGTAATTCTAACACTCCAGAGGCAGAGGCAGGAAGATCTATGTGAGCTCTTCTCTATATGCCAGCCTGGTCTATATGGCAAACTTCAGTAAGCCAAAGCTACATAGCAAAATCCTGTTTCAAAACAAGAAAAAAACACCGATATCCAAGAAAATTTTCCACCTCTTAACACAAAGATATCTCCAAAATGAGACAGAAAGCTATTACTAAAAAAAGAGGAAGTTGTCTGAAAAAAAGCCAGTTATGATTTTCTATATAGTTCATGAATTTTATTCTATTTTATTTTATTTAGAGAATGTTATATAATGGTTGCCACAGAGATAGTGATGAGTTTCCAGGTTTAATTACTATTTACATTAAAATTTCTATAGAAAAATGCATTGTGATTTCCAAACAACCAGTTATCATATCTTTCAAGATCATAATTAGAAACTATCTTGTGATCCAGGTGTGGTAGTACATGCCTATAATCTCAGTCCTTGGGAAGCTGTGGTAAAGGATCATAAGGTCAGCCTGGGCTGAAAGGGAAGACCATGCTTCAGAAAATAAAAAGAACAAACTTGTATGCCAAAGAAATGGCATCTTAAATAATGGGAAACTGGAATTAAAACACATTACACTAAAAATAACCAAGATCCTGAAAACATACCTTATTCCAGAGAGAACATCGTAGGCATGAAGATCTAATATATCTGAGAGATGAACCCTAAAAGGAAAAAATGCAGTTAAACAATTAAATTTTGTGAAACACAACTAATTAACCAAGAATAAAATTTCAAATTAGGCATGGCAGATAAAAACATTTAGGAGGTAGATAAAAACAATCTGAAAGAAGCTCAAGGACATCCTTGGCTACATAGTGAACTCAAGGCCAGCCTGGGCTATAGATCCTATCTCAAAAGGAAATCTCTGAAGATCTTTTAATCAAAACAGGTAAGCATAAAGATTAATCAACCTTGGGTTAAAAAATTTCCTACTTTTACGGATGACTTGGTTTTGGTTCTCAGCATCTTTTTGGTGGCTTGCAACTGTCTAGAACTCCAGTTTCAGGAGATCTGATGTCCTTTTATTACCTCCATGGGCATTATTAAGCACATACATGGTATACATACATACATACATACATACATACATACATACATACACACATACATACAGGCATAACACTCATACACACAAAATAAAAGAAACCTTTTTTAAAAAGATTAACCAGCATACTATATTTAGGGTGATATATTAAATGACAGGCAAGAAAAAAAGATGCCATAAAAAAATTCTCCCTTAAATTTCTAAAAGTAGCTGAATAGAAAACATCAGACAGGGCTGGAGAGATGGCTCAGTGGTTAAGAGCACTGACTGCTCTTCCAGAGGTCCTGAGTTCAAATCCCAGCAACCACATGGTGGCTCACAACCATCTATAATGAGATTTGATGTCCTTTTCTGGTGTGTTAGAAGACAGCTACAGTGTACTTATATATAATAAATAAATAAATCTTAAAAAAAAAGAAAAGATCAGACAAAAATTTTTTTTTGCTCGTTACTGTTTCAAAAAAATTAAAAAGCTTCCTTCTGATTATTCTTCAATAATAACTCTATAAGCTTTATAATGGTGTATTTTTAAGTTAAAAACTATCTAAAATAAACTTTCCATATTACCTCACATATGAACAAAAAGACAGCAGTTTACACACATTTCAAATACCTCTGGGATTTTCCTAATTCTTTTATACCTTCTTTACGATAAAGAGGAAATATAAAAATACTAGAACTCTACAGCTGGTGACACAAACCTTCAGCCCAGCACTTGGAGGCAGAGGCAGGTAGATCCCTGTGATGTCTAGGCTAGCCTGGTCACATAATGAATTTCAGGACAGTCCTCGAACTACATACTGAAACCTTATCTCAGGAGGAAAAAAAAGCCTAGAATTCTGGGGCTGGGTGTACAGCACCTTGACAAAGCATGTATAAAGCTTTAGAATCAATCCTAAATGCCCCCCCAAAAAATCAATTAATATATAAATAAATCCAAAAGGAGTCAAACAGCCAGTGTGAATTAATATCACTCCCTGTAGAACTTGGTATTTAACTTTACTTTTGTAGAATGAAGGCACACGTAGAGCAAAGCTTCCCCATTCACAATGCTGTCAGACCAAATGCACCCTCTGAAAATCAGTGAGGCCTGACCCTTATGAGGAATGTAGCAATTCAAGTCACTAAAAGTCACACTACACCTCGTGGTTTAAGTACATAGAGGTAAATTTACAGAAACAAATGACTGATTTTCAGTTTTAACATAAGCCCACGAAAGAGCAGAAAACTATGACTTATAATTAAACTGAAATGAAAAAAATATTTAAAAGAATTCAACAAAACCACAATTACAATTACAAAAGTACAATTACATTTCAGTACCAGACCCGAGCAGCTTGTTGGACATTTCTAAGTGTCTTGTCAGACATTTGTCACACTCAAGATGTTTGATTAAGCATACAGATGTAAGTTTAGCTCAGAACCGTCCAGCTGTGCCGACCTTGTTTACTTGTAGCAGCCACACTCTCCGGACAGCGCTCTACAAGATTATGAACGCTTATCTTGGCATTAGACGGACAAATTCCCATCTTATTAAACAACAAATACCACAACATTCTATGTTAATATACTATATCAGCACTTCAAATTCTGGACATGCTAGATGTGCTGAGCCAGGAAAATGATCAAGCAAGGAAGCAAATGGTCTGTGAAGAAATTTCTGGGTATCAATTTACACTAAGAGATCAAAATCCTAGTATTAAGCATATACTTCCTTTCCCACCTTAACAGTTAAAGAAGTACAAGTTTAAACCCTGAATTTATCATCTTCACTTCAGAATAGACTAACGTCTGTAGGTACCAATTCTGTTAACATCCTTCTAAATACACCACTGTGATAGTATCCTTGAGAATGCTACCATTTAAAGATAACTGCATTGTAGCAAATCCTTTAGGTGCTTCTAAAAATGAAAGCACCAAGAGAGTCTCTCATCAAATTCTCAATGGTCAGTATAAGAGGATAAGGCATGCGCTTCCTTCCACATGAACTTTCCCCCAAATTAGCACTGCTTTGGAAATAAAGGTCCGTTCTCATTTAATACATGTCTAGAAAACTTTTCATGGTATTAAGTATGTTTGTTTAATATCTTCCTTCAGAAATAAAAATACCAGGTATCCCCCAATACATTCAAACCGTAAGATCAAAAGACCATTACCATTTTAAATTAAGTATGAAAATAAAACAAGGGAGAAAAGAATCTTTATGAGTTCATTCTTCTCCTTTGGTCTTACAGAGCCAGCAGATACTACTTTAGGGAAACTGCCTAACCACCAACTTTTAAAATTCAAAGAGTTGCTCCACAGGAGTTACTTAGTCTACACTAGGTGTTATTTCCCAAAGCTTGGTGCTAAACTCTAGCACTAAGTTTCTAAATGTTGTTCCAAGTGCATCTAAAACTCAAGTGATTATAAATCCAAACTCATCACCCTTCCTAAATCCATATTCATCCCACTCCACCCAAGTCTTGCCAACCTTCCTGTATGTCCTGAACTTCAGAGACTAGCCTACAGTGAGTCCACCCTTCAAGTCTCTCACTGCTTTTAAATCTTTCAGCAACTCCTTGTTGCCTACAGAGAAAATTCTATATATATTCATGGCCTTCTGTTAAGACTCACACAATATTATCCCTGAAATATGAAGTGAGGACTTTCTTCACTTGCACACTCATCCTGGGAAACACCTGTACTCCAGGCCATCTGGGAAAATTTTCTCTTTACTGTTCAAGACAGTGTTCAATGATCATTTTCCTATTTAAGTTTTCCTGACCCTTCATCAGAAAAAAATTAAGTGGTCATTCCTCTGCCTTCTTACTCTTACAGAACACTGAGCAATTAATTTTTCTGTTATGATGTATTAATATTTAAGGTGCTACTTTTTGCTTGTTCACTTCTCAGTTTTCCCCCAAATGATCAATCAATCCACTTATCTTTAAAATGTGTCTTATCTGTTGCTTAATTCCTGAAACCACCCTGAAAAGCCTGGAACCAGTGGAAAACTGAAATGGTTAACTTATTGGCCAACTGTATTTTGATTTTCTTCTGTTCAATTCACTTGAATCTTTGAAATCTTAAATAGTCCAGAAAAGATAAGAATGCATGACTTCTAATTCCTCCTACTTCCAACGTCTATGCAGTCCCATAGAAATTATATTTGCCTGCCAATCCGATTAAACCTTGTCAGGAAGATAACATCTTACATGATTGCTACTGTTTTACAAAGTCAAGGTAAGCCTTTGCCAACTTTAAAATACTAATGGGATTAAAATGTTAAAAATAAATAATGATTACAATTATTTTGCTAAGAAATAAATCTCTAGTCTAAACTGAGAAGCCCAAGTTGTTGCTTGTATGTCTCTAGGAATTTGAACAAAATCAATCAATACTCAATAAGCTAATCAAGACAGAACTTTAATTAGAACATGGATAATTTCAAAGTGGAAACAAAGAAAATATTGACTAAATACATGCTGTCACAACAGAACCACAGTTACTAATATGATTCTCAGAAGCTGATTTAAGTGTTACAGAGTTGTCTGTCATTCATTAAAGAAAAAAAATCAAGGAGAAAACAAAATGTAGACTTTGATAGGAAGAAGCAACTGAGGAATAAATGGCTTGGAGTATGTATGTATTAGAATTCTCAGGTTTTTACAATGGAACTGGAAAATCTGGAAGTATGTTTAGTTGTATAGTTCTTATAGCAGGATCACATTAAGGGCATCTGTGGCTCCTGCAAATACATACCAAATTCATTCTCCAGCTGTGGACACGCTCAGAGCAGCTGCTGCTGTTACTGCCTCACACTTCTGGTCATCTGTCAGCACCTCTAATCTTTGCTATAGCAGACAATCCACACAGCTAAGACCTCTTCTGCATTTGACAATGGAAGACTGTCAGCTAGAGGCTGGGTGGCGCTGGGCTGTGAGTCTGAGTCTATTGGCTACTAAGCCCTTTGTGTCCCCGACATGAACTTAGCAAAATATCCGGGCACTGAAGTTTTCTGAAGTTCTGAATGACACCATTCAACAATAACAACAAAACCAGTTCAATCTACAAAAGTACAGTTCAAAGAGGGGTTTTGTTTTGTTTTGTTAAGAGAATACAACTATTTTAGAAGATTACGCACATCTTTATGAACAAAACTATAGGTAAGAAGAAGCTATAAAAGATGTAAAATATATAAAGGGATGCATTAGGAACTTAAGCATAACAATTTCATGTATTCTTGTTACAGGTTTTTACAAATATAAGGTTTCAAAGTATTAAAAACTCATTTAAAGGTCTTAAATTAAGATTCCTTAACTTGCTTTTCCAGATTTATGTATTATAGTTGTATAGTTGTTAACAAAGGTACTAAGTATGGCAAACCAATTTGTAAAGAGCATTCAGACAATATCTAGGTGGCTATGTCCTTGTTATATCACAATTAAGTTATTTATTTTCTGACACAGGGTTTCTCTGTGCAGTCTGGCTACCCAGAAACTCGCTCTGCAGACTAGCCTGGGCTCCAACTCAGTGATCCACCTGCCTGTGCCTCTACTGCCCAGGTGCTGGGATTAAAGTTCTGTACCACCAATGCCTGCACTTTCTGATTTTTAATGTCTATTCTTAACTAAAGGCTAATTTGTTTGTTGTTGGTATTAGTAATAGAATTCTTTCCTTTCTTCCTTCCTCCCCTAACCACAAGTAGCCAGGATGTCCTTGAACTCTCTATATAGTCAAGGATGACCTTGAACGTCTTCCTCTGGCTCTATATCTGAAGGGCTGACATTATAAGCATGTGCACACTATACAGTGTATGCAGAACTATGTACAAGGCCTTGTGCATATTAGGCAACAATATCACAAGTGACATATACCTCCTCCATTCCTAGTAGTAACCTTAAAAAGTACCTTGATCTTTGAGTTTCTAAAACTTTTCCCAGTCCATTTATTGATCTGAAATAAAAAGCAAAAGAAAGGAATTTCTTTTAAAAACGGTAATTTTAAAAAAGCGCACAAAAATTATTCCTAAAGCAAAAAGTAAACAGACACAATGTAAAGGAACTAGTAAAAAAGGAAAACAACTTGCATTTTTTTCTTTTCTTTCCCCCACCCCCACTCCACCCCTCACCCCTGCTTTTGTTGTTGTTGTTGTTGTTGTTTTGTTTTTATTTTTTTTGTTACTGGATTAGAATTCTTTCTCTTCAAACTGCAAATCTGGCACAATCTAGCTGTGCATTCAAGAAAGCTTATTACTACAAAAAGAGTGAATAAAAGAAAGAAAACCTGTTACTCAAGCATATCACACAACTGGAAGGCTAGGTATGACTGTGAGTCATAAAGGTCCTTCACTTTAGAAGAGGGTAAGGAAAAGGTTCAGTGGTACTGGCTTAACTAGCATGGACAAAACCACTAAGTTTAACCCTAACATCCACAAAAAGAAAAGGAAGGAAGAAAGAAGATGGTTCATAAGAAGCAGGAATTTGGGCTGGGGAGATGGCTCAGTGGTTAAGATACCGACTGCTCTTTCCAGGGGTCCTGAGTTTAATTCCCTGCAACCACATGGTGGCTCACAACCAACTGTAATGGGATCTGATGCCCTCTTCTGGTGTGTCTTAAGACAGCTGCGGTGTACTCATATATAATAAATAAATAAATCTTTAAAAAGGAAAGAAGAGGGCTGGAGAGATATCTTGGCTCAATGGTTAAGAGCTCACAACCATTTGTAATGGGATCTGATGCATACTTATAATAAATAAATGTTTTTAGAAAGAAAAAAGATTAAAAAAAAAAGAATCAGGGATTCTTAATGTTCCCAATGTTCTGAAAACTTTTGCAAGGCAGCCAAATTTTATACATACACATTGTAAAAGTGGTGAACACAAAACACCAAAATAAAGAAAAATGGTTCCTTTTGTGTGACAAAAAAAATACTTTAATTCCTTTAAACACTGTGAATACCAGTATGTTTTTGTCTTATCAATTCTCCTTTCTTTACAGATACATGTCCAAAATATGTGCTGATTGTCCAATATGTTCTCCTGGGTTCTTTCTGTGTACAATAACTACTACTAAATCTCCACTGTAATAACAGCTCAGGAAGCATATATACACTGTCAGGGACTTTGCATAGCTCACCAGCAATTTCACAGGTCTCGTGTACTTAAAGCAAACTTGTGAGATAGGTTTTATTCTTGTTTTGCAGGCATTTAAGCTTAAATAAACCCCCTCAGAACAGGAAGAAACAGACCAAAGATTACAACCAAAGCAAACTTCAACCCCATATTCCTAAACACTATACAGTATTACCTGCCTTCTACATGAGACAGTACTTTTTATAGCAAAATCTAAGGATACTATTATTAAAACAAGAGAAAAATATAGAGGAAAAGTATGAATTTCTTTCTCTTATAATCATAATTACTAGAAATGACTTCTTAATCAGTTATTCAATTTTAAAGCGTATACTATATAAATTAGGGGTACTACAGTCAACATCTGAGGCCAACACAAATGATATTAAATATGGCAATGCTAATCCGTTAAAAAAAAGCTCTATAGTTACTAAAAGAGACCAATAAGGAAAGCTACTGAAATATAAGGCACTGTCTACTTTAGGTCCTACAAAATAATTCAAAACACACCTCTGGACTTTACTCTTATTTGAGAAGTTCGCCTTAGGATTCAAAAGTAAAAAGTCTCCAAAATAGCCAGCAAAATGAATTGTTAGATTATTTATTAATAACATAGTATCATTCATATTAGTCTATTTTGATTAGCCTTGTACATAGGCGATGAGACATAAAACAAAGACAAAGGACAGCTGGTAACTAAGGAAACCATAAAATCAAGAAGGATTTAAGGGGAGGTTACACAATATGAGCAAGATTTCTTTAAGGAATGGGAGGAAAAGGGAAAATGGGATCTATAAGTGAAAATGCATAATAGTAATAAAGGAGGGATGGACTGAAAAACTGGCAAGTGAGCTGGTAAGACAATATGTGAAGAATTAAATTAACTGTCTTAGGGAGTTAAGGAGGCTTGCCCTTAGGGAGAGAATCAAAGGACAGACAGGAAACATAACTTATAAAGAGTCAGCGGACCCAAAATATCAGCTGAAAAATTCTGAATTATGTTTTGTTAAGAACTGGTGAATTATTTTATATATTTCTATTTATTTAACAGTCAATTAGCCAAGAACAACAAATGTGATTCCTCAACGATCCTTGAAGCAAGTCAACATGGACCTAGGAAATAGTTTATGGTTAAAAACATTTTGCATACTGAATTTTAGATTTGAACACATTCAATACACTTATAATTTCCCTGTTCTTTAAAACTGAACTTAGGTTCATTTTTAATTGACATATAAGAGCTGTGTCTAATGATGGGGGCCATGTGACATTTCAGTTGTACAGACTGTTGCACTTCAGTAAACAGACATAGCTCCTCCAACATTTATCACCTCTTCTGATAAAAAACACTAAAAATTCTTTCTTCTGGCTTTTAAACTATAGTGGTCAAGTGTGCTGTACCTGATAGTTGTTCTTAATTTGTTTAGCTCCTCTTCTGAAACCAAGTCCGTTTTATTGATGAGAATCATATCTGCCAAAGCAACTTGCCTAGAAGAGCAAAGAACAGTGTCAGAAGAAAAATGTTAAGAACTTACAAAACCATAGAAACAATATATTTAAGTCAACATTTCAATTAGTAACTAGTTTGGGTTCCATTTACTCCCAACCTATTCACTCTACAGAGTAATTTCATACATCACTTTGTAAGCTCATCCAAAAAGTATTCATTACTAACCCTATAAAGACAAGCCTACAGAGTTTTAGATCAGAGGATAATTTCTAGTTCATGGTATGGTGTGTCTGTGTGTGTGTATCTGTGTCTGTGTCTGTGTAAAAGAAAAGTATAAAATTTAGGTATCTACTATAATGGAAATAAAGATAGCCTAGCTGAAAAAAATTATAAAATTTATCATAATTTTCAAAGAAATATAAAGAAAAAGTTCACTTAACATTAAGTAGTTTGCTTTTAAAAACTATACTTCAAAAAAGATATCAAGATCTTGTATTAATACCTTTTTTATCACTATGAATATGTATTATTGCTGCAAAATAAATACACAGAAATCCCAGTTACAGAATTCAACTGATAAAATGCTGTATAATATAACAGAATATTTTTCTCAATTGTTCAGAAAATTTTAACCACTGGACTACTATTTTGTAATCCTGTTTTTAGAAATAAAAAACATAAGCAAAACTGAAAAAGAAACACTATAGAATGTATATTATAGCTCTACCTCTGTTTAAGTAATCCATGTGGCTAGAGACAGAATGCATATGTCTCCAAATATTAACAATCATAATCTTTAAATTTGAGATCTTATATTTAATATCCCATGGACTTTATAACATCCTGATATTTTCTACAATAATCATTTTGTTGAGAAAGTTACAATCATACTTAAATTCATTCTAACTTAAATCACAATTGAACAACAACACAACATTTAGGAAAGACTACAAAAAATTCAATAATATTTTCAATAATAAATTGAATTCAATAAACTTCAAGACAATAAGGAATCAGTAGTCTCCAGTCTTTATATTCTATGTTGGGATTATCTATAGCAAATCCCAGGAAGCCTCACTCATAAGCCCAGCAGCATATTTGGTTTCAAAACCTTCATCCCATTAGTGAAAATATGCCTAGGCTAAGGCAAGTACTTTAAATACTTTTAAGTCTACAAACAAAACAATTAAGAACTTAAAAGTCCTTAAAAACTGTTAAGTACAAAATCAGAAGTATTTCTGTATTTGTTCCTCTGTACTGAGTAACAGTGCTGAGTAAGGCAGTTTTTTAAGCGAGCAAATTAACTACCTTCAATTCCAAAAGGGCATGAGAATCAAATGCTCCTAAATTCATACAGACCAGTTAAATCCTATGTCCACCATTCATTTTACCCCATAACACATACGGCTTAAATAAAATGCTTGTCATGAGTCCATGATGGGCAGACAGCAATAATGTGTAGAAGGGAAAGAAACTAAACTTGCCCTATCTTTCTTTTTCTTTTGTTTTTATGTTACTTTTCTTCTATTTTCTAACTAGTTGGCAATCAATATAAATTTTAAATATGAATACCTAGTAGCTTCATTGACAAGGCCATCTGGTTTTTCTTCAGTTAAATGCTGAACAAAACAAAATTTTAAAAAATTACTATAACACAAAAATCTAATGTCAACATAAAGGATTTTATTTTAAAGCTACCTTTATTGTCTTAATGAGACTTTAAGTTCCATTACTAAATTTACAGAAGACTTTTGGTTTAGTTAGTTACTACTTAGAATTCACTTAGAAGGCCATAAGGGACTCCTCACATCCAAAAGCATGTCCTCTCAGTACTATTTACATCATGAAGACATCTATGCTAGGTTTACTAGAGGTTGTCTTTTGCAAATTCATGTTTACAACCACCTCACTCTCAACAGAGACTCCTTATCACAAGAAGAAGCTGGCTATTGAGTACTATAGACAACTAGAATATATTAACACTTCACATTTTAATGGAACTTTACAAATTATTTAAGTTTTGAAACATTCCAAGTCATTAGGCATGTTGAGCATGGGAATTATATATATTATCCTTACCCATCATAGAATACTGTACTTTTACATACCACCCCAGACTGTGTTTTACTAAAAGCATGCTTGATAGAAGTAAAGTGAACACTATTTAAAATCTTTTTATAAGGCTTTTTATGCACATACAACCAGTCTTAAGGAGAAAGCTACTTAATTGTAACATAACAGAATATGTAGAATCACCTACAAGTTACATCACATTTGTCACACTAGTTTTACAGTTCATGGGGAGGCAACTATTATAGCTTAGAACTTAAGACCCACTGATGATTATTTAATACACCTGGTTAAGATTACAGGGACACTTTTTTTCCTCTAAAAGTTTAACAAATACTATATAGGTGTGACAGAACCAAAGTCATGACCATGACATAGTTATTTCATTTTTTTAATACAATGTTATAAATTCAACTCCATACTCACTCCCCAGTTACAGAGCTCACAGAACACAGAGTTTAATGTACCAATACTTACTCGATACCAAAAAGACCAAATTTAATATTCATGCTTTCATAATTATTCATGATTTCTTACTATTAACAAATCCACCAGCATGATATACTCTGCATTTAGAGACTAAAGCTATCAGTAGGCCCTGGAACAGTCAATGAATGACTTGTAGTTAACACTCCCATTTGTTGACATAAATACAGGAATTTTGTTATTTGAAAAATGCTCTACAACATGTAGTCATAGTCTATCTACTAAAAAAATTATACATCTGTCTCTGGATGATCCTATTCAACATTCTTTAAAACTGAAATATTTTTCAAGATGCTCTACCGGAACCTGCTTCAGCTACACATCCATGGATATATCTGTACTTTGTAACATGTAAAACAGATATTAAAACTAATGATTTAAAGTCTGCCAATGTATACAACTTGATTACAAATACATGTGATAATCATAGAAGAGATAAATGCCTTGCCTATGCACATATGAAAGCTTCCTAAATATAAAAGGTAATAAATATATACTAACACATTATTTTCTGAGTATCAGCCCTACATTTCCCTTAGAAAATTCCACTTCCCAAACTAAGCTTAGCTAAAAGACTAAAACCTTGTTTGCCACTCAAAAGTTATTTGGTCATAAGTCAGACTTCAATTTATAAAATAAGAACAAAAATGTAAATTTTGATGTTTTAATCTACCTACACAGACATACAATTTAAAAGTTTTATAAAACTTAAAAGAAAGATACCAATCTCCAAAGAATTCCTCTTCTCTGCTAGAGACTATAGCTTTTATATATATTTCAAAACGGCAATAATAATTTTGGTACTAATGAACTTAACAAGCCAACATATTTAAAAGCTAAAGGTTCAAATTCCCAGTGTGACCTACAATAACTGCAGCAACAACAGAGGTGAGGTGAGGTCAACGGGTACACGTTTCTCAGGGGGAATAAATTCTGGAAATGTATTCTGGGAAGCTAATCAGCATGGCAACTGTAATTAAGACTATGGGAAGGAATACTTAAATCCACTGCGTTATTGCACCTACAAGCTAGCAAAAGCTCATAACGATGTCAATGGATGGACAGGGTTAATACTTTATTGTTCCACAATGTTTGCGCAACATATACACAGACAGACCATGACAGTAAATTGTATGCCTTAGATCTATACGATTTTTATTTGTGAGTTATGGCTCAATAAAGATGGGGGACACAAAGAAATGATTCAAAATAAATTATTACTATAGTCAGAACTTCAGGAAGAGCTACAGGAGTTCTTTTCTGCAGAAATAAAGAAAAAAGCAAGACCAAAGACAATGAATCAAAATGGTCTAAAATTTCATTATCTGAGAAAGAACTGTGCTGACCACAGTAGAAACAAATCCAATGTCATAGATGTCAGATATCAAACAAAGAAAAAGGAGAGAAATAGCAGCATGTATTTTTTTTCTGTTTTGTTTTTGTTCTTTACAAGGACTGACTGGTTAGAGATTTAATGTGGTTTAAGCTTTGAAAAAAAGATATTGCATAGTGTCAATCTATTTATTTTCCTGGTCTTTTCCAAACCAAACTGTTTTCTGACTGAATTGTTTCAACTGCTTGTGCAATACAACAGAAGACTCAAAAAGAAAACCTCTTACTTGACCTTTTAGGTGTAAACTTCATTCATTGATTCTATTGCATTAAATGCTGTCACATTTGTAGAACTAAAAAGAACAATGTCAGTGCCTAGATGTCAAGCCTTGAGAATAGTGAGCTGTCATTTTAAGTTGTCCAATTCTTTGGCCATGATTAAAAAATGAATATTTCAGATCAATGGGTGACAATCCCATTAGAGTGATAGCCTATGATATCAATTACCACTTCAGTTTCAATTTGGCTGGCCGGCCACAGGGTACCATTTCTCAGCTTTACTTGTGATGGGCTGGCTCTGTGAAGCATGACAGCCTTAAATTGCTGCCCATTATCCAACTGTCATTACTTGTACTGCCTCAGAATTCTCTGAATCACAAGCAGCTACTGAGGTCAAGCTTTGCAAGCGGAGGAATTGGACAAGTTGGCAAATTCTTTATATAAAGGCAAAGTTATTTATCTGACATATGACTTGGAAAATCTAAAGTTTCCATTATTCTGACAGTATGTCAGTTTTGTGTAGGTATATTGATTTAATAATTTAAGAGGTTTTATCAAGGTGGCAAGGGGTTAAACATATACTACATTTATATTATTCAGAACATTGCTTTCTTTTGGGGATCTTTATCATGTTAGTAAAAGATTCCATTTAATTCCTCTCTATATTCAATTATAGATATGAAACTTTCTATAAACATAAAGTGCTAGTTTAACTTTGGATACAACATGTTAAATCTATACAAAAAAGCAAATAAAATGTCCTAGCTGCTATCTTATGTACTCAAGTTTGTTAATCAACTTATAGAGAAAATTAATTCAAATATGCCTTAAAAATTTTCAAAACAAGACATTTAAATTTTTCTGGTGGTTTTGTTTTTTCTATCACCATGTGCATTTTTAAAAACTATTTTGAAAACAGTCATCAAGGTGATTTACAACTTATCTTTAAAAAGAAAACTAGTTAAGCAAGGTATGGTGACCCTCAGCTATAATCCCAACACACAGGAAAGCTAAGAAGGATTATGAGTTTGAGGACATATGAAGTTCAGGGTTGATGAACTAAACAATAGACCCTTAAAACACAAACACACATTAGAATTTTTCTGGTCAAAACTCTAATATTTGCAATCTTCCTGTTATTCCTAGTGATACTCTTATGTGAATACTTTTGCTAACTGTTGAGGTCTTTAAAGTCTGTCTCAGTTTATGAAATGAACTAAGTTCTTAAAAGCTTATTGCTGCAAAAAATAAAATACCATTTCCCAGATTTTCAAGTGAACTGAGAACATTTTTTGAAGAAACAAATGTTGCAAAAGGCTTTAGAGAATAAACTCACCTCTGTACTAGCCTCAGCCCTCTAGCCCACTACTCATAAATTTAAATTATAAGCTCTAGAACAGGATTCAAATATCTCAAATTAGGGTACTGGAAATAGGGGTAGGAAGGGCCAGTAAAGTAGACTGATAGCCATCTAGACAGACCTGATAACTTTTCATAAAACATAATTTTATTGAAGATTTGAAAGAAAGGCCAACATAAAAAATTAGATACATCAAGGGATAAAATAGTAAACTATTTTTTAAATGCTGAGTCTATACTCCCAAGAAATACTGTTTTCTGAGACAGGTTCTTACTACATAGCACAGGCCTAGAACTCACTATGTAGATCAAGCTGCCCTCTAACTCACTGACATCCCCCTGTTGCCACCTCCCAATTTCTGAGACAAAAGGCGTATGCAATCATACCCAGACTCTCTGGAATTACGACTTTGGTCCCAATCCATATGCTCAGATAGACCAGGGCTAGAGGGCGGATGCTAGGACAGAGGCAAGCTTTTCTCCAAAGCCCTTTGCAACATTTGTTTCATTAAAATTTTCCTCAGTTCACTTGAAAACCTGGGAAATACTATTTTATTTTACGCAGCAATAGCTTTTAAGATCTTAGTTCATTTTATAAACTGAGACAAACCTTAAAGACCTCAGCAGTTAGCAAAAGTATTCAGAGAAGAGTATCATTTAATAGAGAATCTCTTCTCATATGCACTAATTTTTGTTTCTTCAAAATTAAATAAATCAGTATTTTGTTTTAAGAAAAGCTAGTGTATACCTTGTGTTTCCTAACAGTTTGTAACAAAAACTAAGATCTCATATATTTTATTAGGATGCTTTTTTTTCAATAAAAACCAATAATGTGAATGGATTTTAGTGAGAAGTAACACATATCTAAACTTTATTCTATGTAACATTATAAAATATCAAAATAATTCCAATTCTTATCACAACACTCAAGCAGACTAAAATAAATACCAAGTTTAAAAGCACACAATAATGATGATGATGATGATGATGATGATGATGATAATATAGGCATACACAAAGTGCATCTTGAAAAATATTTTCCTTAAGTTTAACAGAATCAGAAAACAATACAATCAACCCTCATTTCCTATTTATTGACAATTAGCAAGTTATATTTGTTCAACTTACCTTTAGTCCATATTTTGAATCTACAACAGTTATGATACCTATAAAGCAATAAACATAATAATCACTCTTTAAAGTTATCAGTATTATATAACTATACTTGAAAACTTAAAACATCCTTCAGTTCACAAAAGCTATTCAATAAAGTATTTTTTCTCTAACCAATGTGGCAATTTAACTCAACCTCAGGAATAAGCAAATATGCTTGAAATATATACTAAATGACTAGCTGTTTCTAAGAAACTAGAAAATTTATAAAATAAAACATTTAAATTAAGTCAATAATAATATAAAAAATCTTTGTTGTTTCAAATTCAAACTAAGACAAATTCCATAATACACAGTGAAGTAAGAAAAATTATACAAGGCAGGTTATTTTTATTTTCAGTTAAAATGATGCTTTCCTAAATAGTTTAAGGAATCTGAGCTATCTTAGGATATTATATTCCTAACCTCTAATATACCTCGCTCATAAAAACAAAGCATCATAGAAAGTACCTAAGTTACAAAAGAGCAATTAGCTCAGCAATTTCTGAATATACGTCAAATCGTTTTTTAAAAATAACAGCAGAATCTGATGATGTCTATGAAATTCAACATGCTATATATATTACTTCTCAATGAAACACAGCTTAATTGATTCTTATCCTATAGTCTACATGATTGGTTTAAAAAAGGAAGGAGAGACACCAGGGGTAAGTGAATTACTAAGAAAGTAATGTCAAGCTTATAGTTTATACAGACTGACAAGAGTTAAGTAGTGTATGTTTAGAAGCATTTTTAATTCTTATTTTCAAGGAAAAATGAAAGCAGAGAAGGACAGGTCACTGTTTTCGTTGTCATCCTGACGGCCTACAAAGCACTAGCACACAATGGCAACAGAGCACACAGGCAGTCTGCAGAGTGGTCTGAAAGGAAAGCCTCAGTATAAGTCCTGAATCAGAGGTGATATCAATAGCTAACCATCTGCTATTATCGCTTTCTAGGATTTTAGAATCCCTATGAACAAAACTTGATTCATCAAAACTAAACAATTTGAAAAGAACAATGGTATATGAATTAAAACTGCAATATAAACAAAATGAGCAGAACCATAAAATAAATGACTTTAAAAGAAATTATTTTAACTTACCATCAAGATAAATATCACTCCCTAACTCAGCATCTACCCAAAACATAGACGCCACTGCACCTGAAAATACATAGTATAATAATATTCATCAAATAAAGTACTTCTTCAAATTTCAGAACACGATTTTATCTGTCTTAATGTATACCAGTGGAATTAGCTATTAAACACACACAAACTAACCCTATACTTCAATCTTCTCATGGAATTGCAATGAGAGGACGTTTTTTTCTATTTCTCTCCCTGTTTCTAAGCACAGTAAACTCTTAATACTCATCAAACACGCTCTTATTGATGCTAAAATAATTTACTCATCAATACTGTGCAAAAGTTTGGACACGATAGCTGAGTACACACAGGACTTTTTTCTCATTTTCTGTACATGACTATCATATAGTTCATAAATAATAAATCCCTCCCAAAGAAAACCAAATAAAATATATTAACTCCAAAAACACTTGCAAAGGTGATTTTCCAAAAATCACAATAAATTTTACTTGTAATCTTTAGAAAAGAAAAGAATAAAAATTACAAGTTCCCTGGTGGTACTCACTTATCATCATATACTGACTTAGTGCTGGACATAAAATTATTATTCTTAAAAATTATTTCTAAGAAAAAGTTAAAACTTGTTTTTGACAGGAACCGGCTTAACACAAGACCACATATCCTGATTAATGTGCTGCAATACAAAAAAAGGAAACTGACAGCAAGGGAAAGTATTTGATTTTTGAAAGCATTACCATCCCAGTTAGTGATGGTGCTGTCTAGAAGAATGAACACAGGGGCAAACAAGGAGAACTGAACTCATTGCACTGTCTAAAGCTGTCTACCTACTCTGACAAGATGTGGTTCCCCTAAGCATCACTCTGTGTCAACACTGAAACACCTGTCAGCTGTTTACAGTGATTACTCATGCAAGATATAGCAAGGGCCACAAGATCTAATGGTTTCCTGATACCTATTGATTTTTTCCCAAAAACTTAATAGTTTTCCAATTTGACTGAAATAGGATTTGTGAGTAACAGGAGCAGAATCAATGTCTGTCCTCTTCAAGGAAATTACTTTACCATGACAATTATTTAGCTAAGAACTGGAGAGTGTCAATCTCCTAAGTGAGAAACAACTGAATTGCCATTAAGAATTATTTCCACTCTCTTGGCTAAAAAACATAGTTTTAATTAATAAAGGAGAAAGGAGTAAATCTATTGCATCATGACACCAAACACCGATACAAAAAATTATTAATTTCTTCACTCAGCCAAATACATAGGTGTGTTAACATCATAGTTTTATAACTTTAGAACCTCACTGCTTTTTATTCAAGTAAAAGGCCTTAGGTCTTAATTCTTACCAGGATGAATTGTAAATTTGTATTACAGCTTTTATTCCAAACATCATTCCCATGTAATACAATCCTTACAGGATGCACAAGAACCATCTGTAGGGTCTTAGAAGTGGCAAAGATGATGGAATTAAGTATGATATTCTTCTCCCCAAGGAATATTAGGCAATGTCTGAAGATAATTTCAGTTGCTTCTAGGAGTATGCTACTGGCATCTAGGATGCTGTTATAATAATGTTCAAGATAGCACCCTTCACAGAAGATAATTGGAAAATCTAAAATATTATTTGTGTCAAGCCTGAGAAATTCTGAACTACATTGCAGAATCTCCCTTCGTTAAACCCTGATTAAACAAACTTTTTTAAAATTTTACATGTCAAAATTTTATCAGAACAACCAAATAGGAAAACATTGGTGTCCTAACCATAAATTTACAAGAGTAATGGCCAAAATTAGAAACAAAGGTTCTATGTGATTGTGATAGCTTGAATAAGAATGGCCCCATAGACTCATATATTTGAATGCTTGGTCCTTAGGGAGTGGTGTTAGTTAAGAGATCAGGAGGTGTCAAATTGCTGGAGAAGGTGTGGCCTTGCTGGAGTAGTATGTCAGAGGGGGGATGACATTTGGGATTTCAAAAGCTCAAGCCAGACCCTTCCTGCTGCCTTTGGATCTGGATGTAGAACCCTCAACTGCCATTATCTGCCTGCATTCTGCCATGCTCCCCACTATGAGGATAATGGACTAAACCTATGAAACTGTAACAGAGCCCCAGTTAAGTGCTTTTCTTTATAAGAGAAGCTGTGGTCAAAGTGTCTCCTCACAGCACTAGAACACTGACTGAGACAGTGAGTTACTGTGGTCTTTTCCTAACTCAATTCCCACCCCCACAAAGAGGATGGGGAAGGATAGTTTACAAAATCCTATTACTTTAACAGAAACAACTCCTCAAAAGGCAAGACACAGAACTGGAAAGCAATAAAGGGAAAAGTCAATGATAACAAATATTTCAAGACTAAATTTTTTTAATCACTGTATATTTGGGGTTATTTGCTTTGTAAGACTGAGAGCAAAAGGAATAAGAGTTCTGAGGTCTAATGATGCTCACAGCAGCAATAATGTACTACTAGGTGAGTGGAACATACCCAAGACAGCCATACTAGGTATTTGAGGGCAGAAACTAATAGCTATTTTATCTCATCTGTCTGTCTGGTCACCAATTTCCATAGCTTCCCTCTTTACATGTTCCAGTAACAACAGCTTTCAAACTGGCACTCAAGAAAAACTGTTTGGGTAAGATACTGAAGTTATTAAGAGGAATTCCTCATCAGTGCACAGAGGTGAAGGAAAGTCCTCTGACCTTCCCACACCAGGCACAAATGCATATATGTGATTACAACAGAGGAAAACAAACACAGATAAATGTCAGGAAGGGAAAGGGGTGAAGGAATTCAACAGGACAGACGAATGGCTAGGGATTCATTCTTCACAGAAACAATCTAAGGCATCAAATAAAATGTTGAGGTAGCTCTTCATAGCAAAGACCTTGAAAGCAATACAACACAAAAACAAGCTTGAACACAAGAACAGAATATAAACAGAGGATTTGTAGCACTTTAGAATCAATTTAATAGCATCATTGCTTAACCAATAAATTTATTTACAATAATAATGAACAGATAAACAAGTATGAGGGGGGATTTGTAACATAAGAGAAATGAAGATTCAGAGTAAATGTAGCTGCAAATGATATACCAGAACAATTAAAACAGGGCTAAGGGCATAGGGCATAGATTAGTAGCAGAGCACATACCTAGCATGTGTAAGGTACTAAAAACAGTAAAAAGAAAATTAGAAGCCAGTGAGATGGCCCAGCAGGATTGAATACACACTGCCAAACCTGATACCTTCAGTTCCAGGACCCACATGGTAAAGAGAGCCATCCAGCATGGTGGAGAAAGAGAGCCGAGTCCTACAGGTTGTCCTCTGAACTCCACGCTTACTTCATAGTCATTCTCATTTATTCATAGTCCTTCATTTTCTATCTTCCTCCCTCATCCCCTCTAACCAACTTCCCTTATAAATATATAAGCAAATTAATATAATTTTAAAAAGAAAATTATACTAGTTAAGTGACCAAAACAAAAGTCATTATGGAAAACTGGTCTCATTAGTATTAGAACAGAATAATTTCAAATGAAAATGTCCTTAAATGAAGCTTACAAAAAAAAAAAATGGCTAAAAATAAAACCAAGTTTCCACATTTTTACTAGACCACAATTATTTGGGACCTGGCTCTAGTGACTTTTGATGTATTATGCAAACATTTGGGACCTAATTACTTCTAAATTATTTTTTTATGTGTATGGGTGCTTTGCATGCAGATATGTCTGTACCACATATATGCTTGGGGTTCAAAGAGACCAGAAGAGGGCACTGAATTTCCTAAAACTGTAGTTACAGTTGGTTATGAGCTACCATGTGAGTTCTGGAACTGAACCTAGGTCCTCTGGAAGAATAGCCAGTGCTCTTAACTGCTAAGCCCTCTCTCCAGTCCAGGGGAGCCTAATCTTTAATGGCCAATGTTGCCCTACTCAATCTCAAGAGCATGTCTGGCACTTCACAACCACCTATAGCTCCAGTTCCAGGGGATTTAACATCCATTTCTGGCTTCTTTGGGCACTGAACAAATTTGGTACACCTACAAATCATAACTTATTCCTACCAAAAACTCCAAATCAACTGGTAAGCTTTAAATTCTATTAACAGCTTATAAGTCTCAAGCAGTATATTGATGACTCTTCTGTGATGCGAGCCAGAATGTCTCTTCCTCTAAACAACAAAAATTAAACCCAGAGTAAAGTTTTAGGGCTGGTGAAATAGCTTGACAGGTAGTGGACTTGTGTAAATGTCAAAACTAGATCCAAAATATTCACATAAAAGCTAGGTAGGCATGTTAGCTACATGTAATTTCATTATGGTGAAGTAAATAAAGAGAAGCCAGAAACAGGGAATCCCTGGAGTAAGGTGGCTGGCCAGACCAGCTAAAGTGACAAGCTCAGTTCACTGACAGACCCTACATCATCAATAATTAAGGAAAAAAGCAACTGAAGATGTGTCAACCTTGAGTCTCTGTGTGAACAGGCACACACAAGCCCACACACATTTGAACATACATACATATATGGATACACTCCACACAAACATATGTAAAAAAATACTTGTTTCAAATATTTCTCTAAGATATCAAAGAAGTATTTGTTGGTGTCTAATAATGTAATTTCTTACCAGGATCTGCTAGCCCAGTGGTCTCTAAGAGTATATAATCAAACTTGCCCTTCTTCTGCATCAGATTCTCTATAGCTCTAAGGCCACTGTCCCTGGAAAATACCAAAAACATAGTAATACACGATTACCTGAACATTTTCAAATCTAAAATATCTTAAAATGTAGTCAACAATACAACAAAAATATTCTCAAGCACACACGAAGTTAAATTCTAATAAAATGTCCAATATTTAACAAGAAGAAAATAGTTGCAAATACAGGAAGAAATGATATGTAATAAGTTAATACTTTATTAAAACAAAAAGCAAAAGATGTTATCTAACAAAAATCAGGATTTACTTTACAGCTTTATAAAAGAAAACCAGTATAAATAATAATATTTAATTTCTAGAATAGTTCAATAAGGAAAATGATTAAATTGAAATTAAAGGAATGTCACTGCATACCATTTAACTCTAGTCTGAATTAGGATACAATGTAATTTCTTTAAGGAAGAAAAAAAAAAAAAAAAGACAGCATCTAATTTGGCCTGGAACTGTTAATGTCCTGCTTCCACCTCCTAAATGCTGGCATTACAGGCTTTTATTACCTACTTTTTTATTCTTATAATACCCAAAGTAAGGCTAAGTATTGAATGTGTTGCCTTTTGGTTAAGAAAGACTTAAAAGTTGGACTCAGTGTCAAACATCTAAGACCACAAATAACGGGAGAAAGTTAATTCACTATTGTATAGAAAAATCAATAACTTATGTAGTAATTATGATAATTTATCCAACAGTTTATTTTATCAAATGATTTATCTGAGTTGCTGAAGTATGTCAGGTAATCTTCTAGGACTGATGGCAGTTTAGTAAATAGACACTGCCCATGGAAACTTGTTGTGACATAATGTTCTTTCTCTGTTTCTGTGTTCATACGAGGATTTGAACACAGGGCCACACGTATGCTAAGCAATCATGCTGCTACTTAGCTACAGTCTAGCCTTCTTTTTACTTTTCTGTCTTGTTATAAGATCTCACTTAAGTTCCCAAGGCTAGCTTTGACTAACTTGATAGCCCAGGTAGTCCGTGAATTTAGGATCCTCCTGTATCAACCTCCCAAGTAGCTAGATTACAAGTCTGTGCCAGTCTTGGCTAGTTCTTCCCTCTTTCTTATGTGCTTGTATGTATGAACATATGTGATATGCATGTGTGCACAGAGAGAACAGAAACCAATGTTGGGTACCTTTCTCATTGGCTTTCTACCTTATTTTTCTTCTGACATCTCTCACTTGTACCTGGAGCATACCAATCAGCTATCCATCCCTCCCTGACCAGGGATCTCCAGGAATCTCCCAGTCCCAGCCAACCCAGCACTGAGTAACTCACACTACCACCCCTGGCTTTCCATGCTGGTATCAGGGTTTTAAACTTAGGTCCTCAAACTTGTGTCGGAAGCACTTTACCCACAGAGACATTTCTCTTTTATGACAGTTGTTTATCTTTTATTTTAAAAAAATTGAATACCTAGATGCTGGAGAGATGGCTCAGTGTGTAAGAGCAATTGCTGATCTTCCGGAGGAACAGAGTTAAATTCATACCACCCATGTGGTGGCTTAAAACTGTCTGTAACTCTAATTTCAAGGCATACAATGCTCTCTCTGGACTCTGTGGGCACCATGCATGAATGTGATAAACAGGCATACCTACAGGCAGAATACTAGTACACATACAAAACTAAAAATTTTAAGAAATAAAAAAGAGGTTGAATACTTGAAAATAAAACTGATGATGCATTAGACTCAGAATAATATTTTATATATGAAATAAGACACTGAAAATAATTTTTAAAAATTAAGTGAAGAACATAAACATTAAATTTAGTTAAACTTATAAAGGATAATCAAAGCTGTAAATATAATCAGCAGACATCATAAGTCAGCCAACAGGCACATAGTAAAACCACTCCTTACTTTACTGAACAGCAGAGGCAACCGTTTCTAAGTTCCAGCCATTCTTCATAGAGTTCTCCACCTTGACTGATAGCTAAGGATTTCTCTACTGCACTCCCTAGAAACATAAACAGACAGTTTTATATTATGTTCACTAGCCAAAAACAAAAAAACAAACAAAAAACCCAGAGGAGGATATTCAGAAATAGAGTTCTGAACAGCAGATTATAATGCAGGAACTACAGCTTAGAACATGTATTCTTTCATAACTCTAAATCAATCAATAGAAGTTCAAATTTTCTTAACAGCTTAAAAGCCTCAAGTAGTATATTGATGACTCTTCTGTGATGTAAGCCAGAATCCCTCTTCTTTCAAACAACAAAAATCAAACCCAAAGTATTTAATTCAGTAAGTATTTATTATGTTATGCTAGATAATTTTAACTTTTCTTTCTATAAAATTTAAATAGAGCCAGGCATTTACATACCTGCAATCCCAACACTGAGGAGCCTGAGGCAGAAGGATCTGAAGTTTAAGATACAACAAGGCTCTAAAGCAAGTTCCACATCAGCCTAGGCTGAACAGTGAGACGTTATCTCAAGAATGTAAAAAACAAATAGTTGGTTCAGTGGTTAAAAGCATTTGCTGCTTGCACCAGAGTTCAGTTCCCAGAACCAAGGGAACAGTGGATGGCTCACAACTCCCTATAACTCCAGCTCCAGGGGATTCAAGGTCTAGTTATGAACTCCAAGGGCCTGCACACACAAGCACACACATGTACACAGAAATAAAAGTATTTTTTAAAAATTAAGTTAGTAGAGGCTAAAGGGAGGGCTCAGAGGATAAGAACACTTGACTTGGTCTTGCAAAGGACCTGAGTTTGACCCTCAGCACCCATGTGGCAGCAGCTCATAACTGGCTATAACTCTAGTTCCAGGGGATCTAACACTGTCTTTTGACACCAAGCATTCATGTGATATATAAACATACATGCAGACAGAACCACTTATTTACATAAAACATATTTATAAAATATTAAACAAATAATTTAAGTTCCTAGGAAACTGATAACTCTATCTCCTTCCTCCTTAGGACTTTCACTTGCCCACCTCTCTTTTTTAATAAAGAAACTACCCTGAAAATATTTTTCCTCTCATCTACTGTCAACTTTAAAAATACACTGATATACTTTTTAAACATTGGGTCTTTTATGTTCTTCTCATAAGAGATTTATGTTATTTTCTTATGAGATTGTTTTTCTTTTAATACCACACTAAATTGGTGGTTCCTGTTACAAGATTGTTCAGGATTCTAAATATGCATTAAGACTCTACTTCATTCTCACAAAGGTTTTTGGCCAAAGTATCATGTAGCCATTTAAAAGTTAAACTTTTATTCAGATTTTTTTTAAAAAAAAAAGTCTTATAGTAAGGTTTACCTGGGAAATAAATATACATGAGATGTTTTACATAAGAATGAATTTTAGATGTTTTACATACAATGTACCAATACCAGAAAAAAGTTTTAAAGAGCAAACAAAACAAAACAAAACCATGTATTTTCTATTCATGTGTTATCTGGGTGATCAGTAGAGTATTATATAATATTAAGCTATACAAAACATGAATAAAGGAAGTTCTGGAGATTTTGCAAAAGGCAAAAACCATAAAAACTACAAAATAAAGAAAAATAGCAAGAAATAAAAGTAGATATAACCAGTGTAAAATATCAGTTAATAAAAAGCTAGAAAAACACTACTAGAAATCCTTCTTTTTTTCTTTTTTGACTGAAAGCATACCTCAGAAAGGCAGAACTTTCTTAGCATAGAGGAAACCTTGCACCACAATCAACCAACCGAACTCTTTAAACATATTTTACTTATTTGTGTGTGTGTGGGGGGGGTTAATACAGATGGACTATATGTGGAGGTCAAACATTTGGAAGTTGGTTCTCACCTGCTGGAGGCAGGGTCTCTCTTTGTCTTTTGCTACTACACGCTAGATTAATAAAAATTAATCCTATTTTTCTGAAACTATTTATAGTGGCCTCATATTATAATACCATCCAATCTTATCTTTGCGCACAGAGCATCAATCCAGCAGTAGAATAAAGTGTCACAAATGTTATTGAACATAATAGATATTGAGCTTTACATACCTTCTCCAAATTCATTTAAAATCACTGCTATTTTTCTGTTATGTTGTTCTGTCAAGATGTAGTTCAGAAGTGTTGTCTTTCCAGCACCTATAAAATATATTAAAGCAATAAAATTCAGAGACTCATTTTGAGGATACAAAAAGAATATAAAATATTTTAGTGTTTCTAAGAATTTATGTGCCATTTTTTATTACTTAAAAACAGTACAAAGGATTTTATAGAAGAGATTTAAAAATCTTTGAAAACTTTGAAATTATAACATATATAATATTAGAAGTACAAATCATCTTACAAGTTGAGTCAGTTTTCTAACTTAAAATGACTAAAATAATATCTTCTTCACAACTTATACAGCAATAAAGGGTATCTAAATGTTATAGTCAATATAAGTTAATAAATTATGGCCGCTAAGAAATGTCACCTATTAAAAAAAATATATCGATTTTTTTTCATGATGCCTTAAGTAAGAATAGTTACTTCCCTAAACTTATCCAACCTATTTCAACATCCATGAACTAGCTATAAATTCATGTTGAGTATATAGCTACTTTTAGTATGCTTAAGCAATCTATTACTATAAAACTGATTGAATGAAACAGAATCCAGAGGTAATAAGTATACACAACAGACTATTCAGTAAAGAAATTCCTAAGACTATGTTAACTTTATCCAGCAGGTGGCATAACAGACCTAGTGTGTTCATCTCAAGCAGAAGAAAAACATTAATCTTGTGAACCCAAAATCCCCAAGCTCATAATGAAATGTTTTTCAAAAATTCTTTTAACTGTATAGCAGTTCAATTATTGGAATATATCATTCATTTTTATGCAGGTAGCCATTTTGGTTGTCCTCAATATTTTTCTGTCACAAGCAGTAATGCTAAAATGTTTATACACATAGTTTGCACACATCTACTAAAATTCATTTGCAAATTTTCTAGGTTATAACCAGGAGATAGTATGAGAATATCAGGATTACTAATATCTTAAATATTTTAGGTCATATTTCTTTTTAAATGTTTTTGAAGAGATGACACTTTAAAATGGTTTGGTAAGCTCAGCATGTGTAGGAGACCGATTTAAGAACACAGAACAACGAGAAACTTTTTAAAACAGGAAGTCTTGAACATAATTAGGTATAGGCCAATGAGAAAGTTGAAAGTCATGAATGTAAGAAATTTATTTGTGCTTAGTAATTAACCACATTATGAAGAAAAAGACATTGCAATATAATTCAAAAGAATCTAGCATGCACCAAATTGAAGTTTCTGTCTCCATGGAGCTTAAAAATGTTAAGTGGGGGAAGATGGTTGAGGACTTATACAGAAATTAGAAAGCTATTTTGTTGCAGGTTGATCATTCAACAGGAGACATATAAAATACTATGGAGAACTTAAGAGGGCATCTAGCCAGAATAGTTACAGGAAGAAGTATTCCAAGCAGTACCTTTAAGACAGTAGTTCTTAACCTTCCTGTCCTGACCCCTTCGGTGAGGGTCAAATGACTTTCACAGGGGTCACCAAAGAGAAGAACAGTCTACATATCAGATATTTATATCATAATTAGTTATGAAGTAGCAACAAAATAATATTATGGTGGGGGGCGGGTTAACGAGAACATGAAGAACTGTATTAAAGGGTATATAGCATAGGAAGGTTGAGAACCACTTACGAAGTAAATTCAATGTGTTGGGCCATCTGACAGGCTAGAGGGGTAGACAGAAATCAGATCACAGAAGTCCTTGAATTCCTGCTAAAGAACCTAAATTTTCATCCAAGTAGAACCCACTAAAGGATGTAACAATCAAACTAACACTGTAGTGGAAGGTACGGCTAGCACAAAGATATATTAGGAAGCAGGGAGACTCAGGACTACTGTAGTTAGGAGGAAATACTGTTAGTGTTGCAGACAGTCGGGAATCTCAGGATTTGAGAAGATATTAGTGTACAAAGTGTTGGACTCCTTAAGTATGAAAATGTTTCTAAGACATTAAAATTTATACAGAAATAAAACTGAAGGATGGAAGCCAGAGAAATAGGTAGAAAAATAAGAAAATGGAGGGGGCTAGAGGAACAGAATTCCCAGTATTTCAAAAACAAAAGGCAAAGGTGGCAAACTGTCCCCTAGGTTCGGTGAGTAACAAAGGGGTTGCATAGTTAGTCCTGACCCCAGAGCTTCAGACCATTACCTGTATTCTTCCTTTCACCTATCAGTAAGCACAAAGCAGAAAAGCAAAGGGGCAAGTCTGAAGTATTTGCTCTGCTTCTATAGAGCCTCGTCTGAATCCAAAATGTTATTCCTTTATAAAAATAAAGCCCAAATCAAATCTAGAATATCCTTGGTCTGCCTCTAGAAGGGTGTGGAGGCCCCCGTGATGGCTCAGTCGTATGTGAAGTGTGCGCCAAGCTCCAGATTGTTTGTTGCAGGGCACAGGAATGAGAGTACCACTTGATTCATATTTTCCCACAATTTTGATTTTTCCACATTTCTCGTCCCTGTCACTTATTTGTTGTTGCCCCTCTGTAATGCTTTAAAGGGATATTTGTAAACATTTCCAACAAGAAAACTGCACCATGGTCACAAATGTGTTTTCAAGTACCCCCTCTTTGTCCTCAAGAGTGGTTTGAAATACCTTACAGTGTTTTACAAGCAACTCTCGAAATGGGGAGGTGGGTAGTTTAAGACAGCAAATACATGCCACTAATGGCTGGAAGAGTTTGGTTCCTGTGACATGGAATCCACTAAGCAAGGTGTGAAGCAATCTACAGTCGGCACCTTTGTTTTTCCGTTCCTTTTTTTTTTCTTTCTTTTTTTGACCAGGGCATCCTTTAATGACAATAAACCGTTTTTGCTTTGCTTTTTTTTTTTTTTTTCAGATGAGAAAATTCAGGTGACTTCCATTATTTTCTTCATAAACTGACGAGAGATGAGCTTCACAAATATAACACAACTTATCAAAGAGGCCACAAAAGTAAAAGGTGAGTCTGGGTTTCAAAATCACCTTTCAAAATGCTAGGAGAGAGACCCCAGACCCTACCTCGGAGATTCGTCCTCGGCCAGGAAGCCAGGGTGCCTGAGGAGACACGGCAGCCCCCCGTTAATTACCTAAATACCCGGTGACAATTGTGACTGGAATCTTAATGATGAAGTCAAGATTCTCCTCTTGTTCTTGGTTGTTGGTCTCAATGGGGACCAATTCAGGACAATCCTCCGCGTACTCTTCTTCTGCCTCCACAGTTTTCACACCAGGTAACATGCTGCAGGCAGTACACCAGCACTCAGCTAAAACGCTGCCGCCAGTTGCACTTCCGCTACAAAATTCAGTCGGCGCAGGACTGATGACGTCACCACAACGCGTCGCGTAGCATGACTCTAAGGAAGCAACCCGCCCTCCAGCTACGCCACCATGGAAACTAGACACGCCTTCCGGGGAGGCACGCCCCTACGCAGAGATAGACACGCCCCACGAACAATGGACACGCTTCTTAAAGAACGGAACACACCCCCGGGTGTGAGGCACGCTCTAGGGGCGTGTCCTCTGAGAGTGAGCCAAACTGCACTTTGTTCCTAGGACGCTAGGAGCTCCCTTCTCTTGAAGTTGTAATGGACCCCAAGCAGTTAGCTACTGTCTGTTGTTAGGGCTGAGGCAACGCTGTTAGGGCGTGGGCAGCTTCACCACAGGACAGACTTTCTCAAGCTGACGGTCTTTTATTCTCATGAAGTCCATCTTTTTCATTTTTCATTCACATGGAAAGAGTGATTATGGAGTCATGCTATAAATTGTAATTTTTCTACAATTATAATTATGTACTATAGCTATCTCATCTTTTACAATGTAATAATTAGTTTTATTTAGTTTCCTTTCTCATTCACTTGCATCTGTTGATTCACAATAATCTCATTAGTCTCTGGACTCCTTTGTATTTGTCGATAGTGGACAGTTCCCCTAACTCAAAACCATTAACTTCATCTCTTCTCCAGCCTAGAATACTAACCACAATCATGAATCTGTTTGGGAATGCTGAACATTCCTTTATGTGTTTGTTATAGTTTGTTCTTATACACATGCACATAAATAATGTTGACCATTGTTTGCTTTTCAATTTCATAAAAAAGAATACCATTCAATGTATAATCTCTTGGGGTTAGCTGGATTTCCAGCTTCACTACTGAATTTCCTGTCAATTGTTTTCAGGTGTTGCTGTTTTGTTTCATTTTGAGACATTCATGCATTTTCTCAAAAACATAAGATATCCTATTGCTGTTGTGTCAGCATTAGCAGACATTAATCTTTTGCCAATTAAATACAAAATAGTACCTCAATGTGACCCATCAGTTGCATTTTCTTGGATTTGAACAAGACTGAGCATCTTTTTATGTGTTTTGACCACATTGAATTTCAGGCCTTAAGAGGGGCTAGAAAGACTACTGTGTGGGCATCAGATCCCATCACAGATGGTTGTGAGCCAGTCAGTGCTCTTAAACGCGGAGCCATCTCTCTAGCCCCTCAAAACGAGGTTTTAACCAGTTATATGCATTGGGTGTTCAATGTACTCCAAACACCCATCAACTGATAGACAAACGAAACGTGATATATCCAGACCGGGAAAATGAATTGGTGGGAAACAGGTAAAAAGTACAGATGACCTGCTACTAGGGAAACATATCTCAAAGACATGCTAAAATTCACTGCCACTCAAAAAGACTATACATATTATATAGTATGTCCACGACAGGCAAATCTGGAGATACAGAAAACAGGACAGTGACTCCTAAAGACTAGGGGGTTAATAGTCCCTGCTAGTAGGCACCATGTGTTTTTATAGTAATAAAAACGATCTAACCTTAATTATCATTATGGTAGAAGAACTCTGAATCCATCGAAAAACATCAAATTGTGCACACTAAATTAGTCAGTTATATCTTACACTTACTTTTATCTAACTACTATTTTAGATAAAGGCAATCATGTGCTCAGATCTTATGCCAGGTTTCTTTTGTTTGTTTGTTTGTTTGTTTTGTTTTTCACCGAGAATTGATCATTTTAGCAGTTGAAAGTTCTAACCTCAGGTGCAAACATAAGGCTTATAACTTGATAAAACTATTCCGTTAGTCTTTTCAAATATTCCTTTCCAATGAAATGATTATCCAGTGAATTTATGGATTTGTCATTTTCTTTTCTCACTTTAATAACTAAGCGGAATTTCAGAAAAGCAGGCTTTTCTTTCTTTATTTCGTTATTTCCTTATTTTTAAATTTGTTCGCTTTTCATCGCTGTCCCCACTCCTGGTGCCCTCCTCCCACAGTCCTCCCTCCCCCACATTCCCTCTCCCCTTCTCCTTTGAGAGAGTGAACACCTCCCCACCCCACCCCCACCCCTGGGTATCTCCCCACACCCTGGCACATTAAGTCTCTGCAGGGCTTCGGTGCCTCTTTATCCTGCTGAGGCCAGACAAGGCAGCCCAGCTAGTGGAACATATCCCACAAACAGGCAACAGCTATTGGGATAGCCCCGCTCCAGTTGTTCAGGACACACAAGAAGACCGAGCTATACATGGAGGAGCCAGGCTTCGATTGGTAGTTCTGCCCCAAGGGTCCCGGTTAGTTGAATCAGTTGGTCTTCCTATGGAGTTCCTATCCCCTTCGGTGTAGCAACTCCTGCCCTAGTCTTCCATAAGAGTCCTCACTTTCCATTCACTGATTAGCCGTGAGTCTCTGCATCTGTGTGCGTCAGCTTCTGGGTGGAGCCTCTCAAAGGACAGTGGCGCTAGGCTGCAGGCCTAGCAGCATATCATCAATAGTGTTAGGGATTGGTGCTTGCCTGTGGGATGGGTCTCTAGTTGGACCAGGTACTGCTTGGTCATTCCCTCAGTCTCTGTTCCATCCTCCATCCCTGCATTTATCCTTGTGGGTAGGATAAATTTGGGGTAGAAATTTTTGTGGGTGGATCGGTGTCCCTATGGCACCACTGGGGTTCCTGCCTGACTACAAGAGGTGGCCTCTTCAGATTCCATATCCCCACTGCGGTGAGTCGAAGTTAAGGTCATCCCTATAGATTGGGAGTCTCCCCATCCCAGGTCTCTAGAACATCCTTAAGACGTGCCCCCCACCCCCACACACACCAGTTGCAGATTTTCATTCATCCTCATGGCCATCTGGCCATCTCTCCTGTCCCTCCCCAAATCTGATCCTGCACCCTTCCCATCCCCCTACTCCTCCCTGTCCCATCCAGTTCCCTCCCTCCATCTGTCTCCTACAACTATTTTATTCTCCCTTCTAAGTGATATTCAAGCATCCTTGCTTGGGCCTCCCTTCTGTTTAGCTTCTCTGGGTCTGTGGAGTGTAGCATGGGTATCCCGTGCTTTATGGCTAATATCTACTTATAAATGAGTACATGCTATGTTTGTGCTCCTGGGTCTGGGTTACCTCACTCGGGATGATCGTCTCAAGTTTAATCCATTTGCCTACAAAATTCATGACGTCTTTGTTTTTAATAGCTGAATAGGATAACATTGTGTAGATGAACCAAAATTTCTTCACCCATTCTTCAGTTGAGGGATATCTTGGTTGTTTCCAGTGACTGGCTATTAAGAATAGAGCTGAAGAGGAAGGTTTTAATCTATTAGATCTAATATTTAGAGCCTCAGAAACTAAATCTAATTTTTTTCTACATCTTTATTCTAGCTTAACAGAAAATTTAGCCATTTTTCTAAGTGAGCCTTTGATATTATTGATTAATTGAAAAAAAAATGTCTTTTAAAGTAAGTAAAAACAATTCCTGTATATAATATGGTAGAGTGTATCACAGTTATTAACATCTTAAAATTCCCTCCACAATCAGCTTTCTTATTCTATTTAATGTAAATGAATTTATGGTAAAAGAGTATTAACAGCAATAATTACAATGTGTGTAGTCCTTAATATCTAATGGATATCACTTTAAGCATATTAAGTATATTTAACTCTAAGGTAAATACTGCTTGTATGCCCACTCCATAGACAGGAAACTAACCTAAGGACATCAAGTATTATGCTCAAGGTCATAAAGCAGTGAGCCGCAGCTCTGTGGCTCACTCCAATTCCACCTGACCAGAAATTTCATGTTCTTCCAACCCAGGGATCTGAAAGCTTTAGAAACAAAATATAAACCAGAAAATAAAGCTTTTAGGCTTTACAGGCCCAAAAATCAAATTTGGGGAGAATTTGATATATAAAGAAGGGAGATTTCTGCTACCTTAAAGATTCAGATTTCAGTTTATTAAAAACTGTGAAAACATTAATAACTTTGCAGTCCATTCAAAAACAAAGAGGTAGCAGGCTAGTTTATCAACTCCTGAAATATTTTCTTACACTGCAGCAAACACAGTTTAGCTGAAAGAACTCCTTACTATATTAAGTTTGCATTCCAAATCACTCAGTATGCCATCAGCATGCCAGCCAACTCTTGCTGTGCCACTTCCGGAGCATCACAATGACTGAGCCTCCTAACCTTCAGAAGAGGGGCTGAAGCTCAGAAGTGACTCCTGCCCTGCTGGGAAGAGACCTCAGTAAGTGATCTTTGCATGGCAGGATCCCTGCTACTGAGGAACAAAACAGGTAAGTTCCCTGGGAGTCTAGGTTCTAGCAGCTCAGCTTTGGGACAGTCACCCTCCTTTATCAAAATCCTTGGGCGTATTTCCCTGTCACTGCCCACTGTCCCAGTAGTTTTTGTTTGTTTGTTTGTTTGTTTGTTTTTCTTCCTTGGATATCCTTCTCCATGAGAAAAGGTAAGTGCTGTGACCATATCTAAATCTAAGGAGAAAGAATGCCCATGCTAACTTTTTTTTTTCTCACCTTTTTTTTTTTTTTTCAACTTCCTACATAGGCGTGACCATGGCCAGCAATAGCTCCTGGCTTAGAGAAAAGGAAACTGAGAGTTTCACAATTAGTCCACTTCTTCTTATTTAGCAAATAAAACTAACAAAATATTTTATAAATATTTTTATGTTGACCAGTTTGTTTGCATCAGGAAGGCCTCAGAGTATTGGCAGGTCTTCTTGTGAGTGCTTCGGTTAAAGCTGACTATTGGAACTCAGTGCTTGATTATCTCGTGTTAAAATACACAGCCTCCTATGTTAAAATATGTCTCCTCACTAGAATATTGAAAGTGGCCAGCAGATGAAATTAGTACTTTTCCATGTTTTGAGGGGTATAGTTTTCAATTCCAAGGCTGTTGGCAATACTTTTAAATTTGTGGTAATTGAATAATGTTGTTATTAATAAGGCTTAGCTTACACACCAGTCACTTATAAAAGCCAGCTTCCTACACATTGAAAGGCAAAACCAGACACTAAGGAAAGCCTGCAGGCAGACTAGATAGAGAGTTGCACTATTGTCTGTAAAATCTAGTATTAAGCAAGGAACTGTGCTGAGCATGACAAAAGAATGTGAAGTAATTTATGTTGCAATTGCTTAGGGAGATAGTTTAAGCAATATCTTCTTATCAATAAAAATTTGAAACTAACATTTGTGGCTTTACATTTTACTGTCTAACATTTATAGTTTTAAGGAAGTATACTCCAAACACATGGAGTATTTCTTAAATGTAAATATAAGGTCACTATTTCTTAAATGTAAATAAAAACACAGAAATGAATGAGACCTCTCCACCTCTTCTCCTCATGCTCCTCTCTCTCTCCCTTAAAGAATGTCCAATTCACTTAGCAAAGACTGTGCTACCTGACTTGGAGACCGGTGTCTTCTGATTCCTTTAACTCCCTGTGAGTTCCTAGCTGTCTTGGTTTCTCCGTGGTGTTATTACAGAACACGAGACAGGGGACCTTGCATGTGAGAGAAAAAATTTCTTCATGCAGTTCTAAAGACAGTGAAGTCCATGATCAAGGCATGTGCAGGTTTGTTGTCTGATGAAGATATAACTTCTGTGTCCTCCAGAGAGGACTCATGCTGTGTCCTCAGCAGGCAAATGACCAGAAGCCCCCTTACATTTTTTTATGAGATCATTACTCTGATCCATGAGGTCAAACTTTGTTACTTACTCACCCTAAAGGTCTCACCTCTTAATACTCTCATGTTGGTGATTAAACTTCAACTGTATACATTTAGGGAACACATTCAGAACATAGCAGCCACCAAAATTGTACTGAAAGAGAAAGATGAATAAAATTTTCCTAAGACTAATGTACTTCCTTTTATTAACTTAACATTTCCTTCAGCCCGTGAGTGTCACTGTGGACTACTCCAAATTCATAGCAACAAAGATTTTTTCAAGCCACTTCCTTCTAATTAATATCTAATGGATATCACTTTAAGCATATTAAGTATATTTAACTCTAAGGTAAATACTGCTTGTATGCCCACTTCATAGACAGGAAACTAAACTAAGGACATCAAGTATCATGCTCAAGGTCATAAAGCAGTGAGCAGCAGCTCTGTGGCTCACTCCAATTCCACCTGACCAGAAATTTCATGTTCTTCCAACCCAGGGATCTGAAAGCTTTAGAAACAAAATATAAACCAGAAAATAAAGCTTTTAGGCTTTACAGGCCCAAAAGTCAAATAAAAATCTCCCCAAAATCAGGAAAATTCAATTATATACATTATATTTTCCTACATCTTAACTATATTGTTTCAGTGGTACAAAGACTATATGAACTAACTGGAGAGTTCCTGAGTTAAAAAATTTATTATTCCTCCTCCCCTTCTTTACTTAAAAAAAGAATGGTTGAGACTTTCACTTACGAGTACACTGTATTTACATTATTCCAAGATCTCCTTCTCCCTCTCCAACTCCTCCAGTCTCCCCTTCCTCAAATTTATGACCTCTCGTTTTATAATTTGTATTGGTGTGTGTTTGTGTGTGTGTGTGTGTGTGTGTGTGTGTGTGTGTGTGTGAGCATGTGTGCTCTAAGAACCAAATTGAGTCTTATCTATCTGAGGCTCCTATGAATGAGATGAGAGATCAGAGAGATCAGGGATCAATGCGAAAGCAAAAGGTTTATTAGTCCAGTGCACTGGGATGGCCTACATCCAGAGGAGAGGCAACCCTGAACCCTCCAACAGTATAGTTTTTATATACTTAGTTATAAGCTGGATTGACTTAGGAAAATGGCAGTGGCTAGTTCTCTGCTAGGGCCTATGACAACTCTGGCCAAAAGGTCTTGGCTAGGTTTACAGTCCCAGGTATAAATTCTGTCATAGTTTGCCATCTATTGCTGTGATAAACACCATGAACAAAAGCCACTTGGGGAGGAAAGAATTTATTTTACAGCTTAGACTCTATTGTGAAGGGAAGTCAGGGTAAGAACTTAAGGCAATAATGTGGGGCAGGGCCTAAAACAGATCATGGTGGAATGCTGATTACTGTATATTCTTCATGGCTCCCTCTGCTTGCTTCTTTTTTTAACACCTAGGAACATCAGCTCAGGGGTGGCAAGTACCACAGTAGGCTGAGCCCTTCCACATCAATTAAGAAAACATCTCTGGGACTTGCCTAAGGCTAATCTGCTGGAGGCATTTTCTAAATTGAAATTCCTTCTTTGCACGTGACCTGGGACTAAGTCAAAATGACAAAGAATTAACCAGCACAATTCACTCCTAATGAGCTAGCTGTAGGTCCAGTCTGAAAGCTGTTGGTTATCACCAAGATAAAAGTGCCACCATTGCGCTACACTAATCATTGTTCTGATTCCTGGGTTTTACAGCTGCATAAGTCCATTGGTAACATCTCTACCTTGGCAGCATCTTCTGACGCTATGAGAGCTAGCCTTCAAGCAAGAAGCTTCCAAGTCAGCTTGGTTCCTCCAAGTCCTGTGTCTGAAGCAAGTGGTATCTTCAGCAATAACAAGGTCTTACCTTCAAGTTCTTCGAGGTAAGCAAAGACCATGGCAATTAGCTTATATTGTTTGGGGGACCTTTGGATCCCCCTGACTGACAATTGACAACATGAAGAGTGATGTCTCTTGCCTGGCGCTTGGACTTTTGATAGTCTCTAACTCTTGGGGAGCATTATCACCCCATGTGGGGTAATTCCATATAAATTTTACACACACACACACACACACACACACACACACACACACACACGCACATTGTGTGTATCTTAAGTGATCTTACAAAGTAACTTGTTTCCCTATGGCTTTTTCAAACGTTCCCAGTGCAGTTCATCTCTCTCTTTCTCTCCCTTTGCATACCCGCCCTCACCAGTTAAACTTGCTCTGTTTTCCTCTCCCCCCCCAACGCCCTTAGCACTAATGTCCTATTAAACCCTGCTCCAGAGCTTCCCCTATCCCACAGCCTTCCATGGTCCCCAGTTTACTTTTCTAGGTTCTGTAGTTACTCCAGGTCATATACTCTGAAGACTTACAAAGAAGAGAAACCATGAAAGCACTCTATACCCAACTATGGAGACACTTGGCTGCCCATGCTCATTGATGCTCTATTCACAACAGCTAGGCAATGGAAACTGCCTATGATTGGTGAATGGATAGTAAAAATATGGCACACAGTGGGATTCTATGAATCTATAAAGAAGAGTAAGACTTGAAGGTAAGAAGTAGATGGAACAGGAAAATATTATACTGGGTGAGGTAATCCAGATCCAGAAAGACAGGTTCTTAATATTATCTCTTCTTTACTTCTAAACCCCAAAGGTTAAACTTATGTGGATGTCTCCCAGAAATGAAGACCGCCCACCCCAGTCTCCTCTGCTGTTATATGTGTCCAAGTGAGAAAAATTCTGGCTATGCGGCATAGCATATATGGCATGTGGCAGCTACTTGGAACCAAGCATCTTTCTTCATTTCTCCTTTCGCCCTCTAGGATGTGGGAGTGATGGTTGCAGCACATCCTGCTTACTGATGATGAGAGCTACACACAGGAGGAAGTGGAACAGGGACTTAGAAACAGTCCCTACTGTGGTCAGTGCCTCCTGAGGACTGCACTAAACCACACAAGAGGATAATAGAAATGGCATGTTGTTTAGAGTTCTGTTTATGCTTCTGAAACTAGCCGTGGCCAATATGAGGTTTTTATTTGGTTAGCTGTCTTTAGAGTAGCACGTATAACCCCTTGATAAAATGTGTGAAGAAAACATCAGTCTCCAGCACCACTGTTAGTCTCTTTTCTGCCACTGATACTGAAAATCCAGTGCAAGCATCTTGATGGATGCCAATACAGTTTAAATATGTGACCTATAGCTTTGCTGCTGTACATTAAGCATTTAATATGTGTCTATGGCTTTTGGGGTTTCTTAAAGATTTGCTTATTTATATGAGTACACTATAGCTGTCTTCAGACATACCAGAGGAAGGCATTGGATCCCATTACAGATAGTTGTGAGTCACCATGTGGCATGTGGTTGTTAGGAATTGAACTCAGGATCTCTGGAAGAGTGGTCAGTGTTCTTAGCTGCAAAGCCATCTCTCCAACCACCATGTATCTTTTTGTTTATAACTTAAATAATAATGGGTAGGCTTTGTTCTTGAACCTTATTTCCTCACATGAAAATATGCACTGTTAATGCTTTCTTCTCATAAAAATGAGGCTTATGTCCATGGATACTATAGTGGTGCAAACATTACATGGTTAACCAACGCCTTTATGATTAGATTTAAGACCTACTCCATAGAAGAAAACACATGCTCCCTTCAATAAATCTGACCAAGAATTTACTACAAATTTCTAAATGAAATAGCTAAATAAGTTTGACTCACCTTTGAGTAAGACTTTGCTTTGTATTGTAAAAGTTGCTAGAACCAACTTTAATTTTAGCAGCCCCTAAAGAAAAAAAGGGTGGGGCAGAAAGATCTCAGATGAAACACTCATTGTTTTGGGGAGATGGAGATTGAACACAATGCTTCATGCTTGTTAATAAATACTCTGTCACTGAACTTCAACCCCAGCCCCAAAGCATTCCTACCCTGTATACTATAGCATAAGACTAATTTATTCAACATGCATTTTGTAGTTTTATGGTCATTCCATGATTTAAAGTGAGATTAAATAAAACTCCAAAGTGAGTGGTTGACTTGTCCTTTCTCAATAAACATCGTTGAGGAAACAACCTAATGCATCATAACCGAAACAGAGTATACATTCAACAAACCTATCAGCAGAGCTAGAGTGCCCACCTAGACCTTAGCCCCATCTGGATAGTGCTCTTTGTTTATAGTATGTCTGAGGCCTCCAGAATGTATACACTCAGCCTTCTCTGGGAGGGGTTTACACTAGCATCAGGCTTTGCTCAAATGCTCTTGGGTGAGAGACTCTGTTTTTCCAGCCTTTGCATTAAAGATGCAAATTTAGAGATCAATTATAATTTCTTTTAATATTGAGCAAAACCAAATCTAAATGTTAGCTTTGAAACTCAAGATGGAGAGCAGGCCCTGCATCTCACCTGAGCAGCGAATAGAGCTGGCCCTGGATGTGATGGTTGTAGTGAGTCCAGGAGAGCCAGCCCTGCCTCTTGTTGGCTGGGTGGTGGTGTGGACAGAGGAGAGCTGCCCTCATCCTCTCCCTCTGCCCTTGCCACCTATGGTATGTCAGAGAGCTGGCACTGGGGTTATGAGAGTGGGAGAACTAACCCTGTCCCTCACTGGCTGTAATACCCGGGGGAGTGAACCCTGCACCTGGGTAGCAGGATAGAGCTGGCTCTGGTTGCAGGGGTGGTGGGTGAGGGGTGGGGTGAGGGGTAGGGAAGAAGGTACATGGATTTGGGAAGGAGGTTTGTAGGGAAATTGCTGGTGGGCCAACTATGAGGGCATGAAAACTAGAGAGCAAAGCAGTCAGTCAGATACCTCTTAGGCCCAGATCCAGGACTTTGAATTGGCCCACACCATCTATGAGCTGCTGGAAGGAGTAAAAGGGCCAGTCATGCAGAATCAAAGCTGCAGGATCTTCATGACACAGGGCAATAACAGAATATCTGAGAAGAGTCCCAGTGAAGATCCAGTACTAGATAGAGTACTAGAACTCAGAGATCTCCTTGTCTCCTGGGAGATCTCTGAGTTCAAAGCCAGTAAGGTACAGAGCAAGTTCCAGGTAAAGAAAAGCTTAAGTCTAGGTGAACCCAGGCATGGTCACACACACCTTTAATGCCAGCATTCAGAAGACAGAGCTGTGCAGATCTCTGAGTTCAGATCAATCTACAGAGAAAGTTCTAGAATACCCAAACTTAGCCAATAAAGAAGTTGAAAATCAGAGAGCTGGTGACAATGTCATAGAACAAAGGGGAGGGGGCACGTTCCTGCTCCAGCAAGCAGTAGAACATAGCAGCTTTGGCCATGTGGCTCTGGATTTAGAATCAAGATTAGGGGGGACTACTGGGACAATTGACACTAGTTAGCTGGAGTTAAGAAATTAGTTGTGATTAAGAAGAGATCAGCAACCCTGAGGGGAAATTTGTAAAATGTTTTCTGAGAGTCAAGTGTTCCAGAGATACCCAAGGTTGTACCTCGTGCTGCAACTGGACTTGGTAATATGTAAGATATGTAGGTAATACTGGTTTTGAAGATATGAAGGGGTCACAAAGAACAGCTGAGTAGTGGCACTGTGAGAGACCAGGGAAGGGCACTGGTGAAGGTGCAGCCTCAGTTGTAGTTGAAGGCCCAGAGCTGAAGGGGTCATGTAAAGAAGTTGAGGCTCGGCATCATAAACAGTGCCTATGAGAGGCTATTGGTGAACCCTAGTTTCAGTGTAAAAACCCAGTGTATTAGAGATGCCAGTACCATGGGATGGTCACCAAGAACAACAGCAACAGTGGAGTGGAGTCAACCAAGCTATGAAGTTGAAGTTTACTTGGAGACCCCAAGATATTCAAGATACCAGAACTGTGGGATACCTGCTGAGGAAAGGTGCTAACAAGCAGTGGAACCAGCTCAGGAGGAAGAAATTTGTTAATGCTGAATTCCAGATCTGCTAACAACAGTTGACAAGGATGAAATGAGTTGAATATCTGAAGAGCACTTTGACATCAGACATGGAGACAAGGAGATGTAGAGTTTACAGTTTATCCAGCTGGTTTTGGTCTTGCTTTGGTTCAGTATTTCCTCACTATGACATTTGCAATGGTAATGTTCATCCTTAGTGTTGGAGATATGTATTCTGCATTTTAATCTTGATTTTTATAGAGAATTACAGTTAAGTGACTGGATGAATATAAGAAGAGACTTTGAGCATTGGACTTTTAATGTTGTTAAAACTGTTATAGACTATGGGGTCTTTTGAAGTTGAACTAAATATATTTTGTATTATGCTATGACTAGGTATGGTCCCATAGACTCATGTGTTTGAACAAGCCTATGAGGTTCAGGCAGTGGTACTGTTAGGAGGTATGGTCTTGTTAGAGTAGGTGTGGCCTTGGTGGAGGAAGTATGTCATTGTGGGTGTGACTTTGAGACCCTCCTCCTATCTGCCTGGAAGTCAGTCTTTCTCTAGCAGTTTTTAGGTCAAGATGTAGAACTCTTAGCTCCTCCTGTGCCATCTTACCTGAACACTGCCACGCTCCCACCTTAATAATAATGGACTGAACCTCAGAACCTGTAAGATAGCCCCAATTAAATGTTGTCCTTTATAGGAGTTGCTTTGGTCATGGCATCTCTTCACAGCAGTAGAAACCCTAACCAAGACAGAAGTTGGTACCAGGAATGGGGTTTGAACCCATGCAGACATATGTCCATTGGATTGCAATGAATATTTGCAAGCAAAGAAGTGTAAAATTGTGGGACATATTATGACACACCGCAGCTTCTACAAGGAGTTTTTCTTTCTCTCTGTTGGGTAGGAGGTGGCAGGGGTGGAGAGTGACTTTAAGGGGAGGGGGAGATGAGTGGGACTGGAATGCATGTTGTGAAATTCACAAAGAACCAATATAAAGTTAGAAGAAAAAAAAACCCAAGATTGTTTTTAAAAGATGTAGTGTTGCCCCAGGAAATAATGAGGATTGAGTATTGCATTAAATTAAAAGGTTCTTCACAGCTAAAGATAGAGCAGAATGAAGAGATACCTCACAGACTAGAAAAAAAAAAACATTACCTACTATTTATCTGATGGGACTGTTATACAGAAAATATAAGTAATTAAAAGATAAACACTGAAAGAATAATCCAAACAATGAACAGGCAAAAGAACTGAAAAGCTCTTACAGAAAAAGAAATGACCAGAAAAATAAACGAAAATACAACTCAAAACTACCTTGAGATTGCATCTCATTCAAGTTAGAATAACTATCATGAAGAAAGGAAAATCAAACACAGGCAAGATTGGAAAGGCATGGGGAATTATACTTTTACATGGTTTGTAGGAATGTAAATTACTGATGAAATGGAAATCAGTGTGAAAACTGCTCAAAAACAAACAAAAAGCAAAAGAACTACTACATGATCTATCTATAGTACTTTTGGGCATATGTCTGAAGGAATCCAAGTCAGCATGCACAAAGTTACATGCACCTCCAGGTTTATTTTGGCCAGTTTACAGAAGCCAAAAAATGGAATGAGCCTAGGCACATACCAACAGACAAAGATTTTTACATAAAGTAATCTAAACACAGTGGAGTTTTATTTAGCCATAATAAGAACAAAATAGCCATTTTTCACAACAATGGATGGAACTGGAGATCCGCGGTGCAAAGCAAAATAAGGCAGACCCTAGGAGTCCTGTGACAGATACCCTCAAAGAGTCAGAAAGAAAACAAAAGAACATGAAAGTACAAGAGAGCAAGGGAGAGTGGGGCAGAAGATGAGGGGATAGGGTCCAAGGGAGAGTGGGGGAGAGATGGGGAGAGAGGGAGAGTGGGGGAGGGGATGAGGAGAGAGGGAGAGTGGGGGAGGGGATGAGGAGAGAGGGATAGTGGGAGAGGGGATGAGGAGAGAGGAAGAGTGGGGGAGGGAATGAGGAGAATAGGGGAAAGAACAGGGCAAAGGGGTACATAATGGGTGTGTGTTTGGATATGATCAAAATACATTATAGCTTGTATGAAAATGTCAAGGCCATTATTTCATATAATCAGAATGTGCTAAAGCAAAGAAGGGCACTAGAAGAATTTGGGGACTGTCTACCTCTTGATTGTATTGTTTGTTAGATGCATGAATTTGCCAGCAGTCATGGATCAATATACAAAAAAATTATATATTCTAAAATATATAGTATACATATACATATATACACACACTGCAGTTTATTAAATTGTTGTAAAAAAGTGAATGATGACATATTTTTAGTACAATCATGAAAGCACTGGAGTATCAATATTAATATTACATAAGCTACTATTTAGAACAAAATTGTTATAAAATACTTTATATAGATTACAGGTTAATATTTTGTAAACATTAGAATAAGTAAAATCTGTTAACTCTAAAACATCTTTAAGCAGAAGGAGAAAAATGCTGCATAGAGTGCTGGGTGATTCCATTTGGAGGAAGAAAGGGAGAGAGAAGATGGGCAATATATGTATACATCCCTTGTCATTTTTCTAGGTTGTTGCTTTCAAAGCGATGGGTAGAATTTTAGTCTACAAAGTCAACATTTGCTTCTCATTATCAAACCACTGCCATTTGCCCAGCATAAAATCAAACTTTTCTTTATATTTTGACTTTTCACTTTGAGACCTTCAACCTACAAAAGTTATAATTATTTGACAGATTCTCCCGTACCCTTCATCTTTATCTCCCTGTGTTAATATCTTACAATTGCTGTACTGTTGCCAAAGGCAGGAGATCAATATTGGTAGGTTGCCATTAATTACTTTTTATATGTTATTTAAATTTTGCCATTTGTCTCAAGAAAGACCTACTTCTGTCTGGCTTTGATGACACATTTCTGAATTCCAAGTACTGAGGTTAAGTAGAAGCAGGAGGATTGTCACAAGTTCAAGACCAGCATGGCCTATATAGAGAATTCCAGGCTACCCAGGGCTATATAGTGAGACACTGTCTCAAAAATTTTTTAAAAATTAAAATTAAGAAAAATAAAAACCAGAAAAAAACAATAAATAAACAATAAGGTAAAATAAATTCCCAGTTCTGGGATTTCTGACCAGGGAAACAACCCAGGACGCCACATTACATATTACTCACTACTTCAATCTCTCTACTTCCTAACTTTAATTTCCATGACTTGACATGAACATTGGTGAATTATTCTGTAGAGTGTCTTGACTTGGGTTTGCACTGTGTTGCCTGGGATTACACATTCCTAGTGAGGACACTTCCAAGTTAATATTGCCCACTTCTCCAGGCATCACCTCAGAGATGTCCACATATCCCTAGCTACTCCTGCTGGTATGGCCCTGTGATTAAAGCACCTGCCAGCTTTCTCCACCTTCAAGTTATTGTTTCCCCACTGTGGTCAATGAGTCCCTAGTGGAGGGATTCTTTAACACTGCAAATATCTTGTGTCCCTCTCCCACCCATCTCCTCTTCAGTGCTGGCCCTTGAACTCAGAATCTTATGCATAGTAGGCAAAAGCTCTGCCACTGAGGTTATTCCAAGCCTCTTTCTGATTTTTGTTTTATTTGTTGGTCTGTCTGTCTGTATGTATGTCTGTGACTAGGTGTAGCCCAAGATGACCTTGCATTCACTATGCAGCCCGGGATAGTCTCATTCTCACAGTTCTCTTGCCTCTGCTTTGAGTGCTAGGAATTACAGGTATGCACCCCTTCAAGTATGCACCACCACTCCTAATAACTCTTGGCTTTGTTGTTTTGTTTTGAATCATACTTTAGTGAGTTACTTTATAATCCGTTCTCATTCCTTAAAAATATAGTTTTATTGATACATAATTTACCTAAGTGTCTTAGGGTTTTACTGCTGTGAACAGGCATCATGACCAAGGCAACTCTTAAGCACATTTAATTGGGGCTGGCTTACAGGTTCAGAGGCTCAGTTCATTGTCATCAAGGGGGAAGCATGGCAGCATCCAGGCAGACATGATGCAGGAGGAGCTGAGAGTTCTCATCTGAGCCTTCATCTGAAGGCTGCCAGCAGAATACTGACTTCCAGGCAGCTAAGATGAGGGTCTTAAAGCCTACACCCACAGTGACACACCTCCTCCAACATGGCCACACCTCCTAATAGTGTCACTCCCTGGGCCAAACACATACAAACCATTACACTAGTTCACATTATAAGTGCCCAACTCAATGGTTGTTAAATTCCTTCATACATCTGTGCAAGAAATCACCACAATCTAGTTTCAGAACACTTTCCTTGTGCCAAAAATCCTTTGGGGACTGGAAATATAGCTTAGCAGGTAAAGGGGATGGCAGTGTAAACCTCATGACTTGAATTGGATCCCAGAAGCTATGTAAAGACTGAAGGAGAGAACCAACTACACCAAGTTATCCTCTGTGGCACGCGCCCTCCTGCCCCTCACCCCCAACAAGATAATACATTTTTACAGTTCCTTTGTATCTGTTTCCATCTGCTCTCCACTTCAGGCCCTGGGTAACCATTAATCTGCTTTCTGTCTTATCCACATGACTTTTGTCTATCACTGTGTTATCCCATCTTTTGTGAACTTTTGACGTCAAAGACTGTCTTAGTTCGCGTCCCATTGCTGGGATAAAGACCGTGACCAAAAGCAACTTGGGCAGGACAGAGTTTATTTCAGCTTACAACTCAGGTCTTGGTGGGGGGAAGGAGGGGTGGAAATTCAAGGTAGGAACTGAAGTACAGGGCAGAGAGGAATGGTGCTTGCTGGCCCTGATATTGTGGCTTGCTCAATGCTTCCTTATACAACCCAGACCAGCAGCTACCCAGAGGTGGCACTGCTCCCGATGGGCTAGGCCCTCCCAAATCAATCATTAATCAAGAAAACGTCCCACAGACTTGCCTAATCTTACGGAGACATTTTCTTAACTGTGATTCCCTCTACAGAGGAGTCCCTACCTTATGCCAAGTCAACAAAAACAACAAAAACCAAACTAGCACAAAGACATAATCTTTGATCTCTAAAAGCACTTTGACTATGTGACTACTCCCAAACCCACCACAGACTCTTAAAGGATTTGTAGTTTGTTCCTACTCTTCCCTAGCTGGATTGGGTTAGCTCCAAGTTCGCAAGTACCTCAGATTGAGACTACAGACACTGATGAGTCCATTAAAGAAGTAACTGAGGTAACAGGAGGTCATACAGACAGTCATTAATTCAGTACTAGTGGTCTGATAAGGAGATTAAGACACAACAGCCAGAAGCAAGGGCCTTTCGAAAGACTGAGGACACAATAAAAAAGCAGCTACTTGCAAGCCAAGGACAAAGTCCCTACAAGAGACAAAAGCTCTTCACCCACTCAGGGAGGGGGAGGGGCTCTTGCCAGCTGCAGCTTGTCTGTGTTTGCAGGCAGTTGGATATCTCAGGAAGATTTTCTGATTTTCAGAATCGTAGGTTAGAATGGAGATGAGAGACTTGGGACTTTATCGAATGTTCCCGGAATTCTCCCCTCCCCACTTATAGAACTAGCCCCATGCCCACACTTGCCAAATGTTGCTCCAGAAGGAGGCTTCATGCCTTATCCAGCCTCAATCAGATTGGCAGAAGTTATAGAATCGTGTGGAGTTAAGAACCACTTTTTTTTTTTAATCTTAAAATTATGTTTTATTCAGAGAGCTCAAAATTTTCGAAGACAGTAGGATAATTTCCTAGACATTTGTTTTAAGACTAAGACACATTTTTCTTGAATTTTATTTTTTTTACAGTCTGGCCTTTATCCCCCTCCCAGTTTACCCTCTGACTGTTCTTCATCCTATACTTCCTCTCCCCCCTCCACCCCCATCTCCAAGAGGATGTCCCCACCCCCCACCCCTAAACCATCAGACCTCCTCACTCCCTGGGGCCTCAAGTCTCTAGAGGGTTAGGTGCTTCTCCTCTGACTGAGGCCAGACCAGGCAGTCCTCTGCTGTATATGTGTTGGGGCCCTCATATCAGCTGGTGTATGCTGCCTGGTTGGTGATCCAGTGTCTGAGAGATCTCTGGGGTCCAGGTTAGTAGAGACTTCTAGTCTTTCTATACGGTTGCCCTCCCTCAGCTTCTTCCCATTTTTCCCTAATTCACCACAGGAGTCCCTGGCTTCTGTCCATTGATTGGGTGCAAGTATCTGCATCGACTCTTTGAGCTGCTGTTGGGCCTCCTGGAGGACAGCCATGCTAGGCTCCTGTCAGGACGTACACCATAACATCAGTAATAGTGTCAGTCCTGGAACCTCTCCTTGAGCTGTATCCCAATTTTGGTCTGTCACTGGACTTCCTTTCCTTCAGTCTCTTCTTTATTTTTGTCCCTGCAGAAGAACCACTTCTTAAACAGACTTCGAATTCACTCCTGTCCTCCCCCTCACCTTTCTCCCCACTGCTTAAGCAGGTAAGGAGGCCTCTGATGCAACCAGATACTGAGTAGCTATTCCCAGACAGTTGAAATAATCCCTCTAGGAAGCAGAAGAGGATCCTTAAGATTTAGGAAGTAAATGACATGTATAAGGTTCATAAAGTAAGCAAACCTCAGAATTTTCTGGAAGCTTCTGAAATTTACAAGAACTCCACCCCATCCATCTCACCCCATTATATAAACTGTAACAACTGCCAGGAAGAGAAACCTCTAGCCTACCTTCCTGCAAGCTGTGTACACCTCTCCAGAGACAGTTTTGTGAACCATCGTTTAAGATAAAATGTAGCTGCCTTTGGGTTGCTGCTTCTTTAAGTGACCCTCACTCTTACTCCTGTAACCTCAACACATTCACGAGTTCATTGAGCTAGGCTTGAGGTGGAGCCATTTCTTTGGTCTGTCACAGGCAGAAGTTTGTTGACACCTGTGAGGTTCACTGATGTCAGGAGAGAAGGATCACAGTGTTAGGAGGGAGTGGGAGGTTAAAGCGAGCAGACAGAAGTAGGCACACAGGTCTACAGACAAACAAACATATGTAGGCAGGCTGGTGAAGGCAAAAAGCTAAGCTCTCTCACCCCAGGGCCAGATTTATACACAATCACACAAAGGTGGCACTCCCCCAAAAGTAGTTATGTAACAGATTGCACCAATGTTTCTTTTTGGAGGCTCCAGACATCTGGTGTCTCCGCCATTTTGTGCTGATTCCATTTTGTAGCTCCGCCATTTTGTAGCCTCCATGTCAAATGTGAGCTGACTCAGACACCCTTACTGGTTTGTCAAAACATAAGCTAGCCCTTTATGTCTTTTTGTTTTTAACATCTACCAAGGAAAAGTCATGTACTAGGCAGTTCCCATCTTTCACCAAGACATGTCTAGGGGCCATTTTTCTCAGCAATTAAATACGTTACCTCTTTATCTGTGTGACCGCTCAGTTCCACATTGCATTCTTTTTGTCTTCCCAAGTCATTCTCGTGGTGAGTTTTGACTTCAGAAACAGTTCCTTCACTTTTTTGTTTGGTTGTTTTTTAACTAGGCCTTGGCACATGCCTGTATTTAACTGACCCTGTCTTTTTAGAAGTCTGATTTACATTTGTTCAAGTAAAATAAAAGTTGGCTCAGGTCTGCTTTACAGTTTTGCCAAAGGACATCTCTGTTCTTAACATATCTGGTCAAAAATGGCTTGGGACTCACTAGGTAGCTCAGGCTGTCCTCAAAGTCATGGAGATCCTCCTGCCTCCACTTCTCAAATGCTGAGATTATAGGTATGAACCATCACAGTAGACTCATGGTACTATCTTAAAGATTAGTATTTGCTGGGGCTTTAGAATGTTCGTCCCTGTACCCCAGCTCACTTAATCCTTCCTTTCTCCTCTCTAGTCCACCCCCTAGTAAACTGTCCGTCCTGTATCACTGAACAGTTACCGTTATTTCAGTTTTTTCAAACTCCTTTCCTACCTCCATTTTTTGCCCTTCTGACACATCCCATTTTTCGGGCGATTCTATGACAGCTCAAGCATCAGTTTGGTGGCATCTATGTGCTCTTATAGCACATAAAGAGTCCTCTTTAGCTGGGTTCAGGACGTACCTTAGTTATCAGAGTGTCTGCTTAACTTGCTCAGGGCCCTGGGTTCAAACCTCAGGTTCACCTGTCCAAGCTAGATGTGGTGGCATACATCTGGAATCCCCGAATTTGGGAGGTGGAGTTTAAGATCAGCCTGAATAATACATGAGATCCCATCTTAGGGAGGGAGAGAAACAGAGAGAGGGAGAAAGAGAGAGAGAGAGACAGAGACAAAGACAGAAATGTTCTTTACCTAAACAGTAATCGCTGATCCCTTCCTGTAAACATTACCTACCTGCTGGGGATATTGAAATAGCTCAGTGGAAAAAGGTCCTTGCCACCATGCTTGAGTGAATTCCAGAAGCCACATAGTGGAAGGGAAGAACCGACTCTGGGAAGTATTCCTCTGACATTACTATGTGCCCCATGGGAACACACTAACACACACACACATACACACACACACTCACACACACATACACACATATACTCACACACTCATGCACACACTCACACACACAGACACACATACATACACACACACACTCACACACACTCTCATACACACACACTCACACACATACACACACACTCACATACTCAGACACACACATACACACACACTCACACACATACACACACACAGACACACACATACACACACACTCACACACACACACACAAATAAATGTAAAAATATTACTTGTTGGCTTATCAATCCCCTATTATAGATCATAGATGACTGAATATGCTGTAAATAGTGTTATTCTTCATGTGACGTCGGGTGCTTACTGCTTAGTATAAATAAATGCACAAACTGAGTTTTATATAAACCTGTGGCAGAGTTAATGTTATGACTTTAGGCATTTGTTGGGTTAGGATGCTATAAAGGTCCTTACTTCCTTTCATTTGTTATTCAGAACATTGCTAATAATTTACTTTACTTAAAAACAAAGCAAAACTAGGGTCCAAGTCCAGGTTCAGAGCTGTGCTAGGCCTCTGTTTTATGTCTTTAGCCTCTGATCCTTTGCATCAGGGTCTAGCCAAATAGCTCAGGTTGGCTCTGACGGCACATTATAGGCAGTCTGACCCTCACCTATTAGCTGGTGGGATTCTACATGTAAGACACCATATCCAGTTTGAACACTTTACATTTTTCTGTGGCTGGTAATTTAAGAAATGAATGCTGACATGTTTGAAAATGCTGATTTTGTTGTACAACTCTAAAATGTGAACTTTCAACTAAATTAAAACTACAAGGTTGTCTTTATTTCAGAGGATAGGCCATTATGCATCGAAACATTTCATTTTAACAGAAAACCTCATTACATAGTTATAAATGCAACAAACACACAAATACAATGCAAATAAATTTAGAAGTAAATTTCAGATTTCCAGTTGTTACTGGAAGTAGATTGCTTGCCACTTTTTGGGTTCTAGGTGATAAAACTTCTTATCAAAACTCCCATGGAAATGGATAGTCATCTGCCTCTTAGCAGAATTTATGCAGAATGTTTCTCCACGACATGGTTTTCTCTAGCTCAAACACTCTAAAACTCTAAGTCAGCCAAAATGAAACTAAAGACTGATGGGACAAAATATAAAGAACGAGGAAAAGTAACTCCCTCAAACAGCCTACCTTTGTTCATACATAGCATTTGTGTGTGTGTGTGTGTGTGTGTGTGTGTGTGTGTGTGTGTAAAAAGTTCAACTGCTTTGCTCTGACAGGCAACATATGTCATTGGAGGGCTTTGAAGATCTTCCTGTGGGTGCTGAGTGGAGTTAGGAAAGGTCTGGGGGTGTCGCAGAAAGCCTTTAAGCTACCTTGGAGAAACTCAGTCACTGATTAAATATGAGATGTCTGGGCAGATAGTCTCCTCATTGAAGCAACATTTTGAATACATTTGAGAACCACGCTGGACACAAAAGGTTTCACTTCAAAGAAAAGAGTGGCCTATGGTGTTGATGGTCAGGGCGTTCACTCTGGGGAAAACCAAGCAGGCAGACCTAAGATGTGGCTGCTTGTAGCTGCCAGTGTTCTCTTATGTAAGCAGGTTTATTAAATTCATTTATTTCTGCACACTTGCTTCTCTGATGCTACCCATGGAACAAATTTTACTCATAAATAATAGAATTAATTATGGATGGTATAATATGGCATTTGTATCCATGAGCATAACATGGACTATCTGTAATTTTGTAATAATCGGTTCTTCTCCAGAGGGACTTCTAATGTGAGGGACAGAATGTACAAACTATGACCTCTGTAAATGTGGCTTCCTGCTAGGGTACCCAAAGCTTCATTGGGGAGAGGGGTACTGAAATATAAGTTGAACCAGAATAAACAGATTTTAAGATATTTCCAAAACTGGATCACTATGTGAAGAATTTTTACTAAGGAATTTCTAACTCAGATGCCACAGATTTTATTTTTAGCATTTCATACATGAGCACTGCCCTCACTTCCGTGTCCTCCCTAATAACCCTGTCTCAAGTTCATGTCTTCCCTTTTTCTATAATCATACAAATACACAGGCACACACATACAAACACATGGACACACACAAACATGTATGCACACACAAACACATACATGCACACTGACTCCTATAAGCTTTCTGTTGTCTTTTCCTGTATGTGTCTTGGCTGAGTGTTGTGCCCCATGGGGGCATGGGAACTCCATAGTCACCTATTTTCTGTACTTGGACCAGTTGTGATTCTCTGTAATGGTCTCTGATGCAGGGGTGGGGGTGGGGCTCTTTTAACGAAGGATGTGAGGTGGGCTTATCTATAGGGATAAAGATAAGTTTTAGAATGTAGTTAGAAATTGTGCTGATCTAGTCAAGTGGCCGTAGTAGATTCTCTTCTAAGCTCAGTGGCCGCACTAGCACTAGGTAGTTGGCTACTTTAGTACCAAGAATGATTTCCCTCAGATCGAGTGGGCCTTAAGTCTGATTGTAGAGATTTAAAGCCCAGTTTTAGAACTGGGTTATTTGTTTCCCTGAAGCTTTATTTTTGAGTTCTTTATATATTCTCAATCTTACTTAATCCTCTACTAGATGTATTGTTGGCAAAACTCCTCTCCCACTCTATAGGCTCCTTCTTCACCTAGCTAATTCTTTCCTTTCCTGAACAGAATCTTATTTATTTCATTAGGTCCTATTTTTCAATTGCTGGTACTAATTTCTGAGCAAATGGAGTCCTACTGATAAAGTCCTTGTCTTGTACAATATTCCTTAGACTGTCTTCTACCCTGGTTTAGAGTTTGGGAGTTAACATCATCCACCACAATGAAGTTGGCTTTCCCAGAGATATAAGGGTGATTCAACACGCTCGAGTTGATAAGTGAAATAAATCACAGAAGTAGGCTTAAAGACAAAAAAAAAACCCCATGATCCCCTCAATAAATGAAGAAAAGGCCCATGACAAAAATCCAACATACCTTCATGATAAAAGTTCTAGAGAAATTTTTGGCTCTAGTGAGAAACATATCTCAATATAATTGTTGGGATTCTGTAAACCTCACCCCTCAAATACCTGGCAGTAGCCAGGTATGCTCTGCCCCAGTGACCTGACACTATAAAAGGGGCTGCTTGCCCCCTCCTCTATCTCTTGTTCTTGCTCTCTTGCAGCCTTGTTCTTCCACCCCTACTCCTCCTCTTCCCCTTCCCTTCCCCCCCTCCACATGCTCATATTCCTCTCTCTCTCTCTCTCTCTCTCTCTCTCTCTCTCTCTCTCTCTGCCTCGACCAACTTCTTAACTCTCCCATGACCTGAATAAACTCTATTCTGTACTATACAGTCATGCGGCTGGTCCTTCAGGGGGAAGGGATTCCCAACATAGCCCCCCCAGAGGCATCTCCCTTGTCCCCAGGCCTCACCACACCTCCATGGGCCATATGCCCCCCACTCTCTTCACCCTTTCCCTAACAATAATAAAAGCCCTGGCAAGCCCATAGCAAATGGCATCTTAAATGGAGAAAAACATGTAGCTTATTAAAATGAGGACCGAGAGAAGACTGTCCCCTACATTAGCCCCTGGCACTATCTCTATCCAACACAGTGCTTGAAGCCCTAGCTAGAGCAATAAATAAGGTAAGGAAACTCAAGAAGTATAAATAGAAAAAGGTAAATTATCTCTATTTGCAAACAATATTATTCATACAAGATTCTAGAGACACTTTCAGCAGAGTGGAAAATACAAAAACAAATTACAAAACCCAGTAGCTCTTCTCTATGCCAATAACAATGTACTGAGAAGGAAATCATGAAAACAATTTCATTCACAATAACCTCAAACTAGACACATATACATTCATACACAACCCTACAAAAAGACAAACCTTACAATAAGACTAACCAAAGACCTCTACCATGAAGATTTTAAATCTCTGAAGGAAAACAATAAAAGATGAAAAGACCTTTCATTCTCATGGATTGGTAGAATTAAGATTATGGCAACGACCACACTGAAAAACAATGTGCAGATTCATGACATTGCCACCACCTGGTAATCAACAAAGATGCCAAAAAATACAAAGGAGAGGACAGAAAGTAATATTAACAAATGGGGCTGGAAAAAATTGATGTCCACATGTAGAAGAATGAAATTAGAGCCTTACCTCTTCCTCTGTACAAAACTAGCTCCCACTAGGTCTAAGATGCCAGTGTGAAACTTCAATCTCTGGAACTTTGCAGACTCTTGGAGAGAAATGTGATTCAGGAGAGTCCACGTTCATCTTATGGGGAAATTACTGAAGAAAAGCTGCCCCTTCCTCCCTAGGCTTCTAAGACACCTTCCAGAGAGGCTAAAGTGATGACTTCTACAGCTGCCAGATGCCTGACTAGGGTCCAGGAAGCTAATGTAGCCTTGAAGGGGTGTGGATGGGGATGGGGAATCAGGGTACAGGCCTTTAGTGAAGAAGGTAGGATTGCCAGGCCAAATGAGCTTTTTTTCTGCTGGACCAGATGCGGCCCTTGTGGAGGAGATCTAGTCACAGAAAGATCCTAACTTCTGGGAACAGAAAGAGAGGCTGTAAGTAGGCTATAAGCTATCCACAGGAGTAGAAATGTAGACCAGATAAAAAGATCTGTAGGATAGAATAAGCAGTAATCTTTCAAGTAGCCTCCAAAATCCTCAAGAAAGTCAGCTTTGAATGTCCACCAGGCCCAGATAGCCCAACCACAGCAGTTCTTGGAAAGGGTTGTTATTCCTCATACTGTCTCCTCCTTCCCTACTCCTCCTCCCCTCTTCCCCTTCCCCTACTCCTCCTCCCCTCCTCCCCCTCCCCCACCCCCACCCCCAGCCTCAAGGAACTGGCCAAGGGCTATGGTGGAAGAAGGAAGTGGAGCAAAGTACAGAAAGCAGCCTTGCATTCTTCTCCATCCTGCTCCAGCCGGCCTGGAGGACAGCCTCTGGGGGCAGACTGTTGGAGCCTTGATCCCTATCTCCAGAAGGTATTCTGTCTGGTCTCCTATCCAAAGCCAGGCTTTCAACCGAGGATTTTTACCTTGGAAGGGAAGGATTATGAAAACTTTCACGTTTGTATTTGTACCCTCAGGGACTTCATTTTTTCGTTTTTATTATTTGAAGTTTGTTTTTAAGCAATGATAAAGTCCTGGAAAGAAGTATTTAGGGTCCCAGGGCAGCACAGAGATCCTCTTTGATCTGTATTTTCTGCTTCGGAGTTCTTTTCCTCAGTTTGGCCACCTGGCCTCTCAGGTAACCTATTTTGCCTGCCACTTCTACAAATTAGTCCTCTCTGTTCTAGTGAAGAAAAGAATTCAAGCCAAGTCTCTAGACAATGACATTTTTAAATGGTGGATTTGAGCCTCCACCTTTTAAAAAGATGCACGATTGTTGAGTATACATGTGAAGAATGTGTACATGGGTGGTACTGTCCAGGTGAGAAGGTTACAGATGACCACACATATAGGTCAAGTTATTGCCAGTGACCCAGAGCAGCCTAGGGTCTCCGAAGGACTCTGACACTGAAGCTCAGAGGTGGAGTGTTTTTAAAGGTAAAAATCACAATGACTTCATTGTCAGGCAGAGGTCAGGGAACCTGGTAGCATGTTTTGGCCATACATTCAGCAGAAATTTTGGTTATTCATCTGGGCCATGGTCCAGGTTGTTAGGAAAAGGATGAAGGGAGTTGGGGGGATATGGGCCATGGAGGTGCATCGAGGCCTGGGGACAAGGGAGATGCCTCTGGGGTCCTATGTTGGGAATCTCTTCCCCGCAAGGGACTGGTCACATGACTGTATAGTACAGAATAGAGTTTATTCAGGACACGGGGGAGTTAAGAGGGTAGTAGAGGCAGAGAGAGAGAAGAATAGAGGAGTAGAGGCCACCATGAGTAGGTGGAGTGGGGAAGGGAAGGAGAAGAGAAGGGGTGGGGGGTGAGAGAGCAAGAGAGAGAAGAAGAGAGAGAGAAAGAGAGAGAAGAAGAGAGAAAAGAAGAGAGAGAGGAGGGGGCAAGTAGCTCTTTTTATAGTGTCAGTTAACTTGGGTGGAGCATACCTGGCTATTGCCAGGCGACTGAGGGATGGAATATACCTGGCTGTTGCCAGGTAACTGAGGGGTGGGGTTTACAGAATCCCAACACAAGTCATAGAAAGTTCTAAACATCTGTCAAGGTGAACATGACCTTTCAGGGATTAATGGGCTAAAGAGCACTTAAGCTGACACAAAACAGAGTCTGGGTAAGACACAGGACAAGATGGCGCTACCTCAGTCACTGCACAGGCACACATGTAGAGTTCTGAGGACAAAGTGTTGGCTCTCTCCTTCCACCTTTATGCAGATCCAGAGGACCAAACTCAGGTCTCCATGCTTGGGCTCAAAACACTTTTATCCACCGAGCCATTTCATCTGCCTCGACAGGAGTTTTAACTAGAGCCTTTGAGGTGTTTTCAGTGCAGTTGAGAGTAATGGCTCTCAAACTTTGGTTTCTAACAGAGCCACCCAGGAAACTTGGAAGACGGGAGGCGAGCTCTGCCTTGTTCTACTTCACTGAATCTGGACCTGTGTTCCTCGTTACCTCTCCAGATACTCTGGGCTCCAGAAATGTTTGAGGACTTTTTCTTCTAATGAATATGGGATGGGTTCACATCATGTCTCCTCTATTCAACTCCCAAAGGTTCTCCTCTTTCTCAGTAGCAAATACATTATGAGAGTCGCAGGAACCCCACAGTTAATTGCTCTGCAGTACAACAACCGGTGTCCTGCCTGGACATTGTGAGCAAGTGGCAGGAGGAACTAAGCTGAGCTAGTCTGGCAGAGACTATCACATGTCTTGCCTTCTTCTAGAAATATCCGCCCCCCCCCTTTTTTCATAATGCTTAAATTGCTCCAGTGACAAGCAGAGGCCTAAGTTGTGGTGACACAGACAGGAAGGAAATTGGCTAATACTGAGATGGGAAAAGGCACTTCAATACTTCACAGAAAACATTGACTTAACATCGACAGACATCACAAGTCAATAAAAGGTTTAAAGATTTTGTAAATCTGCCTTGTTTCTGTCCTTCAAATGGCTGCCCAGACTAATAATTTAAAACTTAAAAATGAACATAAATCCAAAAGAACATAAGAGTGTGATAGATGTGCTGAATGAGTGGATACCGTTAAAAAAATCTGACGAGAGGGATAAATAAGGATAATGGCATATCTGCAGCAATAAAGCCCATCGCTTTCTGTTCTAACTTCCAATTTTAACAAAAAGGAAATTATTAGTCAGTAATTTGAAAACCACAACTATGAAGTACACGTGGAGAATATGCAATTCACCGAATACGCACATAAAAATGTAATTTTGGTTAAAATGCTTTTAGCCTACTAAAGTAGCAAAGATTTAAAAGAGACAATACTCCATATTAATATATCATGAGAAAACTGTTTATAACATTGCTTACAAATTGACGCAAACCAATAAAAGCCAAAATTATGTTGATAATATTTTATCTTAAACTTTTAATTCTAAAAATGTACACAGAATCAACCTCTGTTTACTTTTCACTTACATTCTCTAAGTTTTAATTAGTTTACATTGTTTTGTTTTAATGCTATAAATATGAGCGAAGACTAAGAGTAAACCGTACAAGTCATTGTACCCTTGTACAATGCTCCTTGAATCCCCATGAACGCGGTATTGTCTAAGAATAAGGATATTATTTTATGTAACTATGATATGAGCATCTTACTCAGGAAAACTTGGGTATGATACAGTATTAAATACATAGATTCACTTTGCCATATATAGACTGTGCTGAATAGCTCAATAGTTTTCTTTTTAGCAGTTTTTCCTACCCCCGTGACCCCACTCGCCCATGATTCCTGGTTGTTTCGTTTGCCCTGTGATTTTTAACTGGTGCTCGTTCCCCATCCATCCCTTTGCATCTCATGAAAATGATACTTTTAAAAAAGAAGATAAGCAATGAATGTTCCTCAATTTCATTGTGTCTGTTTCCTCGAGATTAGATTAAGGCGCATCTGGCAGGAATTTACAACTTTTGGCTTAATTAAGTTCTTCTTCTGGCATCTGGAAGGAAATAATAATAAACAGGTGAAGGACTGTTGATAAGGCTTTAACACGGACATCACAAACAACAATAAAAGCTGACCAGACCGCGTGGTGCGCACCCAGCAATGTGCTCTGCTTTGGGTCTCGGCGCTAACTTTCTCCGTCAAATGGGAGACAGAGTCTTTGTTCACAGACCACACAACTGTTCTTTCCTCCTTCCTCTTGTTCTGTCAGCTCCAGAGAATCAATAGTTCTGAGCTAAGTACGTTAGGTTACTCTCCTCCAGGGCAGAAGGCCTTCTCAGCAGCTATGAGGGGTAACTGACCCACTTTTAGCCAGTAAGCACTCTTGCCAGACTTCCTGAAGGACTTGAGAGAAAGGTGGAGCCGCCCACGGAGTCAGTCTGACTCTCTCACCTTCTGTTCTCTGTTGCTGAGTCAGAGAGACTCCAGTGATTTTGTTGTTGTTGTTTGTTTCCTTTTTCTTTTCTTTCTCAAGACAGAGTTTCTCTGTGTAGCTCTGGCTGTCCTAGAACTCACTCTGTAGCCCAGGCTGGCCTCTCAGAAATCCACCTGCCCCGGCCTCCCCAGTGTACCCCCTCACTGGTTGGCTAGAACCCTGGCTTTGATGGCACTGCTGAGTGGTGTACGCAGCTCTAGGGTATTCTTTTCTGTCTTCCAGTTAGACTTTTCCCTCTTGCTGTTGTATAGACATTGCTGATGGACACAAATAGTAGAAATAAGACCTTGTCACTTGCCATGAGGACATTGCAGTATTTAATCTTTAGAACCATTTTGTGCAAAAGATACTTATATGGGACTATTTTAGAGATGAGGAAGCTGAGTTACAGCGACATTGCATAATGTTCCGAGAGTCACACAGCCAGTGTTACAATATGATTCTACGCGGTCTCCCTAAAACTCCCTTGTCAAAGGCTTGATTTCAGCTGGTGGAACCTTTAAGGTAAAAGGAAGCAAAGTCACTGGATACACATCCTTGAAGAAGATATAGACAATATCTTTCTCCCTCCCTCCCAGCACCCCTCCCTCCCTCTAACCCTCCTGGCAACTAGAATGAGCAGCTTGCTTCTACAGACACTCCCTACCGTGATGCTCTGCTCTGCGACAGGCCCCAAAGCAATGGAGTCAGCCACTGCACACTGCAAAATGCCTTTTCCTCTCCTTAAGTTCCTATGCCTCAGGTGTTTTGTCATAGCAATGCAAAGCAGACTGACCCGGCTAGAAAAGAAGAAGCAGGGAATATCAGTCCAGGTGGTTTAAATGAAACACAGCTTTATCCTGCCTCCCCCATAAACAAAAGTGCATTTCCATAAATCATTATGTATGTCACCAACAGAAACATATTAAACATGCTTGTGAGAAAATGATTATTTTAGGTTCTTTCTTGTGCTCTATTTTATTCGTTTTCTCGTTGTATCTCAGAAACTTGAGTAAGATGTCCCTTTCAGAAGGCAGTATAATGTGATTGTCATCAGGACAGCCTTTCAGCCAAACTTCCCACGTTTGAATCCTGTTACACACAACCAATGACTAACTATGTAGTTGCCTAGACTATGCCTCCGTTTCCTTCTCTTTAAAATGGAGACACTGAGCATGCCTATTTGATGTGTTTAAATTCTGGAATTAATTGAAATACTATATTCTTTTTTGTTTGTTTATTTATTTTAGGTATGAGTACACTGTTGCTGTCTTCAGACACACCAGGAGATGGCATTGGATCCCATTACAGATGGTTGTGAGCCACCACGTGGATGCTGGGAATTGAACTCAGGACCTCTGGAAGAGCAGTCAGTGCTCTAACCACTGAGCCGTCTCTCCAGCCTGAAATACTATATTCTTGCCTGGTACACAAGGTCTACTCAACAGATACTAATCCTCTTATTTGCTCTCGTGACTGAATACGCAAGAGTGGCTAGAGGCTTTGGTTGAAAGTTTGTCTCCTCCTCTTCACTTGGTAGCTCTGCTTCCCTCCCAGCTTGGGCAGTACTTCGTGGAGGTAGATGGCCGCTGATGGCCACCCCAGCTGTAGAGTGGCTCCCTTCCCTATGTCCTCACTGGAATAAGAAAGGCAGTCTTCCATGTGGCTGCACTAAGAGCTGTGGTTTTGATCCTTCCTGATGCTCACAGGGCCTTTGGCTTAAACTCTGGGAGGCAGGGTAGACCTACTTAATACATAGGCCAAGAGAAGACAGAAAGGAAATAGTCAAGCATGAGATAGCTTTGCTATGTGCTGAAGGCGTGGAGAGGCAGGCAGGAGTTTCTCTTTTAACATTGTGAGGTTTGTAAGAAGTCAGACTAATACAAATTCATAGGATGATAATTATTTCTTCATGTAGACTTGCTGGGGACAGGGGTATCTTCAGAAGGAAATTTGTTTTTTCCAAAGGAGAATGTCAGCTGAAGCCTGGAATGGAAGTCTAGACTCTAGCCCCCCCCCCATCTCTCCCTTCCTCCCTCCCTCTCTCCCTCCCTCCCTCCTTCTTCTTCTTCTTCTTCTCTCTCTCTCTCTCTCTCTCTCTCTCTCTCTCTCTCTCTCTCTCTTTCTCTCTGCAGGAGCAGAATGAACTGGAGGAGTGGGAAGGATTTGGAGGATGGTGGGGAAACTATTCAAACAAAAGAACTAACCAAAGAATAGAATAGGAGGTTGAATCTTTCTTTGGAGAGTCAGGGATGCAGGGAGTCAGACCGAACAGTATCCCTATAGAGCAATACTAACTACTTCCTCCTCCTCCTTCTCTTCCTCCTTCTCCTCCTTCTCTTCCTCCTTCTCCTCCTTCTTCTCCCCCTTCTCCTCCTTCTTCTCCCCCTTCTCCTCCTCTTCCTTTTTCTCCTCCTTTTCCTTCTCCTCCTCCTCTTCCTCCTCCTCCTCCTTCTCCTCCTCCTCTTTCTTCTCATCCTCTTCTTCTCCTCCTCCTCTGTCTCCTCTTCCTCTCCTCCTCTTTCTCCTGCTCCCCTTCCTCCTCCTCCTTCTCTTCCTCCTTCTCCTCTCTCTCCTTCTCCTTCTCCTCCTCCTTTTTCTCCTCCTCCTTCTCCTCCTCTGGCTCCTCTTCCTCCTCCTCCTCCTTCTCTTCCTCCTCCTCCTTCTCTTCCTCCTCCTCCTTCTCTTCCTACTTCTCCTTCCCCTCCTCCTCTGTCTCCTTCTCCTCCTTCTCCTTCTATTATTATTACTAATTTGTTTACTTTACATCCCAATAGTAGTCCCCCCCCCATCTCCTCTTTACATACCAATAATAGTTTTCCCCAATATCCTCCCAGTCCCTCCCTCTCCCCTCCCCTCCCCACTATCTTCTCACACTCCCTTTCTTTTCAGAAGTGCTGGGGGGGGGGAGGCCTCCCATGAACATCCACTTACCTTGGAATACCAAGTTACAGTAGGACTAGGAACATCTCCTATTAAGGCTAGAGTGGTTAGGGAAAAGTTATCCAAAGTCCACAGAGTCAGATACAGCTCTTAGAGCAGCAGCTCTTAACCTGTGGGATGTGATCCCTTTCACAAGGGTTGCACAACAGATATCCTGCATATCAGATATTTACATTATGATTTATAACAGTAGCAAAGTTACAGTTAAGAAATAGCAATGAAATATTTTTATGGTTGGGAGTCACCACACATGAGGAATTATATTAAAGTGCCACAGCATTGGGAAGGTTGAGAATTATTGCTATAGAGCCATATGGTACTCCGGGGAGAAGCAGAAGTACCTGGACGAGGGGATCAGCACTATATGATTTTTGGAGCTATGACAGTTAATTGTGAGTGTAAACTTGTTTAGATTAAGACATACCTGTAGCAGTAGAGCTGCCCTTAGTGGTGTGGGCATGTGAGAGATGACCCTGATGGCTTCAGTCTGAGAGTGAGAGAGCCAGTCTTGCCCCTTGCCTGCAGCCACAAGCAGGAGACCTGGCCCTGCCCCTCACCTAGGCAAAGAGGGAGAGCTGGCCCTGCCCCTCACCTAGGCAAAGAGGGAGAGCTGGCCCTGCTGGTGCAGGTGGGGGAGAGGTGGCAGGGTGAACAGCATAACCACCACCCAGGCCCAAGCAAGCATCTACCCCATCTGAACTGCTGGAGCACATGAATGGGCTGGACCTGCAGATCCAAAGCTGCAGGATCTCCATCACACAGGGCAACAGCAGGATATCTGAGAGGAGCCCCAGTGAGGAACTAGTATTGATAGTATAGAAGCCAGAGGCCTGGAACCAGACCATTGACACATCGTAATGAGCATTTGCAAGTAAAGCTGGTTTGGGCAAAGGGCATATTGTGTGAAACACCAACGCTTCCACAGGGGGAACTAAGTTTTTTTTTTTTCTCTTCTTTTGTTGTTTTTATTTTTGTTTGTTTTCTTTTGCTGGGCAGGGTGCAAGGGCAGAGGCAGGGAGATAGGTGGGACTTAAGGGGCATGATATGAAATTCACAAAGAATCAATGTTTTTTTGTTTGTTTTTGCTTTAGGAAAGTCTATAGTATTAGTGAAGCACACCTTTGGGTACATCAAGGGATAATTAGCTGAAGAGAAGACCTGTCCTACTGTGGGCAGTGCCCTTCCCATTCTAGACTGAATGACAAAAGGTAAAAGGACAGCCAGCATTCTGTTTTCTGGTTCCTGATCTGCCTAGCTGTGAGTGAGGACTCTCACACTTTTACTGCCACGCCCATGAGCCAGATCCTGCATCTACACCCTCTTCACTAGGATGGGCTGTCCCCTCCAACCGAGGGCCAAAATAAACCTTCTTCCATAAAGCTGCTTCTTCTCAGTTATTGGTCACAGTGGTGAGGATTGCAGCTAATGCATGAGTATTGTCTAAAGTATTTCTCAACCAATACACATTCCTTCATTAGCATCAGTGTTTATGTGTAAATCAAGAAAATTTGCCAGAAGTAGGAGGCATATTCCCCATCTCACGCTGTCCCATAGTCTCCTGGATATCAGTTACTTCTCATTGTGAAATGCCAGGTGGGAAGAGATTTCTCCCAGAGGAATACCGTGTACATGCAAAAAGCAATTTTTATTTGCAGGAAGGCCCTGTCTACCAAGGCTTCGGGTTTTTTTTTTTTTTTGTTGTTGTTGTTGTTGTTTGGTTTTTGTGTTCTACTTCTTTGGTAGCGCCTACCTTTCTGCTTGTGTCGGACAGTGCTCTTTCTGCCTGAGATAGCCTGGTAATTCTTCTCTGCCTGCCTAACTTGGCCATTAGGACTCAGTTCCAACATCACTATGGCAACAAAGCCATCATGTTTGGTGTCAATCTCTCTGCTGCTCTCTCCCTCCCCTCAAGAATAAGTCATTTCCTGCCCACGCTTCCTCACTCTCCCAGAGTTTCGTACAGTGGAAGGTTCCTGTGGTATTCCACAGAGCCCCGGCCTCCTTTCCTTCTCCGTGTGTCTCATTCCTAGACCATGAGCCCTAGGAAGTCAGAGAACAACGGTATTGTTAATTGTGTTGCTACTGCTGTCACCGGTACAGGACTTAAGCTATTGTGACCACTTGGAGAGGGTTTGAGAGTGGTTAGAAAGTGTGTGGGTAAGGGAGAGGTTTCTTAACGAATCCACCCAAAGTCCTTCTAGTTGCAGAATAAAGGAGTGTGACTGTTCCCACAGAATACAGAATACCTGCATTTGGATCCAATATAAATCCTATAGTGGAGACACTAAAATGTATTATGTGCTGATTTAAAAAAGATACAAAGCAAAGGTGGAAAACATTCATCAAAAGGCAAATCAAAATATTCAAGAGAATAACACATGCTGGTCTCGCTTCCTTCTGAAGGACATGGGGAACGTGGCTACTTCTACTCAGGTTCATTTTAATGAGTAGTTAGTGAATGTATGTGTGCCTCCACTTGTGTAAGTGTGTGAGGCTTTGTTCCAGATGCTGGAAAAATAAACAAGAGACAAACCAATGTATGTGTGTGTGTATGTGTGTTTATGTGTGTCTATGTGTGTGTATGTGTGTGTATGTATGTGTGTGTATGTATGTGTATGTATATGCGTGTGATTGTGTGTGTATGTGTGTATGTATGTGGGTGTATATGTATGTGTGTTTATGTGTATGTGTGTATATGTGTGTATGTGTGTGTATGTATGTGTGTGTATGTGTGTGTATGTATGTGTGTATATGTGTGTGTAGGTATGTATGTGTATGTATGTGTGTGTAAGTATGTGTATGTGTGTGTGTGAATGTGTGTGTGTTCTGTGGAACTTATGCACTATCAGCATGAAGAGTAATAAGTTAAAAACAAGCAAAACATTCAATGTAGCTTTCTCTCGTAGTCTGCTTGCCTTATACCATGAAGAGTAAACTGTCCTCTTGCTATACTCTCACGACACTCAGACTCACTCACCCTTCCAACATACAAACACAGTGTATCCACATAAGGGCTATGGAGAAGACAAAGTCGGACAAGGATTCAGACGGTATCATGGAGGGTGACCTTCAAGTACAATCTGAGGGAATCTTGGGAGGCTGTAGAGGTAGTTTTTAGAAGGGAAGAGACATGCCAACGGCCTCAGTTCCCTCTGTAGACCAGCCCTGGTGCATCCTCAATTCTACTAGGATGTGTTTACTGAAGGCGAGATAGACTTCCTAACAAACAGAGTCCTGGCAAACTGAGAAAGTTCTCTCCCTTGTGTGGACATACAGACTTGTCTCAAACACTAAAGGATGGAGGGAAACTGGAGGCAATGCAGGCTGAAGAGAGCAGGAACAGTAACAGATAGACCCCAGAAGAAAGAACACTGTCTTCTTACCACGGGTTGCAGGTCTGCCCTGCTTTGACTGAGGCAGGCCTGTCAGTCACTGAGGGGGAGGATGCGTTTGATTGAGAAACTACTGAGGGTAGTGGCAGGGATGAAGGCAGTGGCAGAATTAGACCGGAGTAAGCAAGGAGTGGAGCAGGGAGGCCATTTAAAGAGTGGTTTTGTTATCCTGACATGAACTCATGAGCCAGGATGGAGTCAGTGGGGACACACTGGTATGTTTATGAAGAAGTGACACTTTATGCCGAATGCATGGCAGCCCCTGCAAGGTGGTTAGATCAGAAAGGTAAAGGTGAGGAGGGAGCTAGAGTTGACACCTTCTTGTAGTTCAGACAGCAGCAAGCAGGTGATGCTCTTCCAAGGAGAAGGACTCTGATCCAAAGGTGGTGAGTCATTGGGATCACAGTCAACTCAAAGCTGAAGCCATAGCCAGAACTTATGGCTTTTCCTCTACTGAGTAACCCCAAAGTTTAAATCCAAGGAATAGGGAAGTATTGCCAACAGCAGATGTGAGTGATTATTAGAGGGAGAGCTGTTAGCTTTGTGGAGTTTGAAGATGTTTAAGCGGAAGTGTCCAGGTGACAGGCAGAACTTGGGGACAGGACACGGCTCTGCACTCACTGCTCTGGGATCTCGGCTAAGCCACCGTAATCCATCAGATCCTCAGTTTCCTCTGTTGTAGGGTGGAGACAATGTTATTACTTAGTGGTTATTATGAATTAGTTAACTGGTTAATTTGTCAAGGGGCTGGAAATGGTGTCCAGTTTGGGTGTCATTTAGCTGTCTGTTAAATAAAACAAGTGAGATGCAAGTTAAAGAAAAATAAAGTTTGGGGAAAACTAAGTGAGAATTGAACGTAATTGATGCACGGATGGATGGTCACAGAAGTCAAAAGCAACGTTTTTGTAAAAAGGAGAAACAAAGTTGAATGACACAAATTTATAGAGAAAGAGGAAGGCCCAGAGGCCAGCACATGAGGAAGGGAAGCTGTGCAGTTAGCTCTGTCGGAGGAATAAAGAGAGAAGCTCAAGTACAGGGAACTGGAGAGGCAGCGAGGATGCAGAGAGAAGTTTGGACGGCTACTCCTGAGGTTCGCTGGCGAGCTTCAAACTCATATGAGATCAGATAAAGCTATGGCTAGCTCCACAGATAACACATCTCTTGATGATTTAAGTGACTGTTAAGGTAATGTCGAGTCATTTCTAAGTGTGAATTGACACGGATAATGGCTGACCTAATGGTAATTAGATTAATCTAAGCTCCACGGTAAGATATTATATATCGAATACAGTATAATGTGAGTCAAGGTGTGAGATGTCATGATAGTCTCCTGACCAACTCAAGTAAGTTTCCTTAATGGAAAAATCTGAAAATGTAGGATATTCTCATTGCATTTTACTGGGTTTGTGTGGAAACAAGTATATCTTTGTTCTGTATGAGTGTGTATGCCATGAACGTTAGAAACCCAAGAGAAGCCCATCTGTAAGTGGACCAAAGGCTCCTGCAAACATGTTTCAATGGATTACTTATTGTTTGCAGAATGAAGATGCACACACACACACACACACACACACACATTCTTTTAATATCTTAGTATTTCCCCATAAATTCCATTGTAGTAAATATCTTTAGGAGACCCTTGCCAGACAGAAACAACAGATTTTAAAAAAAAAAAATAATTGACACTGGGAATGGCCCAGAACCTTGAGCATGCTAAGGCCTTGCAGTTGCTTTGTGGCACAGGCAGACCTTGAACTTGTGATCCTCTTGCCTCGGCTTTCTGCGTAGTTGGGATTACAGGGTTGGATTACAAGTAATAGTTGGTGTTGTTTATTAAAGACTTGTTTCTAGTCTGTATTTATTGTCTCTGTGTTGTTATGTCCTACACATTGTCTTATAAGCTTAAAGGCATTGGCTTGGGGGAGGGAAGAGTTACCTAACCAGCTTGGAAGATTTACTCAACTACCTACACAAAAGGAGAGGAAGAAAGCGGCCAAGAATAAATAGCACACGGTGGAGTATTTTAGTATTAGGTTACAAATTAAGTTGTAGTACACCATTGCTGTCCAGTAAGAATACAAATGTGAACCAAGGAAGTAATTCTTACATTTTCTTAATGCGAGCCACATTTTAATACAGGGAAAAAACAAACAGGTGAAATTATCTTTAACAATAGGTTTCTTCATTTAACAGATTCCAAAGGATTGTTCTAGCATGCAATCAATACAAAAATTAAGACATTTTGCTTTTTTTTTTTCTGTACTGTCTTGGAAACGCAGTGTGTATTTATTTTCCAAACCCATCTCACTTCAGACTAACCAAAAATTCAAGTGGTCAACAGCCACATGCGGCTTGTGGCTTCCATATCTAGACTCTGCAGCTTTGAACCAAAAATATAGCCCTTTCGTATTTTTGAAGGCAAGTTGACATGCAGAGACAGCGAGAGTTCATACGGCACAACTTGAACCAAATTTAACACTTGAAATAGGCACAGTCTTTCCCACTCTCGTCCTTTGGAGTTTGTTTGTTTTTCCAGATTTCTCCTTTGTGTCAGGGTTGAGCTGGTCAGGTTTCTACAAGTGAAACAGAACTCAGCTGAGATACCGGTGAATCTCAACGCTGTCTATGATGTTCCCTCAGGTTGTAAAAAGAAAAATCATACAGTTAATATTTACTCCTGGGATGGAACCATTATAGTAAAAGTGTTCCATGAATGACAGTGCGCCTTCGGCGGGCAAAAAGTTGACCGATGTCCTAAGAGTTGGCCCTTAAAAAAAAAAAAAAAGTTCCCAGGAACGGGGTGGCCCCTCCAGACCCCGCTGGCTGCTTCTGGATCCGGCTCTCGCTGCCCCAGTCGCCCTCCGACTCCGGCCTCCGGCGTTTCCGGCCAGCGTTCGCCGTCCGCTCTCGGCAGCCGCCGTGCCGGTCGGCCCCGGGTCAGCAGCGGGAAGCGCGCACGGGCGGCCGGCGACTCTAAGCATCCGGAGCGCGGGTTCGGCGCGGCGTCCACGCCCTCGCCGAGCGCTCGGTGCGTGCCAGGCCCGGCGGCGCCGCAGGCGGGCGGCCGTGCAGAGCCCTCCCCCCGGGAGCGGCGCGGCCAAGGTGGAAATGCGGAAGTTTCCCCGGCGCGGCTGACAGATGAGGCTGGAGGCGGGCGCGCGGGGCGCTGCAGCGGCTGTGCGTTCGGGTCCCGTCCCCCCGGATCCCCGCGAGCCCCGAAGCCGTGGACCCGCGCGCGCGCGCCATGGCCACGCTACCGAGCGCCGAGCGCCGCGCCTTCGCGCTCAAGATCAACAGGTAAGACGGCGTGGTTCCCGGCCAGTCCGCGGAGTGGCGCGCGGCTCCCCGTGGCGACTGCGGCGGGCGCGCGGGGACTCAGCCTCGTCCTCGGTCACCCGTGCCGCTGTCCGGAGCAGGGTCTCGCATCACCACGCCCCACCCCGCGTGGCTTCCACCGCCCTCGCTGTTCTGACAGGTGGCCCGGCCGGGAGAGCGCACCGCGCGCCGCCGGGTCCTCGGGGCCGCGCGCCCGGACTCGGCTTTACAAATTCCGCCTTCCTTTCAGTCCCGAGAAAGGGGAAAGAAGCTAAGTGCCCGAAATCAGCTCTGCTTTGAAGCAGATCCGTCCGTGGTCCAGGGTTAGGGCTCTTTCAATCCACCTCTTTCCAGAAAACATCTTGGCCTCTGATGGCATCGCTATTTTTATACCTTGGTCCAAAAGGAGCCAGCCCTGAAGTGGAAAAAAAGATTTTTAAAAATTCTTCCTTTAAATAAGCGAAAGGGAACGAGCTGTAGTGACGTTTAAAGGTTTATAGCACGCCAGCGAGGCGAAGGACACAGGGATTTCCAGTTTATAATCAGAGTTGCACACAAGACATCTCCGTGAGTTAACAAAGTTCTCGGTAGAATTGAGCGGCAGTGTTTCCTCCACTGAAAACTGCTGACAAGTATTCAGGAGCATTTTTTTTTTTTTTTTTTTTTTTTTTTTTTTTTTTTTGCTTTGACCTGGGAAATCTAGACTGCCTGGCTAAAAGATAAAGTGGAAGGGCAGCGTTCTGGAGGACTTCCAAGGTTGGTTTTTTTTTTTTTTTTGGCCTGTGGGAAGCTGATCCACAGTAATTCATCTTTGGGCTGTTAGTGAGTGAAGCCTGAGTCACCAGAAATCGCCATCCTTCAGTAAATGAGCAGCAGTAGGGACTTAAGAGGGCCTGTGGAGCTTCACTGTGTAGTTGTGAGCAAGACCTTCCACTTCCTTAACGATTTCATCTGTCAAATTAATTATTAATGTGGACTGTATACAAATGCTAAAGGGTGCTACGCTAAAGTCATTAATTCTATCATAATCCATAGTCTTCCTATGGGAGCCTTTTCCCGATTCAGGCTTTGGTGGGGCAGCAAGGGCGTGGGATGGAGTTTCTGATGGCTGTCATTGCTGCCTAGCTGCTCCTCCTCACTCTGTCCCGGTCAGGAGAAAGAAACAAGCCAGGAAGCAAGGAACAAGGGCAGGAAGATCTTAGGGATTCAGGAGGGGTGATACTGATCTGAAGTGACTGTCCCGGACCTAGCACAAGCCTGGAGGCACTCTTGCAAGGAGCTATGGGGTTGGTGTAACCCTAGGTCAAGGATTAAGGTCCTTAGCCAGGCTGGTGGACTTGCTTACAATCCCAGCCTTCAGGAGGCTGAGACAAGGGATCACAAGCTGAATGCCAATCTAGGCTGCATACAGAGAACTTGTAACAAAAAACCAAACAAAGCAGAAGCAAACTCCCCATAAGCCCCCAGCCCCAGCAAAACAGTGTTAGAAAAAAAAAAAACAAGAGCCACCGTACATTCAAATTTCCTTACAGAGTTTTGTTGCAAACTCTCTGTATACCATTGGGCATATTCATTTTCTTCTCACATTTGATCTCCCCACTCCCTCTCTTTGAGCCTCTTCAAGGTCTCACTTTGTGTCTTTAACTGGCCTTGAACTCCAAGCTGGGGCTGCAACTGTGCACCGTCATGCCCCGTTTTTGCGTCAGTGGGAATGGCTGTAATAGCTGACCGAAGCTCCTCCCACTTCTGACAGTTAAGATTAAGTAGAGACTGAGTGGTTATACGGCCTGGTTCAGAATAACCCTTACATAGCTGTCAGCGCACACGTCAGTACCACTAGCTTTGTTGTGGTCATCGTCGTCCTTAATAGCATCAAATCTGAGATGATACTAGAGACCCTAAGAAGACAAAGTACAAAGGGCAGTATTTTTCAGGCAGAGGTCATTTGGGGCTTGGCGGGGGGATGCCAGTGGCCACCTGCAGCTTTCTTGGGGTTCTGTCTCTCACATGTGCCACATTGTGCTGAGAACCCCAAATACACTCATTGGAGCAGAATGTTCCAAGAAGTACCCACTTGGGAAAGTAAAATATGTTTTCCAATCTTTTGGAAAGAGTATAAATTGTATTTTTTTAAAAAGAGTTTTCTTCCCCTCCCTATTAAACCACTTTGTGTATTGAGTGCAAGAATTATGCTGAGGGCTTGTCAGGTATAACTTTCAGAAGAGTGGGTTAATACTTGTACTTAGTGTGGATGTAACATTAAAACCAGCCACTTAAAGTCGAATACTGACTTTCAGACGTTATGCTATCAGAAACCTTAGGACACTCAGTGGTCCTGGACAGAAGATGCGGCTAGCTTGAATTGTCTACTTGACACAATCCAGAGTCACCTGGGAAGAGAGTCAAAAATGCTGGGTTGTCTACATCGGGTTTGCCCGTGGGCATGTCTCTGTTAGATTCTCTTCATTGTTGTTTGATGGAGGGAGAGGTAGCTCGGTGGGGGCAGCGCCGTTTGACAGACTCGATCATAAGCTGCGCAAGAGTGAAGAGAGCGACTTCAGCAAGCCAGGGTGCGCATGTGCGCATGTGCGCATGTGCGCCTCTAGCACTTGGTTGTGGACCCGATTCACAGCTTGAATTCCTGCTTTGACTTCCCCAAAACGATGGGCTGTGGCATGAAACTGCAAACCAAATAAACTCTTTCCTCCCCGAAGCGGAGGTGTTTTACCCTGCAGAGAGAAATGAAACGAGAAAGAAGGGGAAAGTGAAGCTGTCCGTGTAGTTGCACAAGACTGTCATTTGTAAAGGCCACAGTTAACAGTGGCAGCCAGCACTGTGGACTGCTCTTACGCTGGCCCTCTGCACTGGGCCTGTGCTCTTTTGATCTGCGTGTTTTAAGAATTTCCTTAAAGTGCAAAGAACTAACTTTTGAGAAACTCATTTCAGTATCAGCATTGACAGTTCTGCATCTGAGCAGTGCCTAGGATGTAAACAAGGTGCTGTGTCAAACATGGAGAAAATCGTTTATCTTACACGTGTGTGCGTTGGTTTTTAAAGTAGATGAGTTTCCAAAAGTAAGACTGTGTTGAAACAAGGCCATTGGAACTTTTAGAACACTTTCATATTTTCACCTATAACAATGATAGTCCTTAAGATATTTGTTCTTCCTATTAATGAAATATTATAATCTGACATACTAAAAATTACAGTTGCAAAGAACTCAGCTTTGGGCCTCGGCCTCAACCAGGAGTGAGCCTGGTCTTACATACAGTCTGTGAAAAATGTTCCCCACTGCATGCAAATTTCTGTGGCTTCCTGCAAGCAGCGTTGCCCAGTGCAGGGCCAGCGCCAACCCCAGAGGAAGTCGTAAATACTGGCAGCAGCTGTCACCCATGGCTGTCCCGCCTCTCTCATGCTCTCAGGACTGTATATTCACATGCTGGAAACCATCAGGTAGGACATGCTAGGAGCATCCCCGTTCATACGCACACACATGATAATCATGCAATTAAAAATTCTAAATGTAGAACAAGCATAAGGCATACCAGTCATCATTAGGGTGATTTTTATAGAAGAATTTTTATAAAACCAGGTGCTAAGAAAGAATAAAGTGACATAAAGACTTCATTCAAGGAGAACCCCAAGGTACCAAAAACCTGTAATTCAAGCTATTTGGGAGGCTGAGGCAGGAGGATTACAAAAGACCAAATCCAGCCTCTGCAACTTGAACCCTGTCTCAAATGTAAAAAGAAGGCTGGGAGTATGGCTCTTTGGCAGAACCCCTGTCCAGCATGTACCAAACTCAGTACTGTAGCAGAGGGAGAGGGAGGGGAGGGGGAGGGAGGCAGGAAGGAGAGATGGGGCAATGGCTCAATGGTAAAGTGTCTTGCTGTACAAGCCTGGTGACTTGCATTTGATGCCCAGAACCCACAGGGAGGCAGAAGGAAAAGACTGACTCTATAAAGTTGTCTTCTGGTGTCATGCCTGCACCCCTCACCCCCACATATATATACACAATAATAATAATAATCAATAAAACAAAGTTTAAAGAAAAATGACAACTTAGGGCCGGAGAAACACTCAATGGTTAACAGCAAGTACCTGTCTTGCAGAGGATTCCCTCACATGCATTTGTGAAGGCAGGTTTTACTTCCCCGCGGGCTAATGGATAGGCACCATATGGCTTCGCAGAGAGAGAGGCAGAGCTCAGAGACAAGGTCTCCTGCCTCAGTGCTCCACACAGAGTTGGAGAAGGAATGGGATGATGTCACAAACCATCTGGTTTCTATAACAGGGACATAAAAAGGCAGGAGGTAGTCCTACTGGTCTTCTTGCTGGAGAACTCTTAAGAAGCAAGGCCACTTGAGTCTTTTCAATAGCAAACAGCTAGTTACGTAATAATATCTCAAGCAATTTTATTAAGGGCTGAAGCAAGAGAAACATACCATTCCTGGTCCCATAAGCATCCAGTCTTATATTTAGCCCAGGTTGGTCTTGAACTCATGATGATCTTTATGCTTCATCCACCCATGTGCTTGGATTACAAGCACACATGACCATAGCCAGCTTCCAGGTCTCCACCATTCTTTCCATTGAGATTCATCATTGTGAATAGATCACACATATGCATGCATGCACATGGGACCCAAGTGCATCTCCTTGAAGTAATACCTTGGGGGAGCAGAAAGGAGAACAGAAATTGTAGGCAGAACAGAAGACAGGGCGTGAGCATTTGCATGAGCTGTGCATTAAGTTCAGATGATGACTTTTGGAAGTCAGTGCTCCTCTTCTTCCCTGCTCAGACAGGGTCTCTCGTTTCTGCCAGAATGTACTCTAGGCAAGCTGGTTCATTAGCTTCTCCTGGGTCTACCTCCAATCTCACCACGGTAAGAGCGCTGGGACTACAGATGTGAAACACCACATCTGGCTTTTTCCTTGGGTTGCAGACATTTTGCTGAGCACAGATGATCAGGCTTGAGCAAGCAAGTGCTTTGACCTGCTGAGCCATCTCCCTGACCCACATTTCCTCATGAAACTTAAAACCATCTAAATCAAAAGTATAGTAAAGAGAAAAGGAAAAATACCCACATTTCAACCACTCATAAATTAGTAATACCTATTAGCATTTGGATACACTTTCTTCTGATTTTTACAAAAACAAAGTCATCTTGTGCATACTGCATTGAAATCTTGAATATGTGTCAACAACTCTCCAAGTCATTTAATGTAGATTTATATTATAAATAATGTAAATGTATTATGATTCACTAAAGTAGTTATTATTGGGGATAAAGGTAATTCCCAGTTAGCGTGTTTTCTGTGCTTCTGCAAATACTCCCATAGCATTTCTGGTAATAGAATTATTTGTTTCAAAAGTTTAAGTTTTTTTTAGTTAGGTTTTTTTTTTTTTTTGCAAATGTATATGTTTATGTGTTTGTGTATTCACCCATATATTCATGCAGAAGCCAGAGGACATTTGGTATGCTCTTGGTTTTTTGGTTTTGGTTAGGCTGGCTGTCTAGAGCTGGGCTTACAGGAGCATGCAGTCATGCCAAGCTTTTTACTCGGGCAATGGCATCCGTGCTCAGGTCTTTATGACCTTGCCCAGCCTTAGTTCTGAGCCAGCTTTAGTTCCCTGTGCTTGTTTACCATGTTGACTTCCAGAACAGGTCCACCACTTTCTGCTCCCACCTCCGGCCCCGCGAATGCTCGTCTCCTTAACCATTCACTACTCCAACTACTTAACCATCTCCTACCCCAGCCATTTACCATTTATCAAGTTTACCGTTCCTTAAAGTGTTCATGTGTTAATCATTGACCCCTTGCCTTTCTTAAAGCAATGAAAGCAGCCATGCATTTCTTCTCTTTGGTTGAAGTACAACCCGAGATGATGCTCACTGTTACCGGTTCTCCTTCCTACTACCTTATTCCTTGAATAGTGATTTGTTTGTTTGTTTGTTTTTTACTTTGCTTATTAGTTTAATTCAGTCAACATCTCCTTTGAGTGTATAAACCCCAACCACCTTAGACAAAATAAGATTTCAAATCATATGACATATTGTATGTTTTCCCTGGGAGGAGTGAATAGACAATGTGAGGTTTTTTTTTTTTTTTTCATGTTTTTTGTGTGCCTTTTCCTGAGGAGTTGGAATTTGGGACAAAACATGTGTCTCTGCTTAGAAAATTCTCAAAGCTTCCTGGCTTCCTCTTTTCTTGTTCTCTCGTAACAGAGGTAAAACTTACCAACTTACTGTAGTCCAACTACAACTAGATTGAGAAATGCAGAACTATAATCAACCACAACCTCTTCCTTCCTTTCTCTCTTTTTTCTTTTGCATATGTATGTGTGTATGGTTGTGTGTGTTCACATGTGTGTGGGTACATGTGTATCTATGTACATGAGTGACTCCATGTGTGCGTGAAGTCTCTGGGTTGACATCAGGTATCACTTTCTCTCACTGAACCCCAAGCATGCCATTTTGGTTAGTCTGGCTAGTCACCTTGCCCTAGGAGTTTTTGTCTCTGCCTTCCATACAATGGCATTGTAGGAAGGTCATTGTACCCACCTGGCCATTACCTGGGTCCTGGCTGTCTCAGTTCTCCCCTCCCCCTTGCATGGCAACCCATTGAACCGTCTTCCCAGACCCTTTCTTCCATTTCCTTATATTCTTCCTCCCTCCCTCCCTTCCTCCCACCATTCCTCCTTCCCTCTCTCCCTCCATCTTTTACAAGCATGTCTCTATTTTTGGTGTCTTTGTGCATGTATGTATGTGGGTACTCAAGTGCCATGCCCATGTGTGGAGGTCAGAGGATCACCATATGGGTTCTAGGGAATCAAACTTGGGTTGTCAGACTTGGCAGCACAGGCTTTTTAACAGCCGAGCCATCTTTCTCTTGTCTTTTGATTGAAAACAAAGGGCTCTTGCTGTAGACCCAGGGTTTCCCTGGCAGAACACTTTCCATCAGGGACCCACCCTCAGCAGCCACAGAGTCTTAAGACCAAGGTAGACCAGTTTTTGTTATAACCCCTGCCTTCCATTCCAATCTCTCTAGTCTCTAGACTTACTTCTAGCTCTCCTGAAGCCTGCCTGCAAGAGTCATTTCTCCCACCCAACCTCCACCTCTCTTGGGACTCTCCATCTCAATGCAGACCCTCGTCTTCTCTAGCTATCTCTTGCTGCCCATCTCAGCCCTTCTTTCTAGGGTGTCACTGGCCACCCACAGAAGCACTGTACTAGGAACTTCATAGCCAATATACTATGTAGTATTCAGAGTATGCAACAGTAACTAAACAATGCAACACCCATTCACACAGACAAGGCCAGATATGTACACCTAAGTCCAGATACCTAAGTCCAAGTGCAAAATCACAAACATGAACAGCCCAGGTAGTACCCCTCGCCCAGAAGCCAGTAATCCCATCACAGTAAGCCCCAAGAAACACAATTTAGCTGAAACATGAGACAAGGGCTTCAAAGTAGCAATTTTGAATATGTTCAATAAACTTTAAAGAGAATATGAAGACCGTTAAATTAGTGAAGACCGTTAAAACACAAACAGTTGTTTTTAAGACATATTACAAGATATGGGAGTGAGGATTTCAGGTCTTGAAGACAAGGTAGAAGAGAGGGTGGCACAATCAGAGAAAGTGTTAAATCTAAAAAAGAAAAAAAAAGTTAGACATAAGCCGTGAAGGAAAACTAGGACACTATAAAGTGACCAAATCTACAAATAATAAGAATAGAGGAAGAAGAAAAGGAAACTTAGGTCAAAAGCACAGAAAATATACTCAGACCACAAAATCAAAAGTAGGGACATACACCACAGCAAAAAAATAACAGGAATAAGTAAAAACTGTTCATTCATACCTCTCAATATTAACGGTCTCAATTCTCCAGTGAAAAGACACAGACTATAAAATTAGAAAACAGGATCCGTCTTTCTGTTGTATCTAAGATAACATCTTACCATCAAGGATATATATGTATATGTGTATATGTGTATGTATATATGTATGTATGTATGTATATATGTATGTATGTATGTATGTATGTATGTATGTATGTATGTATATATGTATATATGTATATATGTATATATGTATATATGTATATATGTATATGTGTATATATGTATATATGTATATATGTATATATGTATATATGTATATCCTTAGCAAAAAGAAGGGGGGAGGTATTCCAAGAAAATGGAGTCATGAAACAAGCATGTATAGCTATTCTAATATCTGATAAAATAGACCAAACCAAAAACTAATCAGAAGAGATGGGGAAGGACCCTACATATTCATCAAAAGACAAATCCACCAAGAGGATTATCCACCAAAGCATAAGAGCACCCGAGTTCATAAAAGAAGCACTACCATGCTAAAGTCACACATTGAGCCTCACAGTGATAATGGATGACTTCAGTACCACTCTTAATAACAGACAGGTCATCGAGGCCAAACCTAGACAGAAATGCTGGAGTTAAATAATGTCATAAGTCAAAGGACCTAGCAGATGGTGTACAGCGCATTTCACCCACGCTTGCATTCACGCGCGTGTGTACACACTACACACACTTACACATTCATCTCACCAGTTCATGAAGCTTTCTCCAAAACTTGCCACACACTTGGACACAAAAATAAATTTCTTATAATCAAAAAATATAAGGAAATTGAAATAACATCCCATTCCACCACAGATTAAAACTGGATCTTAACAACAGAAACAGCAGAAAATATACAAACTTGTGGAAACTAAACATTGAACTTACTACTAATGAAAAATGGGTCAAAACAGAAATCAAGAAGGAAATTAAAACTTTTTTATAGCTGAATAACAGTGAAAACATAACCCAGCCAAACCTATGGGACATGATGAAGGCAATCCTAAAATGCAAGTTCATAGCACTCAGCGCCTACATAAAAACTTGGAGATCTTAGTTTAGTAACCTAGCAACACCTGGAAGTTTTATAGCAACAGAAAGAAATAATCAGGCTCTGGAATTAAAGAAATGAAATAGAAAGGAACAAACCTGTATTATAAAAGCTGTAAGACAGTGAAGAGAGAAAGTGAAGAAAGTGCTGGAGGATGGAGCGAGCGCCCATGCTCATGGATGGGCAGAATTAATGCTTTAAAGCAGCCGTCTACTAAAAGCGGTCCACACATTCAATGTAATCCCCACCAAGATCACAACACACGCCTTTAAAGAACTGAAAAGCAAACTGCAGCTACGCACAGAAACACACAGAGAAACCAGGATAGCGGAAACCATCCTGAATAGTAAAAGAAGTGATGGAGGAATCGTCATCCCAGATCTGTAAGAAAAACAGCATGGTATTGGAAACCGCCCCAAAACAAAAACAAAGCAGGCATATTGGTTAATGGGATAAAATGGAAGACCCGGATGTAAATCCAGATCTCTTCTGACACATGATATTTTTTATTTTTTTGACAAAAAAGCCAAAAGTATACAGTGGAGAGGACTACAGCATCCTCAATAAACATTGCTGGTCACACTGGATGGCCACAGGCAAAAGAATTAAATATATACTTATTATTGCCCTGAACAAAAATCCAAATAGAGCAAGGACTTCAATATAAGATTAGATACCCTGGATCTGATAGAAGAAAAAGTAGGGTGAATAGACTTAAACTCATCGGCTCAGGAAGATTTTCTGAGTAGGACACTGTTAGCACAGCTACTAAAACCAACAATTCTTGAACAGCTGGAGCTGAAAAGCTTCTGTGCAGCAGACGACACCATCATTAGGGCAAAGTGGTAGTCTAAGATCTGGAGAAAGATCTTTACCAATTATGCGTCTGATAGAGGGCTAGAGTCTGGAATATATAAAGATCTAAAACAACAAAACAAAACGACCCAATTTAAAAATTGGAAACAGAACCAAGCAGGGTTCTCGAAAGATGAAATAAAAATCACCGAGAAATATAGCAATGTTCAACACCAACACCCTAGCCATCAGGAAAATGTAAGTTGTAACTACTTTAATCTTACACCATATAGATGGCCAAGATCACAAAAATAAATAATAGCGCATTCTGGCCAGAGTGAGGGGAAAGTAATTCATTGCTTGTGGGAGTGCAAACTGGTACAACCACTGTGGAAGTCAGTGTGGCTATTCTTCAGGAAGCTGGGAATCCATCTACCTCAAAATCCAATAAACCACTCTGCTGCAGAGATGCTTGCTCATCCAGGCTCATTGCTTCCCTATTCATAATAGGCAGACACTGGAGACAGTAGAGATGTACATCGGCTGACAAATGGATAATGAAATTGTGGTACATTTATACAATGGAATGCAAGTCAGCTGTTAAGACAAATGAAATGCCTGGTAAACAAATGAAGCTAGAAAAAGAAATCATCCCGAGTGAGGTAACCTAGACCCAAAAGACAAATATTTTTTGTTTTCTCTTGCATGTAGATGTAAGCTTTTAAGCTTTCAAAGCATGTGGTTTGAACAAGCACAGAGGATAATTGCCTAGTAAGGGACTAGGTGGAGGAGGAGATCTCCCAAGGAAAGGAAAATAGAATATATTGTTATGGAGAGACAAAGTAGAAACTAGAACAGAAGGATTAGGGAGGGAGGGGATGAGAGAAAAAGGTGAAGGAGAGAATATTAGACAGCAGAGGCCATTTGAAAAAACCATAGAGAAACCCACTACTATAGAAGATTCCTAAAATATATACACATATGAAAGACACGTGAATGAGGCCATCAAATAATAAGAAAAACAATGCTGGAGCTATGATTTTCCAGACACACGGGGTAGCTGCACATATGAACTTATAGAGATTGTATTGGCCCGCACAGGCTCAAGACATCCCCAGTCTCAGCTTCTTACCCCTGAAGGTAGCTGCAGTTGATATCTGCTGGCAGACTGAAAAATCAGTTCCTTAGGAATATGGACTAGATCAGGGCAGGCCCTGTGGCCAGCGGTACTTGGCTAACCCAAAAGGTACTCAGTGGTATTTTTGTGAACTCTTTGTTTCATTCTGCTTTGTTTAGACATTTTTTAAATCTTTCAGTCATTTGTTTGCTTGTTTGTTTTTATTTGGGGGTGGCTGTGTTCCTTGTTTTGTTTGTAGAAAGAGGAGAGCAAACTCGGATGGGCAGGGAGCTGGGGAAAATCTGGGAGGAATTGGGAGGGAGGAATGACATGATCGAAAGTACGAATTAAAAATGTTTCATTGGCCTTGCCTTCGATGGTCATGGATGCTAACCAAAATGAAGAACCAGAAGAGGAGGGAGCCTCTCTTGCCTTTTGGCCTTTGTCCTGGCCATGCTGTGCCTGCAGAGAGGCTGACGTTGGGTTCATGGCCCTGGGGATGCATTACCCAAAACATTTCTGGAAATCCTTTCAGAGAACACTGCGTCTTAACAACAGCTCAGTGTAAGAGCACTTTGCTTACAGGGAGAATGGGCTCCATTTTTTTTTCAAAGTATTAAAACATATAGAAAGTACAGATAATTTTGTACCAAATATTTGAGAGTCCTCTGGATGTAACTGAACAGTTGGCAGCATCAGCCTCTTACTGCTTTTGCTATAGAGATTTTAAATTAAAAAAGGGGGATGTTACTGAAAAACAAAGTCTCTGTTCTGTTCCCTCACATGACCCCTTTCAGGAGGTTGAGGGTGTGTGTGTGTGGGCATGTGAATATGTGTGTGCATGTGTGTACAAAAGCATGAATACTCATCCATAAGCAGTGAATTTTATATGATCATTAACATTCAAACAGGCACATTACATTATCAGCTTGAAATAAATATGAGAAATGGGGCTTGAAGACACAGGTCCGTGAGAACCAAGTGAGGCCTTAGGTGCCATTAGGGGAGATAATTATAAAGTCTTGGGTCTGTTTGGGGTGCCTTCTCAAATAGTTCTGAGAACACATGCCAAAAGAAGTTCTGAAAGTGATTTTCAGAAAGCTTACATCTACATGCAAGAGAAAACAAAAAATATTTGTCTTTTGGGTCTAGGTTACCTCACTCGGGATGATTTCTTTTTCTAGCTTCATTTGTTTACCAGGCATTTCATTTGTCTTAACAGCCAACTTGCATTCCATTGTATAAATGTACCACAATTTCATTATCCATTTGTCAGCCAATGTACATCTCTACTGTCTCCAAGTATAACAGAATAAGTTGCATGGTGCTACTCATGTGGGATTATAAAGAACAACAGTTGTTTATATAATATGTGCAACCTAATAGTATTTTCCAATCAGTCCTTAACATTATAGTCTTGCTATCATTTCCTGGAATGGCCAGACAGGACATTTTGTAAAAAAAACAAAAACAAAAAACAAAAAAAACAACTTTTTAATTTCTCCCTCAGCTGGCTATACCACATGATGTATTTGAAATGTGTATCTAAGTCACAGTAACATATTTATTTTTAAATACATGTTTTTAAAAGCACAGAATAAAGATGTTTGTCTCCAAGTCTTAGGATTCAGAAAAATATGTTGATTAGCAAAGGGCTTATGTGTGCTCAGCAGTCTGTTTGGATGTTTTGCTTGTGTAACAGAACCATCACCCCAGCTCTCTGGATGGCTGGCCTATCCGATGCACCGAAGCTCACACCAGAGAAATGGCTATCTCTCTAGCCCTAAACTGACATTTTTAATAGAGATTAAAATGTCTGAATAGAAGTAGGTTTGCAGGATGATTAAAATTTGAATTGGCGATGAAAATTTAGCTGACATTTGTAGTCCTGTCACTTGGAACATGAGAATGAGGACTTCAAGGCCTTACAGGGTTACTTGAGATGCTGTTTGAGGAAAAAAAAAAAAAAACAGAAATCAATTGGGAACACATGATTCCTATTATTGTATCCAAGAGAGGTTATTCCTGGATATTTTCATGTGAAAGTCTGTGTTATATATATTTATACTAATAAGAAAACAAAGTTTAAAAAAAGACCCTTACAAGATTTTAAAAGGCCAGAAAGTTGTATCATGGCATTGTTTTATTGAAAAGTAAGCATGTGCGTATATCTATGTGGCAATAACCAGATGAACACATGTGGTAAGGGCTAAAAGATGTGTGACAAGTGTTATCCCTGGTGGATGAGATTATTCAAGGTTTTGACTTGTACTTGGGGCAAGCAAATAGGTGTGCAGATATTATGCCCTCGGAAGATTCTTTAAAGTCTCCTACATTTAATATTGTCAAGATTCCTCTACCGACAAATGAGATAAAGGTGGTGTGGATACATTTACAAAATTTTAATTCTCATAATTTAAATTTAAAAGTTAGTTTTGAGAGGATGTGTTTGAATTTCTCTTATAGGGCTTTTCTTTAAAATTCAGATGGATACAAAGTACCCACCATGTCTGCATCTCCACGGGGCAGTTTGAAACACAGACTTGGGGTTTGAGCCCTAAGTCATGGAAAAGGTTGATTGGGAAGTCATCTCTGAAGTGAGACTTGGGAGTGAAGGAGGAATTTTGGGGTATCATTGATATGGCCCAGCAGGTAAAGGCACTTGCCATCAAGTCTGATAAAGTGAGTTCAGTCCCCCCCCCCCACCCCACACAAACACAGAATTTATTTTATCCTGTAAGAAAAGAAACAGAGTGGATTCAGGACATGAGTCATACCAGAAGAGAACTGTGAAGAGGAGGAATAGTGTGGTCAAGGTGTGGCAACCTGGTACATGCTTTGGGAACCGGAGCTGGCACAGCAGCGTGCAGCCAGGTGCCAGATTTCAAGGGTGAAGCAGCATTGGCTTTGCCTTGTTGGTTCGTGGAATCTCCAGAGGCAGCAGTTTTAGGAACTGTTGGAGGAAGTCAGGTCTCATAGGGTTAGAGGTTGAGTCAATGCAGAGGAAACAGAGGAAGCTGACAGAGGCCACTTTTTTAAACATCTGTACAGACAGAAGTGGGACAATGGTTACCAGAAACTCCAAGGAGGCTGCGGCTTTACACAGACAGAACACCACACAGAAAGGATGTGCGGGAGTGAGAAAGAAAGTTACTTAATTAGTCCATTATGTAACTAGGTGTGGATGAAGGTGTTGGGAGTACCTGATGCTGGCCAAGGAGTAACACATGCTGCATTTGTAGGAGCACTGAGGCTTTAAAAGTCCACATTCCCAGAATACAGGGTCTCCTTATGGCCTCTTCACATGAAGAACAATGTTATACATTGTACTTAGTTCATATTCATCTTCTCATTACCCTCTTCTTCTCTCTTCACTTTTGCTGGTCCCCTCGAAATCTCAAGAAGTTTTCCTCTGCTTCCCCCGCCTCTGTCTGTCTGTCTGTCTGCCTCTCTCTCTCTCTCTCTCTCTCTCTCTCTCTCTCTCTCACACACACACACACACACACACACACACACATATTCTTCACATGGAAGAAAATATGCAACACTTGTCTTTCTTGTTCTAAAACACTCTTGTGTAACCCTCTCTTTGTTCCCTTCTTCCCACACAGCCCCCTTCTAGTTTCCTAGCATTGAGTTCTCACAGCAAGTAATAACATTTCTGCTTACATGTCTTCTACGTCGGAGACTTTGAGACATGACACCTTCATTGACAGCACTGCCCTTAAGAATGTGTTACTCAGTTTAGTTTTCTTATGTTTATACTTAACTTCCTGAGTCTGGAGAGATGGCTCTGTGGTTAAGAACACTGGCTGCTCTTCCGGAGGACCTGGGTTTGGTTGCAGGACCCACATGGCACCTCACAATCATCTATAACTAAACTTCCAGGGGATCTGTCTTAGTTACATCTCGGTGTGCTGACAAAACACCATGGCCAAGCAATATATAAAAGGAAGTGTTTAATAGGGTTTGTGGTTGCAGAACGTTAGAACCCATAATGGCAGTGCAAAGGCACTGTGGCAGAACAGCTGAGAGCTCACATCTTGATTGGCAAGCAGGAGGCAGAGAGGACAGTGGGAATGACACAGGTCTTTAGAAACCTTTAAGCCCAGTGACATGTCCCCATCAACAAGGCCATATCTCCAAATCCTTCCCAAACAGTCCCACTAACTGAGGATCAGGTATTTAAACACATGAGCCCATGGAGGCCATTCTCATTCCAACCACCATGGGATCCAGTGCCCTCTTCTGGCCTTGGTGGGAACCAGGCACGAGGCAAAACACTCATAAGAATAAATAAATCTTGAGAAAATAAAAACCCAGTAAATTTATCTTTCTATGTTTGAAGTAGAAAAACGGCAGCATCTCTTACTCTGATACACACTTGTGAGTGCTCCACTGTCAAGAGTTCTGAGTTCTGGACCACGAAATCCTTTGATTTTTAAAGAGAAGTCTTTTCAGATATAATTGAGCTGAAGTTATCCTGTGGTGGGCTCAGTCTCAAGTCCCATCACTGGTATCCTGTGGGAAGAGCCTCAAGGGTGTAGAGGCAGCCATTGGGATGACTGAGGTACAGCCGCTCTCCTTCCACACAATCCAGAGAATGTCAAGGAGGCCAGACAGATGCTAGAAGATGCAAGAAGGCTTCTTTGTGGCACCTTCCCAGCAAGCATGGCCTGGCTGACACTTTGTGTTGGCTGTTGGCCTCCAAAGCTGTGGGAGAATAGTGTCTATCATTTTAGGTCCAGTGTGTAGCAAATTTCTGTAGCTGCCTTAGGAGACTAATACATTCTAAAGTTTAGCAAGGTTTTATTTCCTCTGATGCAACATGCTGGCTGTTTGGGTTAGGCCAGCTGCATAGCTCTTCTTCAGGTTTCAGTTGGGCAAGTTATATCACAGCTATCTGGTGGCAGGGGTGATGTGGGAAGATGGCCTTCTGCAGGGATCCAGGGCCTTGATGTTGACTGTTGGGAGCCCCCTGTCCCAGGGTATCTTGATCATACCTGGCTTCCTAGCATCCTTACAATGAGCATGAGTATTCTAAGAGGACCAGGTGGAGGCTTCTTGAGGCTTCTGTCTGGAGCTGAGCTTTGGTACTCTCAAGACTCAGGTAGGATGATGCTATACAATGCTTGGCCCTTTTACTCTATCACATATGCTATGGGGGAGATGATCCTGTTCCCACCATCACATATACTAGGGGGGAGTGGATCCTGCCCACACAACAACCTTCAGACTGTGTAAGCTGAAGGACTTACCTTTCCCTGTTCTCATCATAGTACCCGTTTTATGGGCAGGAAGACTGTGAATGGGTGGCACTGACTCCTCAAAGACACCAGTGAGTCACCCTTTGTGTGAGACTCTTTGGTCCATGGGAGACATCTTTGTGTCTGGAAGAACAAATCACAGCTCTGCCTGGAGGCAGGTGAACGCATTTAATGACTTCTTGTGTTTCTCTGTAACCTCAATTACTCTGATGGAGCCCAGATTGTACAGCTGTCTGAGACAGAATGGAGTTTAAGGGCATCAGAGAGAAAAGTGCCTGAGAAGTGCCATAGTCACCTAAAAGATCTGGATCTGGGGCAGGATTAGGCTGGAGTATGATCAATAGATGCTGCAAGCGACAATCGGACTGTAGAGGGATTGTCTAGTTTTTTTTTTCAATTTTGTTTGTTGGGTTTTGAGATAGTATTTTTTTTAATGTAGTCTAGGCTGGTCTTGGACTAACTTATATCTCAGGCTGACCTCATATTTATAATGATCCTCCTGAGATTGTAAATGTGCTGAAATTTTAGGTGTATGCTGCCTTACCTGACTCTGGGTTTGTTGTTGTTTTGTTTTGTTTTGTTTTTCTCAATAAGAATTGCAGTGTTTGGGCCCATGAGATCTTTCAGCAGGTAGAGTTCAATTCCAGGAGATGACAAAAGAAACGACCTCACAGAATTGTCTCCTGATGTCCACACGTGGCATACATGCATACACATGCACACAAGCACACACACACACACACACACAGGCACTCATGTATGTACAGTGGAGGGGTGAATTAAAATTCAAGTACTTGGCAGTAGGCCTACAGATGCCATGGTACTTGTATGGATGTGTGAGGCACATTTAGGAAATCCGGAGTTATCGAGTTTGAGAGCAAGCATTCTTACCAGAGTCACCATATGTCCAGCGCAGCTGCTCTCCTGTGTAATGCTCGGGTGTGTTGTGGCTTTCAGGTTACTGTGGCATCATTCAGCAGGGGACTAGGATGGCGACGTACTTCTTAAATTTCTCAACTTGAAAATAGTGTGAAGGGAGGTGGAGAGAGAGGGTCAGAGGTCAGAGGACGGGAGAGGACTGAGGGGAGTTCCAAGATGGAGGTCAAGAAGGATGAACCAGATCCATGTGAGCTTTATTGGCATTAAGTAGCTATGAATATTAAGGATTTTATAGGTCTTATATCTCATATAGAAGGGCAGTTTGTGTCTTTGTCTATGTGATGTAATCTTATTGTGTAGAGGGTTTGTGGATTGAAAGTTTGATATATAAACTTGTATGAAAAGCTAAAAATATAGTGTAAGAAGTTTCCTTTAGGCTGCTGGTCAGGACTGCTCCTAAGGTCCACTGATACATGGTGTGTGTGTCGGGGAGGTAAGGGGACAATGGTTGGACAGCGGGTTATGGTGCAAGCCTGGCAGGCAGCTCTATTAGCCACTCGTCTCTGTGAAAAGAGAACACGGATCTTTGGCAGCCAGGTAGCCATCTGTGTCATGGATTCAGTCACAAGGAAAGAACAGTGTTTCGTCATCAAGTAAAGCCTCCCCCTGGCTTGCCACTGGCTGACAGAACAGTGGTATGGTCCACATCAGAGCACCTGGGTCAGGTCTAAAAAGGAGGCAACAGTCAGGCTCACTGACAAGGTGCCTAAGTGCTAGAGGAAAGAAAACAGTGAGTGTTCAAGGTGGACTTGTAAGTCAGGAGTGGATAACCTGGTTGGGGAGGAGGGCAGTTAAAATTTGATTACAGTCAAGAGCCCCAAATGGAACTGAACTCTGAAAATTGCGCCAACTGCTAAGGAACCAGCAGTTTGCTTTTTGTTTTGGCCGTTTGTTTGGTTTTTTTCCCTTAGAACATCTGAATTTAAACTGCTCTAGGAAACCCCACAACACTGAGATGTATCTCAAGCAGCTTCTCTGAGGTTGATTTCGAGTTCCTGCTTGCCAGGGGAGGAAGCATGGCAGCTCTTACCTGGGAGGAAGAGGCGTCCCGAAAGTTTGCTCCTGTGTGACTTTTGCTAGACCCTGCCTCTGGTCTGTGACAAGAGAGCTGAGAGAAGTTGAGTCATTTTACTCTCCATGACTGTGTCCCTGTGGGTTAGCTGACTCCCGCTTTATTCACAGTTGAGTCCCATACTGTTCAGTCTTCCCCAGTGGTAATAATGCCACAGTATTAGTAACAACCACAGAAAACAATGTGGACCCGAGTGTGAGTCTGGGAAGCGGGCACGCTCCTGCCCGCTCCGCTGGCACTCAGGGCAACATTTGCAAGTTCTTGCTTTCCTCGGTCTTGGTTTTTACCACCTGTAAGATAGCTCAGTGGGGTCATGTGATACAGGTATGAACATGCTACGCAGAGCGGAGCACTGAACGTGGTGATGGGTTAGTTGCCTGTAAGATGGGTTTGTTTCTGTCATTATGTAGTAAGTGGGATGTACTAGTACACCTGACATTCAGTAGTGGATCAAAACAGGAAGCCGATTAATATGGGCAATGTGAATATACTGGAAATGGAGTATAGAAAACAGCCACCTCAACATGAGAAGGTAACATGGACACGTAATCCCAGCATTTGGGAGGATGAGGCAAGAGGATTCAATGTTCAAGGCCAACAGGGGCTATGCAGTGAGACCCCGCCAAAAAAAAAAAAAAAGAAAGAAAAATATTCCACTTCACTTATAAACATAGCTTATATTTACAATGGCATATGTATACTCATGAACATAGAAGTACACTGCGTACACTTTGTGGTAAATTTGATGGAAAGAGACTTAAAGGAAAAGATGAAAATTTGGATGTTAAATTTCCCAGGAACACTGATGTTCTGAGGAGCGGAAGAGATGAAAGATCCTAAGTCAAGTTTCCTGAAAGTACCTTCATCGGATGGTCCTAGTAATGGAAGATGAAAAGAATTTGTTAGACCCATTTAAGTAACTCGAAGTGCTTGTTGTGAGCATTTACATGTGAGGTGGAAATAATGGAACGTTACAGACCTGGGACTGGCCCCGAGGATAGCAACTACACAGATAGACTGAGACCAAGACCTGCCTCCTTCTCTCCACTAAAATGGAAAATCACTTGTTATTCCAAAAAAAAAAAAAAAAGAAAGAAAGAAAAAAAGAAAAAAAGAAAAAAAAGTGCATAGAAGCAAAACTTTTTTAAAATAAAAATGATTTCCAATTATTGGACCTAAAGTTCATCACTTTTCACAGCCTTGATATATTACACACACACACACACTTGCACACACACATACTCTTGGAAGCATGGCTACACAGTGTTTTGTAACTTGCTTTGATATTTAAAGATGCAGTAGCAGCAGCTTTCCTCGTCATTCAGTACTCCTGGCTTATATTTCTAAGGAATGTGAAACGTTCTTGGGGGGGGGGGGGAGTGCAAACTTCCCTAATTCTCTAGAGAGCTGCATTGGTTTCCAAGTAATCATCCTTAGAAATGCAGTGTGCTAATACATGTGTGCTGCCATTTTTGCTTTGTGTATATGTGTATGTGGATGAATGTGTGGGTGTAGGTGTGCCAGCATGTATGTGCACACTCCTGTGGAGACCAGAGGCCAGCCTTGAGTGACATTCCTAAGGTTCCTTCTCTCTCTCTCTCTCTCTCTCTCTCTCTCTCTCTCTCTCTCTCTCTCTCTCTCTCTCTCTCTCTGAGACCGGTCTTTCCTTGATGTGTACCTTATCAAATAAGCTAGGCTGGCTGGTCAGTGAGGTCCAGGTATCTGCCTGTCTCCACATCTCCAACACAAATTACAAGTGAGCACTCCCATACTCAGCTTCTTTTGTTGTTTGTTTTGCTTTGTTTTGTTGTTGTTGTTTTTTACCTGGGTTTAGAGGATCAACCTACAGTCTTCGTCCTTGCAAAGGCAAGCCTTCTTGCAAAGGAGTTATCTCCCTGGCCCTGTTACTCACATCTTTAATGATTCTGTGTCTTGGCTTCAGATGTATGCACTGATGTATGTCCTGGCCTCCTTTGGAAAGGCTCATGTGGCATATGTTCTTAACATGAAGTTTTAAGGTGTTTTGAAAATTCTGGCCCCTCTAAGCTTTGCCTCACTTATTGGGGTAAAAGCTCAGCCTCCCCCATGTTGGAATTACAGGTCTTTGCCACCACACCTGCTGAGACCCTCCTGTGTTGTGGTGGCTGTCATTTTGACATTTTTCCATACTTCATTTCTGGTGTATTGACAGCCTGAGTTATGGAATCATCTCAAGCTTACAAGCTTTCTGTCTCAGCATCCTAAACAGATTCAAAAGTAATTATTCTATAGGTACCTTTAAGAAGAAATTAACCTCAGTAATTAAAATGGAAACAATTATGATAATTGAATCAGTCAACCTAAATTTGTCCTTGATCTGGACAAATAGTATTAATTCTTCAAGCTTCCTGATGGCTACAGCGTTTTAAAAAAATGTTATTCTGACTTATCTTGGTTCTATTTGAGGGTGTCATAGTTTGGGGTTTCTCCAACATGGTGCTGGAGAAGGATCTGTGAGTTCTACACCTCGATCCACTGGCAGTAGAAGGAGACTGTGTCACATTGGGCATAACTTAAGCATACATGACTGCGTATATGCTCCGTATCCACAGTGACAAACTTCCTCTAGCAAAGCCACACCTCCTCTAATAAGGCCACACCTCCTAATAGTGCTACTAGCTTTGGCCAAGCATTCAAACACATGCATTTATGGGGTAATTCGTATTCAACCACCACAGAGGGCCTCATATGAATTACTATTCTAGTTACTCCCAAGAATCTGTAAAGTAGACATTTGTAGGCAACTTGTATATGCTTGAAGGGAATAAAGTTATACCGAATATAAGAGGAGAAGAGTAATCATCAGTCTAACCTGCTCTTGTCCTTGTGAGCTACAGTAATGACTAGGGTAGCAAGACATGCCCACTGGGGTAATGGTAGCATGGGCATCATGGGAGTAACCAAACATTTTTATGACTGGATGTAAGTCCTGTACCACAAGACAAAAACCAAAGCCACCACCCAAAACCTGTGATTAGATATAAGTCATAGGCCTAGAGGGAAAGTTCATTGCTATTATCCTGTTAAATGGATATGTTATTAAACTGATTCCTAATAACTTACCATTATACCTATAGACCAACGTGTTTCTCAGCCCTCATCAGAAAAGCTCCTTATTGTCGCAGATGACTATTAGTTCAGGCCATGGCGAATAGAGTAAGAGACTTAGGAATAAGCCCTAAAGGTGACCTTTGGGTCAGATCCCCCTTTTCCGGCCCAGGGAGTATTGCAGAAGAGAGTGGGAAGAATAGAAGCAGAGGCAGTGAGTGGCTACAAGGAAATGATGTCGTTTGGACACAGCAGGGCATCCATACATATGAAGTCACAGCAGTTATGACAACACACTCAAGACCTGTTCAAGCTCAAGCATGAAAACCAAAACAAAAAATAAGCATGGTGAGAGGCAGTCAGTAGGATGGTCCACCCCAGCTCAGCAACTATTGGCAGTTGACAGGTGCTGGGAGAGGAGGGGTCTGTTTCCCTTAAGAATCAACCACACTGCAGCGGAAGGCTACTCATCCGGACATGTATGGGCTGCGCACATTGGACTTAATAGGTTTAAAGGGGGCACAAAGTTGGGTGGGTGGTGAAGGAGAATGGATCTGGGAAAAGCTGGGGAAGGAGAATATAATCAAAATATATTATATGAGATTCTCAAAGAACTAGCCAAAATCACTTAGGAGAACCACTAATTAGTTTTGCTTAATTTCTTCTTCATAACCAAAGCTGTACACTGGTTACATTGAAGCCTGATGTCTTTCTAGTGTTTTTAGTTACCATATTCTCTCATGAGAGACTAGTTCCTGAGCACTGATGTGAGCCAGACACTGTTGGAGTTTAGTATGGAAAGCTCCTGTTCTCACAAATCTATACATAAGGTAGTATCAGGTAAAGCCCTTATTCCTTGTCTGATAACTAGAGAGATAACATTCTATATAGAGGTTTATATGAGAATGTGCAGAAGTTATTTACATTGTAATTTTTAAATGAGTGTTATTAAAGTTGTGAAAAAATCATTAAATTCTCATGAGGAAGAAATTAGCAAGCTATTTTACATTCAAGGAAAGTTTTCCCTGTGTCTTTCTGAGTGTCTCTGTCTCTCTTTGTGTGTCTTTGTGTCTCTGTCTGTCTCTCTCTCGTTGTATGCGTGTGTTAAATCATGTCTGCCTCTCTGCAGTAAGGGTGGCCTGTATCTTCTCAGCAAGTGGCTTGCTGATTCACATTGTCTTTTGCCTCTGAACACAGAGGGCTTTGCAGAGCTGTGCATCTCACCGTGCTGGCCAGTATCTCCAGGTGGAGCAGCATTTTTTCATTTCCCAAGCTGTCTCAGAGAAATGTCTGTTTTTACCCCGTTAGCTCAGCTTAGAAGGATGATTACCAGGCTCCAGATAGTCTCTGAGAAAAAACTGGGACCTAGGCCTACCAAAAAAGAGAGTTTGGCTGTGAATTGTTTGTTTCCTTGCTTTTTTTTTTGTTTTTGTTTTTGTTTCTTTTTCCTTCTCTTCTTCTTCCTTTTGAAATAAAGCCTTGGAATACGGCCCAGGATGGCTTTAAATGCCTCCTCAGCCTTGTCGAGGTTGTTGTTGAATGCCCAAATTTCAATAAAAGGGTTTTTGTTTGTTGCTGCTGGTGTTTGTTTGTTTGTTAAAGACAGAGGGAAGGGAGAGGGAGACTATGAATGACTTTCAGAATGTAGTTCAGGTTGGCCTTGAACTCACAGTTCTTAAGATCTGGAATTACAAGTGAATCCTACCATACACAGCTGTTAACTATGACTTTTTAAATGTTTTCTGTTTTACTTCGAAGTGAAAAGGTCAGCTGTAGAAAGGTCAATTATACTTTGTCTTCACTGTTAGGGAAGCCAAATCTAAACGAGGAAACACTGAAAGTAACCAGGAGTATAATTTCTGTCATATCAAAATGAAACAGAGACATTGGCTGGGTTCATTTCTTTCTTAAAAACCCTCCATTTATTGAGGGCTTCTTGTATCCTGCATGTGCACTATGGTGCATGATTCATAACTGCCTAAAAAGTATGGGTGCCCTCATTCTCCTTGCAGGCAGAGACGCCATCCTACTGATAACCTGAACACGGCCCTGTTCACACCCAGGTGTAGCTGAGACAAAGCTGAGATTTTAACAACCGTAATTGTGATCACCAACTATAGGAATCAAACAGACGTTTTGGCTGAAATGAGGTTTTGTCCTGGCTGTCTCTTGTGGTTTGAATGTGAGGTGCCCTTCATAGGCTCCTGTATTTGAACACTTGGTCTCCAGGTGATGGTGTTGTTTGTGAGGATTGTGGAGCCTTTAGGAGGTGGAGCCTTGCTACAGGAAGTGGGTCACTGGGGACGTCCATGAAGTTTTATAGTCTGGCCCCACTTCCCATTCTTGCTCTGCTTCATGGCTGTGGGTGAAGCGCAACCGTACAGCCTTTGACTCCTCGACCCTTCCTTCCTTAAGTGAGTATCTAATATGACATCCATGTGCTGAGGTTGTCTTTCCCAATGACAGAAGATAGTTTCACCTCAGACAGTCAGAGGCCTAACTGTGGGGAGAGGCGGACTCCATCCTCTCTGAATGCAGCAAGAGAATCTCACAGCGCCCAGCAATCTTAGAGTGTTCTCTCCTCACAGGGGCTTGGAAAAAGTCTAAAGCCTGGGAACCAACAGACTTTTTGGCTGAAACAAATTTTTGTCATGGCTATCTCTTATAGTTTGAATGGGAAATGTCCTTTATACACGCTTGCATTTGAACGCTTTGTTTCCAGTTGATGGTGTTGTATTCCTGCGTGGAAAGCAAGTGTTGCCCTGGCTGTCAACAACAACAACAAATGTGTTTTTATACTAACAGTCCCTAACCTTTGCCCTACCATATCACCAGACTGGAACAACTCCTTAAAAACACAACTACTTAGCCTCCAGAGGAACAATCAGTTCAGGGAAATAACCCAAAAAGCTAGAGTTTTTGAGATGAGAAAGAAAATGTTTCAGCCAGTGGGAAGTCCCATGGTTGCATTTCTGAGTAACAGAAACATCTCCATTTACATCTGACCCTGCATGACTAGGGCACATTCCTGAGCCAGAGGGTTGCTAACGTTAGGACCCACCCTGCAAACCCCTCATGAATTCCTCAGGTTTTGTGTTGGTGTTTGTTTGTTTGTTTGTTTGTTTGTGTGATGTGGTGAGAGACATGTCCTAATTCTCAGAGTTCAGTTCTGGTCTCTCTGTGCCACCCATTTGAGTTCCAGATGCAAAGAGGATCTTATCACCCTGACAGTTCATTATTTGGTGACTGACACTGTTTCATCTCAAGAGTCCCTGGGAGCCCTAAGGGTAGCACTTGTAGGTCAACCTCTGGGCTGTTTTCTCCTCTTCCCCTGACTCCCATTCAGTGGCTCCAGATGAGGTTAGGGTATGAAGCACTTGTACATCCTGTGGCCTGAATCTAGAGAGCTGGTACCACACGTTTCTCACCCTGCCCCTTGGAAGCTTTGGGCTTACAACATCCCATTCTCTCTGCAGCTTCCATCCTCAGAGATAATCTGTTAGTTCCTGCTACTCCAAACCTTAATTTGATCTTTAATGGTAGCTTTCAAAGGGTTGTACCACAGGTAATGGAAGAAAAAATATTTTTATCCAGTTCTCATTCTCTCTCTCCACTCCTTCCTCCCTTCCCCCACAAACACACATAGTTTGGAGAACAATATGTAACATACACACACACACACACACATATATGTGTATGTATATATATATATATGTGTGTATATATATGTATACATACATATATATACATATATAGTGTATACACACCCACACACCCACCCACACACACACACACACACACACACACACACACACACACACACACACATATATATATAGTACTTTGATCTAAGGTCAAAGCTTATGTTTCCCCTTTACACACATAGAATGCTTTCTTCTTTACCTTAGTACTTATCTCAAGTTTCAACACGTGACTGGTGACTTATCCCTCACCTGCTCCCAGTGGACTGTAAATTTCAGGAGGGTGGACTCCGTTCTAGCAGTACAGACCCCCAGAATACATGGCACATCTGGGTTTTCAGGTCACTGGTCCCTTTGCTCACACCAGGCAAGTTACTTGCTCTGGATCATCCTCCCCTCCTGAGGTTGTTGGCTGTTTTCCAGGGTCACGACTGAGGCCTGGGTAGCCTCTGAATTGTTGCTCTGTTTATGGTGCTGTGGGCTATCTTCAGTTAGCAACCTGTAGTACAGAACTTTCTAGGATAAATCCTTCTTTTAGTAGATGGCTCATGGAGAATCCAGAAAACACCTTGTTGTAATGAAGTCAGAGCCTCGAACACTGATGAAGTCAAAAGACTTGTTTTTAAGACCCAGGGAGGCTGACCTCTTCCCTGCTGTAGGCTGACATCATTTGCTGTAGGCTGTGAATGAGGAGGAAACTGATATCTGGAAGCATGGACTCTGCAGATTACTTCCTGTCTAACAAAGCTGCAGAAATAAAGGAGCAGGGGGTCTTTAGGGGATTGCTTCTGGAGGGTGAGGAGACATTTCTCCAGGATGGTGCCAGTTTCTGGGTGCTCATGCTTTCATATCTGGAGGCATCGACATGTGACTGATAAACAATTTCTCCATTTCAAATGAGACCCTCAAGAAGCACAAGAAAGCTAGACAAAAGGTTGTACCATGGAGAAAAAAAATGAGATTAGCATTATTTATTTCTCTTTAAGACTAATATTGACATTAAAAGTCTTTAATAACATTGAAAATCACATGTAAATTGTAAATGTAGAAAGTTGAATATTCAATAGGTTGTGGTTTTTTGATGTGCTTTTGTTTATGTGTATATGCACATAAATGTGTGTGTGTGTGTGTGTGTGTGTGTGTGTGTGTGTGTGTGGCATTTTACCAACTGTTCTTCTGTTCAGGGGCTGGTTGAAATTGTTCTGAGAAGGCCTTGCTGTGTAGTATAGATATAGACCAGTGTGTGGCTCAAACTTGCAATCCTGACTCAGTTTCCCAAGTTCTGACACAATAGACAGACACCAGCATGCATGGCCAAAAGGCTTTAAATTTTTACATTTTCCAGTTAGTGATTATTAAAAATATTTTCACACTTAGATGAAGTAGACTTTGATAAACTATTACATGTTCGCATCTGTTAAAATTCAATGAAGTTCTTTTTATTAACTATACTCTTAACTGGAATTTTCTATTTCATTTTAAATTATGTTTCAAGTCAGGAGAGATAGGAAATAAACTGTTGTTTTGTGTCTTTAGTACCACACACTGTACTATTTTAGCTTTTTTTTTTCCTACAAGGAGCCTTTGGTAGTTTTTGTTTTTGATTTAAAAGGTTTAAACTAGTGTCAAAAAACATCTGTTTGAAAGGTGTGACCTTCTTTGGGAAGATTATTCCCAGTCTTAAGTTCAACTGACAGAGTCGCTGACTGTAAAGAGATTTCTAATTGCCTCACTTCCCAGTAGGCACCCAAGTGTTTTCAATTTGAACAAGGAGAGTTGCTTAAACTACTGCATTGAAGCTCCAATAGATGCAAGAAAAGAAAATCACATTAAGTGCAGTACAGAGTCTCTGATACTTTGGAGCAGAGAACCTCATTTGAGGTGATGGGCTGTTGAACTGTGGTGTTGCCTACTCCCACCTAATGTGTGTGTCCTCGGAGTTCCAGAAGGGCTCAGTGCCTTTGCTTTGGCTCTGTCTCTGCCATCCTCGGCCTGTGCCTTTCGAAGGACAGGTTGATATCTCCTGCAGTCTCTGGCTTTGAATTTTCAGTCATGGTGTGGCCTGACCCCTTACTGATTTTAGTTTGTTCATTTCATCTTTCCTTCCTTTCCTTTGTTGTTTCTTCTAATGCCCTTTAAAACCAGTTCCATCCTTCCTTCCTTCAGCTTGGTTTGGTCTGTGGCTGGTTAATTCATTGAGTTACTGGTCTTAGATTTAATTGCGTTTTTACTGAGGTTGTGCTGTTACGACTGCAGGGCTGCTGCCTGAGGAAGTAGAGCTAGTTCTTCGAGGCAGAGGCTTAGGAGAACATGCTCAACTTGTGGATGGGCATTTTGGTCTGATGGTACTGCTGAATCCTGGGTAGCTGAGCAGGGTGAGGGCAAATGTGGATGTCCACCGTGGAACAAGGATTGCTTGATGAATGAGTTGGTCACAGGAGGCCACTCTGACCCACACTGAAACAATAACCATTCCTCAGTTCTGTCTTTGTACCTATTGTCTTTGTGCTGATGTTGCTGCATTAAACAGTCCCCCTGCCTGGGACTTCATAAGATGCTGGGAAGTTTCCCAGAGTCTAGGACTGGCAAACATCCAGGTCCAGAGATATCCCAGTGACATGAAGTTGGGGGGAGTGCTGCCTGCAGCAGAGCATTCACCCCACCCTCAGCTTGTTACGCTGAGTTCTGATGCCTGACAGTGAACTCTCTGAAGCAGTGAAGAAGACACCGTGCAAAGCTCAGGGCTCCTCAGACCACAGAAGACGATTACTCCACAGAGGTGACTGAAAAGGGGAAACTCATGGTGTCTTATAAAAAGACACGGCCAGCGCCACTCTGACGGTGTCAGTTAACTTCCTTTATAAGATTTAACATGTGATGTTGAGCCTTTCTTCTCTGTTAGACTTGGTTTGAGTTTATCACATCTGCCTGCCTGTAATTAGCCCTTCAAGGATATACTGTCACCTTTAATTGTGGCATCTAGACAGTCATCATGAAGCGACTGTGAAGCAGTAGCGGGCCTAAGGGCCAGTCCTTCATTTATAATATGGGCGGTGTTAAGGAGAATTTGTGTCCTGAAACCATATGAACCCCTGTCTGTCTTCCACAGGTAATGACCTTTTCCTTCGCCATATGTCCTGACATAAACATTTACTATGCCTGCAGGAACATTTGGGGCTCAAGATGTGAGGGCACAGGAGGCCTAGATTGTTTAATATTAATTAAACCAACAGGAAATGACCCAGCCTCATGAGCTACTGTTTTTACTAGGGCAGAAGAGGAGAAATTAATTGCTTTATAGAAATTCCTTTCTGTGTTCTGTAGAGAAAATGTTTCCATTGGACCTAAATGACCAAAAGGAGTAGTTTGGGAACTAAATAGCTTTGACATTGTGCTCTGAAGGAATGAGACAATTAAAGAAACTGACTGACTTCCTCTGAGTAAAAACTATTTATAATAATTTATCTGCATGTTTCCAGATCCATTGGCCTGGGGCTCCCTGGAATTGCCGTTGTGTGCTGAGTGAGTGTGTGTGTTTGTGTTTGTGTGTGTGTGCGTGCGTGCAGGGTCTCTCATCAGCCTGAGGCTCCCTGACTCTACTAGGCCGATCTTCCTGTCACTGTCCTGGGCACATGCTGGCTTTTTACATGAATGCGGGGGATCTGAATTAAGGTCCTGTTAGCATGGCAAACACTTTACCTACTGTTAATTGCTTCAGCTCCCCCCCCCCCCCCCCCCCCCCCCCCCCCCCCCCCGTCTTTGTCTTTTTCTTTTCCCTTTAATGCTACCCCCTGCTTCAGGAACAAGAGTTACCTTGAACCCTGTCACCTCATCCCCAAACGTATACAAGTGTTGCTATTTGAAGGAAAAACAAAACATTTGAAGGTCTTGAAGGGGGAGGAATGTCAACTTCAGAAACGGGTCACTCAAGAGGCGGAGTTAGTTGCAGTACCTTCCCAAGGACGTTTCACGAGGGTTGGAGGCAACACAAAGTCAAGTCAGAACAAAACCAGGGCTGTCCAGCGGTAGGTCACCGGTGGTTTTATCTAGAACAGCTACTGCAGAACATTGATGTGGGGATGAGGGGGGCAGAGGGGAGTGGAGAGAGATGGGTAGAGCCTGCTTGTCAGGGGAAGTGGGTAATGCTGACTTCGAGGCAGGCTGCCTGTGAAGGAAAGGTTTCCCTTTCTTATGGGATGGGGTAGTAGTCATGGGGTGCAGAGAGAAGCCTGGGGGTAGAGAGTGTCTCAAGATAAGATGTGAAACTCAGGGTAAGGAGCAGTCTTGAGAAAGGCTTGGATGCAATGTCTGCCCTAGGTACCTCCTCTTCCTGCCTTTGCCTATATCCCAGGAAAAGTATTCGCTGCAATAACAGATTTTGGACCTGGGAGGGTTCATTGAACTTCATGATGTTTGGCATTTATCCGTAGTTGAAACAAGAAGAGACAAAGCCGTAGACACAGAGAACATCAGAGCGGCTGAAAGATGACTCTCCTGTAATTTTTTTTTGAAGCCCGTGCCCATTGCTGACATGGGTGTTTGCATTACCCATGGAACATATTCCACAGCTACTTACCCATGAAGGATTAATGATACTGAAGCTGGGTTCAATGGCTTGGCAGCAGGCTAAACCTGTTCTTTTCAAGGGTTGGGAAAACCTTCGCATGCCCAGTTCTCTGTCACTAATCTCCCAGGGAAGGAAAATACCAGAAGCCCAGCTCCTGTGACAGGCTTCTTGGAAGTGTCGCTGGAATGAGTCTCTCCAGTAGGGCTGTCCTCTGCTACCCTTCATGTCTTCAGCTACCTGTAAAGTCTTGGGCAAGTTTCTTAACCTTTCTTGGCCTTGGTTTCCTCATTTGCAGAGATGAATCTTTAGCCTGTTTGGTGGGTACAGAGGTTAAATAAGCTATTAGAACATTGCTAGTTAGACAGTAAGTACTCTAAGTTATTACTGACATTTAAAAAATACTGTTTGACATTTTTTATGTTTTTTGAAATTAAAATATAATTACATCATTCCCCTCCCCAAACCCTCCATGTACGGACCTTGCTTTTTCTCAAATTCATGCCTTTTTCCTTAATTGTTGTTATATATATTACATATAAATATGTATTATTTATGTTTCTCTATATTTCCTAAAAATGACTACAGTCTTCTCATTCTGTGTATTACACACACACACACACACACACACACACACACACTATAATTTCAGGGCTGACCATTTGATATTAGATAATCAGTTGGGGGTGGGGCTTCCCTTGGGAAGACTAGTCTACTCCCAGCATTCCTTAGTTGTCTGTAGTTCCTTGTCTGTAACTAGCATCCTTTTTTTAAAAGAATTTATTTATTATACATAAGTACACTGTCACTCTCTCCAGACACACCAGAAGAGGGCATCAGATCCCGTTACACATGGTTGTGAGCCACCATGTGGTTGCTGGGAATTGAACTCAGGACCTCTTAACCGCTGAGTCATTTCTCCAGCTTTGTAACTAGCATTCTTAATTACTATAATACTAGTAGAAATGGTAGTAGACTCTTCCAATTTATAAACATGATAAATAATCTCATTGTTCAGATTATGAGACTTTGAAAGTCCACCTGAAAGTAAGGAGGGCGCTTAGCTAGCACCTATGGTCTACAGACCTTGGGGCCATTCTTACAGTGTGACAGTTTGGGGAATCTACCTTTCCTCTCTCCTCCATTGTTGGCCTCACTGTGGTCCTTTACCTCAGGACTCTTCTCACTGACAGGTCCTCTGGCCTTAGAGCCTCTGCCTGCTGAGGCTTCTCTGTGTTACCAGCCTTTCCCCTTTGTCATGTGCTTAGCTGTGAGAATGTCTGAAATTATTTCTTCCTATATTTGTTTATTTTACAAATGCCTTTGTAAACATCCTTACACAAATTTATACAGGCTTCATGACTAATTGGTGTTGGTAGCCAGTGTTCATATAAAGTACTGTTAATTTCTAATCTAGAGTAAAGCGAAGGTATGGGCAAAGTTTGTTCTAAGGTATTCTATAGCACACACAGTTTTATTCTGTCCTTGAGACAAGGGGTTGATTCAGAATATCTTTCTCCCCCTTGTTTAATTATGGATCTAACATTTCTATTTCCCTGACTGGGCAATGGTGGTGAAGAATTACGCACAAAATCAAATGGGTCTGAGTTCTGCTTTCGGCTCCATGAGGACCAAGTGTGCCTTACTCTCTGAGCTTAATGGTAAGGTAGATTTCTTAGCAAGCCTTTCTGCTGGCACTGAGAACACAGGGCAGTCTTTTCCTCCTTCTAAATGCATCTGTGCTCAGACTGATGAATCACAATCTCTGGAGAGGAGCCCAGACATCTTCCTTGCTGAACAGCTCCCTAGCTCACTCTTACGGATGCTATAATTTGAGGATCACTTCCGGGAAGAGGATCCAAGGACAGAACTGCAAAGTGGACGTTTAAGGTTTGCTAAAGTTAGCCTGTTGATACAGTCTTAATTTGAATTCTGAGGGGTGTTGTGTCTATGTTCTGTTGTCTCCATATGTAAGAGGAAAGGGTTGAGTATATTCCCGGCTATAAGCATCTTGCAGAATCGTTTAGGAATCTCACAGAACATCTTTAGGTGATCCCTCTGATTATGAGACTTCATTGGACGTTTTTAATAGAAGATGAACAGAAAGTGGGGAATTAATCAATATAGAAGAAATGACCTTTTTGTATAATCTTCATACTTGCGAAAAGTCTCCTAAAAAATGTCCCTGTACTTTTATTTACTACTTTGCTTCTCTGAGCCCTTATCATTTCTAAGTAGTAAGAACAATTTATGTGCATTAGTATAATTTTTGCTGTTTTAAAAAAATAAGTATGGCATTACTCAAGCATTACACGTGGAGAAAGATACTGCATAAAACACTACTTTCTAAACGCTTTCAGGAAAAAAGGTTTTGGCCAGGATTCTGTACTAAAAATAACTTCTCCATCTATAACTCAGACCTTAGGACTTTACCAAAACAAACATAACTGGCATCTTGAATAGCTATTTCATGCACAGGCTGTATTTCCATTTGTTAAGTTGTTGAAGTAGTTAGTGTCTTATACTAGAAGGCCAGTGCTTTAGTAGCAGTGAGTGAAGGACCTGTCCTGTTCAGAACAGAGTTAGGGCTTTTGCAGGATGTAAGGGAACAGAATAGTGAGGCCTCTCTCTACCCGGGATGTCAGTGTGTGCACTGATGGTAATGATCTTGTTGCCCTTGGAAGCTGTCAATAGAACTGGAGCCTTACTTTTGGAAAAGGATTATGTAAAGCTAAGGTAGTGTAACTGTTCCCCAAGAGAGGAAGACTCAGATCCTGAGATCAGTTGCTTGATAACTTAGGAAGATTGAAGTCAAGAAAACGTAGAAGTTGAAGTTATTTCCAGTTCTGCCTCTCAGCCTCATGTTCCCAGAAATAAGACTCAGACTCAAAATATATTTACAAATACCTTGGACACATAGCTAGGCTCTACTCTGACTAGCTATAACTTAAAATATCCCATTTATTCCAGCCCACATTCTGCCATGTGGCTGGTTTCCTGTGTTCAGGTACCATAGTCACATTCTCTGCCTCCTTCTCTACCAGAATTCTTTCTCCCCTTCATATCTCTCCCTCTATTTCCTGCCCAAGCCATAGGCCATAGGCTTTTTGATTGGCAGGTGATGCATCCAAACAGTACACAAGATGTTCTCTCTGCAGTGTAGCTTCTTTGTTTCCATTGATTTAGCTAAGGTAAGTTTTGAAAAAAGATGGAGTTGTTTTGGAACTAGGTCAGACAAGGATGGGGAAGGTGGTTTTTAAAATTTTCCCCTCAGTCTCTTTAAGTACTTATGGACAAGGCTGTTCCTTGTTCTAAAAATCTCTCCAGCCACTCTGGCTGCAGGGCATACCAACGTTTAGCCATGCAGCTTCATGGAAGCCAGAGAGAAGCCTCTGGCCCCGTGGTTTCCTAGTGCAGCTGCTCCTGTAGGCTGTGGATCTGATTGTTCCTCTTGGAGATTCTCATCATACTTATCGTTAGCACTAGAAAGGAGCCCAGAGATCACATAGTCCAGCCCCTCCTGTTTACATGTAATAAAACTACATCTCAGCCACATTAACCAATGTGCTTGATCGCAGACAGATGGCAGACAGCACAGCTTAGGTTCCCACTCTACTTCATTCTTCTACATGCACACATTGCACGGAGACAGCCCAGCAGGGTTTTTAAAAATGCTGGAAGCAGGAAGGAAGACACCTGATGTCTAGTGGTCTCACTTCGATGTTCACCTCCCCATCTGGGTTCCGCCTACTAATGGTTTTAGTCCAAAAACCTGATGAAAAACTTCCTCACTTCAGAAGCTCAGAGGCTTATGATGACTCTGCTCACACTTTAAAAAAAAAACTTTATGACACCGAAAAAAATGATATGTGCTCAGTAAAAATCTATATTTCAAGGTTTGAATTTGGATTCTCTCCCCCTTGGCTCCCAATGCCACACAACAGCACCAGGCTGCAGCTCCCACTGGCTACAGGATCACAAAATGTTGATGTTCTGCAGAATGCTCTAGTGTTAGGCCGTCATACTTTCTCTCTTAAGGATATTAAACATCATTTGGATGGGTATTGGCTCTTGAGCATGCTAGGTAAGCACTCTGACATCAAAATATATCCCTAGCCCCTCTGATTTTTTTCTATTTTTAGACAGCAATGGTCTTGAGCTTAAAATTCTACTACCATGGCTTCACAAGTCACTGAGGACATGGGCATGTGACACTGTGCCAGCCTGAATGAAAATTTCATTTATAGTATTTTCAAATTAAAGGTTTCTGGAAAGCCTGGGGGTATCAATATACTGACTACAGTGTGCTAGGATTTGGTTCCTCGTGCTGTTGTTTGTTTTCATCTGTAGATTAATTCATAGTTTGTCTGTAATTGAATTGATGTTTCCGTCGTGTTAAATGTCAAACTAACATGCCTTGTCTCTTCTGCTGTTATTTGCCCAGTGGTCCCCTCAATGTTGTGTGCTTTGGCTGTGTTTGATGGTTTGCTACGGTCCTATTGTATAGAGTTCTTATATCCACTTACGCACGGGAGTTCCACCTGGCATATTCTTCAGCCAGGGCATTAGATGCAAAGGTAAAGGCAGCTGCATAGCTGTCTTGACTGTCACAGTATTGACAACGTCCTCATATGCCAGCCCTCCTCTGCGTTGTGCTGGGGAAATGTTATCTCTGTGACCTGTTTTAAGAAACTTTATTTCCAAGATTTTTAAGTGCTGGGAACTAGTTCATTTCCTTATAGTATGGCTTATTCCCATATCAAGGACAAACATGTCCTCTTTATGTTTGAGAGTCATGAAGGTAAGACCCAGCTGCCTTTTGTGTGATTGACTCTGTAGGGACAGAAAATAACATCATGTTAGGTGTGTTGGGAATGAGAATCCTTGATGTTGCATAAAGAAATATACAACCAGAGAGAAGGTTATCAGGTAAGGCAATCTCTTTTTATAAAAAGGGTATGCCAGAACCCAGAGTAGGCTAATCACAAAATCTTCACAGAATGACGCAATTGGCTAATCAGGGGGAAGAAGGGGAACTCTTGTCCAGTTAACTACCTTTGATAGAAACAGCAGACTTCTCACAGGTCAGGCCTGAAGTACCAGGGAAGATCGGTTGTGTGGCCCTGAACTAGGACATTTGGGTTTTTTTAAGAACTGAAGAAGCCAAGCATAGTTGTAAACACCTATTAGCTCACTGGAGGCCGAGATAGGAGGATTACCAGAGTTAGCCAGTGGGGCTACAGAACAAGACTCTATATTAAGAAACAAAACAAAGCCAATCAGCAGACCTAGAAAGTAGGGACTCTGATTTTGCAATAGAACGACATCCTGAGGCTCTGCCATGGAGAGCAGCAAGAGTTCTGTCATGATGTCCCTTTTCCCCTCCAGAGTGCTGTCTGGTGTTCCTACCTCAGGTGGTCTACTGTGTTTGATGGGAACAATAACATGTAATTTCAGAAGTCTTCAGGGAGGAACTGAAGGCAGAAGTTTCTGAAAAAGTTTGTATTGTCTGAAAAAGGTCAGTTTGAACATTAGAAAAGGTTAGGTAAGGTCTTTGCCCTGGTTGTCTGGGCTCTCTTGTGACTACAGTCAGCATCTAAGAAAATCCATGGCTACTGTCTTAATGTGAGTTCCTGCAGTGTGAGCGCCTGCTACATTAATAATTCATGCAAGGTAACGTTGGTCTGGGACAATCTAATCGGATATTTTGAATTGGTGACACTACAATTTCTGATTAATATTCATTTCTGATTAAAATCAAACAGAGACAAAACCTGAATTCCCCCATTTTTGCTCTAAACTTTCTGCATCCACCCTTATTTTGTACTGACACTTGTAACTTTTATCTAGATCTTCCCAGCTTAGAGACAGTGCCTACACCTCATATGTATTTAATGTGCACAGCCTAGTGACTTTTAGTGTAGCCAGAGCTACTGACCCGTCAATCCAATTTTAGAACATTTTCATCACTTTAAAAAGAAACCCTCCTCAGAGGCACTTTCCATTGCTCTGTGGTCCTGTTCACCCTTTTCAACCAGCAGTCTACCTTCTGGTCTGTAGATTTTACTATTCTGGGAAGTTCATATGAAGAATAATAAATATGTGACCTTTTGGTGTAGTTTGTTCCCCTTAGGATGATGCTCTTGGGAATCTCCCATGTAGCACTACTTGGTTCCTTTCTCTGCTGAGTAATATTCCATTTTATGGTAGATCACTTTTTGTGCACCCACCAACTGATGGACATTTGTGTTGCTTCCGCCTCTAGACTCTTTATAATGGTGAGGTTTTGTTTGTTGGTTGGGTTTTGGTTTTGTTTGTTTTGTTGTTTTGTTTTTTCAGGGGGTGTTGCTTGTTTTGTTTTGTTTTTTTTGAGACAGGGTTTCTCTGTGTAGCTCTCTCTGGCTTTCCAGGAACTTTGTAGACCAGACAGGCTTCGAATGCAGAGATCCATCCACCTCTGCCTCCTGAGTGCTGGGATTAAAGATGCACTTGACAGTGACAACTAGTTGTTGTGGTTTTTGGGATAATACTAGTCTGAATGTTGGTGTTTAAGTTTTATGTGCACATTTCATTTCTTTGGGAGGTGTAGCTACCAATGAGTTTGGCTTAATATATATTAATATATTAGTGTAGATAGATAATATAGATGATATTAATATATATAAATATACTATTTGTATCCCTACCAACAATGCATGTGTGTGCTTCTCTATCACCAGGCAACACTTGTGACTGACAGTCTAGTGATTTATTCTGGCCATCATACTGGTTGTGACGAAGCATGCCATGATGGTGTGCTAGACATTTCTCTGATGACTTATGGACTATAATAGACTGCTCACTCCTGACACTGTTTCCTGTACTGTTAAATAAAGACAGTGCTCTCAGAACTTACGGCCAGTCCATACTCTCCTGTGCTTCCATGCTTCACCAGGCCTGGTGCAAGGACCAGCAGGGGTATGAATGCATGCCAGGCAGACTCTTCTTCCTCAAGCTGAATGCCAAGAGGCTGATCTGATGGGTCAGACTTGGTTTATGTGCCCGCCTCATGGTCCATATTTCAGTCTAAGCAGTGCGCAGATGAGTAGGGGCATTTTGAAAGAAACTGATGCTTTTGTGGAGAGAGAAGTGATGAACACAAGTAGCAATCTCCTGCCGGTCTCTGTTCATCACAGAAGGCTGGGAACCAAATAATCCTGCCCTGTACACTGTCCTGGTGAACATTTAAGTATTAATTATTTAAAACCCCATAGTACATGGAAGTGTTCCGGTCAGCTCTACTCGTGACTCAGCCAAAGACTGCATTGTGACTGTAGTGTGTTGGGTCTGTTTAAATCATCACTCCATGGAGATTTTTTTTTTTTTCTGTTTTAATTCTAGGTATTCATCATCAGAAATAAGGAAGCAGTTTACGCTCCCACCCAACCTTGGACAGTACCACCGGCACAGCATCAGTACGTCTGGTTTCCCCTCTCTTCAGCTAGTAAGTATGCATTACAGGTCGGTTGGTCAGTGGTCAGGGACAGAAATCCCCAGCATCTACCTCCTCCGCCCCAACTAGCCTTAGCTGGTTTTGCACCTAGTATTCTCTGCCCACTGCTTTGTAACTGTTTACCTTTAGATGCCGGACATCTCCCTCTCTCTGGTGTGAGTAGAGCGAGATAGCCCAGAACGATGCTTCTGATGTTCTCTACTTAGGGGGCTTGCAGGCTACCCCCAAACCATCATGATTAAAGTTCCTATGTGGGAAGAAGAGGTAGCCTAGAAACTGACCAGTTTAGCGTGTTTTGGTGAGACATTTTTAATTGAAAAATCTCAGAAGCTCAAGGTACAAGCCTTTCTTATGGGATAATTTTCTTGGAAGTAAATTTATGTATTATGAAGTTTATCAATTCTAGTGTCACGGTTTTGTGAACATGGGCGATTTATTAGTCACCTAGTCTCTTCCCAGAGAGAGTCTAGAGCACTTCTCTTCCACCCTTTTACATCCCCTTGTTCCCATCTCAGCTGAGCCTTGCTGTGGTTGTAGATAACCCTGCCTGAAACTCCGCACCAGTGAGATCATTCACACCGGAGAGCAAATCTTTAGTTTTACAGCATAACATATCCCCCTTTCAAGGTGCCTCCAGTTTAACATTAGCCAATCAACTGGCAAGTGTGGCGTGCCTGTTACATTATTTGACTAATAATATGTGTATCATATTATTTAAGGACTAAAGACCAGATGTGTGTCAGGTGAGGCAGAACTGTCTTAAAATGAGACTGTAACCCAGAGTGAGTGCCACTTCCTTTGAGCGAGCTGAGTCTGCTTTGCCCTCACTTCCTCATACAGCGCAGCCCACAGCCACACTCTCTGGCTGATCTGGTGGTTATCTTGAGAAGGTTAGGTTATTTTTTTGTTTCTAGTTATTACTTCAAAGCCACTTCTGCTCTTAGAAATTTTGTAACCTTCCCCTGTTTCCTGTAGCCGCCATTTTGTCGCCTGTGACAGTTTACCCACCGCGTTAACTGTGTACCTTCAGGTATGTTTTACTGGAGGGATTTGTGGTTATTTCAGGATAGCTGATGGGTTGTGTCATTGATGAGACAGTACTAACAAATATGTAGCGCCTTCGCTGTGAGAGGTTACCTTGTGGTGACATCTTTTGGAGAAGCCCGTTTAGGACTTTGGAGCCTTGCCAGGCCTCCTTTTTTATGTCTTTTCCTGCCTGCTTCAGAACTTTAGGTTAGGTAAAACGCACAGCATGATGTCGGAGTTCTCAGAGTAAGTAAACTGAGACATGTTATATAGATAAGTTTGACCGAGTGATTTCTGATTTCGTGGTCTTTCAGAGTGTGCACAATTTAGTTAAAACGTGATTGGATGTGCTTTTAAATTTTAAACAGTGTGGGGAGCTTTGGTGCTTGTCTTCAAAAAGTGTTAAGAGTGGCGTTCTCTATAGCAGCTGCTGTGGAATAGTGTGCACAGTAGAGAGGTTTTCCGAGGAGGTTTAACCCCTTGTCTCCTGAGCAACCTTTGTGATAATACCATGGCCTTGAGTTACTGCAATCCTTGAAATCCTGTTAAATGGAGAGTTACAGAGGAAAAAAAAATGCGATATTTGCAAGCGTCCCTTGTAGTTTGCTATCCCCTTAGGAGGTTTTGACAAAAGTGAATGTTGACGAGTTACTTCAGTAGCTGGGAAGCCAAATTAATGAGCAGCTTAGCTGTCCATGTTGTAACTAACGGAAGCTGTAAAGGAAGTGGGAAGGTTCAAATGCTAGCTACAAGAATCTCGACTTTAGCTGCTGCCATTCAATCCTGGTCCTGTTTGTATATGACTGGTCCTCAAATTTTCTTATTCCTGCTTTTCCCCATGTAATTTCCTTGGTCTTTCCCTTCCCTGACTCTCCCTTCTAGCTTCAGCACTGTCTTGTCCCTGTTTCTTTTACCAACGGGAATCAAGATGCCTGGTCTACCTTCTCCTGCTTTGTTCAGAACAACCCAGTACCTTGGTCTGTTCTGTGGTGGTGTGGGAAGGTGTGGTCTGCCTCTCTGTACTCATCCTCTCAGACAAGGCTCCCAGGAGAAATCACCAAGCTACAAGGTGATTTCCCTCTTCCTTGAGCCCGGTTCCTTTCCTAAGTAGTAGGACATTTCAGTAAGTGTCACTTTTAGCAAGGCACAGGAGTGGAGCTTTAGAAAGTATCTTGAGTCAGAGGCTGCAGTGTGGACAGCTAGTTGTATTATTTTTGGCTAATTCAAAAATAAGGGAATGTGTATTTTGACTATTTGTTTTGCTTTAAGTGATATAATCATTTCTATAACCTCATACAAGTGGTTGTTTAAAAATATATATTTGAAGTCCAGGCATTTAAAACCACTCATCAAAAGGTTATTGCCATTTGCAAGGGTAAAGAGTTTGGGGTCAGATGAGCCCAAGGTGAAAGGTGGTTGTCACTTATTGTCTGTATAACCTGAGCCAAGTCACTTAACCTCTGAAGATTTCAGCTCCCTGTCCTGCAAAACTGGCAGCTTATGTTACCTCCCTAGGGTCCATGTAGAAGTCTACAGTAGCACCTGTGTAAATGTGGGTAATTTTGTTGCCTTAGACACTTGGCACTGTAGAGACTCCTGTGGATCATTAAAGGCAAGTAGCAGAGTTTTCCATTGTGATCTGTTTGGGAGGACAAGTAATCCATAGGGCCCCACTCAGGCTTCACATGTGATGGGAATTCAGAAGAAAACTCCATAGTGTGATAGGAGGTAAAAGCTTGTGGGAGGAGCTGAGAAACCCCAGGAGACCAGTCTTCAGCCCTAGAGAAATGTTAGCAACACCTGGCTTCTTCTTACATTTCTAGCCAGGATCCCTGTAGAACAGTGAGGGTGGAATTCCAAACACAATTAGCAACCAACTAATAAACCCCAGAGACACAGGTTGAGAGTCACCTAAAGATTCTTAGAGGACTGGACCAATTTCAAATAGCGGAAGGTATATACAGAGTGGTGGCTTGTTTGTTTGTTTTGTTTTGTTTTGTTTTTTGGTTGCCCTGCCTGCTCTGAGCTATAGATGTGTAGTGAGCAAGGACCACATGCTACCCCTGTAGGTAATCCTCACAAAATACAGCTCTTCGCCAAATATCTAATAAATGAGTAGGAGGCAGTGTATTTGATATGGTCTCCTCTTGGTTTATTCAGGGTTTTGTTTTGTATTTTTTTTTTTTTTTTTGGTTTTGTTTTGTTTTCTTGAGTTTGTGGTTGTTTTGGTTTTTCGAGACAGGGTTTCTCTGTGTAGCCCTAGCTGGAACTTGCTCTGTACGCCAGGCTTACCTCGAACTCAGAGATCCACCTACCTCTGCCTCCCAAGTGCTGAGATTAAAGGTGTGCACCACCACTGCTTGGCCCGTTTTTGTTTGTGATGCTAACTATAAAAATGCCTGCTATGATGATTGTTTGTATAAATATTTTCCAAATAGATAAGCTACTTTTCTTCCAAATTTCACTTATTTTGCATGTGCACTCAAGTGCTACAGCATGCCAGTAGAGGTCAGAGTTCAATTTGCAGAAGCTTGTCCTCTGCTACCACGTGGATTCTTGAGACTGAACTTAGGTCATCAGGCTTAAGGGCAAGTTCCTTTACCTACTGAGCCATCTCACCAGCGCAGTAAACTGCTTTTAAATTTTTGCATGCTTTAATGAGAAGGAGATCGATCATTTAGAACGAGTTTTCCGAGCTTAGATAGTGTCAGATTAGATCCAGAGAGATAGGCCTCTGGCCATCCCATGTCCTGACCTGAGATGTGTACCAGCTTCAGCATGCTCTGCTGCTACTGTCATGGGAGCAGGTTAGCCAGAGATCCGGTACCAGCCATCTATGCAAGCAAACAACCCTACACTTGATGCTTATATTTAAAAAAAAAAGAAAAAGAAAAAACAAAACCAACCTATAAGATGTAAAGCCTTTCCTCTGGTTATTAAACCTGGGAAGTATAGTGAGTGCGTACATAAATGGATGGGTTAGGATCTATCTCTAAAGCAGCAAGGAGGATTGAAGACCTACTCAGTGGTTAAGAACTTTATGTACATTATTTAATGAAGGAAAATATGCTCTTTTTAAAAATAGAAAAGTCTGAAGAGAAACGAAAGAACAGCCAGATCATGATGGCCCTGGGTGAGGTAAAGGATGTAAAAAGCCACACCCTGGGCATGCACCTGAGCACCATGGCTACGGGGCCTGTTTATGTGTTTAACATTCATGGCTGAAGGATGTCTCATGCCCAAGAAGCATTCTTTCTTGTGCACACATTAGCTTCTGTGAAATACAGTACCCTTCTCTTTGCCAACTAAAGGTTGAGCTCTGGCTTCCTAGCTCCTGGTCTCCTTTGTGCATCAGATGCTGTTGTTATTTCTCACTTAACTTCTTCCCGGAGTTGGCTGCTCAGTGTTGTTGATTGTATGGGAGGGACATGGCAAAAAATGCAGCGTTCAGTGTAGATCCCATTGGCATTCACAGTGCGGATGAGATAGAAGGTAGGGCAGGCATTCTTCAAGAAGAGCAGGCCCTCGGTTATGGTCACTGTACCCAGGGATGGAAACAGGCCAGGGAGATGGCTGAGTGTGGAAAGTGCTTACCACCCAAGCATGACGATCTGAGTTCCCCACAACCCTCATAAAAAGCACTTACAACCACAGCACTGGGTAGGTGGAGACAGGAACATTCCTGGGCCACACTGGCTAGTCAGCTCCATGTCCCAGGGAGAGCCCCTGCTTCCAAAAGCAAGACAGATGGCTTCTGAGGAAAATAGCAGGTTGACCCCCAGCCTTCATACGTGGATACACTTGTGCATGTGCAGATCTGACTTACCGAAAACCAGACTGGTAGTCGTGGTGCCAGCTCAGCATCAACAGTGGCATCAGTGGAAGAAGTTGCTGGAGGCAGGGAAGCGAGCCTCTTTTAGGTCACTAAGTACTTTGAAATCACTGAGGGCAGAGGAAACGTACAAATTCTTAAAAGCATTTTAGCATAAAACTATATGAGTATATTTTTGTCAGTACTTGAGTTTTTAAAGGTTTGATAGTATGCATTGAAATCTTACTATTTACAATGATCATAAAGTGTATGTAAAACAAAACGTAACATGGAAATAGTCAAAGTTTTCTTGGTGTGTAAAGATTAAACATAATGATTTTTAAATACCAAAAAAAAAAAAAAAAAAAAAAAAAGCCACAAGGCTGCATTCTTAGCTCTTGAGTTATTAATGATTTAAGGTCTAGGTGTCCCACTCAGAGAGGGTGCTATATTTATTGTGATAAGTCTTTTTTATTCATTGAGGAAATGTTTATCTTACTCTGCACCTCCAATAGCTATGGGTGACAGGCATGAATACAGCAAAGCCCATCCTTTGTTCTTGTGGAGCACTTCAGGAGATGGGTGTAAACCAACAAGTGGATGTCAGCTGTGATGAGGGCAGGGAGGGTTATGAAACATCAAACAGGCAAAGGGAACAGTGACACAGATGAGATGCTGTTTTAGGCAGGGTGGTCTTTGAGAACCTCTGTCTGGAATGGAGATACCCAAGAAGTGCTCAGCATGAGCCCAACAGCTTGCCAAAAGAAGGTATTTCGGGAAGAAGGAAGAAGCAATGTCTAGGCTGCAAGGCAAGAGTTTTTGGCATGCCCTACAAGCAGCCAGGAAGCAGAGTGGGCAACAGGTGCGACCATAGCTACAGCAGCATCTCCAAGCCATAGCTGAGAAAGCAAAACGTCCATTTACGAAGGGAAGAGGAAGTTCCTGAGAGCATTGGGCTAGGCAAGCCTGAAATCCCTGGAGCTGGTTGTCAGGGAGGAAGGCAGAGCAGGCTGGAACCCCATGGCTGGTGGAGCTGGTGGAACTGATGCTCTGCTCTCATCAAGGGGGGTGGAGGGACACGAACGCACACGCACACGCACACGCACACACCCTCCCCCTCCCTGAGCAAGGATAATCCTCTTGAAATTATTTTGGATCATGGCATTTAAACTAGGGTCCTTTTGTTCTCTGCTGATTAAGAAGACACATGGCTCAACAGAAGAGAAGAGAAAGCACAGTGGTCAGGGAAAGACTTGGACCCTTAAAAGCCAAAGAGCTGAAGATTCAATGTAACTGCTACCTTACCTCATGCTCAAACTGCATCCCTCATGCAGTACAAGGCAGCTGTAAGTCCTCAGTACTTGACATACGTGTGTGCGCACACACATACTTGTGGGCACTGTGTATGCATGCGTTCATTTCTTTCTGTTTGTGTTGATTGTCTCATGGTAAAACCTGTTCATGAGATTAAAACTATAGATATTCTAGAGTACAGACTCTTGGCTATTATTTGATTGTTTGATTCCTGGGTATTATTTGAGCTTGCAAGAAGAAAAACATCTTGAAGGTCTGTCAAGTTAAGAGAACTTGGAATCTGTACACATTACCACTGGCAAGATCAGTTTGTATCACACTGGAATGAGCAGACTCTACTTACCAGTTTCAGTATAGAAGTAAGAGGAGAAGATACCAAGTGCCAGCTGACATGTTCTAGAGAGGCATGGTCTAGCAATGGTTCCATCATACAGTTTGAGCTTACAGCCTGCTCCACCCCTGGACTATGTTCAGACCTAAGGAGTTTGAGTTTATTGTCTGTTTGTGTATATTTATGTTTGAGAAGGTTAAACATCATTATCCAGTGGTTGATTAGAGGGCAGCCCCATGCTTCTAGTGAGATTGATTTGGAGAGGCTCTTCCCTTCCTCTGCTAACTTCAGGCTACAGTCAGAATCCTGTCTTCTTGCCACCTGATGACCAAAGGGAGCTCTTCGCTCTCAGTTCACCCTGCAACCCTCTCCTCTGCCTTCATTGCATCCTGCTGACAGTGAATGCTATGTAAGTCAGCCATCTAAAAGAATCTCGGCCAGAAGTAGGGTAGTGCATTTAGTCAGGGTTCTGTAGAGGAGCAGAATTGGTAGAATAAATATCTATTTATTTTCAGGGTGTCATAAAGTCCCTTACAGGCTAGTCTGGCTGGTCCCACAATGGCTGTCTTTTGACAGAAAGTCCAACAATCCAGAGGTTGTTTAATCCACAAGGCTGGGTTTGCAACTGGTCTCTAATAAACTTTGGAATCCCAAAGAAGCAGGTTCTAATTCTGATAGAGGAATGCCTCAGCAGCCGGATAGGTGAACTTGGCAGAGAGAGAATAAGGCCAAGCAGGTAAAAAGTAAAAGCTTCCTGCCTCCATGTCCTTTTCTGAGGGCTGCTACCAGAAGGCGTGGCCCGGATTTAGGGTGAGTCACATGACCTCGAATGATCTGGATGTAGAAGATATATCTTTGTATCTCAAATGATCCAATCAAGAGAAACTCTCACAGGTATGCCTGGCAGCTTAAGTTTTAGTTGATCCCAGACATAGTTCAGTTGACAGCTAAGAATCCCATCACACGCAGCTGGGGATCTTCTCTCTCAGGAGTCAGTCGTTCCTGTCTTGGGAAAGGAACTGTGAAAGCCATAGTTGCCTTCTGGAATCCTTTTGCCCTTTGCCTCTTCAACAGCACTATTCCTCCACCCAGCTTAGAGCCTGCTGGTATGTGGGCTCAAGGGGATGAAAAACCAGTTTTGTCAGCCCTTCCTTCAGGCTCGCCCTCCCATAGGACAAGTCCGGAATCTGGGGCTTTTGTTTTGTGCGGCTTTTGGGATGAAGAACAGTGTTCACTTGAGCTGAATCCACAAAGGAACCCCTCCGAGGGATGCAGCCTCTGCTTTACTGCTGTTGTTATTTCTGGGCCAATCTCCTCGATCTAAGCAGCTCTCACTGCCTTCAGGCAGTGGTTCCTGGATCTTTGCACCCCACGAGCTAGAATATGTGTTTTGTTTAATAGGGGACTGGCAAAATTTTGGGGGTTCGTAATACTTACTACAGCTGAAGAGCAACATTGTTTCAGATGCCCTGGGTTTCTAGCCTGTCTAGTCCCTCCCCCACCTCCTGGGAAGATGGGACAGCTTTCCTCAGTAAATCCTCAGTGTTTGCTCGTCCAGATTCAGTCCTGCGTTTCTTCCCAACTGGTAGTGTTTGGAAGCCTCAGCCTTTAGAGGGGCTTAGCCACAAGCGTGGCTCCAGGTCAGCTGGGACTGTGTCTAAACCACTGGCTTCGAGCAGCAGTATATAGACATCTCAGGCCAAGGGAAACACTGTGTCTGAGTGCACAGCCAGAGGAGTGCTGCGTTTGCCTGAGTTTCTGGAGAATTGCCTTCTTTCTCTTTTTCACTGTGTTTAGGTAAACAAAACATAGCCTCAGAGAGCTTTTGCAGGAGAAATTATAAAAATTCCTCAAAGCCTGTGATCTCATTTTGGATCTCCTCAGGATTCCTCATCAAGCGGCTATTAAGCAGAGAAAAAATTCTGCCTTGGGGTGTGATTTTAATTACTCATCGTGTTGTGACTCGACTTTCTGCTACTGCCTTTCTTTACCTCTCCTGTCACAGTTGCAGTTTGACAGCTCAGGTCGCTTCATTTTAGGCTAAAAGTGAAACGCTGGGTTGACGGGAGGGCAGGGCAGATAACCGCCGCCTGCGCGCTTGTGTGTCTGTCTACTCCACCAGGAAGCCTCTCTCCTCCCTTTCCCTCCAGCCTCAGCTTTATGAGCCCGTGGAGCCGGTGGACTTTGAAGGACTTGTGATGACGCACTTAAACAGCTTGGATGCAGAGCTGGCCCAGGAGCTGGGGGACCTCACCGATGACGACCTGCATGTGGCCTTCACACCCAAGGAGTGTAGGACTTTGCAGCACTCTCTGCCAGAGGAAGGGTAAATTATTCTCTTGAAACATAAGAGGGGAAGGGTGCTGATTCTGAACCTCCCTCCCTCCCTCCCTCCCTCCCTCCCTTTCATTCTTATTTCTTGAAGCAGGGTCTTGCTGTGTAGCCTAAGCTGATCTCAGAGTCACAGCCCTCCTCTCCTGCTTCTGCCTCGGAAATGCTAGGGTCAAAGGTGTGCAGCAGCAAGCCCAGCTTTGGAGTACTCCTGAAAAGAAGTAAACTTTGGATTAGGGTAGGGGTAGGGGTGGGGGATGGGCTACAGGGCAGTGGTTAAAATGTTTATCTAACATGTGCAAGGTCTTGGATTTGATCCCTAGAATTACAAAGAAGTTAATAATTTTTTTAATTAAAAAAAAACATTTTAGGGCCTGAGGAGATGCCGTGAGGACCTGAGCCCAGGTCCTCAGCACTCACAGAAAAAGCAAGGCATGGTGACATTCATACACTTTAACTCCAGTGCTAGAAAGGCAGAGCGTATCCCTGGGGCTTGCCAGTCTAGCCGGTTAGTAAGCTCCAGGTTCACTGAGAGATCCTCCCTCAGGAGATACCCAACATCTACCTATTGCCCCGCCACACATATACACATACACACATTTTAAAAGGAACAAAACTACTCAATCCACTAAAATACACAGCACATATAATATTGCTACCTAGATGCAGACAGAGTTTGCTTGCTTGCTTGTTTGTTTTGTGGTGCTGAGGGCCTAGTACAGGCCTCATACATGGTAGGCAGATGTACAGTTTCTAAACTTGTTTAGCTGAAGACTTTGGAAAGCCCTGTGGGAACTAAGACACAGTTTAAGGGATGCAGTGGAACAGGTTGGCACAGTCCAAAAGAAGTTAAGATTACAGGCTCTAGAATTGGACTCCTGGGAGCCAGCTTAGTGACCAAAGGCTAGTCACATGACCTCAAGAAGCCTCATGGTCTCTATTTGCAGTGTCAAGAGTGTTTATAACAAGCACTAAAATGCCTCTATCTAAAGCATTCTATGGGCCAGTAATGGCTCAGCAAGAAAAGACATTTTCCAGAACTGACTCGTTCAAGTTGTCCACTTATTGCCACATACAAACATGCATACACACGTTCTCTCTCTCTCTCTCTCTCTCTCTCTCTCTCTCTCTCTCTCTCTCTCATACACACACACACACACACACACACACACACACAAAGATACACAAAATAAGTGAATGTAAAAGAATTGTTAAGACCTTTTTCTTACAAAGGCCTGGATCAAATTAGTAACTTAAGTTTCCATGTACATTTATTGAGCATCTGTTGAGTCCTGAGATTAAAAGGTGAGGAAGGGAAACTCCCTTTATAGAAGTTTAAAGTTTATAGAGGAGACACAGCAGAAGCAGTTTAAACTGAATATTCACATTTTAGAGCTGAGTTGATGGGCATGGCGTGGGCATTAGTTCTCAATGTCCAGCAAGCGCGGACTCATGAAACGTAAGCAGCCATAGGATGAATCCCCTGTCTCACTGCATATTTCCAGTGAGCTTTGTTTTTATTCATTTTTTTTATTCTTTTTTAAACCAAAACACTCCCTTGAACATTTGAGTCTTTTCATTTCTCCTAGAAAGGAGAGTATGAGGCATGCTGCCTGCCCTTGTTACTCTGAGGTGTTTCTGTGTTAGATTGTGTTTCAACCCAGGTGTGGACAACTGGAACATGGGAATTCCCTTTGTTCTCTTCTTGGGTCAGTTTTCCTTCACACAGCAAGCTAGCCATGTGTGCTACTCTGTTCCTTGTAGGAAATACTTGTTTCCCAAAAACCAGATCTCTGTCATTATTGAAGAACATTTCTTACTGTCAGGCCATTTATCCAAGTACAGTTGAATACTGACAATACATTTTCATCTTTGGTAGAATTACATTGTTTATTTGTGTGAATATTTATTTATCTTTAAATGTGGCCAGAATCTGAGAAGAACTGGTATGAAATACGGGAAGTTTAGAGGTAGAAGGACTTTTAAAACTGAGATAAAGAAGGCAGGTTTTCCTAGAGCCATTTGGTGAGTCAGATATTGTTTTTGTTGCTATGACTTACAGGGAATGTGTTACCTGTCTGATGTTTCATGTAGCCTGTACCATCTCAGTTGTTGCCAAAGTCTTCTGTAATGAGCAGGCAGGGAAAGCATTCTGGTTACCATGACAGTAACCACTAGTGACTCTAGGTGACCATCCTGTGCTTCCCTCAGAACCTACACTGAGTAATGGTCTGTGGTAGTATGTGCCTGTGCCTGCAGGTCCTGGTTTGACCGCTTGCTCTATGACTTGGATTAATGTCCTTATTACTTCATTCTTCTGTACAAGAAGAATAGCAGCAGTTCCTGCCCTGTTGGAGTCATACATGTTAAGTCCCTGAGTCTGCTCAGTGCATAGTGATGCCACCTAAGTCATAACTAGCACAGAGCTCTTACCATGCCCCAGACACCCTTTCAGGCACTTTGCCTGTTAGCATCAAATCTTCCTCATGAAGGAGGCACTCTTATTATATCACAGGGTTGAAAGACTGGCATAAGGCTACAGAGTCAATGAGCGATGGATCTGGGGGTTGGGCAGTCAGGGCCAAGGAGATCTCATATGTAGCCTTTGCAGAATTTCATCTTAGACTAATAACAGTCCAATGGGTGAGTTCTGTCCTGTCTCCTTGTGTTAGCCAGTTTCTCTTTACTGTAACAAATATCCATGACAAATCAGCTAAAAGAAAGGAACATTTATTTTGGCTTATAACTTTAAAGATTTCAGCCCCCGGCTGTTTGGGCTGCATTGCCTTGGCACCCCCCTCCTTTTTTTTCCTTTTCATACAGGTTTATGTATTCAACTCTCAATCCACAAACCCTCTACACAACAAAATTACATCAAATAGACAAAGATACAAACTGCCCTTCTATATGAGATATTAGACCTATTAAATCCTTAATGCTCATAACTGTTTAATGCCAATTAAGCCCACCTGGATCTAGCTGGTCTTTCTGGAGGTTCATCTTGGACCTTCTCTTCTGTCTGTTTCCCTCCTCTGCACTCTCCTCTCTCCCCCTGCCTCCCCCCCACCCCACCCCCTACCTCATGTCCTCAGTCTCTGGCTTTCCTTTATTTTACATATTAAAATGGGAAGGTTCAGATGAAGTCACCTCATGATAACATGACTAGGCAGCCCTTCTCAGGGAAGTGGAATTAACATTAAAATACGAACAGCTTCAGGACAATCTACATTTCCTCCTTTTTGTCCAGTTAAAAGGCTTTTCCCCCCTCAACTATAAAATGAATAAAAACTATTATCATTTTACAATTTATAAAGTATAAGACAGCCTTAACACCCAGTCTATCAATTTTGTCTATTAAATAAAGCATCTTTCCATCTGCCTTAAAAGACCATGATTCGACACCTGACTTATATCTTGGTTTTAGATTGTATGTCATCTGAAAATCACCTTTTTAGATCTATATTAACTTTCTTAATCCCAAACAGCTGGTTTGGGTAAGAGGCTACCAGTCTTCAACCACATCAGAAATCTCAGAATGACTATTACCTGATAATGAAAAGCACAAAACACAGCTTCCAAAACTAGCCAATATATAGAGACTGCTGCTGATCACTTGGACAGTCCTACCTCTCTCAGAACGTTGGAGCATCAGTTTTCAGCCTTCTGGCCTGGCCCTTTAGTGGCACAGAATATTGTGCTGTGATAGTATAGCAGAGAAGTAATTTGTGACCACTTCATGGTCAGGAGCAAAAGACAGAGAGGAAGAAAACAGTGTCCCATGGTCCCCTTGAGGAGTTACCACTTCTCAATTATGTCACGCCAGAGACAAAGACTTTAACAGGTAGGCCTCTGGTGGACATCCAGGATCCAAATTCTACATCCCTGTTTGACAAATGCAAAATTAAAACTTATAGTATAACATGGAAGGGAGGGCAGAAACCTCTACCTTAGACAAAGAACTACAGGAGGCTAAGAAATGCTAAGAGCCAGAGAAATAATCTTCCCCAGAGAAGAGCACACCATTTTTTTTATTTACTTCCAGATGGTCATCCCTGAAAACATACATATACAAATAATACTGTATGGACTGAGACAGTTGTATTTATGAACATGTGTGTGTGTGTGTGTGTGTGTGTGTGAGAGAGTGTGTGTGCGCACACACACATATACATTTATAGGTATAACATCAATTAAAGAGAAAGAAGCCATGAGTTTGAATAAGGACATGGGAGAGTTTGAAGGAAGGAAAGGGGAAAATGATATATTATAATCACAAGAATATTTAAATAAAAACCTGTAGCTCTTAGGCCTGTTTATGTCTAGTACTAATTCATTTCTAGCACTATCAGAAGCTTTGTTACTGCCATTATTTCTGATTTTAAGGCTGTGAAACATATGGAAAGTATCTCTAATGGTGGACTTCTCAGCAGGTATGACCAGAATCCAAAACCTACGTCTTCAAAGCCACCAAAGCCCAAGGCAGCTGTTCTTGGCTTTCTAAATGGAAAATGCACATGCCCTAACAAAATCACACAACAACAACAACATTAACTTAGAAATAACTATTTGAACTTATTTTTCATGTTCGGTGTTTAATTGTAGCTGTGTCTTAATGCCTTTAGGCATAGATGTACTTTAGCAATTATCCGTAAATAGAGTTTATTTAATGAGAACACAACTACCACTGCCTTACTTTATATACTTGAAATGAATGGACAAGAGCATCTCTAACATTCTTATTGATACAGATCTGAGATAGTGTTATGTCCCTTGATAATGGAAAGGATTCATTTTATCATTTTCCTTCAGTAATAACTGTTTTTATCTTATTTTTCACCTAATTAGAGTTGAACTGGATCCTCACGTCAGGGACTGTGTTCAGACCTATGTTCGAGAGTGGCTGATTGTGAACCGGAAGTAAGTTTATCCTCTCCCTACATATAAATGCTAATTTATATAAATGTACATTTTGTATTATTGGTGTTTTTTCCCCAAATAAAATGACTTTTTGGAGGGGTTTTAGGGTAACAGAAAAACGGAACAGAAAGCCTTGAGCTCTCCCACATCCCCCTCTCAGAGCATCACTCCTGCTGGGCACACGCCGGGCTACAGTCCAAGTCCTGGCATTGTTTTTTTGAGTTACATATTTGATGGCCTTTGACAAATGCATGACATGCCTCTGCCCTTGCAGCATCAAACAAAAGGGCTTTCCTGCTGCAAGCGTCCCGACACTCCACCTTCTCTGCTCCAGCCTCACGGGTCTGGACTACCCTCTTCATGGTCTTTGATTTCAGCTTGCTTCAGCTTGTCTGCTTATGGCTCCATCCCTTGTTTTCTGCTATCACGGAAGAACATCTTGCATTGCACAGATTACTGCAGTCTCTTCATCTATTCAGTTATCACATTCATGAAGAGCAGTGATGCTTAGATAAATAAATAGAGTTAGCCATGCATGGAAGAGCACACCTACAGTTACAACTACTCAGGAGGCTGAGGCAGGAGGATACTTTGAACCTAAAACTACTAAGCCAGCCTCAGTAGCATGACCAGACCAGGTCTCACAAAAACAACCAAACTTTATGTTTCTTTTTATTTTTTCATTTTTTAAAAATTTTGATGAACTCATAGAGGTAAAGATAGTTAATGGATTAAAACTTGGCCTCAGATTCAACGATGCCATTGGAATTTGTGACCCCAAAACAAAGTACTTGCTAGTCTTCTATCTAGAACATTTTTATCTATGAGTTAATTGAACATTTTGAGACATTTTTTTTTCCCTAGAAGTTTTTGTCTCCATGGTAATGACCTTCACAGCACAGTCTTGTGATAAGCACTTGAACACACAGAAATCCATACCATGTGTGCATGTGCACATATATGCAAATGTGTGTGCTGGGAAGTAGGCTGCAGGTGTCTACAGATTGAGGCCCACTGCACTACATACATGTCAGATAGCCTCTGAAACAAGCAGCTTGCAAAAGGTAGCCTCCTCCTCCCCCTACACTAGTAGGAATTACTGTTCTCGGGGGAAAAATAATAAGACTCTTGGCATTGGGTTCTATCCAGTTTCTGTAAGTGTGCCATTGAATCTTTAGTTAAAAAAAAGAGTCTGCATACTGTTCCCAGTAGCTGCAGAGGAAGAGAATCAGTCAGAGCTGGCAGTGATGACAACGCTGGCTGCTCGATGGTCTGTGTTCCCTTAGACCACAGTGGAAGGCGGAGCCTGCCAGCCAGGCAATAAGATTATGCCGTGCTACTAATAAAGGAGAGGCTTCAGAACAAGTTGCTTTCAGACTCCAAAATGTTATATTTAGAGGCACTTTTTTTGGGTATTTAAAGTTCTAAAAAAAGAAATCCAAGAAGGAACAATAAACAGAAAGGTCCACTGGGCTAAATTTGGTTTTCAGATTTGCTTTCTACTTGAACCCTTGCGCTTGCCCCGCCTCTTGCCAGTGTAGACTCTCGGGATGCTTTTCTCTCTTCTACAGATTTTATTAAAAAAGACTTTAGCATGCTCATGGTAGAAATTTAAGACACTATAGAGAAACAAGCCGAAAGGATTTCATTCTTTGTAGATAACCAGACTTCACAGTGACGCACCAGCCCTGAGTCGGACCTCTGTGTTGTACATGTTCATATAAACCTTACGTCAAACTCTACCACTGTATTTTTAGCCTGAATTTTCATAGTAAGGGAAAATTTCCTGTCTTTATTTTTGATTATTCTTCATCAACACACTGACTGATGATTGCTTAATGCACGTACATCATATAAACATGTGATATATGTGTTTTTTTGTTGTTTTTATACTTATGTTTTGTACAATGCAACAATGTTCTTCAGTTTAAAATCCTGTGCACATTTATTCTTTTTTTCCTAGGGGGAAAAATTATAACTTCTGTACCTAAAATATATGCACAAATTTAAGACTTAATAATATACCAGAGATTTAATCAATATATGAATTAAATATTGAATATAAGCAAATATAAAATACTTCATTTTGTAAAATAATTGTGACTTTTGACATTTTCTTTGATTATCTGATTGAACATTTTTTTTTCATATATTTGTTGGCTGCCAGTAAATTTTTTCCTTGTAGTACATCTTAAGAAATTTGTACAACTCCATTGAGCTATTTAGTTTTGTAAATCTTTAGATGACTTTTTTACCTTTTTGGGCCAGTGATGGTGCATGCCTTTAATCCCAGCATTTGGGAGGCAGAGGCAGATGAATATCTGAGTTCAAGGCCAGACAGGTTTACTTCGAGTTCCCGGACAGCTAAGCTACATAGAGAAGCCCTTGTCTCAAAACCAAAACCAAAAACAGAACATAAACTTTTTTCCCTTTCAATATTGTGAGTATGTATACATGTTTGCATGCATGTGTGTGTGTTTTTCCCTTTCAATATTGTGAGTATGTATACCTATTTGCATGCATATGTGTGTGTATGTGTGGTTGTGTATTCACGTGACCGTGAAGCATAAGGTTGATATTAGGAATCTTCTTTGATTATTTCTTCACCTTATACATGGAAACAGAGTTGCTCAATCGAACCCATAGTTTGCAAATATGGCCAGTGTCACTAGCTTGCTGAAGGTGTCCCCTGTCCTCACCTTCTGAGGCTTTTGGGTGGATTCTAGGGATCTGAATGCTGATTTTCGTTCCTGCACAGCAAATGCTCTAATTGCTGAGTAATCTCCCCAACACTAGAACACTATTATTTTTTTTGAACAACTTCATTTTAAAAAACAAAGACAAATGGACAAATTTTAAGCATTTTTGCATAAAAGTATACGAAAACATTTTTGTCAGTGTTTGGCTTTTTTTTTCCCCCCAAAGGTTTGATAGTGTGCATTAAGGTCTTACTAGTTACAATGAGCATAAAGTACATGTAAAACAGGATGTAACATGGAATTAGTCAAAGTTTTCTTGGTGTGTAAGGATTGAGCATAATAGCTTTTTCTTTTCTTTTCTTTTCTTTTTCTTGAACCTCACACAGTCTGTGAGTTGTTTCTGGGGTGTTCAGAGCTTTCTGGGGTTAGTATCCCATTATCAGTGACTGCATATTATGTCTGTTCTTTTGTGACTGGGTTATCTCACTCAGGATGATATTCTCTAGATGCATCCACTTTCTTAAGAATTTTGTTAAGTCATTGTTTCTGATAGCTGAGTAGTACTCTATTGTGTAAATGTACCACAATTTTTGTATCCATTCATTTACTGAAGGACATCTGGGTTCTTTTCAGCTTCTGGCTATTATAAATAGAGCTGCTATGAACATTGTGGTGCATGTGTCTTTGTTGTATATTGGAGTGTCTCTGGGGTATATGCCCAGAAGTGGAATAACTGGGTCTTCAGGTAGTACTATGTCCAATTTTCTGAGGAATCGCCAGACTGATTTCCAGAGTGGTTGTACCAGTTTACAACCCCACCAACAGTGGAGAAGTGTTCCTCTTTCTCCACATCCTCGCCAGCATCTGCTATCATCTGAGTTTTGGATCTTGGCCAATCTGACTGGTGTGAGGTGGAATCTCGGGGTTGTTTTGATTTGCATTTCTCTGATGGCTAATGATATCGAGCACTTCCTTAGATGCTTCTCAGCCATTCAATATTCCTCAATTGAGAACTTTTTGTTTAGCTCTGTACCCCATTTTTTAATAGGGTTGTTTGATTCTCTGGTGACTAGCTTCTTGAGTTCTTTGTATATCTTGGATATTAGGCCTCTATCTGATGTGAGGTTGGTAAAGATCTTTTCCCACTCAGTTGGCTGCCGTTTTTTTTTCTTGACAGTGTCCTTAGCCTTACAGAAACTTTGCAATCTCATTAAGTCCCATTTGTCAATCTTTGAGCTTAGAGCACGAGCCATTGGTGTTCTGTTCAGGAAATTTTCTCCTGTGTCAATGTGTTCTAAGGTTTTCCATACTTCCTCTTTTAATAGTTTCACTGTATCTGGTTTAATGAGAAGACTACCTAACTCATTTTTTGAGGCTACAATAACCCTCGTTCCTAAACCACACAAAGACCCTACAAGGAAAGAGAACTTCAGACCAATCTCACTTATGAACATTGATGGAAAAATACTCAACAAAATCCTTGCAAACCGAATCCAAGAACACACCAAAATGATCATTTACCATGATCAAGTAGGCTTCATCCCTGGGATGCAGGGATGGTTTAATATATGGAAATCCATCAATGTAATCCACCATATAAACAAACTCAAAGAAAAAAAAAAAAAACCACATGGTCATCTCACTAGATGCTGAGAAAGCATTTGACAAAATTCAACACCTCTTCATGTTAAAAGTCTTAGAAAGACCAGGAATCCAAGGCCCATAACTAAACATAATATAAGCAATATACAGCAAACCAACAGCCAACATCAAACTTAATGGTGGGAAACTTGAAGCAATCCTACTAAAATCAGGGACTCAACAAGGCTGCCCCCTCTCCCCCTACCTATTCAACATAGTACTGGAAGTCCTGGCCAGAGAAATTAGACAGCAAAAGGAAATCAAAGGGATACAAATTGGAAAGGAAGAAGTAAAAACATCACTATTTGCAGATGACATGATAGTGTACTTAAGCGACCCCACTAGGGAACTCCTACAGCTGATAAACAACTTCAGCAAAGTGGCTGGATACAAAATTAACTCAAACAAATCAGTAACCTTCCTATACTCAAAGGACAAACATGTAGAGAAAGAAATTAGGGAAAAGATACCCTTCACAATAGTCACAAAAAATATGAAATACCTTGGTGTGACTCTAACTAAGCAAGCGAAGGACCTGTATGACTAGAACAATATTAAAGTTACATATATTAACCTTTCTACCATGTAAGTTCCATACTCAGTATACTTTTAAAATTCTTTATATTTTAGTATTTACAATGTTTTATCTAATTAAATCCATATTGGTATTTTCCTTAAGATTTTTATCTTTGGTGTCCTGTTTAAATGTGTGGTTTTGGATTAATAAATGGGTGTTGACCTTCAGCCACTTGATTGTGTTTCTGTTCCCGTGCATGTCCCATTTCTTTTTCGGAAGCAGTGTTATCCATGCAGTTATCTCTTTTGGAAACATTATCTGTTTCTATATGTCAAGCAGACTTGGGATGGAGATTAGCATTGGCTGGCTTCTCAGTGCACTCACGTTGTGGATGAGTTTCCTTCCCCAAACAAGCTAGTAGACAGAGATAAGCCTTCAGCTCTAACACTCATCGACAGTTTCTGACAGGCTTTGACTGGTGTCTTGCAGAAGGGCAGTTTTTCTATCCCTACATTTGATTCTCTAGTACTATGAATCTGAAATGCTGAGTATGAAAGTGTAATTTTCATACTCAAGATCTTCTAACACACACACACACACACACACACACACACACACACACACACACACACACACACACACACACACTTCTCCCAGAAGTCATTCAGTTGCTGTGTGCACCCATAATGCTTTATTCATGGGGGGAAATCCAGGCACCCTTCACCACCTAATTTCTACTATGTTTTCACTACTTTTAAAACAACATATTTTTAATTTATTCTTTGGTAATGTATGGTCAAACATACATACAGTGTCACTTGATTATACCCCTTCCTTATACCCTGGGCACCCCCTCAACAAAACCCCCTCCAATTCTCATTCCTTTCTTGTTCTTTTTCTCTAATTACCACTGAGTCCAGTTGTAATTAGAGGCACGCACATGGATGTGGGTTAGTCAATCAGAGCGTGGGCAATGTACCAGCCACAACCTTCCTAAGTAGAATGATTCTCTCTTCCCCAGCAGCCATCAGCTGCAGTAGTTCCTCAGCTAAAAGTCGTGCTTCCTGAGCCCCTCCTGCCCACAGAGAAATGGCTCCGCAGTGAGGAGCACTTGTGCTCTTCAGAGGACCTGTGTTTGGTTCCCAGCACCTGTTAGGCATCTCATTGCCACCTGGAACTTAGGCTTCAGGGTTTTTGAGGCTTCCTTCTGGCCTCTCAAGGCATTCATCACACACACACACACACACACACACACACACAGCCCTTTGAAATGTTCCCTAAGCATTGGGTATAGGAGTCATATAGCTATATCCACTGGATCTGGACTTCCCAACTCTGTGGTCGGCCTCCGTCATCTCCAGTCTCCACCTGTAGTCCTCATGTCTCACCAATGTCTGTCTTTTTTAAAGTTATAAACATACATCATAGTTTTCAGTAATATCTTTGAGATCACCTTGTTTCAAAGAACTAAGCCATTTTTTTTGAAAGGCTGCCTTGATTTCCTCAGAGAAAAGGAATGTGCCATGAGTTATGGTTCTTTCTTGGTTGATGAATATGTAATTGTCTCCTCTTTTCATAATGAAAAAATCTAGAACATTTGCTCTACACACGAACGACTGTGATTGTTTCTGAAGGTAGAAACAAGACCCATACATCTAATATGTTCTGATTACTTCTACCAAATCATTCTCCTGAAAAGCTCTGCTAAAACACTTTATGATCAGCTAAACATGGAACTGCCCCTTTCATCCATTTTCTTGGGTATTAATTGATTAAAAAATAAGTTACATTCCCTTCAATCTTATTTTATTGTCATTTAAAACTGTGAGCTGTTATTACCTATTTTCTGAATACTCATTCATATATTTGAATTTTATCCCCTTAGTCTAAAAGCCCAACTATATATACATATTTATGTAAATATAAAATATTTATATATGCACATAATTCCAGTATGTACCACCAAGTCCCATCTCTAGGGATTTGACTAAATGAAACAAAATCTACATTCACATAAAAGTCTCTATGCAAATACTTATAACATTTTTATTTATAGGTGCCAACATTACAAATAACACTGAATGTATTCCATAGGGTAATGAGGAAACAAACTCTGGTAAGTGCACACAATGGTACTACTCAGCAAGATGATAGAATTTTTAAATTACTGTGCAGACAACCCCAGATTCGTTCATTATACTGTGTAAAATAAGCCAGCCAGTAAATAATTCCACTTATATGACATTCTAAAAAAAGATGTGAAGACACTCCACAATTAGTGTGTCAAGGGAATAGCCCTCAGACTACACCATACATTTTCCTGAGCTTTGGGGATGGGTGGCAGCATGCTTTCTGCAGAGCTCTGATCTTTAATGAAGCCATTTTGCCTTCCATGAACACGTCGTTGTCATTTAAGACCATGCAGTCAAGCACTGGTTTCATCAGCTCCTTTATCCCTCAATTATCTCCTGGCTGCTATTACATTTCTCTGCAGTATCTAGAGATAGTTTTTTATGCCCTTGTTCTCTGTGGTAATGGCTTTGAATTCCACTTAATGGGCAGAGGTAATGACCACTTGCACTCCTCCCCCTCTCATCATTCTGTGGGCTTTTGCCACTCAAGTTCTCTTGGCATGTTTAGATCAGATAGGGAGTGCTGCTGTGAAGGACAAAAGAGGCTTATAATTATCACTCAAAAGGAAAATATCGAGTTATGTAAAATGCATAATCTCTCATTGTAGAATATATTCACTTTTTTCTGTTTTTTCCATGTGTTTGTGTGTGTGTGCGTGCACAAGTGCATGTGTGCATACACACATACGGAAGTTAGTCAGAGCAACTTGCAGAAAGAAGCCCTTTCCTTCTACCATGTGAGCCCAGGACATTGAACTCAAGTGGTCAAGCTTAGCAGCAAGAACCTTTACCTCCTGAGCTATCTCACAAGCCCCAAAAATATATTCTTTTCCTTTAACTATTTACCTGTGATTCTTAAACTACAAGGACTCCGTGGATAGATCTTTTTCTGTTTCATGCCTATACTGCCATGTTTTTGTGAAGCTAATAGGTTGGGTTTTGTTTTGGTTTGGTGTTTTTGGCCTTTTTGTTTGGTATGCTTTGATACTAGGCAGAGATACAATGATTCATATTGGTGTTGTGTTTACTTCTTATCTTTTTCTCATATGCCTTCATAATTTTGTGCGAATTTATGTTTGATAGCACCCTTTGGGGGGATAGTAAGGATTTTAAGTGCAATTTTCCCCCATCATTTTCTCTAAATGAAGCTGGGGTGATTAGCTGGGGTGTTTTCATGTCTTGGTGGTGAGTCAAACTCTCCAGTGATTAAATGTGTTTACGTGCTATTTTATTTTGGTGCATTTATCCATAGCGACAGTGAAACATTTCATGGGTGTTATGGGCAGCATCATAAAAGTCCCTGGACTTTGTCTTTCATCCCACGTGATTAAGGAGATTCTGCAGGAAGGTCATGCTCAAGGAGAGTGGGGATATCAAGGAATGGGGTATCATCTGTTTTATTGCTCCACTTTTACTCCCAGTGAACTGGTAAACAATTAAAAATTGAACACATCAGTGCATATAATTCGGTTACTCCCAAAACACCATAAAAATGTCTCCCTGATCAATAATTGCCTATTATGGCACGCATTTGTTGTGCAGGCTGTCAAGGTGCTCTGCTTTCTTAAAGCATAAAGCACAAGCCACGCTCATCATCCTACATGGCAACAAGCAGTAACCAGGCTGGGAACATCATCACAGTCTGCTCCAGACCTCCTCGGCGGAGGCCCTGGTCAAAGGCTTCTGCCAAGCCCTCTCTGGTGTGGCCGGACTGTCACAGCCTTCTATGAGTTTTTAAAACATCTTGATGTTTCTCTGGAAGCTTTTGTCCCAGTGCCCATTAAGTTCTAGTTACCTGTGTCTGCCTGGTAATTGTGGCATCTTTTATAGTAGACTGCTTCACTGGGGCCAGGGGCTTTCTCCATGTGTGTATTCTCCATGGTGCCTTATTCCCAAGAGAATCAAAGTTACACACATTCTCCAAAGGAAAGAATGGATGAAACGCAACAATCAGGTATCCAGTTCAAATTTCAGGCCACAGCCTTAGCATTACGTGTGAGATAAGAACCTGGAGCCATGAGTTTAATCTGGACAACAGACTCATTAGGGGCTTTGTAGCATCCTACAAGTAGAATGCTAAAATGGGTTCTTCTGAGAGCTCTGTCTTTGGACAGCTAAGTACAGATCCACTCCAAAAGCAATGTCACTGTGCAGAAATATTGGAAGGAACTATGTGTACCCATTGCCCATATTCTCCCCCACCCTGGTCACCTCCTCTTCCTATTCTGGTTCTGACACCAGGCTTGCCACTTCTACCTAGATGAGCCTCTTCTTGACACAGTACCAGGATGCCCCTTGGAACATGGGGGGCCTTGCTACTGATCCCAAGCCTAACACCTGTGTCCCTTATAATTGTGTCTTTATTAGACTCAGGCTCTGTGATGGTCTTGGCTGCCTGTGCTCAGTTATCTTCTTTGCACCATTTGGGCTCCAATTCACCGCTCTATGAGGATAGCACTTTCATAATAAATGCTTCCTTTACCCTAGCCTGGATTCAAGTTCCAGTTCTGCATTTCCCAGGCTGCCTTTTTCCAGGTTATCCTAAGGTTTTAACACCCAGTTGTATAGGAAGAGGAGAAAAGAAGTGTTTGAGAAATGGGAAAGAAAGAGAGGGGGAGAGAGAAGGGACAGGAGAGAAAAGGACACAATTATTCTCTGATCCTCACAATAAACCCTTAAATGAATTTTGGTTGTTCCCTTTTCCATACCCAAGGAACCCGTGGCTCAGAGACATGAGGCACCTGCCCAGATCTATCTGTCTTGACGAATTCACAAAGAGCCAGCATCTAAGTTCAGCTCCTTCTCACTCAGCCACATTCTGCCTGCTGCACATCTTGGCCTCTGAAGATTTAGAATGCTTTCAAGAAGGTTTTGGTTTTTGTGTGTTCCTGGGTGTGTAAGAAAGGTGTCTAAGACAGAATTTGGCAGATGATGGCTGTATTCATTTCGTGTGGACAGTTGTTCTCCCAGTCTGCCTATTTCCCCATCTTCCTTGTGTCTTCACATGGGCTCGGTGGGAACTTGGCTTTGTTTGAGTCGGTTGCCAGGGAGGGGTGACTAGGCTGAGATGCTTGTAGCCAGAGGCATCAAGCCAGCGCTCACTACCTACTCAGTGGTGGCTCCTTCCATGCTGGCACTTCTGGAGTGAGTCACCTCTGTGTTCGCCAGCCTCTCCCCAGCCAGCATCACCCCTGCTTCCAAGAAGAGCACCACGACTTTCTGAGACTTAAGATGGGGAAGTGTATGCTAAAAAGTATGAGGAAGAAGAGAAAGGCTTCTCTGACTCCTACATGGGCTGAAGAGATTGAAAGAGAGAGAGAGAGAGAGAGAGAGAGAGAGAGAGAGAGAGAGAGAGAGAGAGAGAGAGAGAGAGAGAATGTGTGTATGTGTGTGTGTGCTTGCTTATAAGTAAATACTCTTAGAAATAGATGTAGTTTATAAGATGGGGAAAAAGGCAAGCTAACTGAATGTAGTCCTGGTTGCTAAGACAGCAATACCATAAGCCTTTCGGCTGCTTCTCCGATTTTGTTTTGTTTTTTTGATTGTTTGCTTGCTTTTTCCCTATAACCCAAGTCTTCCTTGAAAAGGAGCTTATAATACTGAACCTTCTTCAGATTCAGTTCTTTTTGGAGAGAATGGGTCCTAAAAAGTAACTGCAGACACCATCATAGAAAGTTAGAACAGATTCAGAGAGATTGGTGTTAGTATTTAGTCTCTTTTTTCTGCTTCAGATAGGACATTAAAGAGCTAATAGCCACAGGCCCCGTGTGTTCTCATTTGGGTCTAATTGCAAGACCATACTTCTTATTTGCCTATATTTGCCACTACTTTAATTTGATTATTCCCTATTTCGGGATATTAGACCACCCACAGTGTGGCCAAGTAGACAAGGTGATGGACTAGATTACCTGAAGCTTTTTCTTTTTAATCTATTCAGTTATTTATCCGTCAGTGTGGCTGTTTAGGAATTGGTCACAGGGTGTGTGCAGCGGCTACAAACCAACCTGCAGGAGTTCCTTCTCTCTTTCCCTTATTTGGGCTCCAGGGATCAAACTCAAGCTACCTTGTTACCCACCCAGGGTATTTTTCTTCCTTTATGCACAAAGAAGGTCTGCTATCCCCCTCCATGTGGCTCCCTAGACTTGTTGGTTGAGAATAATTTTCAAGAAGTTGGCAGACTTAAAACCGGGTCTTTTCCCAAAAACCTCTGTTAAGACAGTAAATTTAATAAAATAAACATTGGTTAGTTATAATTCATTCTTAATTTACAAACTCAGAACAACTGAAACTAATACATACAAACACACACACTCATTCTTAATTTACAGACTCAGAACAACTGAAACTAATACACACAAACACAAACACACACACATCTCATTTTTGTTTTTGGATATTTAGGAAATCCAAATCAGAAATTATTATAGTCATTTTTCTTGATTTTTCATAAGTATTTATTTTTATTTGTTTGTGGCTATTTTCTTCTTCTTTTTAGTTCCTAATTCAACATGCTTTTTACCCACCCTGATTATTTATAGATTGGGCCAAGGAACACTGAAGCTGGCCAGTCATAGTAACCCAACCTTAGAATGGTTGCCAGGCTGCTCTTACAGAGAGCTTCCAGGCTTTTTGTCTCTTTTCTCAAAATCATTTTGTTTTCTTCTGAGCAAGAGAAGTCCTGGCTTTCCTGCCAAAGGTGCTGGGGCGTCTCCTGCCTCCTTAACTAATCCCGAAAACTCTACCTTCAGTACCTGCTGTGTGTGCCTCTCTTCCTGCATTGCCCCTCCCTTACAGAGATGTATGAAAGGTGTTTGAATCATTGCTGGCTTCCTAGGGTCTCTTTTTACCTGTAGGCCATTTGAGCTGCCTAATAAACTCTAACCTCATTGCATGCCCCTTTACCAGCCTGCACAGTGGTCTTTACAGTAAAAGCAGAAAGCACACAAATTAGGTGTGCAGACATTTTGTAGCATGTTTTCCAAGAAGCCTTTCAGCCAGAAAAGATAGGGAATATCCATGTTGGTTCCTATAGTTATGAAATGACAAAGTAGAGGTCTTGCCTTTTCCATGTTGGTCTTACTTCTCCAGTGATTGCCTTGGCCAATCTGTGTTAGACTCCTAGAGAGGGAGGAGGGGGAGGGAGAGAGGAGGGGAGGGAGGAAAAAAGAGAGAGGGAGGGGGAGGGAAGGAGGAAGGGGAAAAGAAGGGGGAAGGAGGGAGGGAAAAAGAGGGAGGGGAAGGGAAGGAAGAAGGGGAAAAGAGGGAGGGGAGGGAAGGAGGAAGGGAAAAAGAGGGAGGGGAAGGGAAGGAAGAAGGGGAAAAGAGAGGGAGGGGAGGGAAGGAGGAAGGGAAAAAGAGGGAGGGGGAGGGAAGGAAGAAGGGGAAAAGAGAGTGGGGAGGGAAGGAGGGAGGGAAAAAGAGAGGGAGTGGGAGAGAAGGAGGGAGGAAAAAAGAGGGGGGAGGGAAGGAGGGAGGGGAAAGGGGGGAGGGAAGGAGGAAGGGAAAAAGAGAGGGAGGGGGAGAGAAGGAAGAAGGGGAAAAGAGGGGGGAGGGAAGGAGGGAGGGAAAAAGAGAGGGAGGGGGATGGAAGGAGGGAGGGAAAAGTGGGGGAGGGAAGGAGGGAGGGAAAAAGAGAGGGAGGGGGATGGAAGGAGGGAGGGAAAAGTGGGGGAGGGAAAGAGGGAGGGAAAAGAGAGGGGGGAGGGAGGGAGTAAAGGAGGATGAGAACACATACCAATGAATCTAGGCCCTCATGCATGCTGGGCAAGGCTTGACCAGTCACTACCTATATTCCCATCCCGTTGACAGAGTTCTCCTGAAGTTTCCAGAGTAGGTCTGTTAGCAAAGAATGTTGGTACATAAAATTATTTTTATGTTTTTCTTAGCGGTGTCCTGCTCTTCTCATTCATTATTAAGGACATTAATGGGGAGTTGAAATGGCTTCTTCTATTTTCATCTTCAGACAAATCCTATTTGCTGCTTCCACACATTGCTAGGTTTATTTCAGCCTCATACACTGCAGTCATAGTTTAGCTTCAGCTGGGAGCCAAGTGCCCATGGCTGGAGTGACCACAGCTCTACAAGTGGCATTTTTCCCAGGCGTCCCTGACTTTTATAATGGGCCAGCCAGGAGGCCAGTTCATACGTCACTACAACAGAGCCTTGTGTGAGGGCTGTGTGCGTAATCAGAGGGAGGCATTACAATCGTCCTCTGTGCAGCCTCCTCCATCGCTTTCCCCTGTGTTGTTACTTTATTTCTTAGTCTAATGCATTGTCTCTTTTTCCCTCTCTCCCACTCCCCATCTCCCACCACTCAAATCATGTCGATGATGGAAGAAACCAAGGAAGTTCAGAGTTTTGCAGCTTTAAGAAGACTGGATCTCGCAGAGATTTTCACAAGACGCTTCAGAAACAGACATTTGAGTCAGAAAGCTTGGAATGCAGTGAACCGGCCACTCAGGTACTTCCTGTCTGCAAACATGGTTACCAGGTGACAGGCGGCTCTGCCTGAGGCATGCTGTCAATTTTTTAAAAACTAGGATGAAAGTCAGACTCACAGAACACTCAAGTAAGAGGGGCTCTACCATGGAGTCAGTGACTTTTTCTCTAACTGGTTTGTAGCTAGCTGCAGAAACCAGGATTCAAATAGGAATCCCAAAGCACACTGATTAAAATGGAAAAGGTGAAGGGGCTGTAGTTGGGGAAGGGACCAACAGTAAGCCCCTCCCTATTAGAGCCAGGATGAGTCAAAGCTTCACCTTCAGATTGCCTGACCTTTCTTAGTGGTCCCCAGAATCCATCATTAGCCTCTCTGGGTCTTAGTTATCTTCCCTGGAAACTAAGGAGGATACCAAGTATCTCATGAGATGACGTCAGTATTGAGTGAGTCAGAATGTGTAAAGATTTTGCCAGCTTCATTTAGTCTCCAATCAATGCTGGCTACTGTTATTGCTGTTTCCATTATTTTCATAAAGTGGTTATAGTTGATTAATTAAACACTGCATATACCTGTATCCACAGAAACATTACTCCCAGTAGCCAAAAGATGGAGGCAATCAAGTGTCCATTGTGGAAGAATGGGACATTGAGAGTGGTTGCCTGGCAACTGGGGAGGAATGGGGAGTTAGTGTTTAGTGAGTACAAAGTTTCAGTTTTGCAAGCTATAAAGAATCATATGGAAAGTAAGGATGGTTGCTCTATAGAATGAAAGTACTTAACTCTACCAGAAGATGATTGAGATGGGGTGTTTTAGTCTGTGTGTGTTTTAGAACAGAAATAGAGAAGAGCTAGCAACAATGCACTGTTTTTAGTTACTGTCCATCAGGCTGATATTGTAAGAAAACAGACAGACGTGGATGAGTTCCCATTGCGCCTCGAAGCTGTTGCTGAGATGGTGTATTCCAACCCCGTATATCTGTATTTGTAAACTTAACACTCAGCGTTAGAGCGTATCTACATTTCTTGAAGGCTCCTTAGCATTCGACTTATTTTCTAGTCTTGAAACTCAAGCTCTGAAGTTGATTAGAAAAATGTCCCTCCATTCGAAGTCCAGGCTGTTTTGGGCTATACCTTGCCCCAGCTCTGTCTGTCTGTCTGTTTGCTCCAGCCTAAGACATGAGCACGGTTCCCAAGAGACTTGGCCTCAGCCAGTAACGATAGGAACACAGTGATGTTTTCAAATTCCTGCTCAGAACTGGCTTATCCAACTGGTGAGTAAAAACCTGCTTCCAGGAGAGAAAGGGCACCTCGATTCAGGATAGTCCCACCAGAAAGCCAAGAACAGTCTTGTCAGGACCTCAGTTTGTTAAAACAAACAAACAACCAACCAAAATTCCTTGAGACCGGAGATTCTGTTGACCCTAGCTGGAGCAGTCTTGAGACATCCCTCAGTCTAGTTCTCATTGATAATGAGAACCCTTGACCCTCATACAGACCGATTATTTTCTGTAACAGACAGGACCCCGCCATCGCTTAGACGTGCTGTGTGACGTGTCTGGGAAGGGCCCCCTCACTTCTTGTGACTTCGACCTCCGCAGCCTGCAGCCTGATGTGCGGCTGGAAAACCTGCTTCAGCTTGTGAGTGCTGAGGACTTTGAGAAGGAGAAAGAGGAGGCCCGCAAGACCAATCGGACGGCTGAACTCTTTGCCCTCTATCCACCCGTGGATGAGGTGGGTACAGGTTTCCATAGGGGAGGATACTGATGACGGCAGGGAATCCAAGTACGCTTCTGCTCTCTGCCCCTGTGGAGCAGTGTGGATATCAGGATGCTTGCTGCGTGGCTCTCTTTCACTTAGTATAATTGGAGAACCACTTACTGATCATCATGCTGACAGAATTCTTACAGCAATAACTAGAGTTCCCATAGTACTTTAACTTTCTGAACATTTCAAGGGTCTGTGTACAGAATATATCACTTGAGAGCCAGCCATCCAGTTACTGGGGGAAATGTTTCGCAACGAATCCAGCAGAAACACATTGTTGCTTAAAGCTTGGTGTTATTAAATGCTTTGCTAAGATTTTTCGCCCATGGCTCTAATAAGCAAGTGGAGACACCTGCTCTGAATATGCTCTGGGCAGGGATAATCGCAGCCATGCCCTTAGTGTGTGAAGCTTTGGAATCCTGTTTTCCCACCTCTTTATTTACTGAAGTGTGCCCAGAGCAGTTTAGACGTTGCCTGCAGTTACTTGCTGGAGCACTTTGGATGGCGTGAGAGGTTGTCATCTTTCAAGCCCTGTGTGCTTTGACTCCTTGTGTGTGGTATGTGCTCTTTTCAGCCTTTACCTCAGTTTGTCAGGATCCCTACGCTCCAGGTCTCACCAGAACAGACAGCTACCCCTGTCTCTGCTGCTCTTGTCTTATATAAAGTTCAGTTACAAGAACCAAGGTCTGGGGACTGGAGTGGTGGCTTCCCAGGCAAACCAGGAGACCCGAGTTTGATCCTCAGTTCCACATAAGAGTGGTGGGAGAGATCTGATCTCCACATTCCCACTGAGGCCTGCCCAGGTGCCCTCATATAAACACGCAGGGACAAATAATAAAAATGAAGAGGATCTGGGGGAATTTTGCATGAAAGATAATGTAGATGTAAATCTTTGAGGTTTGTTCCCTGGACCATGCAAGACAGTCAGAAAGCCTGAGCCTGCTGTGCTCCTCTGACTGCTGTGCTCCTCTGGCTGCTGTGCTCCTCTGACTGCTGTGCTCCTCTGACTGCTGTGCTCCTCTGGCTGCTGCGCCTGTGACCTCTTAGCTCCCCACTCCTCCCCACCCCACTCCCTTTGATTTACTGCCCACTGACCTGTAAGGAGACAACATGAAACAGAAGGGAGATGCAGCTTCAGGTCCACTGTGGCACTGTCACGCTGGACAGTGACCTGCTCTCCATCCAACCCCACCCCTAGGAGGATGTAGAGGGAAGTGTCCTTCAAGCCCTCAGCATCCCTTGCCCTGAGTGACATTTCTGATGACCATCGAGCAGGGCAACTTACGTTTATGTGTCCCTAGTTGCTTCTCTTTTGTCTTTATTTCCCACTCATCTTGGTTTCTTAGCTATTTGTCTTAGCTGCAGTTTCGTCTGAAGCAGATTAAAGGTAAATATGTTGGGACAAGAAAGATGGAGCATGCTAATGACCAGAGTTCGATCCCCAGAATCCACATGCTGGTGAGACAACCAACACCGGAAGGTGGTTCTCGGACCTCCACCCCTACTGCCCCAGCACAAACAAATATATAAATCAATGGAAAAATTAAAGAGTAATCTGATGAATTGAAAAATGGATTGCTCATCATTAAATAAATCATTAAATGCCTTCCTGCTGGGAGACAGCTCAGTGGGTAAAGTGTTAGCTGCACAAAGGACCCCAGAACCTACATGAACACTGCATACTGTGGCATGTGACCCTGGCCCTGGGCAGCGACAGATGGATCCTGGGCTCACTGCCAATCTAACCGAAATGGTGAGCTCCAAGTTCAGTGAGACTCTCTACTAAGGTAGAGAGGAAGATATCTGATGATGACCCATGGCTTTCATGGGCAAGCACACACACACACACACATACACACAGAGGCTTGTGCATGCAAGTGTGTAAGGATTTTTTTTTAATATGGAGCACATAAAAAGTATAGAGAGAAAGTAAAGAGGAAGTAAATAAGACTTGTGGGTAGACAGGAAGAGCGATTGATCAAGAGAAAGAAAGTTTTAGGTAAACTGGAACACTGAATTTTACTGTATAGGGAGCACAATTAATGATATGGTAGTGTACATTTTAAAATTATTAATAAGAGTAAAGTTAACTTTCTTACCACCAAACAAAATGGTAAATAGGCAAGGTAATCTATAAGAATCTTCTGCTATTTGATGAAATTGTACACACTTTACTCCCTGCACTTGGCAGGCAGAGGCAGGTAGATCTCTGTGAGTTTGAAGCCAGCCTGGTCTAAAGACCGAGTTCCAGGACATCCAGAGCTACACAGGGAAAACCTGTCTTGGAAAACAAACAGCAAACAAACAAACAAATCTTCCTACAATAAATACATACAACATCATGTTTGATCCCATAAATATAATCTTATTATCAATTTTAAGTACTTATTTTAAAAATAATTAGGAAGAATTTGGGCAATATGATCATCACCATATTTTGAACTAGAATCTAAGAATGGAAACATTTAAGCAATTTCTTCAAGGTTCAGCAGATGAACTAAATTATAAATCAGGGGCTTTAACAGTCTGTGCTTGCTCACATGCCTGATATGACAACCCAGTCATAGCACACACTGTTAAAACAGGTATGGTTTAAATGTTAGTTCTTCTAATGTTTCAACTTTATTCCCATTAAACTTTTAAAAATCGGGGCTGGAGAGATGGCTCAGTGGTTAAGAGCACTGACTGCTCTTCTAGAGGGCCTGAGTTCAGTTCCCTGTAACCACATGGTGGCTCACAACCATCTGTATTGGAATCTGATGCCCTCTTCTGGTGTGTCTGAAGACAGCTACAGTGTACTCATATAAATAAAATAAATACAACTTTTTTTTTAAAAAGGACTTTTAAAACTCAGATTTGTCAGAAAATGTTGGATCTAACGAATTTGACCTTTACTTCCTTGCTTTCTGCCATCTCCATGATGGAGACGCTCAGTGTAGCACAAGACACCGAAGTGTACGTCACATGAGGAAAGAAAGTGCAGCAGGTGACAGGATGACTCAGACATTCACCGTCAGAGTCTCCCTGGATTGAGTGGGAGGATGTACCGTCCAACTTGACCTGAAGAGTCAACCAGAAGCTTTGATGTATGGGGTTTGAGACAATGCAGAAGTTCAGATGGGGGCGGGAAGTTATATCTTACCTGAGGTCCCAGCGGCTGCTTTTAGTGAGTGGAGAGGAATGCAGTGTGATTAGCAGACCAACTACTTGTAAACTGGAATGTATAAAATGCTTGAGAGCCTCTGCACCACCCTTCAATATTTCAAAGTCATTCTCAAAGAAGTGGTGTTTGTGCTGGTCGCTTGAACTTTAGCCGGTAAAAGTTCTATGGAACAGAGTGAATTCTGCCTGCTCTGAAAGGATTATAAATGCTGATTTTTTTTTAAATAACAGGAGATTGTTTTATGTTACACTATTTTATTTCCTAGTTAAAAAAAAAAACATTAAAAGGGCAAACTCTTTTGTTGAAAATTTAAGAGTATGTAGGAAAAGGTCAAAGGATTTAGCTACCAAGATTTCACCAAGCAAGTCCTTTCCTAATTCAGACTCATCCTATGACGGGCATCCCCTGTGTTAACCCATAAGAAAGATGATGGCGTGGGCTGGAGAGATGGCTCAGTGGTTAAGAGCACTGACTTCTCTTCCAGAAGTCCTGAGTTCAATTCCCAGCAACCACATGGTAGCTCACAACCATCTGTAATGGGATTTGATGCCCTCTTCTGGTGTGTCTGAAGACAGTGACAGTGTGCTCACATACATCAAATAAATTAAAAAAAAAAAAAAAAAAAAAAAAAAAAAAAAAAAAAACAGGCTGTAGTTGTCTTAGTTCTCACAGAACTTCTCTTTTTCAACTGACGTATGTGTTTAAAAAAACAAAACTTTTATAGGATGTTTTGTGCCATTGCCAGACCATCTCCTGAAATGTTTTTGTCTTGAGATTTTCTGTTTTGAAAAATGTAGCATTTGACTTATTTGCCAAGGAAAAATAAATAATATCCTAGTGCAAAAAATGGGGGGGGGGAGAAGGAAGGGAGGGAGGAAGGGAGGGAGGGAGGGAGGGAGGGAGAGAGAGAGAGGGAGGGAGGGAGGGAGGGAGGGAGAGAGAGAGAGGGAGAGAGAGAGAGAGAGAGAGAGAGAGAGAGAGAGAGAGAGAGAGAGAGAGAGATGGCCTTCTTCCAGCCCACATCACAGAATAGTCTACTGGTTACAAGTGATGGAACCCAACTAAAAACAATTTTAGAAAGAGGAAGAGAGTACTCACTAAATCACAGGAGCCAGATGTGGAGTTGGCCACTAGATTCATAAGATCAGCAAATGGAAGACTATCATGCTTTTGTTCTCTCTCCCTCCTCTCTCTTCTCTTAACACAAACACACACACATACACAGGCAAACACACACAAATACATAGCACACATATAAACATACCCATAAACACACACACATAGGCAGACACATATGTGCGCGCGCACGCACACACACACATACACACACACACACACACACACACACACACACACACACACACCAGTATGATGAAAACCTCAGGAAACTACTAAAGCATTCCATTTCCACCTTCTGCTACTTGGGATTTATTTCCTATTTCTGAAAAAATGTGAAGTCTCAATAAATTCAGATATAAGAAGCTTAGGAATCTGGATGTAGCAAGCTGATACGAAATGTTTTGTGACAGTAAAAAAATTGGACTTAATCTTTAGGTCAATAATGTTACTGCTGATGTTTTTAAAGTCCCCGTGTGTACTGCAGTACGTACATATGGAACTATCTGATGAGCTGACAAGGGAGCATATAGGCAGAACTAGGCAGCTCACACTGAAATTGTTGGAGCTGAGTGAGAAAAATGGTGGTTCCCTGTCCTAGTGTATCTACTTCTATGTGTTTAAAAGTTCCTCAACTAACGATTATTCTAAAGAATATTCTAAAATCTCTAATTCAAACTAAAGCTACTACTAGAAATACTAAGTGTGATGATTTTCTCCAGAGAGGGGGGCTTCCCTGCAGAGGTATCTGCTCTGGTAGTTTTGACAGTCCCAGCTTTCTCTACAGAAGCCCAGCTCACCTCCCCTGAGGGGAAGTCGGTCGTTCTACCAAATGCCTCTCAGTGGGAGCTGGAGGGGAGGGTGGAATGGTGGGGAGTTGACCACTTGGATCATCCCACCAAACTAGGTATAGATTTAGCCATGAAGTGACAAATGCTGTTAGGAAAAGTGGTTACTGAGCTGTATTGGGGTAAGGGAACCCTGAAAATGTATTGCCCAGGAAAAGACAGCTAGACAGTGACCCAGTGCTTTGGCTTCCTGTGAGCATTAGCCCATGATCCTACCCCAGTAGGGTAGGATAGCTTACTGTGGGAGTGTGACGAAAGCTTTCAAAGATGTACATTATTTGTCTTTGCATAATAGGAATACAGTTAAGACAACTTGTGCATGTTCATGGTGCAGATTTAAATGTGAAGTTATGATAGGACTTGATGGTAGCTCTTGTCAACACTAAGTTGTCTTACACCTAGACTGTTAGCATATGTTAGCTGCGTACGTGAATATAACTTATAATTCAACTACAAACCTATTCAAGGTATTAAAAAACAAACCAAGACAAGGCTCTATTACAAGGTTTGATTGTTATTTTAACTTAGATTTTAAGTCTGAAACTTAGACAACACATTTACTTGTTAAAACTTTTGACAAGAGGCTAGTGGAATGGCTCATCAGTTAAAGATCTTCCTTACCAAACTCAACAACCTGAATTGATCACTGGAGACCACATAGTGGAAGAAGAGACCCAACTTCTGTACGTTTCCTCTGATACCTACATACAAACACCATGGCATGTGTGTGCCACACATGATACACAAGCCAGCAAGCCAGCACCTCCCCCCACATACAGTAAATATAGACAAAATATATAAATAAAAAACTTGGAAAGAGAAGTGGTTTTTGAATGTGTATTTAGAGCTTCAGAGTAGGGAAAAAGACTAGCCACAAAGTTTTGCAGTGCTGTCTGGTAGATGTTACTAAGCCATAACTATGTTTGTATTTCCTTCCTTCCTCCTTCTCTTCCTTCCTTCTTCACTCCCTCCCTCCCTCCACTCCTCCCCCCCCCTTCTTCCATTTCTCAATTTTTTTCTCTTAAATGCTCCTTTTCTGAGAGGAGAAAATGTTAGCTATACCTGCCGGCTTTAACTTTTGACAAGTGGATGGCAAACTCTCTTCTCAAAGCAGAGCATTATTCCTCAGCTAGAAGTAAAGCAGGGACAAGGAGGGCTGCCCTTCCTCCCCTAGCTTAACTTCAACTACAAGGCCTTGTGGAAAAGTGCTAACGATTTCTTTATGATGTGATTATTAACAGGAGGATGCTGTGGAAATACGTCCAGTACCAGAATGTCCTAAGGAACATCTGGGCAACAGAATATTGGTCAAGGTGCTGACTCTGAAGTAAGTATATCACATCCACTGTACAGATGTCCACTTTGTGTTTAGATAAAAGCTATGCCGTATCATCAGCACTATGGTCAAGACGATTCTCCTGGCATCTTTTCAGTAGAGGGGAGCACTGGGGTAGTGGAAAGAGCAGAAATTTAAATTGACCACCTGGATTCTATTTCTACAAAGCGTGTAACAACCAGACTTCAACACCCAGTGTCTAGAAAAGTTAAGGGTATAGGGTAATTACTAACTTTCTTACATTAAGAGAAACAACAGTAAGTGGGATATATTAACTAGTTGGTAGAACAGTTGCCTGTCATGTGTGAATCTGAGACCCATAGGTTGACCTCTGTCTTAGATTGGGTTACTACTGCTACGATGAAATACCATCACCCAAAGCAAGTTGGGAAGGATACAGTTTATACACTCATCACTGGATGAAATCAGCACAGGAACTCAAAGAGGGCGGGACCCTGGAGGCAGGAGCTGATGTAGAGGCCATGGAGGGGTGCTGTTTACTGGCTTGCTTCTCATGCTTTGCCTGACTTGCTTTCTTATAGAAACCAGGACTACCAGCCCACATATGACATCACCCACAATGTGCTGAGCCCTTCCCCAATCAAACACTAAGAAAATTCTCTACAGTCTTGCTTACAGCCTGATCTTATGGAGGCATCTTCTCAGTTGGGACTCTGTCCCCTCAAATGACTTTAGCCTGTTGTCTCCCCTGCTTCTGCTCTTCACCATGTGCTAATACCACTACACAAGTAGGGACCAGTGCTGGCTGTGTTGTGTCCGGTTCACTTTAGCTAATTCCTTGGGGTGGGTGTCAGGATCTCTTGTTGAAGTAACCAACCTAAATAAATCAGATTTGTCTTAAGTAATGGGTACAGAAAGGCAAATTCTATTCTTGCAAGGAAAAGCCAGCAGGAAGAGTAATGGCGGAAAGTGGTTGTTCCCTCTGTTAAAGTCTGCACCACTGTCTGCCACCTACCCCTATTCGATTGGGCTACTGCCAGAGGCTGTTTTGATTTGGAAGTAGAGGAATGTTTCCCCAGGCTAATTGTCAGGAGCCTTCCAGACACATCTAACACATAAACCCACAGGAGATGTTCTTATAGATTGGGAACATGTCCTGGTGAGCTAGAGATGAATTAGTTTAAAAGCATGGAGTCATTTGATTTTCTTTTACTGAGAATTGTCAAGTCAGTTTCTAGTGATGTTTTCCCAGCTCCTAAAGGAGAGTTAAATAAAACTGATACATGTAGCCAGTGCCCTTGCTACATACATACATACATACATACATACATACATACATACATACATACATACATACATATATGCCTTGGCATGTTGAAGTGACTTATATGCCATTCTTATTTAACCAAAGAAATGGTCCTAACTATAAACTGGATGAAAGAAGGAAATGCTAGAAACGTTGTGAAGATATGAAAAGTAAAACCAACAACAGCGTGGAAGACATGCTTTACCACAGACAAATTCTGTTTCTAATATCATAGATTTCATTAGCTAGGAAATTTCTGAAAATGTATTCATCTCTATCACCATTCCTACTTTGCTTTTGAGAGATAGGTAAAGCCTTGGGGACCCAAGAAAGAAGAATTACAGTAGTGCCAGTTCTGAAAATTTGAATAGCAAGAAAAAAAATAGTGACTATAGAGTATTTTTCTGCTTTGCAATTTATGTAGGTGAATCTTTTAGTTTAAAATTTAATACCATCATGCACAATGTAACCTCCACTCAGAAGACGCTCTTTAGTATCAGATTTTTAATGTACATTAAATTGAGCCAAGGAGTGGTTTTAATGTAGGTTTGGGAGGCCTTCTACAGCGGTTTCCCTGTGAGGGATTGCACCTCAGAAGATCCCAGGTGGATCCAGAACTCCTGTGTGGTTTTCTCAAACGCTGGTGTCTGAAGGACCACATCTAAAAAAACAATGGTAGAAAAAACCCGTACCTTCTACTTAAAAGAGGTGGGTGGCCTTGAACCCCGACTCTGAAGTCCTCACCTGCTGCCCTGCTGGGAGTTTCTCTGACCACAGCTTCCCAGTAGAGCAGGAGTGTGAGCCCTACACTTCTGTGAGGAGGAGGGCTTCACAATGGGCTTCTCCTCTCTTCTCTGAAACATGAAGAGTTTAACTCTCTACCAATCTAACATTACACAGCAGTGCTGAGACCTTTCGAGTGTCAGAAAGTACACGAATAAACACAGGTTGACCCTGCCAGGAGACATGGTGAACCTCAACACAGGGAGCTCTCAATTAAAGTTCTGGTTCCTGCCTGAAATCTTGACTCATGCTGTAATCCAGAGGCAGGGACATCACAGTAGGTTCTAGGGCCATCCTGAGCTATATAGCAAGACCCTGTCTCAAGGGGGGGTGCCATTTTATGACAAGGTATGTGTGTACATGAGAAAGAGACAGATACAGAAAGACAGACAGACAGACAAATGTATGTAACAAAATCTATCATTTTCAATGTACAGTTCAGTGGCATTGAGTACAAGAACATTGTTTTACAACCACCACCACTATCCACTTCTAGATGTTTCTATCTTCCAAAGTAAATTTAGTATCCACTGAACACTAATTCCCCATGACCTCCTCCAACCCATCTCTTGGTAGACACCACAGTACTTTGAATTCTATCTTTGAATTTGAGTATATAAATATATCCCATGAGTGTAATGAATCACTTGTCCCTTCAAGTGGGTTTATTTCATTTATCATAATATGTATATATATATTACATATATATCCTTAAAATATTGTTATATAAATGCAATGTGTTTATCCCTCAGTCAGTAGATGTGGGTTTTTGGATGATAGGTTATGCTGCTGCTAGGCACTGTTCCCTACATATGGTACATATATTATCTTAATAATTCTTAAGACATCTATGGAAAATGGGGAGAGCAGTGTCTTCCTTACTTTGCAGGCAAATACATTGCCCTGGCTGGTTTTGTGTGTCAACTTGACACAAGCTGGAGTTGTCCCAGAGAAAGCAGCCTCAGTTGAGTAAACAACTCAATGAGATCCAGCTGTAAGGCATTTTCTCAATTTGTGATCAAGGTGGAAGGCCCAGCCCATTGTGGGTGGTGCCATCCCTGGGCTGGTAGACCTGAGTTCTATAAAAAAGCAAGCTGAGCAAACCAGGTGAAGCAAGCCAGTAACATCCCTCCATGGCCTCTGCATCAGCTCCTGCTTCCTGACCTGCTTGAGTTCCAGTCCTGACTTCCTCTGGTGATGAACAGTGATGTGGAAGTGTAAACTGAATAAACCCTTTCCTCCCCAACTTGCTTCTTGGTTGATGTTTTGTGCAGGAATAGAAACTCTGACTAAGACACACATAGAATTAGGAAAGACAGTAGTAGGCGCTGATAGAGCAGAACCCAGTTCAGATTGACTGAGTCTGTTCTCTAGAACATGACAGCTGCAATAGGAATATGTACTTGGGGGCTGGGCGTGGGTTCATGGCTGAATACTTGTCTAGTATTTGTGAGTTCGAATCATGATGTGTGTATGAGGTAGTGTTTTGGATCAAACCAGAATTCTGTTCAGCTTACTCTCTTGCTGTACCACCAACAAGCCCTTTTTTCAAGCAAACATTTTTAAAGAGGCTATAGTATCCACCATGACTTCAAATTATCTGGAATTTTTTTCATTAATATCTCATAATTTCCCATTAATATCTGTGTGTCTCTCATATTTGTGTGGAGTTATTCCTGTATTTATGGAATCATGTTTAACAGTTTTTATATATCTATGCATTTTTAGGACACTCAAACATCTTTCTCTCTCTCTCTCTAACAGGTTTGAGATCGAAATTGAGCCTCTCTTTGCCAGTATTGCCCTTTATGATGTTAAAGAAAGGAAAAAGGTATGGAAAAAACATCCCATCCCATACATCCCATGATTTGGGGTTCAGGTTTTATTGCAAGAAAGCACAACAGATTGTGCTACATGGGTGAGTGTGTATATGTATTTACATATATGTGCATATATATGTATGTGTGTGCATAGAGGGCCAAAGTTGAATTGTGTTTTCCTTAATTGATTTGTACACCACCTGTGCAGACAGAATCATTCAGTCGGGGACCCAGATTGGGCTTCCTCTAGAGATTTCCAGGCTCTGCCTTTCAGATGCTGGATTTATTGCTGGCCTCTGTCCATCTAGCATTTATATACAATCTTGGCATTCAAACTCAGACACCCATGCTTGTGGGTCAAGTGCACTCCACTGAGCCCCAGCTTGCACATCAAATTTGAAAGCCAATCAACACTGATAGCTCCAGATTTTCTTCCTTTGCCATGTTTGACAGAAAAAAAAAATTGATGTGAAAATTTAATTGTGTTCTTTGAAGAATCTTTAAGGGAAAGGAGGCACCACTGGTTGGATAGAGAAAGAAATGAGGTAACACTTGAGGTTATGTGTAAAGTAAAATAATGTGTTGTTTTTAACATGTCAGCTATGCATGATTTTTGTCCTGAAGGTTTTTTGTTGTTGTTTTGAGGTGTTTTTTTTTTTTTTTTTTTTTTTTTTTTCTCTGTGTAATAGATTCATTGTGGAGGGCTGGGGAGATGACTCTGTGGGTAAGGTCTCTTGCCATGCAAGCATGAGGACCTGAGTTTGAATCCCTAGCACCCATATAAAAGGCCAGCATGATTACACATTCATTTCTAAATGCTGGAGATACAGCATCTTAAGACAGTAAAACAAAAAGGAATAGAGACACATCCAACATCCTGCTGTTACCCCTACATGTAACACACACACACACACACACACACACAGAGAGAGAGAGAGAGAGAGAGAGAGACAGACAGACAGAGAGAGAAAGAGAGAGACAGAGAGAGACAGAGATAGATAGAGAGAGACAGACAGAGGAAATTAAATAGCTTCATTGTGAATGGTAGAAATCATGTGCAGTTACTATGTAAATTAATGAATATATCACCAACTATAAAAGATATTTCCATTGAAAGAATTTAGTGACCCGAGATTCTTCCTTGAGGTTTAAAATGTTCCTTAGTTTAGACATTTGTAACCCAGCAGAATGACCGTCGTGCTTCTGGTATTATTCACATGTAGCTGGCTGAATTGGAGACTATGTGCGGCTCTAAAACAATACAATAAATGGGCTTGATGCTAGTGAAAGGCTTAGAGGCCAAAACAAACAGGACTTGGGGGCTGGTGGTTAAGAGCACTAGCCGCTTTTTCAGAGAACCCCAGTTTGATTCCCAGCACCCACACAGTGGCTGACAACCACCTGTAACTCCAGTCCCAGGGGATGCAGTGCACTCTTCTGGCCCTGCATGCACATGGTGCACAGATATACATGAAGCCAAAACACCCATACACATAAAATAAGTCTCTTTAGGCAGTAGTTCTCAGGGCTGAAGAGATAGCTTAGCAGGTATGAGGACTAGAGTTCAGATCCTAGCATCCATAGCAAGCCAGGTATCCCCACAAATACTTGTAACCCCACTTCTGAGGCAGGGGGAGACACAAGATTGCTTCCCCCCAGCTAGGAAAAAGCAAACAAAAAAAGTGTGGTTCAAGAAAGATCCTTTCTTTTATGAATAGGTAATGATGAAATAGGACATCAACATTTTTTTCTGCACATACAGGTGCACATCCAGCCACACATAGATGCACATAAATGAATACATGACTAAAATCTTAAAGAAAAGTTCTCAGATTTTAATATGCACAGAACCTTCTGGAACACATGGTCTAACACAGAGTCTAAGGCCCTTCACTGGGTTTCTGTCCCTGTAAGTCTAGAATAGGAGCTGAGAATTTTCATTTCTAACAGGTTTCTTGATGGTGCTGAAGCTATCTAGTAACATCTTGTTAGAGGACCACAGCCTTTAAAATTGCTGGCTTACACAGTAAGAGGTCCTTGTCTTTTTTCCTTGATAATCCAACATGGTAGGGTGGCAGGTTAGTTGTGTCCCTGTTTCTCTCAGTCATTCAGAAACCCAGGCTGCAAGAGCTCCTTCTTCCTCAATATGTCCTCTCCCTAGTCACTCCTCGTAGGGCCACTGGTGCTGAGATATGAAATATTTGAGATGGGGAGCAGAGGAGGCTTGGCGATGTAATGTCTCTGCTCTGTTCTCTGTTACCTGGAGACAAGCTAGTCACCTGATCACTCTAACTGTCCATGTAGTGGCTAGAACCTACCTCAACATCCAATTCTCACCGACCCACTCCTAGCAAGGACAGAAAGAACCCAGGAAGGGTTGCCACATGACCTTAAATTCGAAAGCCCAAGAGCAGATGCATTACCTGTACCAACCTCCTCCCCCCACAGGTAACAACATCTTTAGGTCTTTAGGGTGCGGACCAGGCTGCCTCAGGGTTGCTCTCATCCTTCCTCCCTCCTTCTCTGACGTAGAGTGAAGTTGGGCTGCACTGCTCAGCAGACTCAGTCCAGGCCTCCCAGCCTCTGAGATCACCGTCTACGCTTTCTTCTCGGCTCTCTGTGCCTTGCAGCTCTGCCTGTGAGAACCGCTCATCTGTCTCTAAAGCCCCACATTGGGTACCACCTGTAGCAGTAAATATTAAAGAACAGTGAACGGTTTCAGGCATCACGCCGTGCCCCAGAGAGACCACTGGAGACAGAGCGTAGCAGGAGGTAGTGTGGCGTGGTGCCTGGAACCATTCGCTATTGTTTAATATTTACTGCTACATCTAATGTTTCTCCTCCATAAGTAGTTTTCCTCATTACCCCATCCTCTTGTGCTTTCTAAAACTCCCACAGGGCTTCTGTGCACGGATGTAGTCACTTAATTCGCTTTTACTGTAGTTTGTTGTGTCTGCTTTTCTCTCACTGTGATAGTAAACCAGGCAGAGGCTGTGCCCCCTCTTGTTCAATGCAGTACCTTGCATTTCACTAATACCCAGAAAATTCTGGCGAGTTAATAAAAATTAAGTGTTTCTCATATGACTCCAAACTGTGTAGAAATTGTAGCAAAATATCAGACTTTCTAACAGCCACTATTTATACTTCTTTTAGCAGAATTTCCCTCTGACTTTTCAACTCCTGTTGCATTTGAGACCAAGAACACAACATGTCTAACTGACTTTCCCCCATGCTGATCATTTACAGATCTCAGAAAATTTCCACTGTGACTTGAACTCTGACCAGTTCAAAGGGTTTCTGCGAGCTCACACGCCCTCGGTTGACCCGTCGAGTCAGGCAAGGTCTGCAGTGTTCTCGGTCACCTACCCGTCCTCAGACATCTACCTGGTTGTCAAGGTGATTACATACAGTAGTCCAAGCTGCATGTTCTGATATTCGTGTTATTATCTTACTCAGCAGCGCTGACAGAAATCACACGACAGGCTTGTGTGTCCTCTGTGATGCTTGAGTTGTTTCTTTCTTGACAACACTTGCCCTTGCAAATAACCTCTGCTGGAAGACTAGAAAGTTGGGGGATTGCGGGGCTTGTGGTCAGAGCTTGCAATCCAGACATTATGTGACCTGCGGTGACTCAAACTTCTTCAGACTTGGTTTTCTACCTGTGAGGTAGGGTGATCACACTGACCTCTACCAGTTGTTGCAACTTCAGATAAAGTCTCACCCTCCCTAACTGAGGAAAACGCCCTCAGCAGTCCTTGTCTGGTAGGTTGCCATGATGAAAGGTCTCCTAGCAGTGTCCCTGTGTCTCTAGCACCCTCAACCCAGCATCCCCAGTCCAGCCTCTGACAACCTGAGGTGTGGCTGCACTTTCCAACATTTCTCTCTTATTACAGACCTGAGCATTTTTCCATTTAGTTTCATATCCCGTGTATGCATCACTTGCATTCCCATGCGGTCTAATAGTGGCATATAGGGGCCAAAGAATTTGGACAGCTTGGAGTTTGCTTCTTCTGTATTATTTCACAAAGATGGCTATCGCTCAAAGGGACTGTTTAAGGACCTAGGATTTACCATCGGTGACTGGGACTGGAAGGCATACCTCAGAGATCTCAGCAGTAGCCCAGTAGTGCTACCCTAACATGTACCAGGTCCTTGGTTCAATACCCAGGAACTGAAAAAAGAAAGAATAAAATAAAACGATGAAATAAGCCTTTTGCTAAGAACGTGTATCTGCTGCTATCATTGTAAACTGTGCTCCTCGCCAAGGTGCTTAATGTACCGGAAAAGCTTGAATGCAGCTGTGGCAGTATTGTCATTAAATGTACAGCTCTCTCAGTGGGCAGCCAACAGAACCACACTAGTTCTAAAGCTAATTTTATTTCCAGCTCTTTTTGATTTTTATGAAACTCCAGTAATTATGTAGTAATGGTTGCTACCACTGACAACACATTTTCTCAGTTTTCTTTTCTTTCTTTCTTTCTTTCTTTTTTTTTTTTTTTTTGATGTGGAGGTGTACTTATTTGACAGTAACAAATACATTGTAAGATGTCTGGATATAATTAGGAAATTTAGGGGCCCGAGAGATGGCTCAGTGGTTAAGAGCACAGGTTTCTCTCCTGGAGGACCCGGGTTCAATTCCCAGCACCCACATGACAGTTCACACCTGTCTGTAATTGCATTTCCAGGGAATCTGACACCCTCGTGCAGACATACTGGAGGCAAAACACAAATGCACACAAGATAAGAAATAACTAACTGTTAAGAAACTTAGGTCTACACTGGAAAGCAATCTTCTTTGGTGTCTGTCTTAATTATAAGGCCATCATTAGAGCTGCCTTTCTTCAAATGCATAGTAAATGCATAGTAAATGGTATTGTAATATTTAGACAACCCAGGCAAATGTCATGGGATAAGGAAAGGGCTTCTCACTTTCTTATTTTTATCCCCAAGATGAACGTCAAGATCTTGCACATATTCTAGGTGGAGTCCCTTCGTTCAGCTGTCATTCATATAATATAATATAATATAATATAATATAATATAATATAATATATTACTTTGAGGGATTATTTCAGGCTTAGAGATTTAGTTCCAGATTTTGAGTACATGGAAGGATTTGATTTGATGAGGATGAGTGTGAACCTCAAGCTTTAAAAACAAAAACAGTTTAAAAATAGATTAGCCAGGCATTAAACCCACCTCTGTGGCTTTAATGGGTACATTGGAAAGTAGCCTTTTTTAACCTTAAAGCTCCCAGCCGACTCTAGTGTGCTCCTCTGCTCACAGCCGTGTTTATAGGGGCTCACACATGCTTACACACCAGCCAAGAAGGACCAAGCATGAGGGCTTCGTATCAGACTGACATTCTTCTCGGAAAGTCACCCTGAGCAATGCGGCAAAGGAGGTGGTTCCGGGTTCTGTTGGATCTAGACTTTCAATTCTGGTGTCTCAACTAACAACACAGGCTAACGGAGCTAAGTCTTAGCATCTAAGCTCACTTAAATTTTCTTTCTGTAAAGAATTGAAACATTTCGGATTTTTTCCTTTCTTTGCCCTAAACAAGGTGCCCATATTCCTGACAATCGATTGTCAACTCCTTAACTAGGAGCTAAGTGGAAGATAGTACCAGTACCCATTAGCAGGCTGCAAAGACAAAATATCTCGAGGCATTTCCTTCTAAGTCTGTCAAATCTCTAACAGGAAAGCACCCTATCAGGAAATTACAATTACAGACCGTTTACTCTGCTCGTTTATTTGTTTTGTGGAAGGTTTTTCGTTCCAGGCCCGACTTTTACAGAGACCATGACTCATTTTTACTTTGTAAGCAATAATAAAGAAAATGAGCTTTTCCCTTCCTACATGTATCTCCTGGGTTTTGTTTTATAAAATAACTTTTATTGCATTTTTTTATTGTGGATATAACACATGTTTATTGTTTAAAAATAGAAACTTCCCATCAGCAATAAGAAGACAATAAAAAACACACATAATCTCATCACATAAGGAAACCACTGTTAGCATTTGCTGTCATCTTTTTAATATGCCTGTGTCTTTTTTCCTCTGAAACTCTGTGGTAGGCTCCGTGTGTGTGTGTGTGTGTGTGTGTGTGTGTGTGTGTGTGTGTCTGTGTGTGTGTGTGTCTGTGTGTGTGTCTATTTGGCTGTATGAAGCAGAGTTTCTCTGTGTAGCTTTGGCTGTCTTGGAACTCACTCTGTTGAACAGGCTGGCTGTCCTCAAACTCAAGAGATCTTCCTGCCAGTGTCTCCCAAGTGCTGGGATTAAAGGCATGCACCGCCACTACCCGGGCTCCACGCTATATTTTTACACCAGAGAGCATATTGTAATGAACACCCTATGTCATTAAATGTCATTGAACATAATTTTTACGGTTGATTACCCATTATATAAATATAATTTACTCACTTTGTTTTAATATTACTTTTGTTGGTAGATTGAAAAGGTCCTTCAGCAAGGAGAGATTGCAGACTGTGCAGAACCCTACATGATCATCAAAGAAAGCGATGGTGGAAAGGTATGGCCATTTAAGTACTGGGAACATCTTAGGATGAACTAATTTTCACAAAATAGTGGAGGTAAACTGTCATATTTTCCATTTTAAAACATGGATCAACTGTATTTTCATAAAAGAGGAAAGAGAAACCAGTTAGTGACAAAAAATGTTTTAAAGCAATGCATGATTGATCACCCTAAGGATCCCACCTGCCGGTGTGAACTCTGGCTTAGACCAAGCCACACCTGCTGCCTTGGTTCCGAGGCTCCAACTTGAGAGGGTCCCATAAGCAGAAGAGGGCAAGAGCTCTTGGTTTTCCTCAGTAGCACAGGTACTGTCTTCTGCAGAATCAGGACTGGGGGCCTGCTGCTGCTCCTGCTCCTCATAAATTAATTAGCACATTATAGGTCCTAAGACATGAATAAGACTTTTCTCAGTGCCAATTTGCACAGGTTCCCAGCATGGTTTTAAAAACATGGCCCTTTTTGGAATCAGCCCTGTGAACATCAAACAAAATTAGTTGAGCTAAATAAAGACGGACATTCGTGTCTTAAAATCTGTTAGTGTGGATTGAGGACGAACTCCTTGGAAGTGTGACCAACAGCAGCGACATTGTGAGGAATAATTAAGAATCTTTTAGAATTTCAAAGTCGCCGTTGTAAAGTAGATGCTCTTGGGACTTTGAGAGATGACATACTAGCCTTTCTTCACCAGGTTTTTCTCAGGAGAGTTAAAGTTACCTAGGTAAATGATGTGTTTGCCCGTTCACCCCTAGAACAAGTCTAGGGCATGTCTTCATAGCAAAAATATGTCACCTCCTAATTGATTACTGTCCTTTAGGAAAAAAAGATCTCTTCCTTCGGTGTAACCTTTGCTTCCTTATCAGGTAGACTTGAGCCTAAGCTGATGCTTTCCTGCTGCCTCAGCCCCACCGCCCCCACCAGGCCCATCAGCAAGGCTGCTGTCGCCTCCTTGCAGGCAGCTGACTCAGTGCTGATGTTTTTGTTTTATCTTCTCTCTTTACCATCTTCCTCCAGAGTAAAGAAAAGGTTGAAAAACTAAAAACTCAAGCTGAATCCTTCTGCCAACGTTTGGGGAAATACCGGATGCCCTTCGCATGGGCCCCCATTAGCTTAGCAAGCTTCTTCAACGTCTCCACCCTTGAAAGGGAGAGCACCGATGTGGAGCCTGGGGCCGGTAAGATCTCCATCTGTGACAGGAAGCATAGGGTCCCCCATAGCCAGCTTTGCCGTTATCTGCTCATTAGTAAGGACTGGAGGTGTGGGAGTCGGTGAGAGGAAGATCATAGACTACTGAACTCTGGGTGCCTGATCAGTGACTCCCCCCACCCCCCGAAAGAAACAATTACCATGAGCAGTTACGGAGTCTAAGAACTTTGAATGGAGTTTTCAAAAGTTAATTTTGAGTAGCCATCCCATCTCAAAAGTTAAAATGCTGGAGAATGACAGGAAGAAGCAGTGTGCCGCTCGTTAGACAAAGGCGCCGTGTTCGGCCCCCACACGAGGAAAAAAAATGGGGGCACCGCCCAAAGCTCTGGAAAGCAAAACTCAGATTTCTCAGCAAAATCTTTGGTCTCCTAAAGTCTGTTTTGCCAAGTACAATGAGAATAAGTACCCAAAGTAGCCAGCAGGTGCTCTTCTAACTTACTGCACAGAGACCCCTTCTCATTGCCTCTCCGTAAATGTGACCCAGTCATGTGTACAGTTTCAGGGTGGATATGTCTGGGTGACTGTAGTTTTCAAGTGAACCCACACCCACCTAAACACCTTCATTGTCTGCAAATACACGGTCTACCCTTGGATGTTTCATACATTCCTGGGCTCTGCCAGTTCTGAAATGTGGCTTTTTGCAGGGAGTGGATGCCAGGGAGGTTGTTACTGTTGCTGCTCTCCTGGAGTTACTGTTGCGTAATCACCAGACAGAACTGCATTCTTTCAGATTTGTCCGTAAACTTCACCCCTTCTGACCTTCCCATCCAGTCTTTCTATTTATTGCCTTATTACAAAGTGCCTGGGTGGAGGGGGGAGCTCCATGGGCAACTCAAGTCCAAGTAATTCAGGCAGAGGGCTTGCCAAGATGTTAGCTAGGTCTAAGTTGAGGATAGTTCAACTGAAGCACTGAAGCTGATTTCCTAAGGAGTAACCAGAGAGACCCAGGACATTACATGGAGTTTAGGTGGCCAGTGGTAGCTCTCATCAGCATGAAAGTTGGGCATCATAGAACATTAAAGAGTCTTGCTTTCTAGGTAGTGGAACCCCTAGGCTTGCAGAAGAATATAAAACACAAGGTTTCAACCTAGTTCTTCCAAAGAAAGGAGACATGAGGAAGCTATAGTTTAAGAACCTCAGCCCTGTCTGGTTTCCGGTGAAAAGGTCAGCCAGGGCACTTCTGTTGCCTGATCCGCACTACAACCAAGGCAAACTGGATCCAGAATGTGCGCATGCTGGTTTGAGTCCCCAGTGACTTCAGGGATGCATGAGTGTGTGCTCTCCCAGGGGAACACAAGTGTAAAAGCAAAGCAAACACTGGGCTGACTCAACAGCCTATCAGCAGACCCTGTATTGGCTGAGCTCCAGACTTACACACACTAGGGTTCTTTCTATTCTAGTAAGAAAATTAGGGACTTGAGGAAGGGGGCTAAGGAAGGTTTAGCCCTGTGGGGGGATAGCTGGGTTCAGTAATAACTGGTATGTGTTCTGATGCGTAATAATAACAGTTGCTTTCCTCAAGGGAGAAACTCTGTGGGGGAGAGGAGGAGTTTGTCCCAGTCCAGGAGGCCTTCTGAGCGAACCCTCTCCTTAGAGGAAAATGGAGCTGGATCCAACTTCAAAGCTACCACCTTGACCACTAACATCTTCTTCAAGCAGGTACCTGTTTTCTGTTACAGTACAGTTGGATTCAATTGTATTGGTGAGGTGTTAGATCCAAAGGAATAGTGTAATGTGATCAGAGAGGCTAATTAGTGTCTGTTCAGCTGGGTTGTCACAAAGATTAGAGCACTTGCAGGTGTGCCAAAGCCATCTTGCACAGGTCAGGAACTGTGTGGCGTTGGTAGCTAATCACATAGCAGATCTTTTCTCTGAGGAAACAAAACACACACACACACACACACACACACACACACACACACACACAGGGTGGATGAAGCAAACCTCCAACTAGTTTGTTTTTTCTTTTAGCCTTTTTATACCACCTAAGACAAAAAAATTCTGTGTAAGAAAAAAGGATTACCTCATAGCCATAGTTACATATCCTCCAAAAACAATCACCATAAAATCATATTCTTCAAAAACAGATTAAAATCACTACACAACAGGAGATTACAACATGATTGCTGATTATATATCCTTTTGAAAACCACACATAACCAAACAGTTCTCATCTATCTTTCTCTCCACAAATCCATCCTAACCTCAAGACAATAATTCTTTCGTCATTGATGGAAGATTCATCAAGCCAAGTCTATTGTAGCTTGTTTTCCTGTGCTAGCTGACAACAGTTTGTATTTACTGAGAAACCAATCACTATCCATCTTATAGTTGTCTGTTCTCTATTCTTATCCTCACAATAGGACCGTTTACTTTTTGTTCCTAACAACGCCTTTTCATAGTGCACAAAACCTGTGATGATATCCTTAGGTCACAAGATCAAGGGATTCAGACCCACCCTGCAGTGTTTTCTCTAAGCATCAGTCTGTCTCAGACCTGCTTTCCACAACTACGACTATTCGATAACGTGTAAGAGCACACCATGCTCTGTTTCTAGCCTGTACGCCCCCTCAAAGAGGGGGCACATTCTACTTAATTCTGTCTTTGTTAAATGTTCCTGGCAAAAACACCTAAACCATCTCCTGCGTCTTCCTTATCAACTACCCTAACTCCCTAAAACCATTTAAATCAAATCAGAATTCTGCAAAATTACTAATTCATTGAAGCAGCATTATTCTATGAAGGTTTATGTTCATATTGATCTGCAGGAAAACTGCTCAGTAGAATGAGTGAGCTGCCTCCCATGAAGCAGTCACACCAGGCTATAGGCAGTGGGAGTCTCCCCAAGCCCATTCACACCATGCTAGGTACAAGAGGACTGTGGCAGTGACAGACATGAGAAGGCCCAGCAGTAGCAAGACACAGTCCAGGGACAGTCCCCCTGGGGCTGCGCCTCTCTGAGGCATATCCATACAGCTGTGGAAAAACAGTGGCCCATCTCCAGGAAGCTCACCTGTTCACTGCACTTTGTCCTGCCTGACGTCTGCTACAGGTGTGCCCCTGGCCGAACACCTCCATGGTAGGCATGTAGAGGGTGGGGCTTACACATACCTTCCTTATCAAGACAATGAAATCAGAAAGAAAGATGCTTTTCCCATTTTCGAATCTCTGAAGAAGAGAGCTTGTTCAGCATTGTTTTTGGGACTAAAAGGAGTTTCTGTTTGTTGACATCACAAGACACCGCATGTGACCTTGCTTCCTCAAGGTCAGACAGCTACCTGGGAGAGCAGCAGAGGCTCTTCCTGCAGCAATGCTGATGAGAGATTGACAGAGAAGAGCACTGCACAGTAATTTCTATGAAAGACTTGTTAGAATAGATAAGCCAAGTGTGGTGACACTCTGGAGACTGAGACAGGAGGATTGCAAATGTAGGTTAGCTTTAGTTACCTAGTGGGACATATCTCAGAAAAAAAAATGAAAGAAGAAGGAGGAAAGGAAGAAGAGAGGAGAGCGGAGAGAAGGGGAAAATGGAGAGAGAAAGAATAAGCAAAAATAATCATTTTAAAAATGGCTTTCAGGGGGAAATCTTAGAAATAGTCCCTAGTCTAGGAATCAGCAGAGCCCCCCCCCCACTAACCCTCAGCATCTCTTGGCAGGAAGGAGATCGACTTAGTGATGAAGACTTGTTCAAGTTTTTAGCTGACTACAAGAGATCTTCATCCCTACAGCGAAGAGTCAAATCCATCCCAGGTGTGCTTGGCTTCTCTTTAGCATCTCTGGTCTAGTCTGTTTCTGTTGCTATGATACAGTACTGATCAAAGGCTACTGGAAGGTGGGAAGGGTTTACTTGGTTTTACTCTTTCATACTGTGGTCTATCATCGAGGGAGGGTTGGAGCCCGTGATGATCCTCTTGTCAGGATCTGAAGCAGCAAGTGTGGAAGAATGCTGCTCACTGGCTCTCGTCCAGGATCTTGTTCAGCTGCCTTTGTTCTGGGCTAGGCTCACCTGCCTAAGGGTGTGACTGCCCTTGATGGGGTGTGCCTTCCCACACTAATTAGCAATCAAGAAAGCACTTCACAGACGTGGCTTTAGGCCAGTTTGATCCTGACAGTTCTTCAGTTGAGATTTCCACTTCCCAGGTGATTGTAGGCTTGTGTCAAGTTGTCAACAGAAGCTAGCTATGACACTCTTGAGCAGTGCCCAGACCATTTGTGATTGACATTGCTTGTTAAAACTGCCAAGGGCAATTTGGATTTTTGCATTTGAAGTTAAGAGTCTAAATGACTATGCATTTTTGACAAATCTATTCATGTTTTCTCATTCTCAAAGGATATACTCTACAAATAGTATGCTTTAGATTTGGTCTCTCGGATAATCTAATAATCATTTGAACATATCAACAGCTCTTTATCACACAAAATGTTACATGGAAGTCTGGTATTTAAATAGAGTGGGATGATTTGGCACGAAAAGGCACACTTATCTTCAAGTAACCGCCCATTATGCAATTTCTATATAGCAGATGCTGTTTCTATATTTCTCTGACACCCAAGGTGAGAGACCTCAACCCAAAGCCCACCAAGTTTTACTGCTGCAAGTATCTGAAAGTTTTTTTAACCATATATAGCTGTCGTGTGGTGAATCTGGATTTTCTGGTCAGCTCCTACTCATTTGATAAATCCTTACTTTGGTTTTATAAAAATGCTAAATCTCAAAAATTATCACAGGTCTTTAAAATCTCAAATTATAGGGAATGACCTTGGAACTCTAAAACACATATGCTCCCACAGTTTACCCATTGCACTCACCCTGGGTTCCTTCTTGACATGACAGATTTCAGTAACCCCTGCCCCATGGCTTGCTCTAGGCTCACTTAGGCTGGAGATATCCCCAGCTCCTGATGTACTGCCCTGCTGCCTGACGCCTGAGATGCTGCCAGTCAAACCCTTTCCTGAGAACCGGACTCGTCCACACAAGGAGATTTTGGAATTTCCAATCCGGGAAGTGTACGTCCCTCACACTGTGTACAGGTGAGAAATGTGGGCTCTTGTTTGGATAGTGCACTCACCTCTCCAGATCCAGCCTCTCTTCCTTCTTCCTGAGTTTGAGGGGGAAACTAATTGGGACGGCTTGGAACCACAGAGGACTGTGAGGTTGCTTCTAGAGATGCTTTGCCAAATGCTCTGTGATAAGATTGCCTTTTATTCCAGTCATAATTGTAAGAGTCTAATGGATGTATTCTCACCAGAAATGAAAAAAGAAAATTGGAAAAATGAAAAACCTGAGCCTGTCACCCTGGCTTTCTTCCATGGAGAAAGTCTTGCAGGACAAGAGGAACATGGCTGAAATGCCATAGTTGTCTAAGGTTTCACACAGACAAGTGCCACATGTCTAATTCCAGTACTTAGGACGCCAGCTTGGGTTTCCTGGTGAGCCCAGGCCAGTCTGGATTACAGGCAAAACAAGACCAAATGAAACACACATTTTCAGCTGGAAACCCAGCTCTGTCCAGGAAATCTAAGTCAGTGACAGAAATAGTCCCCAGATGCTGCCCAGTGTTTTAGTGTGTGGTTGTTAGGCTGATGCAGTAGACCACACAAGAGTGCCATCTTACTTTGCTTCAATTAACTTACCTGTGTCGTGGCTACCATGTGGAAAGAGTGAGATACCACACAGCTGAAGGTGGGGCTGCTCTGCTTTCCAACTGGCCTTGTGGCCCTGACTCTCAGGGAATTTGAAGGGGCATCTGACAGCATGGTTGTTGTGTGCTCTTGTTTATTTTGAGAGGCTTCTTGCTTCTGAAATGTGGGGGAGAGTGATGAATCAAGCATCGTTTCTCTACCATCCATCAATGACATTCTGTGGGCTTTGCTTCCCATATAAAATACCTCATCAGGTCCCTCTGACCTCGCAAAGTCTCTCTTACGCCCTGCTGCCTGTGGTACTTCTTTTCTGTAGCTAAACCAACACCTGACAAGAAGCAACTTAGGGAAGGAAGGAAGGAAAAGGGAAGGAGGGAGGGAGGGAGGGAGAGAGGGATGGATGGATGGATGGATGGATGGATGGATGGATGGATGGATGGATGGATGGATTTGGTTGACTCACAGTTAAGGGGAGATAGCCCATTCAAGAGTGGAAGACAGGGTGACTGTGGCTCATGGTGGAGGAGTGTACAGCTGTACAGAGGACCACTTCACATCATGGTTGAGTGGGAAGCAGACAAGAAGTCGGGGCTGGCCTGCAGTGACGCACTTCCACTGGAGATGCTCCACCCACTAAAGGCCATACCTTTCAAGCAGCACCACTTGCTGGGGACCATGTGTTCAATACAGGAGCTTGTGAGAGACATTTTACCTTCATACACAGCCATGCTCAGCAAGTACTATCATGAGTTTATGTGTGCCTTCCTACACGCACACATACCTCTGCATACTGATTTTCTTGTTATGTATATTCCTTTGTCTAAAGAGGCCATCTCTTATTTTATTTTATTTTAGTTCAATTGGTAAACATTTGGTTTTCTTTTTCCCCAATAGCCTTTTGTTAAGTATTTGTGGGTTTAAGTGTGTGTGTATGTGTGTGTGTGTGTATGTGTGTAGGCCAGAGGTCAATTTCAGGAGCTATATACCTTGTTTATTGTGACAAGGTCTTTCACTGGGAACTGAGCTCACAAATTAGACTAGACTTTCTGCTCAATGATTCTCTTATATTTCTGAATTCCCAGCATTAGAATTATCAACTAATGATGCCGTGCTTGGGTTTCCCATGGTAGGGAGAGGGTGTTAAGCCCGGGTTCTCATGTTTGCATGGCAAGCACTTATCCTGTGAGCTATCTCTGGGTGAGGTATCTCTCCACCCTAACATTTGCAGATTCCCTTCCAAATTCTCTGGATGAGCTAGCTCTCTATCCTAACACTTGCAGTTTTCCTTTTCAATTTATTTAGTTTTATGTGTATTTGTGCCCTGCCTATGTGTATGTCTATACACCACATGTATACCTGGTGCTCATGGAGGCCAGAGAGAGCAGTTCCCCCAGACTAGAGTGAAGGGGCATTAGGAGCTGCCATGTGGGTCCTGGGAATTGAACATGGTTTGCCTGGAAGAGCCAGCAGTGCTTTGCGATGCCAAGGTATCTCACCTAGCCTCAACGTTTGTACTTTTTACCCATCCTGCCAAGTGACAGATTTTTATCTTGTCCATCTGTTAATTTGTGTGAAAAGCTTCCCTAGGAATATGCTTAACAGTAAAGTTGCTGAGTTACAAGTGACATTTGTTTTAGTAACTTTCATATTATTTCTTCCACCCCCCCCAAAAAAAAGAATGATTATCTTCTCAGCAGTGAATGGGAGCTCCCATGTATCCAGTTCCTCACCCACACTTACCTCTGTGACACACAAGGAGTTTTAGAGCCCACCTGTCCCCACCACACATCTTACAGGATTACTAACATGAGGCCTGAAAAGGAGAGGTAACCAGTGAGCTAAGTAAAAAGTTACCATGAGGAACACACTCAAGTGCCACACAGTAAGAAATGGAGTTCTTCCTTTTGGTGCTTGTGAGGCAACAGGACCCCCAACTTTGTCCTTCCTGAAGCAACTCCTTATTTTCAACACCAAATCAGCCTTCAGTCTCCCTCCTTAAAGAGCCAAGTATTTATAGAAAACAGTCTTTCAGTCCCCACCCCATGGAGGGCGATGAAAGCATGACCATGTTTGCTTACAGATGTTGTCTCCATCTCTGTAGAAGCCTTATCCTTTAATTGGAAGAGGAAGCTTGTGGCATGGGAATAAACTTGTACCAAATGAATTCTATAGCTATCCAACTGCCTTCTACCCCAACCCCAGCATTTAATCACCTGTAGGAGTCATTTACTGCCAACATTATCCTTTAATCACATGGCTTCAGGATTTGGAGTGCATCCCTACACTGAGCCATTCAGAATGTGCCAGTGCTGTGGACAAGTCTAGGCAGCTTACTCTGCACCCAACATGGTATCCTTAGAAATACACCTGAAAATGCAGAGCTGCTGGTCTTTGGTTGTGCCACAGAATGGTCAGGGCCACTCCTCTGGAGCCAGGTCTTCACTCTCAGAAATGATGGAAGATACTTCTTTCCAGTCTGGTAAAGGAGAGACCTGTTCTTGGCTCTGTGCTACTGTGTGTTAGCAGCATGTTTGTGGAAAGAGACATTCAACAAACTTGGCCCAGAATTTTTCTACATGAAAACTTCAAGGAATTTAGAATATATGTTCCATTAACTTCTTGAGGTATTAAATTTTAGTATTTCTTTTCTGGTCTTCGTGTGCTGAGAGCTTACATCTGATCCACAAGCAAAAGAAGAGAAATAAACTAGGAATAGATGGGCTTTTGGAACCTCAAAGTCCAGTCTCAGTGACACAACTCTCCTATAAGACCACTTCTCCTAATTCTTCCCAAACAGTGCCACCAAGTGCATACCAAGCATTCAAATGTATGAACTTAGGGGAGAAATTTTCATTCAATCAACACAAAATCCATTGAAGTTAAATACAAGAAAATGGGCTTTGAAGAGCATTAACAATTCAAGGATAAATCCTTTGAAACTTAATCTCATGAATGTGATATATGGCTTAACTTATACTTTACATAGCTATAACCTACAGAGGATAAATGCATCTGGTATGCCAAACAGTTAATGCTTCCATGGCCAAAGCCAGATGCTTAGGGTCAGATTTGCTATCTTCACCGGACTGTAGTACTACCTTATGGGGAAGGGAGCTAATGGCTGACATCAACCCTTGCCTTCCTCCTACCTCCTCAGGTAACTCCTTTGTTAGCTGTGCCTCTTCAGTGTCTTCTGCCAAGCTCACATTCTAGCTGAGTCCTGTGTGGACTCTGCCCCCAGGTCCCTCTACCATACACAGATTGCTATTAGAAAAGGGCCCAAAGCCCATCATAACAGAACCACTCAGGCTTCCCAAGCATTGATCATTCAAAAAATGAATGCTTGCTCAGATGGTCAGGATCACTTTAGATATTGAGAAATGCTACTCCAAAGACTAATTGGATCCCTGACATCATAAACCCTGGTCTTCTGAAACCACATCCAACCCTTTCATACAAAGGATGAATTTGACTCACAGTATCAATGTCTATGAAGGGGTTGAACTAGAAAGGTGTCCTTTGAGACTGACCCAGTAAAGCAGCTCTAAGAAGTCACCGAGAGAATTTTAACAGTTCCAAAAGTGGGAAGACAAATTTGACAAAAAGGCTGTCCAGGTCTGAGCTTGCATTCCTGTCTCCATAACTAGACTTTTTTATTTAAAGACTAGGCATTTGCCTAAGAATGCATTGGAACAACACCTGGCATATTTTGCCCAATGCCCAACACAGCTGGCAATAAAGGTATCAGATGCCTCATGGTAGGAGCAGAATAAAAATAGTGTGAGATGGGGCCCAGCCTGGGAAGACCTTCAAGGCCATCTTATCAGGTGGCTGCCGTGGGGGTGTGTTCAGAGATCACAGGCTTGGGATTTGTAATGAGCTTGTTAACTCCATGCCGACCTTTTAACTAGTGATTACATTAAGGCAAGCCACATAAAGTACGTTTTCATCTCTCAGCCCAGCCTCCAAAGTCTTGTTTATCTAATTATTGGACTACTTTGGAGGACTGTGTTGCTGAGAACAAGCCTGTCAGTCGGAACACAATTTCTTTGATGGATAATTAGCTGTTTCCAGACCTCCTCCTATTCAGCTGCGTGTTCTCAGACCAGAATGTCTGATCTGGCCTAACGAGGAGGTGCCTCGGATGCCCCTGTGATATCTTCATGGATTCTATGAGGCTTGTAGCATAGCAGAGAAGAGAAAGGCTCAGGAAGGATATGGGGCTGGTTTCAAGTGATCATTGGGGAGCAAGAATTTAGTGACTGTGAACCCAAAGTAAGAAGAATTGGGGCAGAGGGTATGCCCTTGAATGGGACTTGATTGTTTTCAGTAAGATAGACTTTCAGTTTAACACCAGTTATCATTATTTCTAGACTGGGTCTTTCCAGTACTGGAGGGAAGTGTGGGCATGCCACACAGTGTCCAGCCTCACTCTGGAGGGCCCTACTCAGGAGCCCCAGGAGCTGTCCTTTGAAAAAAAGTGGCTTTCCCCACTGTATCCACCCTCAGTTAGGTTCTTCTCTATGTCATCCAAGATCTGTTGTGACTTAGAGCAGCCTGCCCCCTTCATCCACTTGATTTGGAAAGCAAGCCCAGTGTACACCTAGATTTGCATTCAAGTGCATTTGTCAAAGGACAAGTAGAGTCTCTAACCCAGCAGCCCAGGTCTCATATGAGGATGGTCTTGCTCCTCCTGCCGTGATGTGTCTGTCCCTCTTGCCTGTGTGCTCACTCCAGCATAATTAATCATCATTTATACGTGACCAGTAATCTCAGTCACATGTAAAAGTTTAGACCTTGTTTCTTTAAATCTCCATAAATGTGCCTCTACTTAAATCTCTGTCAAAAGCACCTTCTGTTCATCGTATTTCCATTAGTTGTTTGAGCTTTATTTCCTAAGGAATAGGTAACCTCTTTCAATGGTTCCAAATATTAAGGTCCTGAAGGTGAACATTCTCACTGCCACTGCTGACTTCCAGCCACTTAGTTTTCCTCGTTGGAAACAGCTCGTCTACATATGTGAGATGGTCCACTTGTAAAAGCTCCTTTCCACAAACCAGCACCTGCTATGCCTGCTGAGCTAAGCAGTGGGCTTCTAAGTGTATCTAGTTACCAGAGAAACAAGAGTGAGCAGAACAGATGAGTGTGTGCTACATACCTCAGGCTGGCTGTGGACCATTAGAGGCTGATGCTTCCTCACAGATGTGAACTGGACATATGTACATTTGCCCTATCACACATTAAAGAGCATGACCCTCACACACACACACACACACACACACACACACACACTGTGCTCCTCCTGAAAAGCCTGGTGTACAGAGTGCTTTTTATAAATATACAGACCTCTCTTGCTTTTTCAGAGCTGTGCTCGATTTCATTATACACCTTTTCCTGACTTAATCTTGTGCTGAGGAGCCTTTTGCTTTATAGTTATGTTATAGTGGAGTATCTTAACATACACACTTCATACTTGTCTATTTACTGGACAGTTTTTTTTTCTTTTCAGCCTTTGAAGAAGTGTCTAAAAGGTCTTCCTTAATAGAGAAAGCGTAGGCATTTGTTATTCTGGGATTAGCAAGCAATGGTCAGAACTCACTAACAAACCATTTACCTTAGATGAGCAGTGGACAGAAATCAAGCTGCTTGCGATAGTCAAGGAATGTAAACAAAAGTGATTCCTGGCTCTGGACCCAGCTCAGGCCTGGTGTAAATGAGAGATATAGGGCCCACATCCTGATGTCCGGCTCCCAAACTCAACCATCCTCTTTTTTCTTTCTTTTTTTTTTTTTTTCAAAGAATGGAAAAATCCAGAAGAGAGCAGATGACCATTCTTTACACTTATTTTATTCCTAAGCTATGACTTTAGTATACCATTTAACCACTTGAGGGCACAATTCTCTCATTTCTGGACTCCAGCAAGCAGCTGCCTTTTGCGTTAGAGAACAGATAACACAGTTTTGTTATAGAGGCCCACACATTTTATGGTTCACCTTTTAAGCAAGACCAACAAACAGTGAGAAGGACTCCAGGGCCCCAAGAGATTTGTTCTTTTTTTGCAAAGGGTTTTATTCTTACCACTGGCTCTGTCTTCCTTCTCAGCATTTAGCACTTTTGGGGGAGGGTGGAGTAGAAAGGGACCAAGGTGTGCATCCTATGATACACAGAGTGAAATCTCCTTTGGGGCAGTGGTTCACTATACAAACCTACACTTCTACAAACTATCTCCGGTGCAGGAAACTGAAGCAGAGCGAAAGATTATGTGGGATGTGCAGTGAGGACAGGCGGTGTGCATAGTCATTGGCTATACAGTTCATGGTCTGGACATTATTTTGTGTTCATCTGGATCTGCCACACTTCGGTTGCTACTCCCGTGTGACTGTTCTAATTAGAAGTCTTGGTATTTAGTGGTGACAACTGCTATTCTCATCCCCATATGACCTATTTATAGAATTCAGCAAGAGGTTCACCAGATACTCTTTTCATATGGCCTCAGGTCAAGGCTCCCTGGGGTAGAAGGTATGGAGAGGTAATTAAATAAAGGCAAATCCCAGCTTGTAGCTCACCGCGATGGATGATTTGTCTGGACTGGAGAGTGTTCCCCGCAATCCAGGAGGCTGTCTTCAGTCTCTGTGTTTTATTAGCTTTTGTCATCACTGTTTCAGACAGGGTCTCACTGGTTTGCTCAGGTTGGCTCCAGACTGCTGGACTGAAGTGATCTGCCTGCCTCTGCCTCCCAGGAAATGGGGAATAACACTTTGTTTGTTTCAAAAATGGTCTTCAGCAGGGCTAATTCTCCTCTGATGTATTGTTCTCTCTTCTTTTTCTAATGTGTGAGAGGGAAGGGGACCTTCTGTTTTTCACTGTTTTCATCCTTAGTTTCAACTTTTTTATCTACTGAGGTCCCCAAGGGTCAACATTTATCCACTCTTCTCTAGAGCAGAGGTATTTAACAGCTCTTGGTGAGTGGGTGCCCTGTGGTTTCAGGCCTCAGACAGCTTGCTCTTGGGCCCTCACAGCAGGAATCAAGGCTAACTGAGAGCTGTGTTGGGGTTTTCTGAGGGGAAGAGTGGATGTGAGTGGGAGAGGCAGACAAACACCACAGGTACAGAGCTGCATAACCAGGCCTGCAGGAGGGGGAGGCCTGAGTTTGACAGTATAGAAAGACAACGTACTTTTTAACTTTAGCTTTGTTTTATTTGAGTGGGGATGGATGTCAAGGCCTCCTGCCTCTAAGCATACACTCTAGCATTGAGCTACTCACGCAGCCCCAGCATAAGAAACCATGGAAAATTGATTAGACATTATCTTTTTAAATTAAAAAATAAAATTGTTTGCCCACTAGCTTAAAATACCAGAGAGATTATAAGGATGCAAATGGGTCTAGCCTACCTCTTGTACTTCATATGAGTTTAGATCAATGCAACTATTCATGGAAATATATGTGTGTGTGTGTGTTTTATCATATATATATATATGGTTTATCATGTGTGCGTATATGTGTGTGTGTGTGTGTGTGTGTGTGTGTGTGTGTATATATATATATATATATATATATATATATATATATATATATATATATATGATGGTTTAATAAAGACAGAATCAGAGGGCCTCAACTTAATGCTCATTGCATACTAAAGGAGATGCACACTGAGGCTAATAGTTATGTTTCGTGGTGAGAAAATCCCATACACTTGACCTTAGCCAAAAGGCCAAAAAGTGATCCCATGCACATTTCTAACCTTTTCTTCAAACTTTAAAACTAAGCCCGGGCTGGTGGGGGTGGGGCTTGGGGAAGGGGGCAGAGCTGGAGAGGCAGCTTGGTGATGAACATTTGCTATCAAGCATGAGGACTTGAATTCAAACCCTAATACCTGTGCCAAAAAAGCCAGCCATGGCCATGTATGCAACTGTAACCCCAGGAAGGGGCAGGAGTGGGGAGTGACTGACAGGAGACCCTGGGATATGGTGGAAAATGATAGAGCAGGGTGCCTTCACTCTCCTCTGGCCTTAACACATATGCATACACCACACACACACACACACACACACACACACACACACACACACACACACACTGCAACAATGCTGAGCTGACAATTCCTTTGGTGTCACTTGAAAGGGTGATGTATGTCCCCTATCAATTCATCAGATTTCAGTTTTGTGATGGTCCTGCAATCAGGTCACAGATGGGAGGTGGGCTGTCAGCCGCTGCTGCTGATGCTGCTGCTGATGCTGATGCAACTCCTCAGGGTCCTCTTCTGTCTTCCTTCCTATTAGTGTATACTTGTTGTATTCTAGCCACCAGTTTCACAATGGTATCTTTTCAAGTGTATTGTTGTCAGGTAACCATGTTCACTCCCCGTTACATTTGTGACGTGAGAGACTGTCAGAGGAAGCCTACAGGGATCACGTCTTAGTTACAGTTCTGTGGCTGGGATGAAACACCATGACCCCATGACAAGGTGACTTTAAAGAAAGCATTTAACTGGGGGCTTGCCTACAGTTCCACAGGGTTAGTTCATGGCTATCATGGCCGAGAGCAGGCGGCAGGCATGAAGCTGGAGCTGGGAGCTTCCATCCTGACCCACAAGCAGGCAGGCGGCAGAGAGAGTGAGACTAGGCATGGTTGGGCTTTTGTGACCTCATAGCCCAGCCTTAGTTGTTGTAGTAAAAATAAATTGGCGGTAACCCTATATCCTGCTCCAGTGCCGGCTCCCGTAGGGTCACATGGCACTGTGGGGCATCTTTATCTTAGCGGCTCCAAGCCACCTATAAGTACTCACAGACCCCAGCTTCTTCTGACCCAGGCACAGTTCACTCCACCTGCCCTGGTGCTTCTGTCCTGGGTGGTCCATGACCGCCCCAGCGTGTTGTTTTCACTCACTTTCCCTTGGCGTGTTGTTGCCAAGCCTTGTACACGCCATCCCAACTCTGTGGCAGGTTTTGGACTCAATCAAGTCACCACATCAATGAACACACCAAAGTACTCTGATCCAATTGGAATAATATAATTTGCCCACCTAGATAAGTCAAATGATCCTGTACAATTCTATTCCTTATAAAATATTCACAACAACCTTATCCATGTAGAGATGCACTGAGAGAAACATCCACATCTGCTTCCATGTTGCCTCCTCTCGAATCTCCCACTTTCTCCTCTTCCTTCAATTTTCCAAAACTTTGTTCCCACCTACTCTCTACTCTCCAATCATGTATCATCTTAACATCAACCTACGCTTAGTGACACACCTTCTCCAGCAAGACCACACCTCTGAATCCTTCCTAAACAGTCTTCCAACTGGAAATCAAACAGTCAAGTATATGAGCCTCTGGGGCCATTCTCATTAGAACCATTATATATTGTATGTGCAAAATAAAGGAAGAGAAATCCATCTAAGCCTGAGCAAAGTTGATACACAAAATATTTTATAAAGTTGTTGGCAGTTTATCAAAAAGTAAGCTACACATTTGACCTTGCTTTCTAGCAGTGAAGCCTAAATAAGAGGAAAATGTCACAGTCAACTGTTGGGCTTCATAGGTCTACAGATTAAAAACAAGCCAGTTCTCTCAGACCAGTGCTTCTTGAAGCTAAATGTGTCAGGCACGGTGCTTGTCATGCTGACTCCCAGGTGACACAGATGTCGCTTGTTTCTTGCCCTTCTCTGGACAGGTTGCAATGGCAGAATTGTAGAGCATTTGTGAGTGTGTGTTTACAAAGCATACTTTCACTTAAAAAAAATACAGACTCCTTAGGTTTGTAGGTTCTCTAAGTAATTCCACAACATGTAAGATACTGAGCTCTGAAGGCAGGGCCTAGCGGCACCTGTCTGTCCACAAGGCCAAGGGCTACCTGGAAGAAACACTGCCAAAAACCAAAACCAATACAAGGTCTGAGATTTCCGACTTTACTTTGTTCTCTGTGTATTTAAAAACCCTAGAGCTTCTTCTCTCTGACACTGAGGGGCAGCACCTGTCATAGTAAATGTAAAATAATATCAGGCCTTCTTATTACATCTAAAGTAGATTTCCCTAGAAGTGAAATGTGAATAGTTAACTAAAATCACCTCCTGGGCTATCTGCTTAAATAGTATATCTGGCTTACCACTTCCCTTTGAATGCTTGCATCAAGGCCCTCAGCTAACCACAGATGCTGACATTAGTAGGCCTTTGGGCATATGCTGGAATCAGTCTTGGTTTTGCCTACAGTATAAGCTCAATAGTATTGCCATTAATTGACAAAAAATTTTAATTTATTAGTTTTGGTTTTGAGGATTTGTTTTCCATAGTGTTAATGCTAATGATTTGGGGGTACCTCTGATATTTTTATGGGGTTCTAATGTGCCTGTCACCTGAGAGATAAAATGATCTTGACCTCCACCCAGTGCCTGCTTGGGGTGGGAAAGAGGAGCTTACAAGCTGCAAAGAACCAGGAGTCAAGCTAGTGGTGGTACATACACCTTTAGTCTCAACACTTGGTAGGTAGAGGTAGGCAGATCTTTGAGTTTGAGGCTAACGTGGTCTACAGAGTGAGTTCCAGGACAGTCAAGACTATACAGAGAAACCCTATCTTGAGCCAACAATAACAACAAAAAGTGGTAAGAAACAGGTTTCAATGACAGATGGGCCTGGTGGCCAGAGACCGCCATAAGAAGAGCATCTCAGATTGTCACAGAGGCAGTGACAGAGTAGGGGGTGGTATTCAGAAAAACACAGAGATGGGAATTGGGTAGAGGCAGGGAGAAATACACCTGCAAATTAAAGGCGTAAAGAAAGCAAGAGAGACACAGAAGCTAGAGAAAGTGAACAATCCAGGTTTAATTCCGTCCCCAGATCTCCAAGCTCTACACTTCTGCTGAGTTCTCTAGATTTGGGAATGTTACCAAGTTCACAGGGGTCCTTGTGTATGATAGTTGTCATCAACCCTTTTTACAGCAGGTCAGGAAATGAACTTAAAACACATTTTGCTCTGCTACAAAAGCGCATAATTTACCAGCAGTACCAGTAACTCAGAAGACGCCCACACAATAGAAAACCAGTACTTTTTTCTTCATCTTAAAAAGAGTGTGAGCTGGAGAGATGGCTCAGTGGTTGAGAGCACTGACTGCCCTTCCAGAGGTCCTGAGTTCAAATCTCAGCAACCACATGGTGGCTCACAACCATCTGTAATGAGATGTGATGCCCTTTGCTGGTGTGTCTGAAGACAGCTACAATGTATATAATAAATAAATCTTTTTAAAAGTGTATTTAAATGTTTTTACTTCATCTCAGGCTGCATATTGAAATAACAGAGAGAAAAGTAAAATTGGCACCAATTCCATTTCAAAATCAAACCTACTGTATTTCATTTCCCACAGTCTTTTCCAATCCCTGCTTTCTCGGGTCCTCATGTTCTGCCTATTTCTAGCCCTGTCCAAGGTGTTTATTTTTGTTGTTGTTGTTTGGTTTGGTTTTTTGGTTTTGGGTTTTTTTGTTTGTTTGGTTGGTTGGTTTTGTTTTTTGCTAATTTATATTCAGGATTTTCACCCAACATCATGTATTAGCTTTTGACTCACCTCAGATTCACTTTCAAGAGATACACATTGAAAAGAAGAGTCCGGGGTTGGCCATGAACATCGATAGCTGATCTGTGGTGCTCGTTGGGATCTCTTAGCCTGTGGTGAAGTCTCTCTCCTAAGAGTTTCAGAGGCCATTCTCTAGCTCTGGCTCTGGCTCTGATGATTGGCTTTCCTTGTATACCTTGACAAGTGCAGAAGTAAGAAACACAATTATATTGTATTCAAACCGTGGTCTAGGAGCCATGAGTCAGGAATGGGAGACATGGGGGCACTGTGAGAAGGGTTAGTTTACACTCCACTAACCAGAAAACTGTCTCCGGATTCATAAACTTCACTCCTTGTGGCATAGTTTCCATCCTGCTAAAGTCATGGTCCTCTGACCTGATCAGTGACAAAATATTCACTATGACATCATCTGTCACCTTTGCACAGAAAGCTCTGATGAGCTCAACATCAGTGACCTGTGCTCTAGGAATGTCACTGGCTCATGAAAATCTCCGATGACCACACCCTTGTAGCTAGCTTGTCCCTCTGATAGAGGCTTTATCCCACCCGTTAGCCAGTTTGGCTTTCAGGGTGCTCTATACTTTCTTCCTTTTCTGCTGGCCAATTCAATCTCAAAACTTAGCTATAGAGCCATTTAAATTGTCCAGTTGTTCCAACAGAAGCTAACATGTTTTCTATGACTGACATTTTTTTTGTCCTAGCCAAGCTGTAGAAGACCCTAGAAAGTGTGTGTTGTCTTGGGGAAAAGAGGTAAGGGTGAGCTTTTCGATTTTCGCTTTTTTTTTTTTTTTTTTTTTTTTTTTTTTTTTTTTTTTTGGCACTTCTAGATAAGGGACAGACTGAACTTAGGAAAAGTCAAACTAATGTGCTTTTACACTGTGGTTTTAAATGTTCCTTTGGGCTAGCCTGTTCTCCACAAAGGAAATAGAGGACAGTACTAAGATGGTAAGAAAAAAAAAAAAGAGTTCAAGCCACAGTTTGATCTATGAATGGCCAAAGTTCCACAGTTAATCCTGCACCTTGCATGAGTTTTAAACTAAGCTGAGGGCTAGAGATAAAGCTCGATGAAAAGAACACTTACATAGCATGTGTAAGAGCTCGGGCTTGACTTCCACACACTGCAAGACAATAAACACATACATACACACATAGATAGTGTATAAGTGGCACATTGCTGAGTCTGTGGGAAGAATTAGCAACCTATAGAGCTGCTAATCAAGAGAAGCCATCTGAAGGATCCTTAAAACTCTCTTTGGAAGGATGACATCCAACTTTCTCCTTTTCTAAGCTATGCTGTATATATAAGTAAAGAACATCTCTGATCACATTTGGAGAAAAAATAAGATTAGGCTTGAATGCCTTGCACAGTCCTGAGGCCTCTAGTCATTACAGAACTTGTCAAAACAGCTTCATCCTTCATACAAGGGATTCCTGTTTACAGTATGGCCTGTCTTCCTACAGGTTCTTGAGTAATGCAGTTCTTACAACTTTCCTTAATACAGTTTATACTATAAATCACATGAGCCTGTTGACCAGTTGACTAAGATTACTTTTTTCTGAAAGAAGCTCTGGATTACAGACCAGACATAGAGATCTTCCCTTTCAAAAGAAAGCATTGTTCTCTTCTGTTCATTCTGTGAGATGCTAATCTACCAAACAAATTGCTTAGCATTCTTGTCAGTAAGAAATATGGTGGTCCTTAGGAAAACTGTCTTCTCAAGAACATTTTAGGTTCTCAAAAGTCACTCTACTTTTCTGGGAGTCAGTTTCACAGTCTGTAAAAAAGAGTATTGGAACAGACTCTCTAAGATGTTTTCTTCAGCTGTGTGTGTGCAGACAACGCCGACATAACCTTGAGCAGCTGTGCTGGTGACACTTGAACCAAGGGTCCAGCAACCCCCCTCAGAAGCACTGTGCAAAACTGGTGTTGGGTTATAGTGGGAAGGTCTGTGGTGCCCGCTTTCTGGGGCCCAGCAGGATAGAGTGACTTACATGCCCTTCATCTAGATACCCAAAGCATCTTCAAACCCTAGCTTATTATTCCTTCAAGCATAGCATTTAAGGATGATCAGTGCCTATCAATCTAATGATGAAAACTGGAGCATTCCAGGGTTTAAAAGAATTCTTTCAGAAGTCTACTGTATTGCATAGGATCAAGATACAAAGGGTTCGTCACAGCTCCATAATCAATGAAAGGGAGAAAATAGTATAAATGTGCTTCTGGGGACTATTACACACTACAGCACACACACACACACACACACACACACACACACACCACAGGTATCTTGTGGCACTAAGTAAACTGCCTTCAGTGCATTAGTTATGGTACCCACACTTGATGGCATCTGCTCCTCACCTGTGTGATTTACTCTGACTGGTGAATGAGGTTAGCATCCACTGAGGGCAGAGAAGATGTGGATGTTGGATCTTCTGCTCTCAGTGGTGGACTCACAGAGGAACCCACCTCTTCTCACAAGGCTGTGATCTTCTCACCTTAAAAAGCATTGGCTTGCACTCGGTACCTCCAGCTTGAAGACCCCAGACTCTGCGCCAGTCCTTTTGTTGTACTGTGACCCTTCGTCTGTGTTCCTGGATAGGCTGGGTACACGCCAATATTTGAAGCTCATTGAATAGTCTGGCCATTGAAATTAAGTTTAGATTATTGCCTTACATTTCTTTTCATTTGAGTATGAGAAGTATTCAGTGTAGACAGGAATAAGAGCCAACAAGAAGATGGGATAAAGACAGCTTAAAACAAAGCACAAAAATCCAGGGATATGCCAGCTGCCACAGAGTCAGGGTGGTGATACTATTGTGTGAAGTCAGAGTAGCCTGGACAGGTTACTGCAACTCTAGCAGCCCCTGGACTCTTGCCCTCACCCTGTCTCCAGTGAGCACCCAGTTTAGAATGACAGGGTCAACAAAGCATAGAACTCTGTGTATTTGCCCCATGACCTTTGAACTTGACACACAAACCAACAGCTCCTGTGTTCTTCAGAGTTCCAAATATTTTCTTCTTGAATTACTTGAAAGCATTCCTTACTACAAGATATTTGAGTAGAAAATCCTTAAAATTTGTCATCCTGCCTTTTGATTTTTTGTTTTTGAGGCAGAATTGTGCTACCGAACCCCTGGCTGGTCCAAATTTCCTTCTGTACATCAAGCTGGCCTTAAGCTGATGATGATTCTGTGGCCAGTGCCTGAGCTCTGGGCTCACAAGTATTACATTCCTACACCTAGCTCAGAGGAATCCTTGGGTTGTAATTTCCTCCTGCATACACCATGCTCTTCCGTAGCCAGACAGCTTTATTTCAGTGTTTCTCCAAGTGATTTCCTAGAATGTTAAAGTTCTGAAGTATACTGAGAAAGGCCACCCAAATAAAATGTTGAGGTCTAAACATTTGGGGAAAGGAGTAGAGCTCTTGTCCTTCTAAGGCAGTGTTTCTCAGACTGCAGGTCTAGACCTCTTCCTTTCACAAGGGGCTCTTTAGACCATGGAAAACACAGATGTTTACATTATGTTTTATAATAGTAGCAAAATTACAGCTATGGAGTGGCAATGAAAACAACTTTCTGGTGGTGGGGAGGGTAGTGTCACCATAACATGAGAAACGGTACAAAGGGTCTCGGCATTAGGAAGTTAGCAAAGCTCTGGTGTCAGGGATTCCGGGTACAGAGTAGCCTGTTTATCTTAATTTGCCCCAAGCTTCCCAGCAGGTTGGTTACCCTGCCACCTTCTTTTCTCCAAACACTACATGGCTGGGATTAGAAAGTGTAGAACAGACTACAGGTGTCAGAGGCTCTTTGACCACCTCAGAGCTACTGAACTCAGCCTTAACACACAGGAAACTAGATGAGACTTGATGGTAGTCTGTGAAATAATCTTGTCTCATTGTTGATTGGCTTCCAGTATAATATATTACAGGGTAAAACTTTCAGATTTATTCTGAAATGGGAGGCAGGGATAGGCCTAATCCTTAAATCTGGCCTCTCTGGTGTGCTGTTGTCTACTTAGCTAGAAAATTTTAAATACTTAGAAATTCCACCTCATCCTCCTTCCAGACCAGGGCAGGGAATCTGAACACGAACTTGCCGCTCCTAAGGGTTCACTGGTTTAGATTTATAACATGGCTTTCTGTGCTCATCTGATCCAAAGTGACTTCCTTGGGGCTCTTCACAGTCCGTCTGAAACAGATCTACTCAGATGTTCATTTACCTCACTCTTGACTGCTAAATTCATTCACTCCTCTCTAGTGAGACACACTTTACATTTGAATGTAGACCCAATTGATAACATTAATAATTTAATATATATTGAGAATGAAAAATATGTCAAATCTTTAAAGAAATGTATTTATTTATTCAGATAATGTATGTGTCTGGGTGAGTATATGTACTTGTTGGTGTGAGTGCATGCTCACGGAAATGAAGATAAAATGATGTCAGGTATCCTCCAACCCTCTCAACCTGTTCCACGGAGGCAGGGTCTATTCCTCAATCAGGAGCTCAGGTCTGCTGGGCTGGAAGCCAGCATGCTGCAAAGAGACTCCTTTCTCTGCCTCTCCCTCAGACATGAAGTTATAAGCGTCCTCCAGATGCCCAGTTTGCTGCCTGGCTACTGGGATCCGAACTCTGTTCTTCATGGTTGTAATGTAAGAGCTCTTAACCGTGGAGCCATTTGTTCACACAGATGAGTTTAAAAATGTTAACAGATTTATGTTAACCTGCATCCTTTGTCATAATCTCAAAACAACATAAGGGATCATCACAGTAGTTTGGACACAGGTTGCAGAAAACCCCTTGGAAAATAAGAAAAATAAAACAAATTCCAGATGATCTCTCACTTCCAGCTGGAGACACTTCATGGTAGCATAGCATTACCTACTTTTAGTGTGACCCGACCTTGACTTCTGCGTCTGCTAACAGGAGGTTCCTGTACTTGTCACACCTGCCGATATAGCCCTCTGTCTTCATAGTCACCTGCTCATAGAGCGACACCTGAACCTGAGGTCTGAAGTATGGTTGTTGAGCTGCACCATCCCCTGTCCCTATGTTCCTAGCCATGGTATACCCTGGTGGTATCTCAGAAAACCACAGTGGTCTGCCACTACCTTGGAAAGCAACTTCTGGACTTAAGAAAAAGCAGAAGTGGACTCTAGACATTGACTATTGATTATTGGCTTCCCTCTTTTCCAGAAACCTTCTGTATGTATACCCACAAAGACTCAACTTTGCTAACAAGCTAGCATCTGCCCGGAACATTACAATAAAGATTCAGTTTATGTGTGGAGAAGACCCCAGCAATGCTATGCCAGTAAGTAGATGGGTAGTGTTTGCCTCCAGTGGGGCGGGCTGTGTTCCCTCTGTCAGATCTCAGGGATGAAATCAAGAGTTCTCCAGCATACAGGGTATGTCCACCACACACCCAAGGTCTCTTGTGACGCTAGACAAGGGCTTTGCCAGTAAGCCACATTTGTCTCAATGTACAGAATATTTTGTTCCAGACTATATACCTTTCTGGCAAGTCCCGAATTGTCCACAGGATCGTGGTAGGGAAACATTAGTCTTAAGTCTCTTTCCCACATTATGCCTTTGTGAGATACCACACCTTGGAACTGAAGATCATTTTAAAGGACTGAAAGGTGGTGTGGGGTCTGTCCACATTGCCCACAGAGCCAGGTCATTCTAACACTTTGCAGACTTAGAGGGCAGCATGGTGCTCATTATTTGACTGAATTTCCTCCACATATGCACTTAGGTGAGTGTGAGTAGAACCATGCAGAACACACCTGAAGCAAAGCCTAGTGATAATAAATATACCAGCACAACATCTTTTGGAAATGGATTTCTATTCTGAGTCAAATTGTAAACTAATAATACAGACTAGAATAACATTATCTAAGAGACCCCTCCCATACCAGAATTTGTTGGAAAATGACAAGGCTGGTTAGCTATTACTATTCACACGTGTCCTAGAATTCAGCTAATGTCCAGCTGAGGTCGGAGCTACTGAGAGCACTTGTTTAACGTGTATGGAGGTCCTGGGTTGATCTCCTGCAACACATGGGGACATGGGGGAGAATACCTGATCACAGAGCGGGAGAGGGAGAGGTTTGGGTTTTTCCTCTCACGTCCTTATCTGGAGGAAGTAATTTCTTCCTTTCCCCATATATCTACTTTCTAAAACGTCTGCCCTCTCACCTGTTCTCTGATGTAAGGTGACCTCTCACAACAGTGGCAGGAAAGGTGGAAGAGAGAGGTTGCTTGGAAGGAAGGAGAGTTCTGGTCCTCTCTGCCCTAACCCTGGCAGGTCACACTCAGGCTTCCAAGTGTGTATGTGCACATCCTGTGTGTGGCCAATGTCCTCGACCAAAGGACAGTGGTGGTAAATGTAAGCTCCACTCACCAACCCTGGGCCTGGTCACTAGTCATGTGTGTTCCATGCACAGAGGCAGTAAAGATACTTCTAGCTTTCCAGTCTCACAAGCCTATACCCTTGGTCACTCATTAGTCCCTTAATGCCTCAGTTTACCTTTTTCTCCACCTCGTGCTTGGGCCAGTGGTAGGACTTAGGCCTTAACACACAGGTGCAGCTCTATGAGATCAGCGTCTTGTTGGTGTGATAGCACGTGTTCACGGAGCCTAAAATCCCTCTTAACTTGGTTCCTTGTTGACAAACAGGTCATCTTTGGAAAGTCCAGTGGGCCTGAATTTCTGCAGGAAGTATTCACAGCTATTACATACCATAATAAGTAAGTATATTTCAGAGTCTTGAACATATACTACAACCATATCCCTGGGGTTTTGGGGTTTTAACTCCACAAGTGCTTTTCCCAGCAGTTTTTGCAGCATGGTAACTGAGGAGCAGAGACGTGTACACCTGTTCTGTACTACCAGTGCATAGTCTTTGTAAATGACTAAGGCTTTGATAAGAAACGTCTTCCAGAAACTATATAATCCTGACTATTTACAAATGATGATAGGGACAGTCATGTAGTGTTAAATAAGGAAGAGTATTTTCTCACTAGGTCTAAGATCCAGAGGGCCAGAAACTAAGCCCAACTCTCTTTGTTCATCCTGTTGTCTGCCAACCAAAGACAAATGGTATATTCGATTATGTCAGTAAAATGAGTCAGAGGACTGGCTATTGAACCTCATCTACACAGTGCAGGAGAGGAGGGACATCGCTGTGGGTTTCACCCTGGCCTGATAACCAGACTTCTTTAGGGGATTTGTGTGAACCTTGGCCAGGCTTGTCAAGGGGGCTAAGTAGGTGATGTTGTGAAGCCTTCGTGAGGAGGACAGCCACATGCCAGGCCTGTTGTTGAGGCTGATATGGGAAAAGAGGCCCTAGCCATACACGGAGTCTCATCCTCTTTTCAGATCGACTTGTGTTCCTCCATCATGTGGGGAAAGTCCTTTCTGTCTAAGAAAGCCTTCTGACTGACAGTTTTATGTAGGTGGGATGTGTCTCATAGTATCAGCCTGCCTGCAAGGCCTTTATGGCCAAGGAGCATGATAACTCGAGGTGAAAAGCCCACAGTATGCAGGCACATGGGAGCAGAGGGTCGGCAGGCAGTGGGTTCTCCACCTCGTACCCAAGGGCTCATCCTTTGGCTGACAGTAATTTGCATCCAATGTGCTTTTGATACAGGTCTCCTGACTTTTATGAAGAAGTAAAAATTAAGCTCCCCGCCAAGCTCACAGTAAATCACCATCTTCTCTTCACCTTCTACCACATCAGCTGTCAGCAGAAGCAAGGCGCCTCGGGAGAGAGCCTTCTGGGGTACTCGGTGAGTTGCCTCCCTCTGTACCAGCCAAGGTCCCTGCGGAGGCTGTGTGCGGTGTGCTCACTTGCTTTTCTCCTGTCAGGAGCTGCAAACTGTGCTGGTGCATATTACAGGAGAGCGTTAGAAACAGCTTTACTTGGAGAATGACAGGCTCCTCCCAGGGAAAGCCGGTGGGCGGTAAATCTTTAAAGGACATTTAAGAAAAAGAAAAAAGGCACTACAGTATCTGTTATTTCCAAATTTAATGTAAGTGCTTCCCATGTAGAATTAGCTCTACGTTGCAGGGGAAAGTTGTTTCTTTAAAAACCATGAAAGGTCAATGAACATCGATATTCAGACAGGGGCCAGCAGCGGCCATAAAGAAAATCTGCTACTACGCGGGCCCAGAAAGCAGCAAGTCATTGGTATTACCAGCTCAGGAACGCTCAGGGTATTTACAAGGCAAAGAATGGGACTGAAACCTGCTACCAGAAGGAGGCCCGGTCAATATCTAACATTGTTTAGTTTTGTTAGATGGCCGTGAGCTGGATAAACCGCCCGAGTTGCGTGCAGCCATAAACCAACTCTGCTCTTGATGCTCTGTTTCAGTGGCTGCCGATTCTCCTAAACGAACGTCTTCAAACCGGATCCTACTGTCTGCCGGTTGCCTTGGAGAAACTACCACCTAACTACTCCATACATTCTGCCGAGGTAACCAGCGCTGTCCAGCAGCTGCTTCCCACCCCTTCCCCACACCCACTTCCCGTTCCCGAGGATGTTACTTTCAGGTTCTCCGGGGTCGTCATCTCCAAGTGCGCTGTGTTTTCTGAGAGCACAGGATGGGACAAGTATCTGGCCGCCCATGAAGGAAACCTTACTCATTTAGACATCACCACACCAGAATGTTCTGTAGGTGCAACGCGTCCCCGAGGCAGTGCTGCTGGGAATTCTCTGCGCTGCACAGCACAGGGTTCTGTAGATGAGGAGGCAGGTTGAGCCCACTTGTGATGGGCACAGTACTTGTCAAGAATCTTTTCACAATGCTTCCAGGCCTGAGTCAGCAGTTCCGCTCGTGGGCCAGTGGTCACAGCCAGTGACGACTGTAAAGATGTCCACGCTAGAGCCAGTGCCCTTCCTGTCCTGGCTGCTCTCTTTGTTTTTGCAGGCTGTAGCAATACCCCAGTCTACAGAGAGTCAGTCTTATGGCTCTCAGCTCAGCCTCACATTGTCTCATTCATTAGTAGAGGTCTTCATCAGTGAGTATTAGAAGCAGATCTTCTTACTCATAAATGTTCTATCATGTATCTGGAAGATATGACTCTATCACAGTACCATCAGAGAACCTTAACATTTAACGTAATCCTGAGTATCACCCTTCCTTCATTCCGTGACCACCTTTCCTGTTCCCCGCCAGGATCTCAACTGAATCGGGGCTCAGATCACCTATAGTTCTTCTTAATTCTTTTGGGTTTAAAGTTGAAGAAATTTCCAGGACCTTGAATTTAGATAGAGCCTTTACAGTCTCTCTCCCCTGCCATTTTCTGATACCCCCAGGCTGGCCCTTTCCCTTTTTAGACTAAAGCTATTCCCTTTGACACCAGAGCCAGCCTAAGGATGGAGACATCCCAGTTCATCCTTATGTCCTTGGCGTACAGTGTCTGACATGTTGCTTGCACTGCTTGTTAACAATTGAAAAGGGAAGTTTCATTGCTAATCTTCTCTCTTTCTCTCTCTGTAACACAGAAAGTCCCTTTACAGAATCCACCCATTAAGTGGGCTGAGGGCCACAAGGGGGTATTTAATATTGAGGTGCAAGCTGTTTCTTCCGTTCACACCCAGGTAAGGGATGTCAAAGCCAGCCACTGTCTGGGTTATTCATCTGCTTTGCCCCTTTTCTTGACAGTGTGATACCAACTTCCTATGGCATAATATGGAACCTGATTTATTGCTTTTTTATTAATAGTTATTAAAAGGTCCTATTTTGTATACCCCATTCTACAAATGAGTCCCCACCCGGGACTTTAGCTTCCAATCCAAAGCACTAGCTAAGGGATTGTCTTCTACCTTCTGCCTCCCCAGGATAACCACCTGGAGAAGTTCTTCACCCTTTGCCACTCCCTGGAGAGCCAGGTGACCTTCCCTATCCGTGTGCTGGACCAGAAGATCACAGAGAACACGCTGGAGCATGAACTAAAGCTCAGCATCATCTGCCTCAACTCCTCCCGCCTGGAGCCCCTCGTGCTCTTCCTCCACCTGGTGCTGGACAAGCTTTTCCAGCTGTCTGTGCAGCCCATGGTCATCGCTGGTCAAACAGGTAGAGGCCTGTGGGTAGAGAGGAGGCGTGGCTACATCAGTACTGTTTTGTCAGACTCCCTACATGTTTAAAAAAAGGAAGGAAGAAGGGCTAGAGGGATGGCTTAGTCGTTAAAAGCACTTGCTGCTCTTGCAAAGGCCCAGGTTTAGTTCAGAGCTCACATGGTTCACTCTATGTGTGTCTCCAGCTCAAAAGAATCTGATGCCCTCTTTTGACCCCCGTGGGCACTGCATTGACACGGTACACGTGCATACACGCAGGCAAAGCACTCATATGCATCGAAAAAAATAAGTAAATGTTAAACAAAAAAGGTGTTTTGAAAGAAAAGAAGGGGGATGGGGGGCTGAGCAAGAAGGAGAGAAAGAACATTGAAAGAATAGCACAGCAAATACAGCTGCTTGACTCCAAGCCTGCTTGATGACGTGAGTCAGACACTTGAGATTCCCATGGTAGAAGGAGACTAAGTTGTAGTCTGAACTCCAGATCTGTCCCACGACACATGAACACACACACACAACACACACACCACACACACAACATGCACACCACACATACAACATGCACAACACACACACAACATGCACAACACACACACACACAATATACACAACATGCACACCACACACACACACACACACATACATGTTAAAACGTTTTAAAATAGGATTTTGTGTGCTGGTGAGACTTGGGCCTCACGGGCCAGCATCAGAGCCTACTCGATAAGCTCAGGCCTGTAAAAACAATAAGGTGGGAACAATGGAGGGAGACTTCTACTGTCGGCATCTGGCCTCTGCACACACGTGCACACAGGAACATACTACACAAATATGCACATGAAGGCAGTGAAGGACTTAGTCTGCAACCATTCATTGGAGCCTGCTTTGGCTCCGTCTAGTACCATGGACGGCACAGTGAGGGAAGGAGGAGGCACAGACAATTGTGAGAAGTGCAATGGGTCTGGGGATGGTTTCCAGCCTTCGAGAGGAGGCTACATTTACCACCAGGCATAGCTACAAAGTGATGTGGTTTGAATTCCTATCACTGAGGGGCACTGAGGGCTTCATGCAGGAAACTGAGCGTGGAAGGGGTGGTCTGACTTTGTGGCCAGTGTAATTTTGTAGCAAGAAGCAAGGAAGACACTGCAGGTGAGGAGACAGCATGAGCAAAGTCAGGAAGGAGGAAAGACCACATAATGGAATAATCTGATGGCCACCTAACCAGCTGACTCAGACATAGCTGAGTCTGAGCAGAAGCAGGCACAAAGTTGGCTAAAGCCTAATTATGAAGGGCTCAGAGCACCAGACCAATAGGGTACACTTTACATGGACCTGCTATGGAGAATGACATAACCTGTGTGTGATTTAAAGGTGTATCTCTGAGAATCTGTTGGAGGACAGATTTATGCATTTGCTCTCACATCCAGTGGGCATCCTGTTGGAATGCAGAATCTGGTTCAGCTGGTCTGTGTGTGGCAGGACTAAAGGCTCAAGGCCATGGTGATGCTGATAATGTCAGTCTGGGGAGGCCCAGTTTTCAGCTGAGTTTAGAGAGCAATGGCACCAGGACATGGACATGTCCTGGCCATGGGAAACTGCTTTGTAGTGGAGAGAAAAAGGAAGGAGATGTGAGCCAGGCATGGTGGGCTATGCTACCATACCTATAATTCTAGCTGAAGCAGGAGGATTGCAGTGAGTTCTAGGCCAGCTTGAGCTATACAGAGGGAACTTGAGCATGTCTGTGGTGAGCCAATATAGACTGGATCTGATTGGGACGTACCTGCCTCCATGGGCATTTCTTTTGCCTGGCTAAGGTGGTCAGTGATCAAGACGTACCGTTACTAGCCTGAGAACACCTACCTCAGTTTCCCTTTTCTCCTGGCTCCTTAGCAAACTTCTCCCAGTTTGCCTTCGAGTCTGTGGTGGCCATCGTCAATAGCCTGCACAACAGCAAGGACCTGAGGAAGGACCAGCACGGGAGGAACTGCCTGTTGGCCTCCTACGTGCACTATGTGTTCCGGCTGCCTGAGCTACACAGGGATGCACCCAAGTCAGGTAGTGATGCCTGGAGTGGGGGTGGGGGTGGGGGCAGGTATCTGACGGGGTACCACCTCAGACCACTGCCATGAGATTAGAGGTTCAGTTTAGGTTTTCAGAGTAAAACTTAATAGAATTGCTGACATTACAAGTTTCTAGATGTTTCTCCCTCCTTTCTTTCTATGTTGTACTTGCTGTGTCGGTAATTTCTCGGTGACCTTTACCCCACTGCCAATTTATGATCCATTCGAGGATCTGCTTTAAATGATGGAGAACGGGCTGGAGAGATGGCTCAGTGGTTAAGAGCACTGACTGCTCTCCCAGAGGTCCTGAGTTCAAATCCTAGCAACCACATGGTGGCTCACAACCATTTGTAATGGGATCTGATGCCCTTTTCTGGTTTGTCTGAAGTGTGCTTATATATAATAAATAAATAAACCTTTTTAAAAAAAGATGGAGAACGGTCGACTGTAAGGTTCTAGAATAACAGCAAAGAAAACTGTATCTATCCCACAGCAGTGACACCATTGAAAGTTCTTAAACTTTTCATTACATAAAAAAGTTCTCAGGGCTGGAGAGGTGGCTCAGTGGTTAAGAGCACTAACCACTTTTCCAGAGGTCCTGAGTTCAATTCTCAGCAACCACGTGGTGGCTCACAACCATCTGTAATGAGATCTGATGCCCTCTTCTGGTGTTTCTGAAGAGAGCTACAGTGTACTTATATGTAATAAATAAATCTTTAGAAAAAAAAGTTTCCATTCTTTCCAAACTAAGTTAATAATAACCCATTTCACTGTTCTTCTAAGTTATGTGCATGGGCCATAAGCCATAATGCCAGGGTAGCCTGATATATAAAAGTATCATCAGTAGACTTTTTAAAATCCCACATCCAAATAAATTTGGCACCTTTTTAGTCTCTGCAGTCATATTTTACATCAATCTATAATTTCAGTCCAATTTTAAACCAGAGTTGAACTCACTTTGAAATATTGCATGTCCCCATCCTCAAAAGACGACTGAGGATGACTCATTTTGGAACAACATTCCTCCAAGACTTACAAGACCTTGTCATTCAAATAGAGATTAAACAAAAAGTTCGTGTTTCCCGCTTTCCTTGAGAATTCAGAAACTCTGGCAATTGGTGGCAGACTGGTACCAAGCATGTGTCTCCAGCACCCCCAGTCCTCCCCACCCTCACCACCTCACACCCAACACCGCCTCCCTGCCCCTCACAGCTTCAGAATAATAACGTTTCTTCCCAAGGCCCCATCTGGTAGGTTTACATTTCCCCTCCCTCAGTGGGTCTTTCTCAAGCTCTGTAACTGACTCTGTCCTGTCTGTCCACATGTCTCTGGCTGCTGGGGCACAGGTGGCTCCACCACCGTAGTCCCTGACCCCCGATACCACACATATGGACGCACATCTGCTGCTGCAGTGAGTTCAAAGCTGATGCAGGCCCGCGTGATGAGCAGCAGCAATCCAGATCTGGCGGGGACACACTGCGCAGCGGATGAGGAAGTTAAGAACATCATGTCTTCAAAGGTAGGGGTGTTGCAAGCCATGGAGGGCGCGTGTACTCTTGTTTTGCGGATATTTGCCATATGCATTTCTGGGTACAACATGATATTGTGATATGTAAGTACTTTGTATGTTGATCAGGTACTTGGGCTGTTTAGCACCACATCCAACCATCGTTCCCTGGAGGGAAGAATGCTAGCCTCCTCTTTTCTAGCTATTCTGAAGTATTTGTTCCAATGCCATTAGTCACCCTCTGTGCACACTCCTGCTGAACTGTGGCCCTGGAAACACCTTCCACTTTCATATTTTGTCTTTATTTGAATTCTCATGTAGGCCTTCCAAAGGGCTCGGAATCTATTGTTTCTAATTTTCAGTTGGCACAGAGCAGTTAGGCACACCCATTGGGTATAGTGTGATGTTTCAAACCACGTATACAGTATGCAGTGAGGAGACATATTCATCACTCAGACATACATCTTTTTTTTTCATGCTAGAAGCAATTGAAGTCCTGTCTTGTAGCTAGTTTGAAATAGCCATGTAATTGTAGCAACATGGCGAGAGTCAGGTCTGCCGTTGGTAGTGTTTTACACTGGGATGGTGCATTTGCCACAGCTGTAGGCCAGGATTGATGTGTAATTTCCATTAACATAAGCTTCTGCTTTATCCCACTTGCCTCAGTTTCCCTAATGTCCCCTTTTCTATTCTGTGGACCTCTCCAGGGTCCATACAGCAGCTTCCGTCTGTGTCTTTTTAGGCTCCTCTTGCATGTGACAGTTTCATGGACTTATTTTTCATTATCTTGACAGTTTCCATGAATAATAGATATTTTATTTGGGATTTTAAAAACATTCCGATCAGGCCAAGCAGTGATGGTACAAATCTTTAATCCCAGCACTTGGGAGGCAGAGGCAGGCAGAGGTGAGTTCAAGGCCAGCCTGGTCTACAGAGAAAGTTTTAGGAACTCTATCTGGAAACACCAAAGACAAACAAAGCAAAACGAACCAAGATAATCAGCTCCCGTTCAGTGTCCAACCCTTGAAGGTTCATAGTCCAGTGGGTGTTAATATTCAGAAAACTGCAGTAAAAGTGTTGCTGTTGCTATGGTTTGACACAGAGATGAGCAAATGCTCCAAGTGAGTGCTGTCACCTCACTGCCCAGAAAGCTGGTTTTAAACAGGGGGCAGCGCTGCTGTGTTTTTTATTTGCTAGGTAAGGCATGATTGTGGCTGTGGCTGACAGCCTTGCTTTTATAATTTTGTTAATAAAAATGAAAATGTTAAATTTATATATGTGTGTGTGTGTGTATGTGTGTGTGTGCGCTGAGGTTTTTCTGATTATTTTGTAGTAGGTATGAAATTTTAGTCCAGAGAAAAGAGCATACAAACTTTGAAAGGAGCTTTTGACCGTTGTCATTTACTGTAGTACCGCATTGCACCACTTTGGGGCACTGTTCTCATAGTTTTTCCTGCTCCCCTAGCACACTGAAGAAACTGTTGGTACCTGAATCTTTTTGTGTTGTTTTAAGTTGTGGGGGATTGGCTGGTCTGTCTGTCTGCCTGCCTGTCAGTCAGTCAGTCTGTCTGTCTGACTGTTTTTTAAGACAGGGTTTCTTTGTGTAGACCTATCTGTCCTGGAGGTTGCTCTGTAGACCAGGTTTAGCCTTCAACTCAGAGATCCACCAGCTTCTGCCTCCTGTGTGCTGGACTCAGAGTCATATGCCTCATATGTTTCCTGGGTTTGTTGGCCAATTATTCTTCCTCTTTTGAGAAGCATCTGTTCTGTAGCCCCTTTATTGACTGGGTTGTTCCATTATCTGGTATTTAGTGCCCTTAATATATTGTAGGCGTTAGTGCTCTGTCAAATGTGTGTATAGCAAAGGTTTCCCGTGGGCTGTTCTTGTTGCTTTCTTTGCTGTACAGAAGCTTTTTCATTCCAAGCAATCCGTTCGTCAGTTCTTGGGATTTTTTTGCAAAGAGCATTTGCTACCATCTGGAAGTATGTTTTCTGTGCCTCACACTGACCATCTTGGAGTTTCTTACATTCAATTCTTCCTTCCATTTTTAATTGATGTTCATACACCATAAGAAATGGGTGATGAGGATCTAGTTTCCTTGTTCTATATGTGATATTCAATTTTCCCAGCACCACTTACTGAAGAGGCTTTTTTATCCAATGCATGTTTTAGGCATCTTCGTCAAACCTCACATGGCTATAGCTTTGTGACTTTAATTCTGGGTCTTCTTATCTGTTCTGTTGGGAAGGCTTTCTACTGAGTCTCCTGTTGCTGTATGATTATTGAGATCTTCATTTCCAGATTTTAACTTATTATTTTTCACCATTTCTATATTGTTAGTGAGTTCTCTTTCCTATCCTGTATTGACTTGCTTTTATATCCAACTGTTTATCTGCTGTCTCCTTAAATCTATTCAGAAATGTGTTTGTGTTTTCATTAGTGTGGGTGATCAATCTTAAAATTGCCTTTTTAAGTTCTTCATCTGGGATCTCATCTTATTCACTTCCAGTGGAATCCATTGCTATAGAACTGGTCGTTTCTGGAGGAGTTGTACTGCTTTGATTTTTCAAGTCTTTTACATTTCTGCAGTGAGATTGTGTATTGATTGCATTTGCTGATTATCTATTTCATTCGAAATATTCTAATATTTATCCTTCCCACTGGGTTTGAGCTATACCTTAGTGGTTAAGTCAAATCCTCAGAACCTAAGTTTAGGACATTGAACATAATCTTCAACATGGGAAAAATGGTCTTTGTGTGACCCCTATGTACACAAGTGTAAATTGTCTCTATGTAGCTAGCTATGTATAGATGCACACCGGCTCTGTGGTCACATACCGGCAACTGGTGCACAGTACCTGGATGTAGTCACTTGTTTGACTGCAGGTGTTGACCCCATCCCTATGTAGCCCCTCACTGCTCCTTCTCTGGGTGTCTGGGTTTGGGCCTCAGCTGGGAGCAGAACCTTTGTGGTGCTGTGTGTTTCCTACATCTGTCTTTTCATTGTTTGTCACACAACCATTCTGGTTTATGGGCCACAGTGTGAGTATTTCAACTAGAGTAGTCTTTCAGTCTGTGGGAACTGGAAGGGACTGTCATCAAGCCTTCTCCTGACATTCATAGTACCTTAGAGCATTTGCTACTATGTTGGGAACAAAGAGCTGTACAGCCCAGTTTATTTTAGGCAGCATGGTATAGATAGCCACCATGGACCAAAACAGCTAATGCTGCTGTCTCGGTCAGGGTTCCTGTTCCTGCACAAACATCGTGACCAAGAAGCAAGTTGGGGAGGAAAGGGTTTATTCAGCTCACACTTCCACATTGCTGTTCATCACCAGAGGAAGTCAGGACTGGAACTCAAGCAGGTCAGGAAGCAGGAGCTGATGCAGAGGCCATGGAGGGATGTTACGTACTGGCTTGCTCCCTCTGGCTTGCTCAGCCTGCTTTCTTACAGAACCCAGTTCTACCAGCTCAAGGTGCTTGGAGAGTAGCCATCCAACAAGGATGTTGACAGAAACAGACAGACAAGCAAACAAACAACACACACTAGCTTCAGTGACAAGGAAAGACAAACCTCACATTGAGGGGAACAGGGGAGAGTTCAGAGGTCATTCTGGAAGTGTTTCTGACTGGAAAGTGCTATTTCCAGAGTAACCCAGAGAACAGGACCCCGAGGTTAGGATAAAGAGAGAGCCGGGAAAATTCTCTTACACTCTTAAGTACCAGGTAATGTATGGGGGGGGGGGGGGGGGAGACAAATGTGCACCTGCCGAGAGGAGAGATTGAGTTCAAAGGGGGGGGGTGCTGAGCTCCAAAGAGCAGAATCAGCATTGGCCATACCACCAAGAACATGCGCAGCCCAGACAGAAATCTTGTGGTCTGTGCAACAGACTGGTGCTAGGGAAATTCTCTTTTGTTGGGATCTGACATGCAGTGACAAGCCATTTTAAACAGACTCCTGTGAGTCTGGGGCAAGGGGTTCCCTGCATAGCTCACTCTGAAGACTCAGAACTGTGCAGAGTTCTACATGGAAGGAACTCCACAGACTGGAGTGAGACTCATCAGCTCCCCAGGAGTGGACAAGCAGCGTGTGAGGACCAAGATTTGATGCCAGGGAAGAGGGGAGAGTCCTAGGAGGCTAGAGGGCTGAAGAGACTGGCAGAGAAGATGCTTTGTCCCCTGAGAAAATCCACCAGTAGCCACTTGGGCTTTCCCATCCTCCCAAAGTTGGTTCCTGTGTCTTAACTATACTTTTACTCCGAGTCGCTGCACATCAGCCTATTACCAGTGACTATCTCCGGGACAAGTGTGACGGTTTACTTTCTTTGCTTTGTTTTATATTTATATGTGGCTATTGTTTTGGTTTTAGTACAGAAAGGGCATAGCATAGAATCAGAACAAATTCTGAGGCTGTGATTTCCAGGAAGCTGACTCATCGTGGTTTCTATGTTTCAGATTGCTGATCGCAACTGCAGCCGGATGTCATACTATTGCTCCGGCAATAGTGATGTCTCAGGTTCTACTGCAGCCCCAAGACCGGTCAGCAAAAAGGTACAGACCAGGGCCCGATGAGGAGAACCCCAGCAAAGAAAGGACTCTTTTGTGTCTTATGTTGTAATTAAAATAGACACTTTCTGTTTCCTGCCCAGATCTCACACACACACACACACACACACACACACACACACACACACGCGCGCGCGCGCGCAGGCACAGGGACAGAGGCATTGTCTCTTCTCCATTTTTGTTTTTGCCTATGCATCTGAATTGCCCAAAAGGTTTTGTAAACTGTCTTGTGGACCCTTTCTCCATTGTTTTTAATTCAGTACATCTGAGCTAGTTCCGAAGAACTTAGATTTTGAACATGTTACCAGCTGGTACTGATTTAGATATTCAACTTTGAAAACCCTCCTGTGCACCTCTTTTTTTAAGGAAAGGGAAGCTGGAGAAAGTCCATCCTAACAAAAGCAAGAGGCAAGAATTAGTGTTATTTCAATACTATGTAAGGAATATGCTTTCTTGACTGAGTGGTCTTGGCTGTGACCAAATGCATTCAGAAACAACCTGAGAGATTCCTATGATTGGCCTCATCTGAGTTCAGAAACCATGCTAAGTAAGGAATTCCTGAAATCAACAAAATTCCCTGGCCAGTGGGGTGGGTGTGGTAAAGAGAGACATCGGCTATCAAACCAGTTGACTGTCATGTGTCCTCTGCCAGGCACCCAAGAAGTTGAGATCTTGATTACTGTTCAGGATCCTTATTTACGTGTGGATATACTAACTGCAGCTACACGTGAAGCTGTTGGTAATCACTAACCGCTCAGAGAAGATTACCAACAAGGAGAGCATGGGCCTCCCAGTGGCTCACTTTGGCCTGGAGGAGTGAAGGATGGGTTCGGGAGGTAGCACTGAGCCTGACTCTGTAATCTGTGCAGCAGTCCAGGCACTGGATGTCCACAGACCTTCCAGAATGTAATTCTGAGAGGGAAAGTGACAGGAACATGTGATCAGGCCAAAGACTAACTTGTCACCTACCCTAACATTTAGCATTAAGTTGTCACAGCCACTGGTTCCAAGTTCTGCTTTTCTTTAAAACTGTATTATTAAAGGCTGAACATGGGCACAGTTCTTAACCCCCAGCACCCGGGAAGCAGAGGCAGAGCGATCTGAGTTCAAGCCTGCCCAATCTACATAGAGAGTTCAGAAAACAAAGAGCTACATAGTGAGTCCTATCTGCAAATAAAATAAAACACTGACACAATCAACGTATTTGCCAAAAGTCCGACTTCCTTAGTGCACATCCTGTTTGGTTTTGCAGCCGGCTTACTTTAACCCAGAACAAGCAGAAGGGGGCCGGTTTTATTTCAGAGGGAAGGTTAGCCCAGTTGTGTAGCTTAGCAAACAGTTTGGCTGCTTGGCCGTCTTCCCTAACCTCTGGAGCAAGGTGTTCTTGCAATAACACTGTCCAGTAAGCAACATAAATTACATTAAGAAGCAGCTTATCCTTAGCTAATCTCTTCCTGCCATAAGACTCCGGCAGACAGACTGACCTATTTCTAGTGGCTAACTGCAAGGCTGGTAGAGCAGGTCTTTCTTTCCATAGGAGGGTAGAAATGCAGCATACAGCCCTGTTGGCAACCAGCAGGGTTAACACTCAATTCCAGCCCTCCCCAATGGCACAGCCTCACTTAAGACTACACCAGCAGACAGATGCACTCCCATGCACTAAGATTACTAAGGTTTAAACCACCCCCACAGAATGAGTGAGACCAGTCAATGACCAGAACTTACTGCAGAAAGCAGTTGGAACATGACATCTGCTCAGAGGTTTCTCCATTTGTCTCCTTTCAGTTTAGATAAGTGGCCCTCATGAAATGTCTGTAAGAACTAGCAAGTGTCGTGTGGACCCGGCCCTGTGGATGATTTGAAAGTTTGTCCTGAGCCACCGCTGTTACTTAACTTCCACATAAAGATGTGATATTTGAGTGTTGAAATAGTTTCTGCCCTCCTGGCTGCTGAGAAGCACAGAAGGGTCTATCTGTGTTTATTCTAGGCTTTGCACACTTGTGTAAGATGTGTGGAAGCCAAAAAAACCCTGGCCATTGCTTTTGCCTTTAGTTCGTATGGCACTGTCCTGATTTGCCCACAGCTCCAAGCTGGTCCCCAAGTCAAAGGGCTTTCCATCTGGAGAGCAGAAAAGTCTCAAGCAAACCAAAATGAGTTCTCAGTTTTACTTTTGATTGTCAGCTTCTTCCCTTTTCCCCTTGAAATGTGTGTGTGTGTGTGTGTGTGTTTTAATACAGAGTTCCACTCATAAGCCCATCCATTACTTTTCCCACATGAAGCTATAGTGAGACATGCAAGAAATTGTCCAACCTTGAAGGCATTTGGATATCATCCAGGAAGTGGCTCTCAAAGTTTAACATCCCATTCCAAGCTTCAGCAGCCCCTGGGGAACTTGATCGAATACAAATTCTCAACCCCTGCTCTAGACCTTCTGACTGGGACCGGAGGATGGCACTAGCCTCCTGAATGTTACTGAGGATCATAGCTACCAACAACCCAGTTTTGTGGAAGAGCAAACAAACTAAGAACAGAGAGAGGAATGCATTGCGTGGTTGGCGGGTCTTTGAAAGTCATTTCTCCCTAACATACACCGCCAGTACCACTCAGGAGAGCTGCTCTATAGAATGCAACTGTTATTCTAAGGCTGGGGCTATGGCGCAGTGCCACCCACCGCCCTCCTGTGTGTTATTTCCGTACTGATTTTGTCACCTGTCATATGGCCTGGGGTACCTAGGACACATGCCTCTCAGCTATTGCATCAGAAGAGAAGGAATGAGGGCTTAGTGGGTATCAACCTGGCCATCACAGCCTGGCTTTGTTTGTTGTTTAGCATTTCCATGAGGAGCTCGCCCTGCAGATGGTGGTCAGCACTGGACTAGTGAGAGAGACGGTCTTCAAGTACGCCTGGTTCTTCTTTGAGCTTCTGGTGAGATTCTTGTGTGTATGTATGCTCGTCTGGGCAAGCAAAGCCCACATGGGGAAGGTAGTTTCCTGTGTCAGGACCTAAGTCTAGAATTGTTCCTGATACCAGGCCTGGCCTTTTTAACCTAAAGCTTTTTTTTTTAAGTTCCCTCTTACGAACTACCATCTACTACCCCGCCCCCCAAGGCACTTTCTGCTCTGTGTTCTGGCTCCACAGCCTGCAGAGCCCTTCTCTGGCCGCCTTCCTCTGTAATGGCATTTTCACTGTTCTCCATTGTAAACCTCCTCTCGGAGACCCCACTCACCCCTTACTAGCATTGTATGTTCGTGATTTGTTTTCTGTCTTACCTACTGGATTTCTAGGATGCGATCTGTCTTTATTACTCAATGCTCCCTATCGTGCAAGCAGTAACCAGCTACACTAATAGTAGTTGGGAGGAATATGAAGTCTGTAAATACATTCTCCTCCCTATGGTGTCAGTCTCCCAGCGAAAGGTACATTTATTATTCCCCGGAATTACAGTAAGAATAGTACTGAGACCTTCTATTTCACTGTTAATGGATTTGAAGATTTTGTCATGACGACCATTAAGAACAGAAGAGATGACTCAGTGAGTGGGAGCACACGCTCTGCAAGAAGAGAACCTGAGTTCGAATCCCCAGAGCTCACATACAAAACTAGGTGTGGCTGCACTGGAGGACGGAGCTAGGTAGATGCCAGGAGCTCAGTGCCACCCTGCCTAGCCAAATCTGCAACCTTCTAGTTCATTAAGAGTCCCTAGGTGGGGCCAGGAATGGTGGTGTGCACCTTTAATCACAGCACTCCAGGAGGCAGAGGCAGAAGAATCTCTGTGAATTCAAGGCCAGCATAGTCTAAAAACTCAGGTTCTAGGACAGGCAACAGAAAAGCCCTATCTCAAAAAAAAAAAAAAAAAAAAAAAAAAAAAAATCAAGACCAACCAAACAAAAACAGAGTCCCTAGGTAATAAGGCAGGAAACAACAGAGGAATGACATCCAAAACCTGCTTTAGTCTCCACATATGTGGGCCGTGTGCACATGCCCCCACCTCTCTACTGTAGTACGGGAGATTAATCTCTGGCGCATGCTAGGCAAGCATTCCCCTCCCACCCCTGTCCCCAGCAGAGCATCTCTCTGTTGCAGACTGGAGACACAGAGAGGAATGCTGTTAAATGGGAAAGGTGTGAAACCACAGAGGAAGAAGACTGAGAGGGGGCGGGGCTTCGTGCTTACTGGGTTCCTTCCTCTGACACTAACTGAACAGTATTTTTAAGAAAAAGGAGTAGAATTTCTGCCTGAGCTCTGCTTTTTCCACCATTGAAATCCAAGGCAGAGAAAACAGCAATACTAAACAATCAGGCAGAGAGAAGGGGGTCAAAGGAAGAGAATATGAAAATGCCACACATCTGGAGGAAGCGGGCATGGTGTGCAGCAAAAACAGTCTGCATCCCTGGGAGTGTCACCATCCCAAGACCTAGTCTGAGATTGACCCCAGTGCACCAACTCAGACCCAGAATCACGTGGGAATGTTTGATAGAATGAATGAGATTCTTCACCATCCTCTGCCTGTTGGAGTGGAGGGGACACCTGTCTTCCCAGGTGACTTCAAGGCACACCTACAGTGTACTACTCCCCATCACCCCTTCTTTGTGAGTCCTAACCATAGCGAATAGGCTCTGAAATTTTGACAAATTCAGCACCAGATCTTAAGTCTTCAAGCCAAGCTGGTTAAGGCCTGTGGCTACAGCTTGTCAGCCTTTGGTTAATAGCATCATCAGGGTATACACGAGTTCTGAGCATCATCAGGGCATGCATGAGCTCTGTGGTCTGGTAACAAAACTCATTCCCCTCTTTTTCATGAGGCACAGAAAGTATTTAAAAAAAAAAACTGTCTCAAAAAACACAACAAACGCAAACCGTGTTCTGTATGTCCTGCTTCCGTCTACCGCCTCACCCACCATCACGGTTCCCCTTAGAGAAAATCTACTTGGGTCGTGGTCCATCCATAAATATTCATAAAATAAAATAATCCCAAATTCTAAGTCAAAACTGCAGACAAAACAAAACAAAACAACAACAAAAAAGAACTAAATTTGCCTTAATAAAAGGTGTCTTCATTATTAGCTCACACATTTGCACTCACGTGCACACACTTTCTCTAACCATTCTTAGATCTTAGGCAGCACCGTGCTTGTGTGAAAAACACCAAAATCCCTGGGGCAAGGACTGGAGCCCAACTGTGTGAGGGTTCCAGCAGCAACCTCTGCAGGCGCTCGAACCCATCCTTGAAATCCTTCGAGAGCCCTGCTTCTCCCTGTAGTACACACCAGGGCTAGAGAGGCTCAACCAGGGATGGGTGGAGCCTCCTCTAACTCTCAAGTCTGTGTTCCTTTGCCTCTTGGAGAAGCTCGGAGTTTCAGAACATCTCAGTCCACCATACAGCAGGCTAACCCATCCCATCCAGTTAGAGTACTGTAGGACTTACTTGGTTCCCTGTTATCATGAGCTCAGCTCCAGTAGTTCCCACAGGGCATCCTGCAGCTTCATTCTAAAGGCAAGTTTGTATTCTATGAAGAAATAACAATGACTCGGTCTAGTAAGTAACTCCAGCGGTAGCTGGCACCTCTGACAAAAGGAAAATAATATCCTAAGTGAATTGAGCATCTTATGTGCGCCAGCTACTAAGAATCACTGAAAGGATGAAAAATGTTTCTAACTGGCTCTACAGCCTGGAGCCCTTCACCAGGCTTCTCCCCAGGGTGTCTGTGGTGTTACAGGAACCAGTAGAGACTAGAGAGACACCCAGGGCACAGCAGCTACCTGGATCCTATAGTTAGCCTCATTCTGAAGAATCACAGAGAAGGGGCAGAGCAGTTGGGGCATAGAAAAATCTAGATCCACACAGCAGGGGCTGGAGCCTCAGAAAAACATTAACACTTCCAGGACCACTCTGTGACAATAGGAGTGACAAATGGCTAAACCTTTCACCAGTGACCCCCCCCCCCCAATTCAGCCTCCTGGTCACCAGTACAGCCAGAAGCCAAAAAGAAAATGGAGAAGGGGCCATTTCTACTGTGTATAGACACGTGAACATTCACACATGGAGAAGGGTGGTGGGAGTTGTGGTGGACATAGAGTGACCATTGATCCCAGACCCAGGCCACACCACAGTCCTGCATTGTTGCAGACTTACCTGACTGGTTCTCAGAAAGCCTGAGGAGGAGAACAACTTCCCCTTGGCTCAGGCAGCAGAGGGCAGTTTGACACCTCCAGCGGTGCTGGCCACCGGGTGCTAATGAACAATAACTTTGTCACAGGAGCCAGTACACTTAGTCCTTGGGTGCTGCATTTCACACATCTTAATGAATGAGCCCTGTGCAGTTAGAAACCACTGATTCAGGCCTTGGAGGCTGGGCGGTAAATAGGTGACCCAGTTCACTTCCTCTGGACATGTCACCCTGCACGCGGCAGTTCTGAAAGGTGTCCATTCTCAGAATAGACCACAGAGGCAAATGTGGGAGAAATTTTTTCTACCTCACCAAACCCTACAAATGGGTTAAGCCCCACTTATATTTTTGCCGGGTTCTTCTGTGAAGAGCCAGGGATACAAGAGCTGGCAGGTTGCTGACAGTCTGGACGTAGGCCATCAGTGGGAAGAACTGTTGTGAGAATTATTTATTTGGTTGTGGGATGGCCGAACTCAGCAGGCAGGAGCCGAATGCAACAATCAGTTCTACAGACTGGTGCTAGGGTTGGGTTAGCCAGCAGAGGATCAGGATTGGGGTCACCTGAACAAAGAAGCCTTGTCTTCCCTGGCCCTTGGCTGGAAGTACAGTGAGAGAGATACTTTTGTCTAACGAAAAATTGCACCCTGTTCCCACCCCTCAGGTCATCTAGGTCATCTCCCTGTGTGGGTGTGCATCTCTGGGACCATGGGTATGTCTGTGGACCTGGGCTAGAAAGGACCTTTAGGTTAGGAGAAACCATGGTTCCTACATTGGATTTTCAGTGGTTGGGTCTGCCCTGAGTTAGTCAGCGCATTATCTGAAACACAGATCAGAAATCCGCCTCTGTCCTTCCTTCTTGCATTGCCTCCTCTGTGTTTGTACCTTGTTTGTCTCTGTCTTGACAGGCTTATGTTTCGAGAAACAGCACTCTGCTGTTAGTGTACAAAGGGCTTCATGTTGTTCAGAGTGGATGCCAGTTTCCAAGATACCAAATGGGGCAGATTGGGTGGGTCAGCTTCAAACAAAATTGCTTTTCTGTTGTTGGATTATTTACTTGCTCGCTTGTTTGTTTGTTTGTTTGTTTTTGTTAATGTGTGTGTGTGTGTGTGTGTGTGTGTGTGTGTGTGTGTGTGTGCTACTTGCTTGTATTGGCTGATGTTTTTGCTTGATTGCTTTGAGGCAGGGTCTCACTTTGTAGCCCTGGCTGACCTGGAACTTACTATGGAGACCAGTCAGACTTTGAACTGGCAGTAATTCCCCTGCAGCCAGCCATCTCTTGGGTGCTAGGATTACAGGCAGGTGCCACCAGATGCAGCTGACAGTTGCTTTTTGCTGCCATGCTCTGACTAACCTGTACAAATTTCATGAACTTGATTTTAGGATGTCAGTACACAACCATGAGATAATCCCGGTGTAGTGGATACTTAGCCTATTTCCATGACAATATTCTGAGAAAAGAAGGAAGAAAGGAAGGAAAGGAGGGAGGGAGAATCGAAGGAAGGAAGGACAGACAGTCGGGTTTATATTGGCTCGCAGCTCAGTGATAGCAGGGGTAGGGGCATTGGCTCGCAGCTCAGTGATAGCAGGGGTGGGGACATTGTGTGGCAGGAGCATGAAGCAGCTGGATACATGGCACCCACCACAGTCAGGAAACAGAGAGGTAAGGATACTGTGCTCAGCTGCCATTTCGTTTGGTTCAGCCTGGAAACCAGCCATGGAATAGTGCTACTCACAGCAGGCAGGACCTCCTGACTCCAGGTAACCTCATCATGTCCAGAGGGTTATCTCCTAGGTGATTTCCAACCCAGTCAAGTTGACAGCTGGCAGAAAACACCACCCCAATCTTCCCAGTCAGACTGTTCCAAACAGCCCTCAGCAAACTCGCCCAACTGTGAGATTCCACCTCTGATGATGTCAAAAGATGACCCCAGGAATCTCCTGGCCCAGGAGGAACCTAAAAGTTATACCTGATCTAGATTTTAAAATGTAGGCCAAATATTATACACGATATAGATTTTTAAATGTGGGCATAAACCAGTATTATACTAGTTACCAATTGATTAATAAGTTGGTTAACTATAAGTTGGGCTTAAGAAACTCAAAACATAATTTTCCCTAGAAGCTGAGCGGACATGGACTTCACAGAGACCCATCACATCTCAAAAACACATACTTATAGTCTTCAAAGGCAGCATTCTACATAACGGTTAAGTTCCTAGACAACCAACAAAATCCTGATCATTCCATATTATAGTTTACATTTTAACTTCTATTAAATGAGAAAGGAACTCAATTGGAACTATAGAATTGCTTTAGGGGGGAAAATGTTTGATTTTTAAACCCAATATAGGAGGGGCCTTATCCCCTATTTTCCTTACTGTAGTTTCAGGAAAAGGAGACTTTATGCCCAGACAGCATTATAAAGTTCGTCCTGCGTGTCTTGTGTCATGTACTGTAACAACCTGTGTGCTTCTGAGGACACAGCCTCTCTGTCTCCAGGACAGAGGCTGTTGAGGTGCAGGTGTCTTCTGACAGGGCTAATCAGTTAAGCTCCAGGTTTTGCCAGCAGCATGGAAGGCGCCCCCTGACTTGGGGTCAACAAGAGGACACAGTGCCCACCTCCAGCCACCATGGCAACCATTCTGTGTGTCAGAAGCATTTGGTACTTCAGGGCCATCTCGGACACCACCAGCACCAATAAAGCATCGGAAAGTCCACCGTGGAAGATCTCGTTGTACAAGCCCTTGCCCATCACCAATCTTTGTGTTGACATTGTCCCATCCCTCTGTAGGTGAAAAGCATGGCGCAGTATGTCCATAACCTGGATAAACGGGACAGTTTTCGGAGGACTCGTTTTTCTGACCGCTTCAAAGATGACATAACGACCATTGTCAATGTGGTCACCTCGGAGATAGCGGCCCTTTTAGTGAAACCTCAGAAGGTAACCGTGCGTTTCCTCCTTATTAATCCTTTGCCTTGACCATGTTACTTTAATAAGCAGAAAAATAAAATAAAATAAAATAAAATAAAATAAAATAAAATAAAATAAACCTCCTTGGAAAACTAGTTAAGATCTAGCAACAGTTAAAAATGTGCTGGGCTATCCTTTGGGGTGTGGCTGGAGATTGCTGCAAAGGCATTGCTGTGCCATTTATCATTTAAATGATTTTGTCAGAGAAAACACTCCTTCCCTCAGGAGCAAATGGTGCCCATTTGCCACCTAGCTGAAAATGATTTCAAAAGTATACCTACGTACAGGAAGAATGAGGACAGTGGTTTGCAAAATGTAAAGTATTGGGGACTTATGGGTATGATTTTTGTACCAGTCTATAACTGGAAATCATTTCACAAATACAGTTTAAAATTAAACATAACCAAGAATGTAACGGGCCAGCAGGGTGGCTCTGAGAGTAAGGGTACTTGCTGCCAAGCCTGGGGGCCTAAGTTCAGTCCAAAGCCGTGCCATGAAAGTGGAGAACAGCTCTTTCGGTTGTCTCCTGACCGCCACACATGCACCATAACTCAGATTTATCACCGCCACACAAATAGATGTAATTTAAACTGCTTTGTTCACTTATGTTTATTCTATCTATTTATTTTGAGGCAGGGTCTTACAGTGTAGCTCTGACTGTCCTGAAACTCACTATGTAAAAATCTCATAAATAAGAGCACTGTGAAGCAATAAGAAAAATAAAACAGAAAAACCATACAAAAAAAACCCAAAATTAGCCTGGCTCCAATTTCTGAAAAAAATTCACCCTCCCAAGTGTAACTGATGTCTTTCAGACCCAGAACCCTGCCTAATTGGAAAAGAAAAAGATTCCTAAGCCTTTTTTATCCTGACTAGATTTCTTTTTTTAAGTAATCCTTGCAAATTAAGAAGCTGTCTCCTGGGGACTAGAGGAATGGCTCAGCAATTATAGGCACTTGCTGCTCTTACAGAAAAGAACAGTTTTGGTTCCCCCCACCCCCTCCGGAAAAATCATGTGATAGCTTACAGATAAATACACATAAAATAAATCTAGATTATGTTTCAAATCTTTTTGAAGACAGTGAATGCATTTCAGGTTAGTTTACACACTCCACCCCAACCAAAAAATATTTAGCCAGAAACCAGGTGTTGGTGTAACACACCTTTAATCAGAAGGCAGATCTCTGAGTTCAAGGCCAGCCTGGTCTACACAGTGAGTTTCAGGGTAGTTGGGAGTTCACAGGGAAATCCTGTCTCATAAATAAATAAATAAATAAATAAATAGAATTGAAATTTTTAAAAATTAGCCAGGTATGGTAGCATGTGTTTATCTTCTCAGAATTCAGGAGGCTGAGGCTGAGGATCAGAAATTCAGAGCCAGCCTGGGCTAGATAGTAAGACTTCGTGTGAATAAACCAAAACAAGTAAACAATATTTTAAGTTAAGGATATTTTAAATTATTTTTTTATCAAGTAAATAAAATTTTAAAATGTAAAGGTTTGCAGCCCCAAATCTTATATACGGAATGGTGTTGACTATATACCTGTTATTTTGCATGTGCAAAACAAGACAGATGGAAAAAAACACATCTAGCATTAAACTTCACCAAGAGGCTGATACAATAGTCTCTTCCTCTCCCAGTGTCCACACCAGGGACCAGGTATTGCCGGTCCAGGGTTAGACGGTGTGACGTGTGCTTCTGCTGGTTTCACAGGAAAGTGAGCAGGCAGAGAAGACCAACATCAGCCTGGCCTTCTTCCTGTACGACCTCCTCTCAGTCATGGACAGAGGCTTCGTGTTCAACCTCATCAAGCACTACTGCAGCCAGGTGAGCGCCCTGGAGCTGCGGCTTCAGCCCCCTCCCCCACCCGCTGCTTTGTGACAGTGTTGCCTTCTTCAGTGTGACCCCCACACATCTTGACAGAGTGTTGCTGTCTTCAGTGTGACCCCCACACATCTTGACAGAGTGTTGCCTTCTTCAGTGTGACCCACACACATCTTGACAGAATGTTGCCTTCTTCAGTGTGACCCACACACATCTTGACAGAGTGTTGCTGTCTTCAGTGTGACCCACACACATCTTGACAGAGTGTTGCCTTCTTCAGTGTGACCCACACACATCTTGACAGAATGTTGCCTTCTTCAGTGTGACCCACACACATCTTGACAGAGTGTTGCTGTCTTCAGTGTGACCCACACACATTTTGTCAGAGTGTTTCCTTCTTTGCTGTGACCCCCACATATTTTGTCAGAGTGTTGCCTTCTTTGGTGTGACCCACACACATCTTGACAGAGTGTTGCCTTCTTTGGTGTGACCCTCACACATCTTGTCAGAGTGTTGCTATCTTCAGTATGACCCCCACACATCTTGTCAGAGTGTTGCCTTCTTCAGTGTGACCCCCACATATCTTGACAGAGTGTTGCTGTCTTCAGTGTGACCCACACACATCTTGTCAGAGTATTGCTGTCTTCGGTGTGACTCACACACCTTGGACCTTCACCATCTGTACAGTGTGTGGGTTCTTCAGCCACATTGGAGCGTATCAAAGCAGTCAGCCAGTCAGTCTGAGGAAACTGAATTTTCTCAGCGGCGGGATTCCCTCCAGTTCACATTTAAGAGAAATCACAAGACCATGCATCTACTGTTTGATCAGGGCGTTCAGAGTTTGAGACTTGGACAATGGCTTCATGTGCAAGCGTGAGGTCCTGAGTTCAGAGCCACAGCTCTGATGGAACAGCTGGTGACGTGAGCCTCTCACCCCAGTGTTCCTGGAGACAGACATTGGCAGTGGAGCTAAGGCTTGATGGAACATCATAGAAGAGAGCACTTGACACTCTTCTGAACTGCAGGCACCACACACACTCACACACACACACACACACACACACACACACACACAGAGGGAGAAACCAAAATATGAGGTTTCTTTTCAGTCATTAGAATTATTAATTAAATTGTGATTTGAGATTCTAATCTAAAAAAACAAAAACAAACAAACAAACAAAAAAAAAAAAAAAAAAAAAAAAAACTGACAAACTCAGATTGAATTTCCAGGAGCTTGAAGCACATATTTTTTTTAATGCAGCACAAGTGATAACTCTTCCCCAGAGGTTTGCTGTTGTTGTCGTTTTGAGACAAAGTTTCACTATGTAACTGTACCTATCCTAGAACTATGTAAACCAGGCATACAGAGATCAGCCTACCCCCATGTCCCAAGTGATGGAATTAAAGGCATGGACCACCTGCCCAGCTTTCTCCCCCAAAGGTTTGAACATAATTCTTTCTTGATTGTCCCCTACTAGAATGTCCTGGCAATAAGAATATAAACATTGGTTATTGTTGCTACACCTCTTCTTCCATATTTCTTCTCTTTACCACAACCACCATGTCTGCTGCTATTACCACAATAATAACAACCACCCCCCAGCCCCCACACAGGCTGTCATCACCACCATCATCACTGGACTCAGAATAGTTAGTAATGTAATGGCTAAAATGCTTCTATTTCTGTGCCCCTTGCTTTCCTTGTTTGAAACTGCAAGTACTCTCTCTGAGGGGCTTTGAGGGATATGGTATTTTATCAAGGAGAAAGATGTGACCAGAAGAGACACAAGAGAAAAAAGGCCTTCCCAGTGCGACCATCCAGAGGCTTCCAGCAAGGAGCCCCCATCCAGGGAAACCAGGAGTGGCCAAAGCTCAAGCTTTGTGTGTGACCTGTGAGATTGCTCCGCAGCACAGTGGGAATCTGGGTCAGAGAGCTGGAGGGGCTGTAGGCTCTCCCTTCTCAGTAGGAAACAGCTGTGCCTCAAGGACTCATGAGATCTGCAAAGCAGGACTAAATCTGTTTGGGTTTGAGCTGCTCTTGACATTTTGGTTGTAAGCCTAGCCTTTAACAGCCAAGTCATCTTCACAACCGGTTTAGCTGCTCTTTAAAAAGAAATACAGGAAGCCCCTTGACTTTGGAAACCCATTGCTGTTGCTCAGTGTCACATAGGAAACGTGAGATGCAGCTGCACAGAGGTCTGTCAGGTTGGGACGATGACTGCACAGAACTGCTCAGTGAGCACTCAGCAGATTCTGTTGGTGCTTATATAGTTTAAAACACTTAGCAGTTTGTTAATTAGTTAACCATAAATTCTGATTAAAACTATGAAGTGGCTAACTTCAATCCCAGCATTCACGGAGACAGAAGTATGCTGATCTCTGTGAGTTCAAGGCCAGCCTGGTCTATTCAGAGTTTCCACTTAGCCAAGGCTACATAGTGAAACCTGTCTAAAAAAAGGCTGAAGATCCCTCTCAAGTGATTTCTTCGTGACTAAGAATTGTAGAGTGTATTATATGAAACTAGAGAGAGCATTCTAGCAATATTATTAAATAATTTAGCTACAATGCTTTTAAGTATTAAATTATATATCAAACAGCTAGTGTGCATTTGAGGTTATAAGTAAGGCATATTTTAGAGGTACATAATAATTTAATTTGCAGATTTCTTATTTATGGAGTTAAAATAGTTTGAATTTTTGTACATTTTCTTGTGTCTTCTTCCACTACACACATGCATTATTTTATAATTATAAAATAAAAATAGACTCTCCCAAGAAAGTTTCTAAACATAATTTTTGTTAAATTAGAACAGAAATGTTAACTTCAGATATTTGAAAAAATATCCTAAGTGAATGTAGATAAAGTATTGTGGGTCAAATATATAAATATTAATAACCAATCCATCCATTTTAAAACTAATTTTGAAAGCAATAAAAACTATTTATATACTTCCATGCCCTAAAAATCTAAAGATTAATCTAAACTGACAAGTTTTGTAATAGTCAAGAAAAGACAACTGATTTTAATGTCAGCCCTGTAAAGACTATGGAGGTTTTTGGTAAGAAATATTAGTATAAGTCCTAAGCATTGATGCTTTGAAATTCTTTCAAGAAAATACGAAATATTCACTGTCTAAATCCACTTGGAGCATGGGTGGTCAGAGTTACATTAAAATGTGTTGTGTTTCATATGCTACCATGCTCAAAACACATATCTGTCAACACACTTTCCTAAAACAGAACCCTAAATTACCAGGCCTCCTACTACTTTATTCTGTTTCTCATACTCTCCCAAGTCATCAGAGGGAAGACCCCATCAGAAAGTCCATTAACACTCAGAAATCTTCCGGGGGGCTGGTTTAAAAAGAAAAAAAAAAAACTGAACATGCAAAATTTCCATTTTGGTGTATGTTGGTACGGCAGACATGTCATTAGTAAGGAAGCACACAGTTTACAGCCAACACACAGAGATGGTCCCAGGCTTGTCATATAACACCCCTTTCCAAGCCAGATCAACCCCTGAGTTTCTCACAGGACGTCCTATGAAGGTGTCCCCACCCCCCACCTCCATCTGCCTGCCCCTGTGGCAGACCCCATCATTGCAAATAACAGAAGCACTTCAGAACTGCTGGGCTCCAGAGCACTGTGTGCCTATCACATACCAAAGCTTCAGAATGGACACGGGGAAAGGTGATCCCAGAGCAGCAGGGCCTGGAGCGCCATGCAGGGTGGGGCTACCCACAGCACACAGCCGCCTGTCTCCCACTGTCACTTTGTTACTTTAGCCACAGTTGAAGTCGTGGGAAACGTGTGGGGTTGTGTTGCGCTGAGGCCATATCTCCAGCTTATTTTCTGCACAGGTTTGCTGTAGTGTTGATTAGACACCCTAAGGCTGGGGCAAGAGTTCTGCTGTTAAGAACGGTAGTGAATAAAAGTTGGCTGGAGCTCCCGAAATGGCATTTGTTGCTCTCTTGGGTTAATCTTTACTCCAACTGAGGTCTGACTGTGCAGAGGAAGGATGTGTTGTGTCCTTGAAACTCTGCTCCAGTTACCCTACACTAAACGCTGTCCTCCCTCTCTCCTTTCAGCTATCAGTCAAGCTTAACACCCTCCCGACGCTCATTTCCATGCGGCTGGAGTTCCTGAGAATCCTCTGTAGCCACGAGCACTACCTCAACTTGAACCTCCTCTTCATGAATCCTGACACGGCACCAGCCTCTCCCTGTCCCTCCATATCGTCCCAGGTAGTCTGCTAACTACAGGAAAGGGGCGAGCTACTTCGTTAACTAGCTTAGTTCATACATCTCCTATAAACGCTGTTCTTACCAATTCGAGGGAAATCACCCCATTCAAACTGGATCAGTTGATCCAGATATAGGCTATAGGGCTCCCCGAAGCTGCACCATCTGTTAACCATTTACAAATCAAGTCATTTGGCCCAAGGGCCCCTAATGAGGCTAACTATGTAGGAAGAAAGCTGTAAGCCTCAGAAAAACGAAAAAACTCAGGTCTCAAGTCCTCCTTTGTCCACATTAACCAATTATTATACAATATAGTGTGTAAATACAGGTTTAATGTATTTGCAAATATAGGGGTCCAAAGTTAAGCAAGTTTTGGAACCACTGTGTTAGCCTGGTTTCTTTGTCAGACAAACTTACAAAGAAAGAGGGGGCAGGGCATGAGAAGTAGATTCCCAGCACAATTTGACCCTGGGAATGTCCTTACTGCCTTGGCACCAGAGGTTTCCCAAGGAATTAGCGTCCTCTAGAAAACCCTTAAGGAAATGTGATTTTACAGTTCCAGTCCAGATGTGGGAAACAAAGCAGATGTTCAAAGCAGTAGGCAAGATATCTCAGGATGATATTAGATCCTATTCTGCCTCATATCCTTGGTACTAGTACAAAAGGACAGGCTTGTCTAGTTCTGTTGTTAGTGTGAAGTGCAGTGATAAGACTTGAACTTCTAAAACTAAGAGAATGGGAGTGGGGGAGGGGTGGTCGCTTGGGCCCAGGAGTTAGTACTAAGTCAGCCTGAACATATAGTGAAATCTCATTTAAAAATTAATAATAATAATAATAATAATATGAAGAAGAAGTAGTAGTCAGCTTACCTATTTGTGCCAGCTGATATACCAGAGATTAGCCCCATGGCCATTATAATGTGATTCTGAATGTATTTATAACTTCCCCATGCTGACCTTGCCCTGGGTCCTCTCCCTGTGATCCTTTTCTGGCTGCCACAAGGAGTTGACAGACCCAGGGTCCCTACTCAGCAAAGCTCCAGGACTTTCAGGGAGACACTTTCTGCTGTTCCATGCTCCTGGAGTAGGAACACAGCACAGGAGTGGCCTGGGGCATCCAACTCTGCCATTTTCATAGCAGACACCACTTCTGGTTCCAGGCCAGCACCATCCAGACACTGTGTTCGGGTAACTGGTTTTGGCTGTTTTTTTCTCCCTGTTTTGCTGTTCTGGGAACCTAGTGATGTTCGGTACATGCCCTGCCACTGAGCTTGGCCCCTAGTTAGTTTCTCAACCAAACCTGAGTGCTTCGTTTTCACGTTAGACAATCCGTGTACACACTGTCTGGCCAGGGCTCCATGAACGCAAGCCAGTGCCGTTTTAATTCCAGCTCCTCATACTCATAAAGCTGCTGTTTGCATTTCTGCAGAACTCAAGCTCCTGCTCCAGTTTCCAGGACCAAAAGATTGCCAGCATGTTCGATCTGACCCCAGAGTACCGCCAGCAGCACTTCCTCACAGGGCTCCTCTTTACAGAACTGGCTGTCGCCCTGGATGCTGAAGGGGACGGGTAAGCATCTGATGCCTAAAATGGAGCCTGAAGGGAAAGATGTTAACCAAGTCTCCAGTTCCAATTCTATGTATACAGCAAGACCTCAGAACTTTACCACTTACCAGTTCCAAGAAGAAGCGCCCCTGCCTTGAGAAAATGGTACCCATGAAGTATAGAGGGACAAGGGGATTGGAGGGTCTATGAAATGAGCTTGTTTTTATAGCACTGGGAATGGAACACAGAGCCTCTCGCACAATAGGCAAACAGTCTACCACCGAGGCATATAACAATTCTATGGTTTGTTTCTGATTTTCACGACTGAGTTTCTCTGTGTAGTCCTGGCTGTCCTAGAACTCACTTTGTAGACCGGGCTTACCTCAAACTCAGAGATCCGCCTGCTTCTGCCTCCCAAGCACTGGGATGAAAGGCATGCACCACCACCACACCTGCCTCAAAATGACTTCTTAAAGTCCCTTGTTTGAGCAGAATTTGCAGAGAATGTTTCACTCATTCCCTAGGGGCAAACCCATTTTGCAGGGGAGGCTGCTGAGGTGGAACCCGGGGCTTTGTACACGCCAAGCATGAGCTCCTTCACTAAGCAATACCATCAGCCCTGACAAGGTCACCGCTGACAAAGTGAGCACACAGAAGAAATACCAAAATGCCACTGTCCAAGGCTGGCAAAGGAAGTGACAGTTAAGAAGGCGTGGGTCTTGTTAGCCTTCTCACTAGCACTTGAACATATGGCAGTACCCAGCCTTGCTGTTGGCTCGTGGCTTCTATCGTGCCATCTTCTCTCTGCTCTAACTGAATTCTAATCTTCTCAGAATTTTCTGTCCTATAACTAACATTTTCTCAGCAACAAAAAGTAACCTAGGCTATATTCTGATACGATCCTAAAAGAAGAAAATTTGAACACAGAATTTTTCTTCCAATATAAACACCCCTCCCCATTTTCATGTTCTTAATTGTTTTTAGTGAGTAGCAGAGCTTTAATGATCTCTGGGAGTATTGTTTGTGTTCACATTAGCAATGGTCTTTACTTTTCTCTTTTCGTTCCAGTTGGAGACATTCCTGGCATCTGATGGTTTTGATCCTTGTAAAATTGTTGCTGGGATATCACAGTATAGCTTTAGCTGTTCTGGGCTTTACTGTGAAAATTAGACTGGCCTCAAACTTACAGAGATCTGCCCTCCGCTGCCCCCTGAGTACCAGAGTCAAAAGGCATGTGCCACCATGCTGAACTCCTGAGGTTTTTGAAGAGCAAAAGGTTGAAGTAGACATTTTCCAAAGAAACTGTGGTCATCAGCACATGAAAAGATATCCAGAATTGCTGTCAGGCAATGCTTCATTAAAACGATGATTAAATCCTGCCTACTAGGAGAGTTATGATTAAAAAGACAGGCAGAGGTGTGGCTAAGCGGTAGACAATTTTCCTAGCATGTGTTAAGACCTGGGTTCAACACCCCACCCCAGCATTTTAAAAAAAGGAAAAAAGATGGTGACAAAAAAAAAAAAGAAAAAAGAAAAGACAAATAATATAGCACTCAAACACAGCTGGTAGGAGGGTAATATGGTTTTTTAGAGGTAAAACTAGAGTTCCAATTCCAGTAGTTTGACCGAGGCATATGCCCAAGAGATGTATACCTATACCACACAAAAACCAGAAGCATCTGTCATTTTTGATAGTTCTAAAATGAGAACAACTCAAAATGTTCATCAGTTGATGGATGGATAAATGAAATTATCTCCTGTGCACAATGGATCATTATTTGGTATCCAGAAGGAATGAAGTATTTACATAATATGATGAGGTTGGAAACGGTAAACTAAAGAATAGACCAGGATTGTAACAGATTGTCTGTCTTCTGCTCTGTTTTGCTTGCTTTTCACATCGTCACTGTGATCCTTTTGGGCACTCTGGTTTAAGAGCACAGGGTCACCCTCACCATAGCCTGGTTTCTCTATATTATGTTGACAGAATTAGCCGAGTACAGAGAAAAGCTGTGAGTGCCATTCACAGCCTTCTGAGTTCTCACGACTTGGATCCACGGTGTCTCAAACCAGAAGTGAAGGTCAAAATCGCTGCCCTTTACCTGCCCTTGGTCGGCATCATTCTGGATGCTCTGCCACAGCTCTGTGACTTCACAGGTAAGGACCTGTTTGTGTCCCGTCTTAGATCAGTGAGGCCCCTGCCAGATGCCTCTCACTCTCACACACACAGGAGAAGAATAAATGTTTAAAAAGACAACTCAGGGTCTGGACAGATAGCACAGAACTTAAGCATCCTTGGTGCTCTTGCAAAGGATCTGGGTTTGGTTCCCTGCACCTGACAACTGCCTGTACCTCCAGTTCCAGAGGATCTGATGCCCTCTCCTGACCTCCCCAAATGCCCAAGCACATATATACATGCAGATATATACAGGCACTAATGCCTACACAAAAAGTTAAAAAAATAAAGCAACTTATTTTTATTTTTGAAGATACATCTCATGGGGCTGGAGAGATTAAAGAGACAGTTCCATGTTTAAAAGAAACAGCTGCTCTTCCAGAGGACCCAGGATCAATTCCCAGCACCCATGGGGCAGCTCAGAGCTGCCTGTAACAATAGTTCCAGGAGAATCCAGTGGCCCATTCTGGCCTCTTAGGGCATCAAACATGAAAGTGGCATATAGACATACATGGAGCAAGCCACTGAAATTATTTTTTTAATTAAAAATGTTAAAGATACATGTAAAATTCAAACTTCAGCCCCATTGACTACCGCAAATGACCTTTGACAAGTTTGTCTTTTCAGTAAAAACAGATTTATCTATTATTATAATAATAAATTAGCATTTGTTTAGACTTTTGAAACCTAATAACTTAGTACAGGATTTATTATAATGACATATTATTTCTACAGGGTACTTGTTCTGTTGTTATATTCCATTGAATCATTTTTTTAAAATAGAGTATCATAACCCAGAAAAAGTATTGCAAAAGTGTTTAAAAGCTTTTATTTTTTAATCCTCTGAAAAATTAATTCATAGCTCAAGCTTACGCTCAACATTTGATTTGTTTTAAGCATGTCTGTTTTTTTTCTATATATGAGTAATACGTATAGATATATATCCAGTTTTGAATTACATGCTGACTTTAGTGAGTAAGATGTGTCTGTCACTTGTGTGGTTAAAGACAGGTAAATGTGCTCGTTGGCTTGACAACACCCATGGTAATGTTTAATTACAGATGCTCGCAGTGGAAGGAGCCGTGTCAGTGGCTCATATGAAGAACAAGATGTGGCCAATGGAATCAGCCAGAATGTGGCCCTGGCCATAGCAGGGAATTTTAATTTGAAGACCAGCGGAGCAATGCTGTCTTCCCTGGTATGTTTGTACACTTCGTGAGTATACTTCTTGTTGGTGTCCTCCTCCCAACTTCTGGTAGAACCCAGCCTGGAACAGACATGCTTTCTGCCTCAAGACTGATACAGGAATTTGTGAAGCTGATGGCTGAGAAACACTCTGATCAGATAGCGCAAGAGATGCATATGACGGGGTTAGCCAGCCCCGATCTGCCACACTTAGAAAACTACCAAAGATGTGAATCTAGAACGTCTGAAATCATTGTAGGGAAGATCAAACCAATTGCCTGTAAGGAGTATAGAAGCCAAAGGTCACCTATCAGAACATGTGCCCTGTGAAGTTCTAGCAGAAGACTGTCACTCTGTAGAGTCATACTCAGAATAACTTAAGTGAAAGCAAGTTTGTCATCTGTCACTCTCATCCAAGACTAAGATTTTCTTCACATAGCTCACAAATTCCTCATTGAAGTGTTACTTCCACAGTCCACAGAATATTAGGTGCACCGTGTGAAGCAAGGGATCAGCTGCACATTGTTTTCTGTCATAGTGCTATGAACCATAGCAAGTGTGCTTAGCAGTCCCTAGTGGACATTCCTCATGGCTATTCCAGCACATGGCCTGAGGACAAGTGAATCTTAATGTAGGTCTCATTGCAGATGGCTTTGCAAACTCATGGACTTGACCCATGTGCTAACCAGTACATGGTCTTTTTATTTTTTTAATATGAGTACACTGTAGCCACCTTCAGACACCAGAAGAGGGCATCAGATCTCATCACAGATGGTTGGGAATTGAACTCAGGACCATTGGAGGAGCAGTCAGTGCTCTTATCTGATGAGCCACCTCTCCAGCCCCAGTTCGTGATCTTGATGGGAAATTGAACTGTAAATTGTCGGATGACTCATGGTACCTAGTCAAGCTAGTTCTCCTCTGTAAGTCCGGTCCTCCACTGGCCATCTTAAAGGAGAAGTCTTTGGAGATCTTAGCAGCAAGAAAGCCCCTTTGCATCACTGATATTGAAGAGCACCACCAAGGTCCAGGGCAGACCACCATACAGTGCTCAGTTTAGTGGTTCATAGCTTAACCCAATCTCTACCCAAGTGTGCCTCTACTGAGCGGCCCTGCACCAAGTTTACATTCTCCTGCCCCGGGAAGACAGGGCTACTGAAGGCAAATGCCTGGCCATGTGCTGAGAGGTTCTCATCTCTTACACTTGTTAAGCTTTCCTTTTGCCTGACTTCTACCCTCCACCCCACCCTTCGCCTCCTTCCAGCCCTATAAGCAATACAACATGCTGAATGCAGACACCACCCGCCACCTCATGATTTGCTTCCTGTGGATCATGAAAAATGCTGATCAGAGCCTCATCAGGAAGTGGATCGCTGACCTGCCTTCCATGCAGCTCAACAGGATTCTAGACCTGCTGTTCATCTGTGTCTCCTGTTTTGAATACAAGGCAAGTGTGGGGTGTCTTAGATGTTTCAACCCTGTCTCCTTACTCCTCCCTTTGGATAACAGCTGCATCATTCATCCTCCGTACTCCATATTACAACCCACAGACTGTATCTGCAGATGCGACCGGTCCGCATGGGAAGAATGTCTGCCTATCGAAGTGGGCTCGTTCCTGTCAATAAAACTTTATCCATAGGAGCCCCAGAAAAGTTTCTGTGCAGTATATGTCTAAACGCCCCATCATGACCCTTACGTGTTCTCCTTTGACAAATCTCTCCCTCAACAGAGCTCCCACTAAACGGAGTGTGTTTCTACCTCTGTCCTTCCAGGGAAAGCAGAGTTCTGACAAAGTCAGTAACCAGGTCCTGCAGAAGTCTCGAGATGTCAAGGCAAAGCTGGAAGAGGCCCTGCTCCGTGGGGAAGGAGCCCGGGGGGAGATGATGCGCCGTCGCATTCCAGGTGTGTGGGCAGTTCTCGAACTGCCACACAGCTCTTCACCCTTGGACGTCACCTCCCTGAGACAGCAGGTTCTGAGACCCTGCACTTGTCCTGTAGAATGTTTGTTCACCACCTCTGAGGGAAAGAGTCACCCTGAAAGTGTCCCCAAAGGCTGCATTTTAACTATGATTTAACAGCCAGCAAAGGCCACATCTAAGAAAGTGGTTCCTGGATTTGGGAAGAAGTGTTGTCTCCCTTGTTTCAAAGGACATAATCAGCAAACTGGAGGGCTCTGTGGCCCACAGTCATATCCCTGGGTCGTTCATAGAGCGACTGCATAGAGCACCCTCCCAAAGGGAGTGCCAGCGTACCATTATCCTAGGGCCCCCATGACCCAAACACCCACACTGATCACTTTAATAGGGCTCATATGGTTAATACTCCCAGTAACACTGTGACAGGTGGGCATGGACTCTGGAGGGTGCTCTGCACTTTCACCTGGCACCCTGCCCTTCCTCCAGCAAGTCAGGGAGCCTCACGGGAGCCCCTGCCCAGGACAACTGTGGAAGGCAGATTGAGTACCAGAGCTGCCTCTAGTTTATCCAGAGCAAGTCACCACAGACATAGATGACAGCTTTGTCCCCTAAGGGCAGCACAGACTCTGATGAACAGGAGACTGTGCTGATGCTTCTCAGCTAAGCTGAGCACTGGACTTTTGGTTATCTCAGAGGGTTCCGTGCTAATCAAATTCCTGTCATGTGTTTCTTAACTCCCAGGGACTGACCGGTTTCCAGGCCTAAGTGAAAATCTGAGATGGCGGAAAGAGCAGACACAGTGGCGGCAAGCTAACGAGAAGCTGGACAAGTGAGTCATCCTGTCGCCTGCTCTGCGCTGGGTTCATTAACAGTCTCAACTCTCACTCCCAGGCTACTTGAGTTACCGGGACAACTGCATTCTTCCAAGGACAGTTAAGAAACGGAAACATAGTGTCTGTGTAAATACAGCTCCAGCTACTCAGGATGCCTATAGATATAGGAAGCTGTGGCTTCAGCTCTTAACAATGTATCTGTAGTTTAAAGAAACCTAGTCTCCACAGCTCCATTGGGTGAAAGCGGCTGGTGAGGAGCAGAGAATTAGAGAAATCAGGGCCTGGTGCCCAGCCTTGCAACTCTGCATCTGTAAATGGGTGCAAAGATGGCTATTCAGAGATATTTATTGTGGCTTTGCATTTTATTGTTCAAAAAAAAACCCCAAAGTATATTTGATTTGGGGATGTATTTTGCTTCATTTAGAAGTGCATAACAAAGTACTAGGTTGTTACAGAGTTCTGGAATCATTAAGTGAACAGGACAAATGCTTGGTTTTAGAGTGAGCTCTTTAATTTCTAATTACATACGGTAGCTACATTTGTAAAGGGCCACAAAGAAGTTTTTAAAATGTAAGTGACTGATATTTTCTTTTTCACACATCTTATGTTTCCTACATTAGATTTGCATTATCTATTATAATCAGAAAAAAATTGCAAAAGAAGTGAAAAATAATCTTCCTTGAATTACAACATGTACTGTGTGTGTGTGTGTGTGTGTGTGTGTGTGTGTGTGTGTGTGTGTGTGTGTTAGTTTGCTTTCAGTTGCTCTGATAAAAACATTATGACCAAAAGCAACTTCAGGACAGGGTTTATTCCATCCTGACTTACATCATCACAGAAGTGATCCAGGGCAGGAACCTGGAGGCAGAAACTAAAGCAGAGAGCATGAAGAAACACTGCAGATTGGCTTGTTCTCCATGACCCGTACCCTGCTTTCTTATATAACTCAGGACTGCCTGCCCAGGGGTGGCAACCCCCACAGTGAGCTAGGCCCTCCCACGTCACTCATTAATCAAGAACATGCCTCCATAGACTTGCTTTAGGCAAGGCAATAGAGGTAGTTTCTCGGTTTTGAGATTCCCTCTTTCAGATATCTCTAGGTTTGTGCCAAGCTGACAGAAACCAGCCAGCATATGTGCATGTGTATGCCTCTCGGCCTCTAAGCCATAGGTGGCCTTATGACTCCTGGATTCACTGAGCAACACACTGAATGGTTCAAGACCCCACATATACACCAAAGTAATAGACTGTACATCTTCATTGTGTAGGAAGTGCTCATCAAGGGGAGGAATGAGAAGACTTGAATAACAGTGTTTTAGTAAATAAATGGTAATGTCTTCCCCATTACTGTAGAATATCACATCCTAGCCTATCTACGGGGCTCTGTGGGGGTGGGAGGTGTCAAAATTACTCAAAAATATCACATATTTTTCTAGTAACAGTTTAATAATTATTTTGAAAAGCATGACCAATAATTTGGTAGCTCACAGCTTAACAATGAAGGATGCTCCTTGTGCGGTGTATCTGATACCAATTACACGGTCACAGCTTTTCCAATAAGCAAGAATGTGTTCTTCTGTGGCTTAGAAAGGACCCACAGCTGGTAGGTTCAGAGATACATGTTCACTCAGAGGTCACATGGGAGCCCGGGTTGTTGGACTTATTAATAATGCTCCTTTGCTTAGAAGACTGGCTCATTCTGATATCTCTAGCTGGTGTTTAAGAACTTTGATTCTCTCTCAGTACATTTTTGCTTCTGGTTTCAGGGAGGCGATATGGATTTGAAGTTATGTATGTAGCTAGGCCCTTGGCCCTGCTCTCTCTTTTCCTCTCTCCTTGCCTGATGCTCGTGTTTAGGATGGAAGGTAACTGGTAAAAGCAGCGTGCGACTCCAAACAGTGTGTGCAGGCGGCCTCGCACCCCTTAGATGCCTAGGTCATCTGCGGCACAAGACTGAGCCGGGAGCCATGACAAGGCGTGCTTGGCTGGGCTGTGTGAATTGCCCTAGGACGCCTTTCCCATTTGCTGCCATCGGCAGTCTTCCCTGTGACCGCACAGGTCCGGCCAGTTCTCAGAGTGGGCTGCTTATTATCAGAGTGACTGATGACCCCCCAGTCCTCAGCCGGATGGCAGTTAAAACCACTCAAGTTCGAGCGATTTGGAAATGTTATAATTTTTTTTAGATGCAGCTTCTGTCATTTTCTTTTAGGTTTATTTTAATTTTAACTAGTTTGTTTCTTTTAGAGCAGTCGTTTTTAACCTGGACTACATATTCAGATCTCCCGTGGGAACTTCCAGGTTCATGTCTGTGTTGTTCCCCTGCCCTTACCTGCCTCCCCACAACCCCCAATCTCAGGACCTCTCTATGTAGACAAGGCTGAGTTCGAACTCACAAGGTCCACCTGCCTCTGCCTCCTGAGTTCTGAGGTTGAAGGTGTACCCCAGCACGTCCTGCATCAAATTGCCCAAAGGTTGTTCAGAGCTTCTAGGTTAGTCAAATTTTAAGGCAATTCGACTGTGCAGACAAGTCTGAGCCACACTGGTAGACCTCCCAGGAGTGATGACAGTATTGCACGACAATATGAATTACTTAATGCTACTGAGCTATATAATTAAAATGACTAAGTTTTATGGTATGTGCATTTCATCACTATTCTAAAAGCAGGTTAGGACGATCTGTACTGTCCGTTATGGGAGCCACTGACCACATGCAGTTCTGAAGCCTGAAGTGTGGCTGTTTCGTACTGAGATATAGGATAAATAAAGCTGCATGCAAGATTGCACATTTTTCAGCACTGGTTTTTATGTTTGTTACTTACTAACAGTATTTTAGGTGTGTTGGGTTAAAGAAAATACGGGGGGAGGGAAATAATTATTGGTTGAGAGTGCTGGCACATGCCCTTTATTCTGGTACCAAGGAGGCAGAGGCAGGTAGATCTCTGTGAGTTTCAGAGTTGCAGGACAGCCACAGTGAGACTTTTCTAAGAAAAGAAAAGGAAAAACAATGCTCTCAATTTCATTTGGTCTTTTTTTTGGTATGTGGCTATTATAATATGTAAAATATTACACTTGGCTTATAGTACATCTCTAGTAGAGAGTGTTGGTCAAAGTGTGGTTGGTTGGGTTTCTTTGGTTTTTTTGGGTTTTTTTGGTTGGGGGGGCGTTGCTGTTGTTGCTTTGAGACAAGCTTTCATTAGGTAATCTTGTCTGGCTCCAGAACTCTCTATCTAAACCAGGCTGGCCTCAAACTCACAGAGATACACCTGCCCATGCCTGGTCCTGTTGTAGCAAATGTAAACATACCAGTAAGTTAATAATAATAAAAAAACTTATATATATTTATATACATGTATTGTCAGTGGAGAGTGCGGGGAAAGGCTGTCAAACAATTAGGACTGAAAAAATCTATCCTAAGTGTGAAATCAGTTACAGATGCCTTTCTGAGCACTTGGTGTTATCTGTACAACTGTTCTTGGATAAGGAAAAGGGAGAACAGCTATGTGGGTTATCCTGGTCTAAGACATTCGAGCTGATAGCATACCTCAGCATCTGTGGAAAACCTTAGCCACTGGAACATATTAGGAAAGTCAGGTTCTTCATACCTCTCCTGAAAACTAAATCTGAATGGTTAAATAAAGCATTTTGATACCGTTTTATCTATAGGCCATATACTCCAGTGGATAACCAAAGCTGTGAATGGCTCCAAAGCCTTGTCTACATTTCTATGAATGTGTCAGTCGATCTGGTAACTAAGATAGCAACCAAAGAAGACCATGTAGGTAGCATTACAGCATCCGCACACTGGGCAAAGCAATAATCCATCACGTGACAGGATGGACACCTGCGATATTGTGCCTCTCAGAGCTGCACACAGTGTGGAGCCAATGCATTGCTTACTGTGGAATCTGTTCCTCTCACTAACTATGGGTAACGGAACCCATGGAGGTAAAACTGTGTGAGAGGAGAGCACTTTCTCCCTTTCCGGCTTCACTTATTTTATAAGGATGGATAGACAAGTACATAGGATGCGCCAGCTCTTTAAAATTAAACCTAAAAGGGAAATGCTCTCTCTTCGGTGACTTCTATTTCCTACCAGGTAGCTTCAGGTCTAGTAACCTACAGCCGAATGTGTGTTGCCCCCCCTCCCATGTGAGCCCTACTTCCCACTGGAGACGGAAGGCATTCTCACTCTTAGCTAAGCAACCTTCTCTCTTTCTCAGGAAGACTTTGAATAGTAAAGAGCTGATTCTCCCTTTCCACTGTCCCATTACTGTTTGCCAGTGTTCACCAAGTTCAAGTCACATCCTTTCTCTCTAGTATGTTGCGGCTCCCTCGCTACCCCCACACCCCCATATCCCACAAGCACCCATTGAGATCCAGATAGTGCTCATGAAAGGCCCTGAGGCTTTAAGCAGCTATCTGATAGGCTCACCTCATTCTTAGTAGTAACCAATAATTAACTTCTATACCCATTTTGTTATTTTCATAATTGTCGTCATTGTTAATAACCATGGGGCTATGGATGACCTGGAGACTTCACCACATCGTCTTCCCAATCAGACTCGAATCTCAGGAAGCACCTGTAGTCCTTGGATACGCTGATGTGGCAGCTTTTCTGCTTCATCCAGTGTGTGTGTGTGTGTGTGTGTGTGTGTGTGTACTGTTGTAAAGAGTCCTTTGTGACCTGGTGCGTTGGTTGTCATCTCTGGCACCTGACCAAACCACGCTGTGCTTTAATTGGTGACGTCCCTTTTTTGTTTTCTTAGAACAAAGGCAGAGTTAGATCAAGAAGCCTTGATCAGTGGCAACCTGGCTACGGAAGCTAACCTGATCATACTGGATATGCAGGAAAACATCATCCAGGTGAGGACGACGCACTCCCCATCTGGCCAGCTCATGGGTGCGTTTCATGGGATCAGAAAGGGAACCCTTCATTCAGAATCGAGAAAGGCATAAGCACGATTTCCAGGATGAGTTTTTTTAAACTAAACTGGGAACGTTTGGAATTTGCAGCAGGGCCTACCTTGCAGATTCCAGAAATGCCAGGCATCCTCTGGCTTTTCTGACTTGCTATACTCCCTTCAAAAGATTTAGATGTTTGAGGAGCTAACCCTCAAAATTAACCTGGCCCAAGCACATGCTAGATTTATAAAGGGGGTGGGGCTTTGAGCCAAGCATCTGTAAGAACATTGGTAACAGGAGTTTTCCTGGCAGGTCAGTCCCAGCTGGATAATGCACTGGCTAGAATGGAGTTGCTGATAACATGGGGGAAATTGGGGGTCCCCTCTTGGGGTTTTCAGTCTTCTTAATAAAAAGAACTTAAGGGTGGACTCAAGTAGAAACTGAGGGACAATTTTATTAGCATTCTAAAGAAAAGTCTCCAAGGCTGACAAGCTGTAAATCACAGCGGCTGCCTGGAGGAGGGGGCATAAAGGAGAAAAGGAAGAAAATCTATTTCACTTAAGCTGGCATAGAGGTCAGACACATAACAGAGAAGTGGTCACACAGCAGGGAAGGGAGCCCAGAATGCTGGCCAACCCCAAAGTGTTGGGGAAAGTATGACGAGAAAAGAGAGAACGGTAAAAAGGAGAAGTTACACTTTTCTGAGTAACATAAAAAAAGCAGACAGATGTACAAAGTTCGTGGCATTTACTCAGCCGCTGTGGTAGGAGTGGGGATTCTGGGGAGAAAAAGCACACCATCCCATTAAATGATTAATCAGTCTACCCACCCCTTAGCATGCTTAAGGTGAAGCTGGTACCCTATGGTGGTCCCTTGGCCAAATGATTTACCATCACAGCTAGGATGTTAGGCCTTCATACAAGCCAAAGACTGTATTCTCTTAGCCAGACGTTTTCTCTTAGTGCCTCTTTATTTCTACACCAACTTTATGATTGCACTGGATAAAAAACAGTGCTAAGTGTGACACATGGTGTCTGTTTCGGATTGCTAAAGGACCACCATGTGTCCTGTGAATTTGCTATTCCTACTGTACAAAAGAGCGAGTCAGCCCTGCCCTAATGGTTCCACATCCTTTGGCTTAACTAACAACCACTGGAGGAAAGTCCTTCGGAATAAAAATGCATCTGCATTGAACATGCGCATCCTGTTTAGTCTCCTACCATTGTTCTGTAAACAATACAGATTCGCAACAGTTGACACAATGTTTCAATGTTGTATTGGGTACTGAAAGTAGGTTGGGGATAATTCAAAATACATCAGAGAATTGTGGGTTACAAAGGAAAATACTGCCCCCTTTTATACAAGGGACTTGATTGAGCGTCCAAGGACTTCAAAGTATCTTTTGAAAGTTTTTTAACTTCAGTACCCTAAATATTCAGCATCACAGTGCTGGTATCTTTGTACAAACTATTTCTGAGAGCAATGTACCTGATACCAAGCCTCAAAATGATTTGCAGTTTTTTACGAAAGCTGAATTACAGAGAATACTTTTTATTAGTATTCTTGTTAGTCCTTCTGTGGCCTATTTAGAAGTCGTAGCTGTCACCAAGAAGCTCTGGCACTTGAAGCTCGAAGTTGTTTTTGACACACTGACAGAAAACCATGCCTACAAAGAAAGAACATTCTAAAAGCCATGACCCAGGCTGGAGGGAGATGAACCTTAGAACGTGGTTTAATATCCTAAATTGGGCACAAGTCTTGAGTCAGTTAGTTTTGAAAAATGAGTCATTAGGAAGGAGGGCTTACGCTCTCCTGATGGTTAATGAACGATACAGATGGTGGAGCCCTTGCCACCTTCAGCTGAGAAGGCACATCTGCCCTCTAAGATAATCAGCCGCAGCCTCTCCTGCCTCCAGCCTTACTCAGTGATGCTGTTCTTCCCCACTCCACCCCCAGGCAAGCTCCGCCCTGGACTGTAAAGACAGCCTGTTGGGAGGTGTCCTCCGGGTCCTCGTGAATTCTCTGAGCTGTGATCAGAGCACCACCTACCTGACTCACTGTTTCGCAACTCTCCGAGCCCTCATCGCCAAGGTAAACATGGGATGCTTGTTTTCTTACTCTTAATTAAGAGAGTGATTCTTGTCTAGCTTCACAGCCCCCTGAAAGTAGATCAAACAGCATGCAGGGCATGGAGTAAGAGCATTTTTCCCCAAGGAAGCAGACACGCTGGTTCTCAGGAACTCATTGTGGGGAAGCCAGACTGTGGCTTCATACTTCATACATATGAGCATAACTTTAGACATTTCAAATGACCACTCACTGAAAGCCAGCACAAGTCAGCTGAGCAACTTCAGTTCTTCTCTCTTTCATCAAGACCTTCTACAGTGAGATTCAATACTATGCCTGATTCCCACTAACTAATGTGACAAAGTGACCATAGTAAGATGCTGGGAGATGCCTGAGAACTGTGGTTAGTAGTCTATTAAGATTATTTTTCTCCTTTGTGGGAAAGTGGGGTGGGTGCCCTCTACATAGGATCTTGTGAATTTACAAAGTGGAAGTCTGTTATAATAATTTTCTCTTTCTTAATCACCAATAATTTCCAAGGAACCCATGAGACACAAGTAAGTCCTTCAAAGCTGTGACTCCCTTAGCAGTGAATTCAGCCTGGCTAACGATGAAATTAATGACACAGACCTTACCTCAGCTGTGTGACTCACAGATGGACGTCACCGCTCACCTCCACGTCTGACACATAAGGCTCATTGTGTTTACAGAGCACTGCGTTAACCCTGCAGGCTCTTCCCTTGTCCAGACAGACGTGTGCATGTCCCAACAGCCAGCCAGAGAGCTTGAGAAAGGGCCCAGTGACGCCTGATGGCCACCTGTGTGTCTTCTAGTTTGGAGACCTGCTGTTCGAGGAGGAGATGGAGCAGTGTGCTGACCTGTGCCAGCGGGTGCTACATCACTGCAGCAGCAGCATGGACATCACTCGAAGCCAAGCCTGCGCCACCCTCTACCTCCTCATGCGGTTCAGCTTCGGAGCCACCAGCGTAAGCACAGACCGGCTGGGCAGCCGGGAATCAGGAGAGAACAGCAAAGCATAGGTGGACTTTTACTTATGCCCCGGGAGGAAGACTCCAGGGAGTCCGCAGATGAGCACCAGCAGCTGAGAGGACAGGGCTGGAGGGTGCGGGGCTGCCCAGCTGTCAACGTTCCTTCATGTGGGACAAACACAGGAGCAGGTTAAGGATTCACAAAAGTGTGTCCTGTACTAAAGTCTGAATACATAACCAGTTCTGGATGGTACCAGGACAATCTGTGGATGAGAATGGCAAATGATTGTTGTCATCTGGACCTGAAAAAAAACAGGGTGAGGGGTGTGAGAGAGTGTCTCACTATGTAGCTCTGGCTGTCTTGGAATTCACTATATAGACCAGGCTGGCCTGAAATGCAGAGATCTGCCTGCCTCTGCCTCCTAAGTGCTGCATTTAAAGCCATGCACCACCATGCCTGGCTTGGACCTGAATTTTAAGTGATACATAGACATTTTATATGTTCAGTTTCATAGCAAGCCTGTGCCTTAGTTTGTGCATATTTAAGGATGCATGCTTGGGAATTTACTTGCTATCATGTTAGTAAAACATCTTTTAAAAAATGTTTTATAGCCCAATTTGGTGGTTGGTGCACACCTTTAATCCTAGCACTCGGGAGGCAGAGGCAGGCAGATCTCTGAGTTTGAGGTCACCCTGATCTACAGAATAAGTTACAGGAAAGCCAAAGCTACGCAGAGCAACCCTGTCTCAGAAACAAAAGATGGGAGGTGATATGTTTTATTCTAAATTGTATAAAAGAAAATCTCTAATCTCAAAAAAAAAATTTACAGATGGAACAGAGGGCAGATAAGAGGCTCAGAGAAGGAATAGAGACTCCTTAGGGTTTTAGTTTGCTTTGTCTTATTTTTGTCTAGTTTGTGTTAATTCTGGGCACTGAACTGAAGACCCCACAATGCTAAATGTTTACTTAACTACTGAGCTATATCCCTGGCCCTAGCCCTCATGATATGTTAGGGAGAACTATTTAAAAGCCTGTAGGCATGCTCCATGGGCCCTTAAGCGGCTGTGGTTTTCCACAGTCCTGGGAGACAAAAAAAGATGCTGAAATCTATTGCTTAATCAAATCCAAAATCTCAAAGGATTAGTGGATCTCTGTGAGTTCAAGGCCAGCCTGGTCTATAAAGTGAGTTACAGGACAGCCAGAGCTACACAGTGAAAAACCCTGTTTCAAAACAAAAATGCTGCCTCAGAAGGTTCCAAGAGACTCCTGGTACAAAGCATAATTCCTGTGACCAACTTTAAAACAAATCCATCAGCCTTGCAGTGCGGCAGCAGCCCAAACACAATGAAAATTTAAAGGGAGCCTGACAGATTTATGGGAGCACATGATCCATCCAACCCATTTCAACAGTAAAGTGAATCTTGTGCAAAGTGTAGCTCACAGTTTATTGAGAGAAAAGGAAATGCTAAAGACGGGAATGAAAGAAACACCGGGAGCTGTTAATGTCTGGCCACAGCCTCTCACTAGCTACCCACTGACTCTCCTGTTTGCTCCATCTCTTCTGATACAGAACTTTGCAAGAGTAAAGATGCAAGTAACCATGGCACTGGCATCCTTGGTAGGCAAGGCACCAGACTTCAATGAAGAGCACCTGAGAAGGTCCTTGAGGACAATTCTGGCCTATTCAGAAGAGGACACAGCCATGCAGACAACTCTTTTTCCCATGCAGGTAGACCCATGAACATAACTTTGTCTTATTATGAGTTTGGTATTAACCATTTATAAGCACATACATCTATGGTTTTGCATATAAATTTTGCATATAAAGGTTATACATCTGATTTGCAGATATTTCTAACCTGTCCTATAGTTGCACATTCTCAGTGTTTGAGAAATGTAATATACACACCATTGTCCTCAACTGCAAGAGGCCAAGAGTCTACTAGGAGGGCATAGTTCCAAACATTAAGAGCTAAAAAAAAAAAAGAAAAGTAATACCTGAGTATGTGGTAACAAATACTGTATAAGATTAAGAAAGGGAGTACAGAGAAACAGGGGTTAGATGTAATTTAGGGGTGGAGCCTAGAATACAAAACCCTGGGATTAATCACCGCCACTCTAAAAAGTTAGATAAATAGATACACACGCACACACACACACACACACACAGAGAGAGAGAGAGAGAGAGAGAGAGAGAGAGAGAGAGAGAGAGAGAGAGAGAAAGAGAGAGAGACAGAGACAGAGAGACAGAGAGGGGGCATGGATAGACAGATAGTGAGCGGTGATTAATGAAGAGATAGGGGTAAAGAGGATTGAAATTCCTAGAGTAGACAGAATTTAGGGGATGTAATCGTTTGTGTGTAAGGCAGACCAGAAGATCCCACTTAAGAGCTTGCAAACAAAATTAGTCCTAAAGAAACAGAGAGGACAGTTACTCATATGTCTTGCTGCCGAGCTTATGTGACAGATGCCCATGTGACAGATGCAGCCTGTCTGCCTTTAACTCCAGCCCCTAGGCTACCTATAGTGGGTTCTCACACCCTGATATTCCAGAGTAGTTTACACCTTTGCAGTCTACAAATAATTAGAAGTCATTCAAAACTGTCAGCTCAAGGTGTTGGGGCAGGAGATCATGTGAGGGTACTTCATGGATCCCAGGGCTGTGTCACCTGTGGGCCTTGGATGCCACAGATGAAAATGCCCCAGAAAGTTCTTGAATTTTCTCTGCCTAGGATCCCTGAGCAAAGCCTTGCCTTGCACATCCCTGTTTGCACTTTTTCTGCAGGTAGAGGAACTTCTCTACAATCTAAACAGCATTTTATATGACACAGTGAAAATGAGGGAATTCCAGGAAGACCCTGAGATGCTCATGGACCTCATGTACAGGTAAATGCCCCTGAGCAGACAGAAAGGGCATTCATTGTTGGCATGGTGGTGCACACCTTCAATCCCAGCACCCAAGAGGAAGAGGCAGGTAGATCTCTGAGTTCAAGGCCAGACTAGTCTATAGAGTGAGTTCTAGGACAGCCAACACTCCACAGAGAAACCCTGGTTTGAAAAAAAGAAGAGACATTATTTGTGATATTTGTGAGTCTGGATATTTGTCTCAGTGGGGTTTCATCTTTTTTCTTTTTTTTGTTAATTTTTTGTTTTATTTATATAAACATTTGTCAGCATGTATGTCTACCTAGCATGTGCCCCTGCAGGCCAGAAGAGGGCACCAAATCCCCTGCAGCTAGAGTTAATAGATGGTTAGGAGCCAGTATGTGGGTGCTGGGAATCAACCCAGGTTCTCCAGAACAGTCAATGATCTTGACCACTGAGCCATTTCTCAGGCCCCAGTGGAGCCCTCTCTGATGTCTTTATCATAACTAAGATAGGTAGAACAGTTTGACAGTAACAACTAAAAATATATGAACACTAATGAAAAACTGGAGTTGGTTCATTTCAAATTTCCAGAAAGATTTTCTTAACCAAGTACAATGTATTTTACATATTCTGTCTAGGATGAGAGAAAAAAAATTATTGGCTGTTATAAGAGTTAATTCCCACATGCTGAACTGAAGGTGTATTCATGAACAGAGACAGTTTTATCTTAGAAGTCACTGTACTGTAAACCCTTTCTCTTCTGGTCCAGTAGTTTGGGGAGAAATTAGTTACACAAGTAAAACTGCTCAGATCTATTGTAAGAGAAACAGTACTTTGTCCCCCATTATAACTTTCCAGATAAAAGGAAAGATTATTTGAGACCCATGAAAATGGACATCATTTTATCAGACTTTTTTCCTCCTAAGACTTGTGCTAATTATTCTTTGATGGCATCCAGCACACCCTCGCCACTGAGAGTTGTATGAAATGTTGACCTTTTCTCTCTCTCTTTTGAAATTGTAAACAAAAATATTATGGGGGATAATAAAGTGTACCAAAGAGAGAACAAGAAAAATTGAAGAGCCTTCCCTGTAAGAGTGGTGCCGTTGAAAGGTTATACATGAAACTTTCCCAATCTCTCCTCAGAATTGCCAAGAGCTACCAGGCATCTCCTGACCTGCGGCTGACCTGGCTCCAGAACATGGCAGAGAAGCACACTAAGAAGAAATGCTTCACGGAGGCCGCCATGTGTCTGGTGCACGCAGCCGCCTTGGTGGCAGAGTACTTGAGCATGCTGGAGGACCACAGCTACCTGCCCGTGGGCAGCGTCAGCTTTCAGGTGGGACAGCTGCTTTCGTTAAATCTGCATCCAACCAGGGGCCGGGTGCTTTCATCTGAGGGACTGTGTCCACAGTCCCCACCGGTGTTACACAGGAAAAACCAAGGATGTTCCCACCATTAAAATATCTGGCCCTAGTTGTCTGTGCTGCCACCATTGAAGAGCCCCGTGACAAAGTGTTATCACTGCCTTGACTAATGACTTCACCATCTTTTCGAACATATTCATTACAGTAATGGTACTTAGAGGTAACAAGAGCTTTGGGAGATATTCTCAGGCGTTTTAGACATTTGGCCATCCCCATAAGCCTATGAAGCAGGTAGATAAGGAAGGTAGAGTTACTTCTATTTCACTGATGCAGGAAACATGACAACAAGCTTTAAAGATCATTTAAACTCGTTCTGGAACATTTGCGTCTGGCCTATGTACTGGCGGAGAAGGACACTGGTATAATGATACCCTCTCAGAACAAACCTTCAAATCTGCTCCCTGGCTTTGTGGGACTCCACTCTTGTCCAAAACGAAGAAAGAAAACTGAACTGACCTGGGCTGGGAAAGAAATGGCTCAATGGGTGCTTTCTGAGAATAAACTGAAATTTACCCACAGGCAACCAGGGAAAATTGTGCCAGACCTAAAAACTCCTCCAGGGCTGCCCAGTATCCCCTTGCACTGTTGTTACTGTGTGACTTAATGTGCTACTTGAATAAGTGTTATGAGTAGTTTTTCTGAAAGAGATATAGTCTGTAGAGATGACCTTCCCTGCAGCTTACAGGATAGTCACGGACCATCTGCAGCCAGACTTGGGAAGCTGGAGACAAACGCTTACATTGTTCTTGTTTGAACTTCCAGGGATGGATGAAAGGCTTTGTTCTCAGGATTGTTCTTCAACACAGTTCTGTGATGCTTTGTAAAGAAGAAAGAAACAAGGATTCTAAGTAGCTTTCCCAGGCTTAGAGAAAAAGACACCGAAACTATTGCTAGTGAAGCCCAGAACATCTGGTTTCTCAAGGCCAGTTCATCTGTGGGCCGAGCCTTATCTCCAGTCATTGCCGCCTTCTCTCTTACAGTAACAAAAATACTCACTCTTTGATTTCATTCTCTACAGATAAATGTTAATCTCAGTTCGGAATGTCTGCTATAAAACCCAGTTAAATTCTCATTCAGAAGCGTGAAAGTAAAATCACTCCATCTGATTTTGAGTCAAGTGAATAAGAAAGCTTAAAGAAATGCTTTAGGCAGTTTTGTCCACTTACCTGTCACCATGCTGCTGCCCTCCAGTGCCTCCACAACACTTACACTTGTCCCTTTACACTGAACTGTCACCTTTTTCTCAGCTCATCTTCGGAGCCGTTTCTTACAGATCGCTCACGCCTTTTCCTAATCGTCGTACATAAATGCTTAAAAATTAACCAGATATCATTTTTACTTTTATGTTTAATAGGTCTTACTTTATCCTTATTTGACCTAGAATTTGGTTGAGTTTCTGGTAGGTGTCAAGGTGGGATAAAATTCCAGAACCCTTGGGGAAGTTTATATTATTATTATGCAGAATACACATACCTATCTTTTGATCTATCTTTATCCATTCCTTCTTTTTTGTTTCTTTTGGCTTTTGTTTGTTTGTAGTATTGTTGTTATTTGAAGCAGGGTCTTGTGATATCACCCTGGCTGACCTGGTACTCTCCAGGTTGAACAGCAGCATAGCACAGAGATCTGCCTGCCCTGTGCCACCCAAGTTCCAGGATTAAAGGCCACCATGGCTGGCTATCCATTCCTTCTTTTACAGAATATTCACTGAGCATCCATCCTATCCACCGGAACTTTATATTCTAGCAAGAGACATCACATTGCTGACTTTCTTATTTTGTAACAACTAATGATAACTAGAATTATAAAGGACACAAGATGCTGTGAGCATTATAGTGTGCATCATACTGGGGTCAGGGGGAAGGATGCAGATTGTGAGAAGGAAGGTGGAAGGGACTGTGAAGTGTCAGGGCTTCTTAACGAGCCAGGTGTCCTTGGATACAGAACAGACTCCAAGCAATGTTGATGCCTATGGGAGAATTCTTCCACTCTCCCAAGAATCCTATAAAGTCAGTTTGGAAATGGGTACTGGGAAGTGAGTGGTATCAAGCCCCCATAACCTAAGGAGACATGGAATTCATCAGCCTGTATGGGAAACGAGCTCTCAGTAGTACTTGCCAGTCTAGACCTAGAGATCCAAACTTATCCGACCTAGGTAGTGTCTCCACCTTCTGTGGTATGAGCATCATTCTTCATAGGCAGAATTGCCCCACTAAAGGATGCTAAACTGAGATTCAAGATGAGGAGAAAAGAGAAATCCCTTCTTTCTAGAGTTGCAAAGAAAGTTTCGGGAAATCTTATTGGTTCTGACCAGGTCATGTGTTTATTTCTGGAGTAATCATACTGGTCAAAGTAGTAAGATGGCCTGTTATCTATCCCATAGTCACAGGTCACACTGAACATTACCAGTGTTTTTCTAGAAGAAAATTAAGCTACTTTATGTCACAGAAGAAAAAAGGAATTTAGACAGTATTTGCAATGGGTATCCTCTGCTGCTGGCTTTCTCTCGTTCCTTCCTCCCTTCTTCCCTTCCTCACCCTCTCTCTGTCTTTGACAGGATCTCATTGGTCTTTAACTCGGAGAGATCCATCTCCTCTGTCTCACAAGTGCTGGGATTTCAGTCTTGTACCACCGTGCCTGCCTCCACTGCCGATTTCTCAAATGTCCTGCTTTAGTTTTTAACCTCGCTGTGCTCCAGTAAGATTAAGCCTTTGGGAAAGACTTGTAAAGCAGATAATGTCCATGAGAAATCACTTGGAAGGCAGTGAGGTCCAAGCCGCTGAGATCATCGGAATTCTATCCCTGGAGTACAAGCAATACTGAGCTCACAAACACAGATATGGTTGTTACTTTTACACCCTCACTCTGAAGCCAGGAATGTCTGCCCAGAATCTTTTCTCCCATGGCCTACAGCTACCGAGCTGCTCAGCTCATAGAAAAATCTCATACAGGTCCAGTAGTGCCTAAGCAATTAGATTCCTTTGGCTGGATTTCTTGTCCCCTCTGCTATCAGATAGCATAACAGTTCACATTTTGAAGAAAGACAGAAGGTGGACAGCCTTTATTTCACAAAGTGCATCTGAGCATTTGCCGAGAGAGTTTTGAAGTGTCCCCAATGTCCAGGGGACAGAGTATTGAACTATGCCTGCTATGCACTCAGCATTAGAAAGGCGTGGCCTGTGCGTTCCACAGTGGTGGCTTCCCATTTCTTCTGTATACCCTACTCACTTCTTCCGTAGCTGTAAGCCTAGAATGGTTCTTGGCCTATCAGAGATATTAGTGTCCCCGCCAGGATCAGAGCTTGGATAAGGCAAGCAGGGTGTGTGCAGCACAAAATGTAAAGAGAAACTCACTGTCAGAGTCAAGAAGATCCCAAGTCAGCAGGCCCAGAACCCTGCACGTGAGTGTCTGTCAAAAAATGGCCGCCAGAAGTTCACAGGGCTGGAATCACAGACTCGTAGTAGCCACGGTTTGGTGAAGGTCACAGAGCTTAGCTTCTTTATCTGTCTGGGTTTCCTTTGCTGGGTTCTCTATTCCCTGCGCTCACAGTGGTCTCTCTTACAGAATATTTCTTCCAATGTGCTTGAGGAGTCTGCAGTCTCTGATGACACCTTGTCACCTGATGAGGACGGTGTGTGCTCTGGTCGGTACTTCACTGAGAGTGGCCTGGTGGGCCTCCTGGAGCAGGCTGCTGAGCTCTTCAGCACGGTCAGTGTCTACAGGACTCATTCAGTCCTTCATCCAGCCCTTCATCGTGCTCACAGGAGCATGTGGGACAGGGCTGGGCCGCGCTGGATGCTCCCGGTGGGGACATCGATGCCCATAATTGTATCAGCTCTATAAGGGGGGAGAAGAAGCCTTTTGCCGTGGACATATTCTTATTTCCACAGCATACTCCTTGGCTGTTTAATAGGGTAGGAACTAAGGCCCAGAGAGTGAAACAGTTTGCCCCTTAGCCCGATCTGGGTATCCTAGTAAGAGAAAAAGCAGAGAGCTACAGCTCAGGTGCTGGTGGCAAGCCGTTTGTAGTTTTTCATTTTAACCATTGCCCTCTGCCCCCCATAGTGAAGCCAGCTAAGAGTACTACTTTATTTACCTGATGGGTCTGTTTTCCTCCCTATGATGTTATTTACATAACTAACTCTGGTCCCTTGTCTTAAACTTCCAGTGCATTAAATAGTCTCCTCTTCCCCAGGGAGGCTTGTACGAGACGGTTAATGAAGTCTACAAGTTGGTCATTCCCATTCTGGAAGCACATAGAGATTTCCGGAAGCTGACCTCTACTCACGACAAGCTGCAGAAGGCCTTTGACAACATCATCAACAAGGTAGCTGGGGATGAGCCTGGTCCATAGGTTCAGCTGGTGTCTCGTGACCCTACCCTGATGCTGTACCACCATCTTCCTGGCTGTAGATTCCCCTGAGCACATCACTGCTGTAACTCTCCATCAGACAAGGAAGAGCCAACAATACAGTGTGGCAGATTGGACTGCTTTCTAGCTAGGCAATGTGAGAATTTTTTAAATCGAGTTAAATGAAGGCCCCAGAAGTCTCTCATTGGATTTTTTTTTCTGTCATTATTTTGGGATTTATTATTTAAATATTTGATCTGCTTAAGAAAGGGGATCTTCTTAATGTCAGCTGTGAGAGTAAGTTGTTTGTAGCCCAATAACCAGTCCTTTCAGCCCAGTGGACCACCAGTAAAAAAAAGCCTTTCTTTACTTTTGTGGCAGGACCATAAGAGGATGTTTGGAACTTACTTCCGAGTTGGTTTCTACGGATCCAAATTTGGGGATTTGGATGAGCAGGAATTTGTGTACAAGGAACCTGCAATCACAAAGCTCCCTGAGATCTCACATAGACTAGAGGTGAGAAAGTGAGACTGTGTGCTTGCTTGACCTGGTACATTCCCTGAAGTAAGGCAATATGTCATTTTAAAAATATGTTCATTGCAAGCCTCTAAATTTTCTACCTTGCATTTGTAGTATGGGAGAATAAGCAAGACTGTGAATACCATAGGATTTGGACATTTTTCTCTTGAATCCTGTGTGTTTTACAGAGTTTAAAGTTGAAATCTTGTATAGTGATTTTCAAGACTGTATAAAATTCATTCAGCATTCATCACAATAGCCCCATCCATACATGACCAGTGTGTACCCACGGGCACTGGGCATGTGGCTTTTTGACTCAAGGCTTTCTCTTGATTTGGAAGCCATCTGACAAAACTACAGAATCATTCCCTCTGCCTTCAGTGCTGAGACTGTCTGTAAGTTGTCTCTAAATAGCACACTCCTCTCAGATACAAAGCACGTGGAAAGCAGCTATGGTTAGCCCCAGCTGAAACCTGGCAGCTGCACTGTGGAACGGAAAACAGTAGTGAGTTCTGAAAGAACAGAGCAAAAAGAAAAGCTGAGAGAACAGAAGCAGAACTTGGGAGGAACAAATGGAAGAGCCCTCTTGGGTTCTGTGAGGAGCTGACATCTAACCACAGACTCCTCCCTACTTACACTGCCATGCCACACTTTGACTGTGTCCCCTCTTATGATTGGAAAGCTTAAAAACTTGTGTTGCCCAATTGTCTCTTGTCCTGTTCTGTCCTGCCAAATAAAGCGAGAAGACTCAACTCTGAGAAGCTGTGGCCTAATCAGGTTGGTAGCTGGCCCAAAGTCATTTCTTTACTTCTGGCCCAGGCTCTTAACTCCCTGATATTGTGTGTCCTCTGCTTAAGATTAGAAGCATATTTCTCGTCTCCTCGCACACTGTGGCTTGCCACATTACGGGAAGTCTGGCCCCTCCAAGTTTTCAGGGTACTAAGTGTAAATCATGCCCCACCCATGGAGCTGCCTCCAGAAATCTATTGTCATTGGCTGACTCTGAGAGCACGCATCTATACTGTAGGAATGCCTTGGTATTTGAGTGTGCTGAACCTCCTTAGACTTTTATTTCTGGTTTAGGAAGTGCTTAAGTTTGCTTCTTAGCTCATAGGGACCATCAATAATCAACACATCTTGCCTTGTGCTTGTTCCAAAGAATTGCAAGCTTCCAAAATAAATTTTATGTGCCCTGATCCTCTCATCCCTAGGGATTTTATGGCCAGTGTTTTGGTGCAGAGTTTGTGGAAGTGATAAAAGACTCTACTCCTGTGGATAGAACCAAGTTGGATCCTAACAAGGTACGGAGACAGTCATCAGACTCTAGCCTGAAAGAAGAAAATGGCATTCTGGGTCTGGACTCCCCCAGTCCTTCAGATGTAACCATGCTTTTGTTTGGTTTTGGGGGGTGCACACATGTATGAGTGGAGTGTATGCAGGCTCACTCTCCCATACACGCCCACATGTGCACCAAGCATCTTTCTCTACCATGTACCACCTTATTTTTAACACCCTTGCTTCCATTTGGCCAGTAAACAGCAGGATCTACCATCCCGACCACTACCACTGGGGATACACATGTGCAATGGCAGTGTCTTTTAAGTGGGCACTGGAGAGCTGAGCTAGGGCTCTCCTTTTACCCACTCCCTCCATTTAGATTTCTTGAGACAGGTTTTTGCTGTGTAACTCCGTCTGGCTACATACCAGCTCTGTGTTTATAAATCATTTCCCGTCATCCTCCTATAGCCCTTAGGGACTAGGTTTGGTTGTTTCTATTTTTATAAGATAAGAAAGTTGAGGCTTGGAAAGGTCTGACCACTTTTCAAGATGATGCTAATGGCGGAGCCACGACACTTACATGAGGTCTGGTTCTACCCACATTCTTCTTAATTACTGTGGCTCATTAGTGCATTTCTGTAAAATGAACTTTCTACTTAAAGCATGCTTTAAAATTCCAACTGCTGGGCCTGGAGAGACAGTTCCCCAGTTAAGAGCACTTCCTGCTCTTCAAAAGGACCCAAGTTTGGTTCCCTGCACCTAGATCAGTCTATAACTCCAGCTGCATAGCCTTAATTCCCTCTCTGGCCTCCAGAAGTGCATGCATACTTACAGCAAATACACACACACACTGTGAGTGTGTGTGTGTGTGTGTGTGTGTACCTATGTATGTGAGCATGTGTGCATGCATACATGCCTGTGCGTGTAAAAATATAGCATCTCTGGCTGGCCATACTTAATGGCCCCATACTTTAAGCTGCAGGCTCTCCTTGTGGCCACGTGCAGGGTGGCTGTTTTAAGGAGGGAAGATCAGGCCATAGGCTTCGTTGTTCTCAGCTCCATACCAAGGCTCCCTCCCAGGCTGGGATGATAGTGCGGATCCATTCTGATGCTCACAGCTCACATATAGCATGCAACTTCACAAGTTCAAGACTGTCCTTGTTTCAAACATGAGCCCCAACTGTGCCCCCGCACCGCCCTCGGGTTAGGTAATTCTCCAGGATGAGCTCAGGGACGGGAAAATGGTGGCAGGTTCTTATTGCAGCTGTGTGGTAACGGATTCAGAGTGCAAGGTCAGAAGGAAGGCCTTCTGTGCCTCCAGTGTGGGTCCCTGCGTTCTGTCTTCCAGGATTGCAGAAAGATGATCCTGATAGAGAGGGATTGGCCAAATACCAGTTTTTCTACGTTTGTCAGAACACTCACTTGAGAGACAGTCCCCAGCTGGGGCCCGAGAGCAGTCATGATAAGCATTGGACAGAAATGTTTGGAGCCCTTGTAGGATAAGGCTGGCTGTGTGCCCGTGACCTTCCCAGCGTCAGGGCCTTTCCCCTCTTTTAGAATCCCCAGGGTAGGCTGTGAGTTTGGAATGAGAATCCTAACCCAGAATCACACCCAGATTTCATTATTCTAAAGTGTGACTTACACTGTGAGGTCAATGAGCGGCCCTTCCTCCTCTCTGTGTGGGTGTCCCACCCTGAGACATTGCTGGTTTACATTCCTTAAAGAACTCTTCTTTGTTAACAAGCACCCCACCCCTTCTCTCTCCTCTCTCTCTTTCTTATCTGTGTGTATGTTGTGCATGTGTGTGTATGTATGTATGTATGTTGTGTATATGTGCGTATGTATGGTGTGTGTATATGTAATTCACTGATGTGTCATTTGATACATACACATAGTCAGTACCTTGACGGTCTAGGTACTGATCCACCCTGTTCCTCCGAAAGGTTTCCTCTGCCTCCTTTGCCACCACTCCCTAATCTCATTCAGCCCTCAGTGGTCACCAAGCTGAGCGGTGGTCCCCATCTGTGTAGACTTGCCTATCTAGAGGTGCCCATGTGGCTCACACGCCCTTTGAAGCTGGCTTCTACTCAGCCTGCCCATCCATGACTCACGGAGTTGAAATTGCTTCTTCCTTCTCAGGCTAAGCGGCATTCGCTGTGTTGATGGGCCACACTCCGCTTAGTACCTCCCCTAGAGGGACACATGAGTGTTTTATAGTCACTTATTCCCAACAATGTTGCTCTAGCTCGGTGGTCCTCAGCCATCCTAACGCCGTGATCCTTTAATACAGTTCATGTTGTGATGTCCCCCCAACCATAAAATTACTTCACAACTGTATTTTTGCTTCTGTTCTGAATTGTGATGTGAATATCTGATGTGCACAGTGGCTGGTAAACCACCCACCCCGGTGAGAGGGTCGTTCCACATGCGCAGTGAGGTCATGACCCTCAGATTGAGAACAGCAGGTCTCCAGCCCTGTTGAGGGTGCTTGTTACCCTTCATTCCTCTTGATGTTGTTTCTTTCCTGAGGAGTCTGTTTCTGTTTGGCTCATATAGCGAGGGCAACAACAGACCAAAGAAAGGGTTTTCCTCAAGTCTAACGTGGTAAATCAGTGAGTTTATTGGTATTATTTACAGAGCATGGGTACCCATAATCTTCTGCACTACCATGAAACCGTCTATGTGATTTATGGGCAGCTACTCCACCAAAGAAGCTCCTCCTCTCAGCAAATGTCTGCAGCTTAACTTTGGGGAAGAGTGGGAAACAGCAGAGGAGGGGTGGCTGAACCACCCCGCAGTAGCCTGCCCTCTTCCTTCATGCAGGTGATCACAGCTGCTCTGGTTTAAGAGCTCAATAAGCACACCCAAGCTATCCACACAAATACTGTGTACCCGTGTGGGAGTGGGGTTCGTGTGTGGGCGGCATGAGGGACCTTGGCTTACAGAGCGCGCTGTGCATTCCTGGTGCTCATTTGAACATTCCAGTCGCTCCATCCTCACAAACACTAGCTGTTATACATTTCCTCAGTCTCCGCATTTGCACTACCTAGTGACCAGACCCTCATGGCAACTGAGTAAAGGAAGATCTGCCTCTTTGGAAGAGCAGTTGGGTACCTTTGCTGTGCTAGAGAGGCCACAGGTGGACCTGGCTCTTCCTTTAAGCGTGTTCCCTCGCACAGCCTCAGGTTTCTTTCTTTGCCTGGGTGGAGAGGAGAAAGGGCAGGTTCTGAATTCCATCCTGAGGTGTTTGGCATTGGTGGTTTTCCAGATTGGAAAGGAGTGTTAGGCTCTGTCCCAGCATGCCTTTCCAAGGCGCCATGCCTCCCTTTGGCTGAGTGGCTCATCCGTTCCCATCTCTTCACCTCTCCCCCCAGGCCTACATACAGATCACCTTTGTGGAGCCTTACTTTGATGAGTATGAGATGAAAGACAGGGTGACCTACTTCGAGAAGAATTTCAACCTTCGGAGGTTCATGTACACCACCCCCTTCACCCTGGAAGGGAAGCCCCGGGGTGAGCTACACGAGCAACATCGCAGGAACACGGTGCTCACCACCATGCACGCCTTCCCCTACATCAAGACCAGGATCCGAGTCAGCCAGAAAGAGGAGGTAATGCACCCCGAGGGGAGTGGCCACCTCTGGGAAAAGGGGGCCTGGATGATCTCCCAGACCCACATACCACTCTACCTCATGAGACTGAAGGGAAACCTGAGAAAAGAAAGGAAGGGGAGAGAAGGGCTGGGCTCCGTGGCACTGAGGATTCAGAGGCAGGTGAATGGCTGTGAATTCAAGGCCAGCCTTATATATATAAAACAAGTGCCAAGCCAACCTGGACTCCATAGTAAGACTCAACAAACATGTACCAGTCCTCGGAGTTCATGCTTATGATCCCAGTACTCCAGAGGCTGAGGCAGGAGCATCTTGAGTTTGAGAACATCCTGGGTCTCATAGCAAGTGCAAGGCAACCTAAACTGTTTAGCAAGATCTTGTCTGAGTAAACCAGGGCTGGAGAGGTAACTCAACAGTCGGACATTTGTCTAGCCTGGGCAAAGATATCCTTGAAATATTGTCTCAAGGTTATTTTCTCACTCTCATAGGGCCAAGGAATCTCATTCAGTTAGTTATGCCTTTCAAAATAGTATTAAATATTTGGCTCTTTAAGGTTATTTATGTAGCATGGTTTACATATTTAATTACAGTGTTTCCATTTTAATTATAAACTTATATGTCTATATAGTTTTCCCTTCATATTCTTTGGTTTTGTATCCATAGAATCAACCAATCATGAATTGGCATATTGAAGGGAAATTTTACTTACACACAGAATTTGTGTGAACTTTTCTCCCTGCCATTTTCCCCTTAAAGAATAAAACCTTCACATGTAAGCTCTTCTGAGTAGACAGAAAGGAACCTGTTGCCCAGCAAGGTGCTGCCCACCTTTAATCTCAGCATTTGAGAAACAAAGGAAGGTAGATCTCTGAGTTCAAGCCTCTCTGGTCTACAGAGTTCCTGGACAGCCGTGGGCTACACAGAGAAACCCTGTCTTAAACAAACAAACAACAAAAAATATAGTAAAGCAATTGTCCTCACAGTCTTTGCAGCCCATTGGGTGTGAAGGATTTGCTGCTACACCGCAGTGTTTCCCACTGCTGCGATCAAAGGCCTGGTAGAAAGAACTTAGAGGCAGATACATTGTAGCTCAGTTTTCAAGGTCTCATCCATTGTGGTGAAGAAGGCATGTGGCAGAGCTGTTCAGTGCACACCATAGTAACCAGGAAGCAGACAATAAGGGTTACAGGAAGGGACCAAGGAAAAATACAGCCCCAAGGGTTATGCTCCCATAGACCTATATTACCCAACTAGGCCCCATATTCTACACTTCATGAGAGATTCATCCACTGGTTATGTTAAAGGTTTCTGTTGGAAACCAAGCCCCCAGTATATGAATCTGTGGGTATATTTCATATCCAAATATCTGCACATTCTCAGATTTTAGTACAATTGGAGAGAACAATTTCCAGAACCATCTTTCCAGGGAGAGATGAATGCCTGTATTTAAGTTTTGTATTTTATTAAGTGTTTGTCTCCAGTCTTAGGCACTGAATTCAGAGCCTCATGCTTACCAAAATACTGCACACTATGCCCCATTCTTCTGTAAAAATCAAAACAAAACTATATACCTAAAGGCCTGTAGGTGTCTCAGGCACTGTTCTATTGTAAATTACTGGAGTGGGAATCGCAAACAAGCAGGCCCCCTGGACTGGTGCTCTGTGTGGGAAGAGCACAGTTGCAGCCTATACATCGACCTGTCTCAGATTCTTCCTGTGGCTGTGCACGAGGCACTTGGCTCCACCTCCAAACTGTTGGCAAGAAAGGTCTTATGTAGGAAGATGTTAACCCATTTTAATAGAGCCTATCAAGAAGATCTCTCAAACCTCAGAATTATGCATAGCACCAACCTTCCAATTTCTCCTTAAAATCCCTACATGTTAACGTATATGCCACCTCTTTATCCTGGACAACAAGCCTTCTCTGATTCCTTGCTTGTCTCATTACCACTCGGCATTGTCTTTCTATATAAACCACACCCAGATCTCAGTCTCCTCTCTGTGATTCAGAATGAGGCCTGAAAAATCCTTATGGACTGATGTGTGAGCGGATGGCTTCTGGATCTTGATGAGCCTAACCCAAAACTTATTTTACAGTCGTCTTGTGCATACCTAATGTGATAGGAATTTTTATAGCAACTCACTTTCATGACATCTCGCCCAAGCATCCAGCTTGATCTTCATAGAAGCAGCTCTCTTTCCACACCCTTACTTTATCAGTTTATATGTTGTTCATTAGAACAACAACAGTTACATGGTTAATCAAGTCAGTGAGCATGCAGAGGACCTGCAGCCTTCCACTCCACGGGGCAGGAGCTGCATGGGCTGAACTGGCTGGAGAACAGCCATCTAGACCAGCACTAAGTGACATGGCTTCCTCAGGGAGGAGGAGTCACAGAGGGTAGAGGAGCCTGCCCTGGAGACTGTCCATAGAAAGGTGTGTGGAAGGCATCTAGTGTGGCCCTTACTGTTTTAGGCTTTTAAACACTAAGATATTCTAAGCACAATACAGAGATACATTGTCTATAATAGTGTCCTTATAGCTGCTTACAATGCTCTAGAACTACTTCTTGTTTTCCATTGCTCCAGCTGTGTAACCAAGCGGCCCAGACTGGATGTCATAAACAACAGAAATGTATTGCGTGGCAGTTCCAAAGGCTGGCAAGCTCAAGTTCAGGGCATTGTGAGGGCTGAAGGAGCATCTGTCCCAGGCCTGCCTCCTGGCCTCTTCAGAGGACCTCTTCTCCTCCTCCTGTCGATCATCAGTTTCCATATCTCCTGAAGACACCCATTATGTGGATTAGGTCTGCCCCAATAAACCAGCTTAATTTAACTACCTATACATAAGGTTACCTTCTAAGCACCTGGAGGTTAGGGCTTTAAATGTGAAGTGGGGAGGGGGCAGGATTTGACCCATCACATACAGGAAAGACCTGACCCAGAACCAGAACTTAGCACCCTCTTTATTAGGTGTCACCATCATGAAGGTGAGCTGGAAAGGACACAAAAGATGTAAGAGTTTAATGATAACAGGGAAGAAAATCATGGCCGCCATGCTTTCCCCTAGTAATCTGAGTAACTTGTTTAATAATAGGATAAAAAAGAAAAAAACCTAGTCATGTAGAAAGAAGTTGGGCTTTGAATATAGATATAATTATGATCAAATTTGCACCTTGATACATCTTGTGTTACTTAATCTTATAAACTCCCCTTTTATGATAAAGTGAAAAGAACAGGCAGTTATTTAAAGGAGGAACTCACATACAGATGCCGAATGTGTCGTGAAGCCCATCTCTAGGTGACCTGCTGAGAATATTCCAAAGTGCCCTGAAAGTCATTCCTTAGCTGCTGCTTCAAATCCGGGTAGCCTCCCTGTCGGAGCTCGGGTTTGCCAGGCACTAAGGCAGGTCATGGCCTCACTACGCTGTTGCCTTCTGCTCAGTTCGTTTTGACTCCGATTGAGGTTGCCATTGAAGATATGAAGAAGAAGACCTTGCAGCTAGCGGTGGCCACTCACCAGGAGCCCCCTGATGCGAAGATGCTGCAGATGGTACTGCAAGGGTCTGTAGGGACCACTGTAAATCAGGTAAGCAGGGCTCACTGATGGCAGCTTGGCCAGGACTTAGTTTTTCTTGTTCATCTGGTCTGCACTCTGCTCAGGAGCTGATGAGGAATCAGTGTACAAAATAGTCTATAAAGGAGTAGACTGTACTTAAGGAATACCATTTTCTCAGAGTCTCCATTTTGGGACCAGATCTGGCAGTGTGACCCAGGACTAGAGCCCTGTAGCAGAGATTTGACTTGTGTCCACTATAGGCAGAGCTATAGGCAGAGCTTTGGGTTAATTCTAAGAATGTGTCTATGGAGATAAGAAGAGGCCCAGACCACCTATCTCCTTGGTTAGGTACCAGGTATTTCCAACAGAGCAAGTACCTTGCCAACAGGATTGACCTGGGACTGGGTTCTCGGGCCACTTTGACAATTAGTGCTTTCATCGCTGCTGTAACCATCACACCTGAGTTCAGCATGGAACTAGGCCTGTCTCTGATGGAGAGACATACAAGCACAGTCAGTTCTTCTGTCTAATGGGCCCCTTGATGTTGGTCCTTCACACTGCCACATCCAAAAACTCACTAGCCATCATCCTTCCCAGCCAACGCCTTCTCCATCTGAGGATCCCCTGCAGAAAGTCTGAGTCTGACCAACTTAGGGGAATCAGGAGTAGCAAACAGGAGAAAGACTATTATATGTCCAAGATTAGAGAAACATTAGGATGCTTTTGCTTCTGTGAGTCCCCATCCAATGAAGAAAACAGAAGCAATTTACTATCACAACTATAAACCACAGATGGTCTGCGAATTCTCTGGCTCAAACCAGGGTTTAAATAATGTGATTCTTCCACTGGGGCAACCAGATAAGCAGGTATGCTTGGACAGATAGAGGTAGCCCTTGCTTTGGAGGATCCACTCCTGGTAGTCGCCTTTGCTGCTGTCACATTACTTTGTGGTATGACAGGAAAGCTGCAGGGTTAGAGTTGGATCAGGAAGATGCACTCAGACCAGTCAGTATTCTCCTAAATCTCTGGGTCCTCCTCGGGAATCAATTTCCTGAGAAATCCAAGACCTCCCTAGGCTTTTTGTTTTAAGCTACAAAATTAAATGGTCAACATAAGGAACCCTCCCTACATTCTCTCTCTCCCAAGTAATTTAACTTTCATTCCAATTCCGTGTCATGTTTCACTTTCTCCACCAGGGACCGCTGGAGGTGGCCCAAGTGTTCTTGGCTGAAATTCCAGCTGACCCAAAGCTCTACCGACATCACAACAAGCTGAGGTTATGCTTCAAGGAGTTCATAATGCGGTAAGAAGGGAGGTGGTGGACGCTGGAGCATGGCATTGTGGGGCACTGCTCAGCACTGGAGTGTCCACTGGAGTGCTCACCAGCATGCATGAGGCCGTGGATGCCACCCCCGCTGCTACAAAAACAAAAACCTATCCCAGGTACCACTCAGAGATACTGGATCATTGACTCCGGCTTAAGAACCCTGCTAAATGCTTGTGATGCGCACGCATGCATGCGCGCGCGCATACACACACACACACACACACAGAACCTTAAGGTCCAGGGCAATAAAGCAACAGGGCTTGTATTACCGCTAAGAAACTAAATCTTCCTGCGCAGGCCGCTTCATGGCTGCTGTGGTACTGTGCCTCACAGTAAGACAGAAGGCATCATCTTCGCTTTACACATGAGGCATGGGAAGTTTGGAGATGGGAGATGAATTTACTGATGGCCACACAGCCTGTTGGCAGCAGGGCTGAGTTGCAGCAGGTCTCTGGCTCTTGGCCATCCCTGCTTTTGTCTGGGCTCATAATCACTGACACACTAAGTCAAAGCTGTTTGCATTTGTAGAATATATTTCTGCAAATCGTACAGTGACTTAAGCAGAAGCCTAGAACTAGGAAAAGTTCTAAAACTGGACTTTTGCAAAGAAGACAACACCTTCCCATATGAGGCCAGCCTCATCTTTCCTACTGACTTCTGTGAAGCTGGCCTTAAGGGTAGCTGGTTCAGCCTAGACAGGTAATGGCTCTTTGGGCAGGGCCTTGTGATTTCTGCAACACAGATAGTTACCTGAGATCTCCAGTGGCCCTGAAAGAAAAAAAAAAGATACCATTTCAGAGAAAAAAAAATGTCAGAAGCATAGGTACCAATTGCCTTTACATTCAGAACCCTGGTGCAGCATCCAAGTACAGGAATAATCTTGCAGGGTAGGCAGGGAGAACGGAAGCTAAAAGTTAGTTTGCCCAGTTTAGTGACAACCCACTAGAGTACTGCTGTCAGGTGAAATTAGAGACTGTTCCTCATCCCAAGCTTTCTGGAGAAATGCCCAACTTGGCTGTGTGAGAACAAGCACGGATATTTGGAGATGGGTATATACAATGTATCTAGTAATGTTGGTGTATTTGGTTTCCTTTGTGATGGCATGTTACCTTTTCATAGCATGGAGCACCCTAGCCAGTCCCTATTGGTCATATCAAGGCCTCTGAAAACTACAGAGATAGAGAGAGCAAGAACAGGTGATACTCTTTATCCTAAGATGATCCTTTAACAGAGTAACTCTCAAAGTCCTTTAAAAATGCTCTTCTCAGCAAGTGGAGGCAAGAGACTTGCTGTGAGTTTGGGGTCAGCTCTGATAGTCGTAGTTGCTCCAGACCAGCCTAGGGAGCAAAACTCTCTAGTCGAGATGCTCTGGAGAAACCAGACGGCACCTATTAAATCAAATGCAGGCTATGGTTTAGGAAGCGTGGAGTAGGGCCTGAAACTCTGGCATGTGTTTGTTTGTTTGTTTGCTAGTTGCAGTGTTTTTGTTTTGTAGTACCAGGTTGGCCTTTCCCTTGCAATGCCCCTGTCTCAACATCCCAAGGGCTGGAATTACAAGTGTAGGCTACCATGCCTGGCTGCAGATTCTGCAATACTCATGAGTCCTTGTGCTACGGTAGTGGGAGCGCCAGCCTTTGGGCAGAAGCTGCTGCTTGCTTGCCTCCTGTCTATACTTCTCCCCCGGCTCCCCCAACCTGAACTTTTCAGGCCATCCCTTTTGTCTTCCTCCCTTCAAAAAGACAAGTGTGCTCAAACGGCCGTGCTGAACTGGCTGTCCGTGCCAGCTTGCCCCCTGATCCAGCATACACACTACCACCAGTGTGACGTCCTAAAAGGATGCCGGCTATTACCACATCTAAGACACAACCACACTTACCTCTTCCCGTCTTCACTCCAGACAGGTCAGAAATGGTAGCTCATCACACTGTACCTTTAACATGGGTGCAAGGACATGTAAGTTCCCCTCAAAGCAGTGGCTGAAGCTTCCCTGTCCCACTTGCTTGCCGCTTCCAAGTCCAGTGAGGAGGCCCCCACTATTTGAGAACATGGACAGCAGTGTCAGGTGCTTGCTTCCAGGTGGCAGAGGCGACTCACTGGCAGACAGGGTGGCCCACTGCTGGGTCTCTTCTTCAGTGGGCTCTAGTGTCCCAGGAGGCTGGTAGATATACCAGAGCTCAGAGGAGACCCCAGACAGCCTTCCCATAAGAACTGCTCTGTTGGCAGGACCCTGGCCAAGTCCGTAGTCGCTTCGCCTGCCCCAGGGCAGTGGCTTCTGACTCAGCCAGCAGGCCTGGCAGCCTGGCATGCAGCAGTCAGCACTCCCAGTATCTTGGCACTATTCCAGTGGCTGCCAAGTGAGAACAAAGTCTTCTCTGCCTTTCCCTAAGAGGAAATGCCGGAAAGGTTCATAAACACAAACAGACAAATGTCACACGTGTCTCCTCCCTCTCCCCCCAACCTCACTAGACCATCAGAGGCACTGCGGTCCTTTCTGTATTTTCTCCCTCTTAACCTGCTTGTTCTCGTTCCTGCAGACATTTGGGGCTTGGTAGATAGCTCAGTGGATGGAGCCCTGTGGTGCATGCATGAGGACCTGGGTTCAAATCTCTGCTACCTACACCTGTGATCCGCAGCAGAGGGGTGCAGCAGACACAGGACAGTGGCTGGGTTTGCTGCTCACCAGCCTAGTTCCAATGTCAGTAAGAGACCCTGTCTCAAGAAAAAGCTGATGTCTTCCTCTGGCTTCTATATATGTACCTGCACACACATGTGCATACACAGTACACATACAAATACAATTAACAAATTATAAATACTAAGTGATTTGGGGGCTAGAAAGATGGTTCCATGGTTAAATGTGTGTACTGTTCTTTTTCAAGGAGCCTGAGTTTGGTTCCCAGAACACATGTTGGTAGCTCACAACTGCCTGCCACTCCAAGCACACACTTTCTTAGGGGGCACAACCACCCACACAGGGAACAATTCTTGCCCAAGAAGAGCTTGTAAGAGAAATGTCAAGCCAAACTTAGAGATTCAAAAATGAGGAAAGTGCTTTGTTAGAAAGAGAGAGAAGCCATAAGTCAGGTTTGGCACATGCCTTTAATTCTAGCGCTTGGGAGGCAGAGGCAGGCAAGCCAGGTCCAGAGAGATCCAACACCTCTGGTCTCTTCAGACACTTGCAGTCATGTGTATACATAAGCAAACACACACACACACACACACACACATTCTCTCACTGGTAGGAACACAGCTCCTAGCCCTTCCTCAGCTCTCTGGAATGACTAACAAGAAAACTGTAATCTTGGTGCAGTGAGAGTCTCTGCTCTTCTAGCTCACCCCACCTCACTCTCATGAACATGACCTCTGTCCCCATGCTCTGTGACTGGATGAGGAGTTGTTCTTGGGAGGATTTCTGAGGGTGAGGCTGAACTGGAACAGATGTCATTATCTGGTCCCCAAAGTCAGATATTTTCTTTGTGCTAACACCCTGCAGTTCCACCACAGTGGGGTGAGCTGTGATCTGTTCAGTGGGGAAGTCAGCCCCGTTTTCAGCTCTGGACAATTATCATTTTCATTGGTCCCCAGTGTGTCTTCCTTAACCTGTCTATTGATTTCTCTTCATCTCCCCCTCTTTGCTGTTTGACACATTGTTCTGATTCGGGGTTCTCTGGCTGCCCTGTTTTGTTTTATCTTCCTTTTCTTTTTTTTGGGGGGGGACAGGGTCTCACCGTGTAGACCTGGCTGTCCTCCAGCTCATGGGGATCTGCCTCCCAAGTGCTGGGATGAAAGGCACGTGCCACACTTGCCTGTGGCTTCTCTCTCCTTCAAATGCAGCACTTTCCTTATTTTTTTAAATCTGTAAATACAGGTTCGTCGTCTCTCTCACAAGCTCATCTTAGGCAGGAATTGCTCCTCCTGTGGGTGGCCGTGCACCCTAACAAAGTGTGTGTGACAGGGAGCAACTTTCTACAGGTTCCTGCTGCCTCAGGACTTCAGTAACCAGGGATGGCTCTTAGTTTAATGCCTCGGAGAGCTGGTATGTGTGTGGTGCAAGCCTCGGATTTCAATTTTACAAAACAACTTTCTCATTAAAGGCCTTGCGCTCCTAGCAAGTCTGTATTCTACCTCTCAGGGCAGCAGTTTTCTAAGCCCATTTGCCCAAGTAAGTTAGCTTTCTTCAAGGTTCTAAGCTGAGTGCCCAAGGTTTAGGCAGAACCTCACAGTTCTGACTCAGGCATCTAAAGCAGGGCCTAACAGTCTGCTTCTTGAAAGCTCTGTGGGGGATCTGATAAGTCAACAGGATTGAAAACACTCTCAGGGGGCTGCAGTCAAGGCTCAGTGAGCAGATGTACTTACTGCAAAGGCATCAGGACCTGAGTTCAGATCCTGGCACTCCCGTAACAAGCAGGGCATGGCCCACACCTTGCCGTAGCCCCAGCAATGAGGACAAGGGAGAGTGAAAGATCAGTATCTCTAAGGTTTGCTGGACTGCCATGGCAAAAGTTACGAGACCCAGGCTCAGCAAGAGACCTTGTTCAAAGAGAAAAGGCAGATGTGATAAAAGAGGCTACCCCATGTCCTCTGCCCTGTGAGTGTTAGGACAGGCACATGCATATCATACATATTTACATACACTGCACACACACACACACACTCTCATACATATTAGAGGTTGTGGTTCTATAACTTTACATCATGGTGACCAAAAACACTTGCCGAGAGTAAAGATCTATTAGGCTCACGGTTTCTGGGGTTTCAGTCTATGATCAATTGGATTCATTACTTTGGCCTGCAGGAAGGCAGAACAGCATGGTGGGGAGCATGTTTTCCAGGAGGCTGTTATCTCATGGCGGCCAGGATGTAAAAAAGAGATGATTGAGGCTGTGGACAAGATGTATTCCCAAGGTCATTTCAAGGACTCACTCCCTTCACTGAGGTGCTACCTCCTGGGTTTTTCCCAATTGCCCATCAGACTATGACCCGATGACTGGACTAGGCTGTGGATGAGTTCCAGAGCCCATCAGCTAACAGGCAGTGCTTGAGCCCTGTGCCTTAAGGAAACATGTAGACAACAGCAGAGGTACTCAAGAAGCACACTTACTGTTTTTCAAGTCACGAACATACAAACAGCGAGGGCAATGCGGCCTCCTCTCTCTCCCTCAGATGTGGTGAGGCCGTGGAGAAGAACAGGCGACTCATCACCGCAGAGCAGCGGGAGTACCAGCAGGAACTAAAGAAAAACTACCACAAGCTGAGGGACAGCCTCAGGCCCATGATCGAGCGGAAAATCCCAGAGCTCTACAAGCCCATATTCAGAATTGACAGTCAAAAGAGGTAAGAAGGGGCCAGTGGAGCCTCTTCCTGGGCATCAGAGACCGTGGGGGAGGGGCACCACAAATCCAGCTTGCTCAGCTGCTCTTGGCAGAAAGCAGGCAGACCCGGGCTGACTGGGGGCCTGGAGTCAGGCCTCCAGCAGGTCTGTGGTTTGCATTCAGCCCAAACCTTCCCCTGACCCCTCCAAGACCCTTCTTACTGGCCTTGTGCCAGCCAGTTTTGAAGTCCATCCAGTGTAGCTGGCGTGTGTGTAGGTGTGTAGGGGCTGGGGATGGTGAACGATATGAACGGGTCAGTCCTCTTTTATGTACTAAGTTCCCCAGGACCCATAGCTTTCTGGTTCATAATTTTCTCCCAGCAATCTCTTTAAACGGCTAATCAACCTGTCTGTGTTCTCTCTCTCTCTCTCTCTCTCCTTAATCTCAGAGACTCTTTCCACAGATCTAGTTTCAGGAAATGTGAAACCCAGTTGTCACAGGGCAGCTGAAAAAAAGTCACCTTTGCCTGTAGTGACTGGTGCCCCACTACCTGAAAGAACTCTCTGGTACGTCGACAGCAGCCACCCAAGACTGACTCTACAATCCCTGTCTAGCCAGTGCTCTGGAAACTTGGGGTCCATGACCACAGAGATGCCCAAGTGTATTGTAGATCATCTCGGCCCTGCCAGGAACTAGGGGATGGGGGTAAAGCAGGGGATAATTGTATTTATTAAGGTATTTTTTTCAATGCTGTACAAGCAAGGCCTAAGCTGTTTCCGCTGAGTGGCTGGTCACCGTCCTCCCATAAAGTGACCTCCTCTGACCTATATTTGAATTCCTAAGATAAACTCGAATTGTGGATGGAAGAGTGGAACATGTCCAGCAGCCTATTCCAAGTGAACTTCACTCATCCTTTTGGTGAGAAGAAAAGATAAACTCCAGAAAAGGGAAACATTTTCTGATACATCTGTGACAGGAAGTCGTACAGGAAGCCTTGCCTCATGCTGGGAATCGGGGAATAGATGGATCTTCCACACCTGCTTCTCATGCTGGCTGGGGATCTGGGAATGGATGGATCACTGCACACCTGCTTTCAGCCCCTCCTGTCGTCTAGTTATTTCTGCATTATTGCTTCTGTTAAGCTGAGTGAGCCCACCTTTACCCAGGGGACAGTTGTCTGAGACAACAGTACAAGTCGCCCAGCCACAAGGCACCGACAGCACATTCTTCAGAGCAGGAGCAGTTCTCCCAGAACACTTTGCCGGTTTCCTGTACACTTGCCCTCACTGCCTCCTTTCTCTTCTCTGGGGACAAGGTGATTTTTATACAAGGATAGTATCTCTGCCTTCATTTCAGAACATTGTATCCTCTGTGTGTTACATAATATATGCTTTTGATTCTTTTTACAAGTGTATTTTAGGAAAAAGAAGAACAAAGCTATGACTTGAGAATTAAATTATATATTTTTCATACAACTTGTGAACTTAACTAATACTAAAGAGGGAATAAAAATGGCAAGCATGAGGGGAGGTATTGCTTGCCTTTAGTCCCAGCACTTGGAGGCAGAGACAGGCAGATCTCTGAGTTTGAGGTGAGCCTGGTCTACAGAGGGAGTTCCAGGACAGCCAGATCAACACAGTGAGACCATGTCTCATAATTAAATAAATAAACAAATAAGCAAAATGCTTCTGTGTGCAACTGCTGTTTCTGACTCTGACAGTTCAAAGTGTTGTGAAGCTTCTAAGACCCTGGTGGGACAGGCCTTAGACAAGCAGTGCCCTCCAGAGCAACATCTAATCCTTCTGGTCAGGATACAGTTCTCAGTTGTCGGTTCTGAAATGTTCACATATACCATTGGGTGTAAATTACCATATTCTGAAGGAAGACATTGAAAAAATGACTAGAATAAACAAAGACCTTGATTGACCCTTGATCTGAGTATGTATTCTAAACAAATGGAGTCAGGAGAGAGGAACTTTAAACATTCCTAGGCATGGCACAAATCAAGTATCTTCTGAAAACAAGACTCCTGACAGGCCACAAAAGTCCTTTTGTTTTGGGCAAGCCCTAGAACAGCAGCTCTCAATCTTTCTAATGCTGTGACCATTTAATATAGTTCCTCATGTTGTGGTGTCCCCCAATCATTTTGTAGCTATTTCATAGCTATAATTTTGCTACTGTTATAGATTTTTAAATATCTGATATGTGACCCCTGTGAAAGGTCTGTCTACCCACAAAGGGATCTACACCCACAGGTTGAGAACCACTGCCCCAGAGGAGCACTCAGACAGAGTTCCCTGATTTGTTCCATTCTCCCCACTTCAGGGGACACATGTTGCTGCACCTAAGGATGTAAATGTGAGTGCTTGCACCTCACTGGGATTAGTAACTAGCTCACAAGCTGGGCCCTCTGGTTAACCTGAACACTCTTGGGGTTTTGCATGGGTGTGTTCAAGAGCTCAGTCCTCACCCGAGCATCCTCTTGGCTCATTCATAGCTCTGGCTGCTTATGGTGAATGGCCTTGGTTTTTTTCTCCCTCTGGTTTTTTCCTTAAGGGACTTGACTATTTTTATGGAGTTGATTTCCCTCATGTGTGAACTGAAAGGCAAAGCCAGGAATATCTTTTATGATGAAGGCATGCACCCTTGGCTCCTTCATATTTTAGTCTGTAAAAGCAAATCAAGTGCAGCTGACACTCAAGAAGAACGCAGCTGTCTCTACATCCTCAATGGGGCATGGCAGAGTTTTGCTTTTTAATATTTGTTTCCAATTGTGTGCATGTGAGAGGAGCATAGGTTCACATGAGTATGGGGAGCTCAGGTTAGAAGCATTAGGTTCTCCTGGAGCTGGAGTTCCAGGAGATTGGGAGTTACCATGTGAGCACTAGGAAACAACCATAGGTCTTCTGCAGGAGCAACACACACACTTAACCTCTGAGCTATTTCACCCATCCCATGTCAAATAATTTTTTCCTTTATTTAATCCACATCTGGGAGGTTCAGACAAATAGTTAAAATGCATAATTTGTTTCTCTATGTCTGTGTTCTTAGCTGTTCTTTATCAGAAACCCCTTTGAACAAAAACAGGTGCGAAATTAGAGGAATTTGATGAAAATTAAAAGCTAATCAGAGTACAGGGCCTTTAAAATATAAAAACACTGTTAAAAGCTGAAACAATATGAAAAGCATAGTTGTTGTCTTGAAAGTAAGATCTTGGTCCACAAACATGAAATAAAGGCAGCATTCTCAGATCACAGCCAAATGAACACAATCCCACAAAGCAGTGTACCTGAGCTAATGCGTACACAGGGTGAAAAGCTGACCTACTTTTTTTTTCCCTTGAACTTCACACAGTCTGTGACTTGTTTCTGGGGTGTTCCGAGCTTTCTGGGGTTAGCATCCCACTATCAGTGACTGCATATTATATCTGTTCTTTTGTGACCGGGTTATCTCACTCAGGATGATATTCTCTAGATGCATCCATTTTCTTAAGAATTTCATAAAGTCATTGTTTCTGATAGCTGAGTAGTACTCCATTGTGTAAATGTACCACAATTTTTGTATCCATTCATCTACTGAAGGACATCTGGGTTCTTTCCAGCTTCTGGCTATTATAAATAGAGCTGCTATGAACATTGTGGTGCATATGTCTTTGTTGTATACTGGAGTGTCTCTGGGGTATATGCCCAGAAGTGGAATAGCTGGATCTTTAGGTAGTACTATGTCCAATTTTCTGAGGAATCGCCAGACTGATTTCCAGAGTGGTTGTACCAGTTTACAACCCCACCAACAGTGGAGAAGTGTTCCTCTTTCTCCACATCCTCGCCACCATCTGTTGTCATCTGAGTTTTGGATCCTGGCCAATCTGACTGGTATGAGGTGGAATCTCAGAGTTGTTTTGATTTGCATTTCCCTGATGGCTAAGGATGTTGAGCACTTCCTTAGATGTTTCTCATTCGATATTCTTCGATTGAGAACTTTTTGTTTAACTCTGTACCCCATTTTTAATAGGGTTGTTTGATTCTCTAGTGTCTAGCTTTTTGAGTTCTTTGTATACCTTGGATATTAGGCCTCTATCTGATGTGGGGTTGGTAAAGATCTTTTCCCACTCTGTTGGCTGCAGTTTTGTTTTCTTGACAGTGTCCTTAGCCTTACAGAAACTTTGCAATCTCATTAAGTCCCATTTGTCAATCGTTGACCTTAAAGCTTGAGCCACTGGTGTTCTGTTCAGGAAATTTTCTCCTGTGCCTATGTGTTCTAAGGTTTTCCCTACTTTCTCATCTAATAGTTTCAGTGTACCTGGTTTAATGTGGAGATCTTTGATCCACTTACACTTGAGCTTTGTACGAGGAGATAAAAAGGGGTCTATTTTCATTCTTCTGCATGCTGAGTGCCAGTTGGACCAATAATTTTTTAAACATAAAAAAATTTAAACATATTTAAAAGTTACAATGGTACACATATTTGTCATCTGCCTGGGGAAGAGATAAAGCTACTTACTGCTGAAGATGGCCAGTCCCTCCCAGAATACAAAGGTGGCTAACATCGAGGAATATCTACAGCCTAGTTAGCATTGGGGGACAGGGGACAGGTACTGCAGAACACCATGTGGAATTCTGGGGTACGGATATATCGGCCTTGGTAATCTTTTTTTTTTAAAGGAACAATATTTTAAGTAGATATTTTAAAATTGTTTCAGAGCTGGGCATAGTATAGCATTCATTTCATTCTAGCACTTAGGAGGCAAAGGCATGGGAATCTCTGTGAGTTCCAAGCCAACCTGAGCTACATAGTGAAACCCTGTCTCAAACAACAGCAAAAGTGGGCATTCGAGTTTATTGGCTTGTTTCATTACATTGGTTCAGAAGTAGGATCAATTCAGACTCAGTTTTATTCAGAATCCACAGCACATCCTGGGCCCATCGTTTATATTTTTTTTCTCTTAGTTGGCATCACCCTTGGGCTTTCAACAGTGGTCCCTAAAAGTTTCATCATGATGAAGCCCTGAGCCTCACAACCTCAAGTCACCAAGCCCTACAAAGAAGAAAAACCCTAGGTCCCAGCATTCTCAGTGTAATTCTTTGAGTTCACACTAACTGAAATTGCTTCTCTTTGAGCTAGAAATAAGTTCAATACTATGGCAGAAAGCAGACATCCCCAGTAGTCATCAGGGAACCAGGGGGAAAAGAGGAAGCAGTTAAATCAGAGAACTCGCTAACAGGGTATGCTTTCTTAAAGCAAATGCAATGAGAAGACCGTGTGTGAAGGCCAGCATTCCTGTGGGATTCATATATCTCTGCAACCACTGGCTTGGCAAGACGGGTGAATGAAGATGGGGGGGGGGGTCCCTGTCCTGAAGAAGAATGGGGACTGGGAGGGGCTGCTGTGTTAGTAACTCCTCTATTGCAATGAGTTGCAATTTTTTTTAAAAAAATGATACAAATCATCAGAAATGAGAACTAAAGAACTAGAGGTGGGCCCAGAATGGGAGAACAGGACAACAGGGAAACAGGATGAAAGGAAGATTTAAGGAGAACACAGCAAACATCGAAAGCACAGTGCTTGCTCAGCACGGGATTCCTAAGTGTCTGAATCATAGTTAGTAGTCAAAAAATGTTTGGGGAGACTGGAGTAATGGATAAAATGGCTCAAAGGCTGTTCACTGCCAGACTTCATTTTGTGTGGCTTTGGGACAAAGAGCAGGGCCTAAGAGGAGAAGCAATGGCATCTGTTGGTCCCAGAAGGGCTTCCCATTTACTAGCCTACCCCATGCCTCCCTATACATTGGAGAGAATTAAGGTTTCCTTTCCTGCCAGACAGTGGTGGCACATCAGAGTCTTGGCACCAAATGTTGTGCTTACAAAAAGATAAAGAGACGAGGGATATGTTCTATGGAGGTGTGGTAAGGTGTGGGAGTAAGGGGATGCCACCAGCCCATGTTGCGGTGTCCCCCCCCCCCAGAGACCAGCCACAGGATAGTATAATATAGAATAGAGTTTATTCAGAGCATGGGGAGGGGAGTTAGGGTAGTAGAGACAGAGAAAGGCAGAGAGAGGTGGGGGGGAGGACAAGGAAGACGAGGACGAGGATGGGGGATAAAAAAGTAGAGGGTGGCCATGAGCATGTGGAGAGAGAGGGAGAAGGGACAAAAGGGCAGAAAGAGGTCAGGAAGACAAGAAAGCAAGAGAGAGAGGAGGGGGCACGCAGCTCCTTTGATAGTGAGTCAGGCACACCTGGTTGTTGGCAGGTGACTCTGGAGTGGAGCCTAGACAAAATGCTAACACCTTTAATCCCAGTACTTGGGAGGCAGAGGAAGATGGATCTCTTCTAAGTTTGAGGCCAGGTCTACAGAGTGAGTTCCCAGAGAGCTACACAGAGAGTCTTGAGGATAAGAAAAAGAAAAAAATTTTTTTTCCTTTCTTACTGTTTTCTCTGAACTGTTCCAGTATTCTCTCTTTAATCATTTTAAACCCAGACTCTCAGAGCTTGATTAAAAAATATTTGGAAGTCATTAAGTCCTTAGTGCTGAAGTTATGGGAGGAAGGCTGCCTGGCCTTGGTTGAAAACCCTATGCAAGTAGCTGCCATTTCCTGTCCCGGGTTCTCAGGGGTTCATTGTAGGTTTGGGGAGCATCACTCTCTGGCATGCTGCTGACCCCACCCCAGTTCCTACTTGGAGGAGTACTTTTTATTTTTGAAAAACTTATTTTATGTGAGTGAGTGTTTTGCCTTTGTATACGCTCCATGTGTGTGCCTGTTACCTACAGGGGTCAAAAGAGGGCATTAGATCTCCCGAGACTTGGGTCATGCATAGCTGTGGACTACCGCGTGGTTTCAGGGAACTGAACTCAGGTCCTGTGCAAGAGACAAGTTCTCAACTGGAGCAATCTCTCCAATCCTGAAGGAGGACATGTGTGATGTTAGTCTAATTGCTAAATGGTTGTCACCTTTACTGTTTCCCTTGGAACCACACTGGCAGTAAAGGTAGGGGGCAGCAATTTTCAAATATTACAACCTTGAAAGATGCAGAGGAAAAGTCAGCTACCTTCACCTCTGCCCCTTACCAGTTCTTTTCTGCAAAGAGATGACATCACAGATAACAAACTGTTCCTTTACCCAACAAACTTCAGGTTACTAGTGAAACATTATAATGTCTGTGTGAGCACTGAAAGTCCTCTGACTAAGGAGCAGAAGGCTTGGTTCCCTGTTCTTCCACTTGGTAGTCCTGCAAAGCTAATCAACTTACTTACGGATCTGAGCTTTGGAAATTTTTCACGGTGAAAGAGGAACCCTCCTTCCAACCTGAGGAAACCCAATGAGCTAATGAATGCATGAGAACCAGTTTTGGAAACTCAAAAGCGCTACCCAAAACAAAAGGTAACTCTACTAAAAACCGACACCTAGAGAAAGTTTAGATGCCACCCCAACACATCCGGTGCTGCTGGTAACCTTGATCAAAATGAGGCCAAAGGTGCCGGCAGGACAGAGGCCTGACTTACCAGAAAACAAATGCTTAGCCTGTCCCACTTGCCTTGCTTGCTTTCACAACCTGATGAAGGCTAACAAGGTCCTCTGGGCAGAAGGAAGAAGGAAGGGTAAGCAACAGAAAACTGAGGATGTGTTGAATACATAACTGGAACCTGACCCACCCACTTGCTTGTCTCTCTGTGCACTGCCTGCTCCCCAGGAAGTAAATAAGGTACCTCATAGGCCCACCTGTATCCACCTCCGCTGGAAGCACCCCCCTTGAGGGAATCAAAGCCCACAGACTTCCACTTGAAACAAAACCACTGGTCGGCAAGGTTCCCAGTTAATAATAGGAATGCAAGTGAGGACTTGCCAACCATGACGGATTTGCAATAATTAAAGTAACACTGCTGGTCAGAAGCCGGCCTTTGTCTGCAGCCTTCCCAGGGGACACTCCTGGACTCCTACTTTGCAGCTTGGGCTGTGAATGCCTCTGGACTGAGCATGTTAAGCAAACGGTTTCTAAAGAGAATTGCTTGGAATTCAGCAACAGATAAGAAACTCAGTGGCTCTAATCCACCAAGAACTGAACCAAGGGCTAGCTCCATAGCAAAAGCAGGTTTAAGAGTTTAGCAATTCAAGTGCTTGCAGGGGTCCTAGTGGTCACATGCAGAGTCGTTTTGGGCAGGTTTTAGAAGCAGAAAAGCATTGCAGCCTGTGTCTTAGAGAGTGACAGAAATTAAAAAAGGAAAACATCATCCCCCAATCTCTCCTCCTCCCCCACCTTGCCAGGCGCCACTTGGTCAAGAAAGCATTTAAGGCCATAGTTGTGAAGCTTTGGGAATTGAAATCAATGTAGGGAAGTAAAAACCTTGACAGGTAGGTGTGGTCCTAACATTTCTTCCTGTGGCCCCTGTAGGCAGGCATTTACCTAGATATGTGCTTGGAACAAAAGGGTGAAAGAAATTTTGGGGGAGGTGCTAGTACACCAGAGGAGAACCTGTAGGTTTATATAAGGCGATACATGATCGGACAGTAGAGGGGCGGGGATAAAATTTTGGTAAGGCAGAAGAGAAGGAAAAACAGATTGAAGAAGGGCAACATGAAAGCAGACATAGATGTTTCTCTCTGTGCATCTCTATATGGATAAAGGTTGTTATATTTTATAAGGGATGAAATTGTAAAGAATCATTTGACTTGTCTAGGTAGGCAAATTATATCATATCAATTGAATCAGAATATTTTGGTGTGTTCTTTGATGTGGCGATTTAATTGAGTTCAAAGGAGGGTGTAGTGGTGGGATGCACAAAGCCCCAGCACAAAGTTGGGATGTGTGTGTGCAAGGCTTGGAAACAACATGCTGGGGTGGTCATGGACCACCCGGAACAGAAGCAGCTAGGGCGGGTGGACCACCTGGAAAGGGAACCACAGGGAACCACATGGAGAGGGCAGCTTGCAGATGGAGTAGCAAAGTAGCATCCAGGTCCGCACATGGCCATGTGGCCCTATGGGTGCCAGCACTAGCACAGGATGAAAAGTTACTTTTCTATTTTTACCACAACAGGTGGCGCCCAATGTGGGGTACGAACCCACAACCCTGAGATTAAGAGTCTCATGCTCTACTGACTGAGCTAGCTGGGCTTTTTTTAACTTATCAAACAAATTTATATGCTAAAGTCTCAATCCACAATCCATCCACACAATAAACTTACAACCAGTTGACAAAGATATAAACCATTCACCTAAATAAGATAAATTGACCTATAAAAATCCATCCCTAAAAAGTATACATATCTACCCATGGCTACTCAGAGCCATGTGGATGAAGATGGTTCATCCTCATCTTCCATGTTGAATCTTCTACTTCCCCTTCTCTTCCACCTTACCAAAACTTTGTCCCCGCTCCTCTGTATCACGTTGACCTAACTAGTACCAGCCCTCACCTGTACATAGACATCAACCTACAAGAACCTCCACCCCAGGCATGCTTGCTTGCACCCAGGATCTAGATGACAGCCAGAGGCCAAAGTCTTTCCCACAAGAAGGAACAAGAGCCCTCCATAACCCAAAAGAGGCACTACACCCCTGAGTCTATAGTGGAGGGCTAGAGAAGGTGCTGGCTGAAGACAGTGAAGAGACCAAGAAGGAAAGAAAGGGGGCACTGTGCAGTGAGGAAAAGAGATGGGGCCTCTGAAGACAGACTGAGCACATGGAAGAAGGGGGATGGTCGAGGACATGGGTGGTGGCAGCAGCGGCAGACACCTTTAATCTCACACTCCAGAGAGAGAGAAATCTCTAAGTTTGAGGCCAGCCTGGCCTAAGAGAGAACTCTAGGACGCAGAAATACACAGAGAAACTCTGTCTAGAAAACAAACAAACAAACATGGTGTTGAGAGAAGGCGCTATAAGGACAGGGGTCAAAAGATAAAAGTATCCATGTAGGAATCCGTCCTCCTGAGGACCCAAATTTATCATCTTTCTTCCTGGAATGGAACCATATTAATTAATGGAACCAAAGTAAGTGGAACTAACCAGTTTCTGGCCCTCTGTCATTCAGCTAGCCCTTGGAGTTAAGTGACCTTTCAGTGGAAGAATGCTTTCTCCTGGACCTCTGTGATACACTGGTGTTGTAAGCACATGGGAATACACATGAGCCAGCCAGCAACAACTGGGACCAAGTCCCCAGACACAAGGAACATCGAGAATCAATGTCCTGTTCCCCTTAATCTCTAATTCTTTAACCAGAATTAACAAGACACACCCTTATGTGACTTGAAAGAAGCAAGCCTTCTCTCCTAGGGCCACAGTTATAGCCATACAGGCCCAAGCACTATGCTGCACGTAATTACGGGCACTTAAATGACTGGTAAATAGAGAAACTTTTCTGCCATGTCATGTGGCCTAATTTACTCACAGCTATGTGTAGAGAGCTGCCTTACCCATGGTCTCAAAAAAGGCAGCTGCTTTTCTGATAGACCATTTCTCCTACCCAAAGCCTTGGCTGGCTGGCCAATGTGACTTCCAACGGTAAGATGTGGTCCTGGGTCCTGGGTTTCAACATCTTTCCACTTTGCTGAGATGTGAATGAAAAGGGGTTACACCACATTTCCAGGCCATTTCTCATCATCTGCTATAAACCCCTCTGTTTATGAGATATCTTGGAGAGGACACATACGTGAGGGTTGGTACCAAAGATTTCTATAGCTCTCTTAGGATCTGCTGCTCCTGGGATTCTGGACATAAGAAACCAGAGGTGATGGCTGCAAACACTTTGCCTGCTCCTCCCTTGAGGCAGGGTGGCCTTTGTAAACTGCTTTGGCCCGTAGAACACAGTCAGGTGACACTGGGCCAGTTCCAGGCAAGTGTTCAAGATGTCTGGCAACTCTACGTGCGGGAAGGAGATTTGCCTATAAAGACTGGTAAAGTAATTTGAGGTCTCAGAAGAAGATAGAAATGCAGAATATCTTGTTTGAAAATTACTAACAATTTGAAGGCATTGCTGTCTTCAGATTTCTATTGCAATAACAAAATACCACTGACTACCAGGGAGGGAAGGGTTTCTTTTTCTTTTACAACCCTCAGTTTATACCCCCCACCCCCGTACTGAGTGAAGGTAGATCAGGAACCCAGCCTTCTTTCTATCCCAATCCAGTTCAACCTGGCCAGGGGTGACCTTGCTCTGAACCAGACCCTCCTCTATCAATTATCAATCAATAAAACTTTGCCTCACAGACTTACCTACAGGCAATTTGGTACTGGAATTTTCTCCACTGAAGAGCCTCTTCCAAGATGACCCTAGCTTCTGTCAGGTTGACAAGAACAAAAATACAATAACAAAACCTGCTTAGGATAAATGGCAACTGCATGTTAAACCAAATCAAGGACCCCATATGGCTTCACACTGAACACCTACACAACTGATCTTGTTAGCCAAACAATCCAACCAGCTTTGCCAGATGCTGGCAAAGACATTAAGAGAAGCCATCTTGGATTTCCAGCCCCAGTACAAGTCCAGCAGGTGAGAAAGACAAAAGCATGGGGGAGGGGAGGAGGAAGCAGTATGGCTGTGGAACCATGGGAGCAATAAAAGAAACACCCAGCTAAGCCCAGCTTAGTTTGGAGAGCTGTAAGCAAATAAATAATCTTTATTCAAGAAAAGCTTACTAAGTCTCTTCATGGCCAATGATTATGAAGAATTTGCAGTGAGAAATCACCTACCATATTCCAAGCCTTATGACAGTGCATCCCCCAACCCCACCCCACTTCCCCTCTGCAAAGCCTTGCAACACTCCAGACTGTGGTTCTTCTTGACAAGAGAGATTTAACCCAAGTCTGATTTGCTAGAAGATCCAAAGAATATCCCTACATTGAAACAGGCGAGAGTCAGGGAAGGCACACGCTCTTGGAGACTGTTGTGTCCTTCTCAATTCTCTCACAAGCCAGCAGCTGAAATGGCAGGGAAAGGACCAGCAGCTGAAATGGCAGGGAAAGGACCAGCAGCTGAAAAGCCCTAATAAACATATCACATCACAGCTCTGTGACCTTCACCTATGACAGGTAATTAGATACCTACAGGTCTCCAATAATGAAGCTGGCTGGGGATTGTCACATACCCCTCATTTATGTGTTCTCTCTGTATAAACCTCAGCAATCTGTGGTCGTCTGTGGGGGAGTTCAGGGATAGTCTTGCACCCAGAGCAAGAGTTAATTTCACCATTAGATTAAGATGGAGTTAATCAACTGGCTACAGAGACTGTCCCTGGGTGCCAGCACCCACACATTTTTCTCTTACCCCTACATGCCTTCCTTCCTCTCCTGAATCAGTTGAATAGGTGTACTGGTTAGTTTTTTGTTAACCAGACACAAGCAGGAGTCATGTGGGAAGAGGGAATTTCACCTGAGAAAATACTTCTATCAGACAGACCTGTAAGCAAGTCTGATCCTGATAAATAATTGATGTGGACTGGATATGATCAGCACACCCCCCCACCCCCGGCAGATGGTCCTGGGTGCTTTAAGAAAGCAAGCTGAGCTAGGCCCAGAGAGCAGGCCAATTGACAGCGTTTTCCATGACCACTACTTTGGGTTTTGCCTTCAGATTCCCACGTGAGTTCCTGCCCTGACTTCCCTCACTGAGACTGGGACATGAAAGCCAAATAAACCCTTTCTTGAAGTTGCTTTTGGTCATGGTTTTTATCATCCAACAAGAAAGCAAAGCAAGAGAGAAGGGAAGTCAAGCACAGTGGTGACAGGCTGCCAGTGAAGCTCCAGGGAGACTGTCCCATCTCTGAAAATATCACTTTTCCCAATGCTTCTTATACTGAGGAATCTCGGGGGTCTAAATGTCTATATCGATCTTTTATTTTAAAATCTTTCTATGTTTATATTTTTTGCCTGTGTACCCTGTGCATGCCTGGTACCTGAGGAGGTCAGAAGAGGGTGGTGGAGCCCCTTGGAACCAAAGTTACACAGGCAGCTGTGATGTCACGGTGCTGGGAACCAAACGTAGGTCCTCTGCAAGAATAACAAGCTGTCTGAGCCATCTCCCCAGCCCCTAGATGCCCCTCCTCAGATTCTATTAATTTATTTTGTGTATGGGTACATGTGCGTCATGTCATGTGAGCAGAGGTCAGAGGACAACTTCCAAGTTGTCTCTCTCCTCCTACCACATGGGTCCTAAGGATCAAACTTGGGTTGTCAGGTGGTCAGGCTTGGTGGCACGTCCCTTACCCTGCTGTGCCACCTCAGCAACCCAGACCCATGCAGTTTAAAGGTAAGCAGCTAAACTCCAGAGAGGGTCTTAAACGGCCTCTGTGTAGCATTGGTCAGACCTGAAGGAGATACCAGGCCACTTGTATTTTAACCTAGCTCATTTCCACATCAGCCAGGATTCTCTTCTCTGACTCTTCCTCCTCAGAGTGCACCAGAGGATTTTTTTTCATAACGATCCTCATTCTATGCATACCAAGATACATATCGCTGTGTTCATCTGTAAAATACACCTGGAAAAAGCATGGACAAAGAGTGACTTGCCTTTTTGGAGGTCTCACTATTTTCCCCTACACACACACACACACACACACACACACAGAGTTTTTATTGATTCTTTGTGAGTTTCACATCATTCACACTGACCCCATTCATTTCCCAGTCCTTCCATCTCTGCCCTCCACCCTTGCAACCTCACACCCAAAAGAAAATAAAAAGTTAAAAAAAAAAATCAAGCAACTCACCATGAACATAGAAGATGCAGTGTGTCACAGCATGTCACAGCATGTCACAGCCTGCCACACAGTGTGCCCTTTGATCCACACAGCTTTACTTGCATGGGTGAACATGTGTATGCAGTGTGCCTGCAGAGACCAGAAAGGGGCATTGGCTGTTCCAGGACCAGAGCTCCAGGCAGTTAGAAGCCACCTGATGTGGATGCTGGGAACCAAACTTAAGCAAACAGCTCTCTGAACTGCAGAGTCATCTCTCTAGTGCCTTTCCCACTTCTTAAAATTATAATGCTGCATCTTTACTCATTGTATGTGTGCACATGTGTGCACATATGCCCACATCATGTGGGCAAACAACCTGCCAGATTGTGGTAAATCCAGCTGCTGATGTATTCAATGGAAATATTGCTATAGGTGTCAGTCAGAGTGTGGAGGGCACACACTGAAGTCTCCAGGTTCTTATGTCCTGTAACAAACCATTGCATCAGACACACAGAGTAAGAAACAGAATAGAGACACTTTCTTACAAAAGTATAAAGCAACTGAGAGTAATGGACTATGCCTTTGATTCCAGCACACAGGAGGCAGAGGCAGGTGGAGCTCTGAGTTCGGGGGTCAGCCTGCTCTACATTGTGAGTTCTAGGATAGCAAGGGCTACACAGAGAAACCCTGTGTCAGAAAAACATAACTATAAATGAATGAATGAATGAATGAAATGAAAAACACTGAAAATGGGAATAGGCAAATAAGGCAGGAAAGAGGGATATTCAAAGTACAGACCATGAGGTCATTAACATAGCACCCACCTCCCCATCAATATTGCTGGGGTTACTCCCTCTTGTTCAGTTGGTTATCATAGCTCCTACAGGGGGGACTGTTGTCTGTTGCCAGGGAAATCTCAGAGCAAAGACCAGATTAAACCTGCTACTCGGCGTGTTCTCAGGTTCTTCCACCAGCAAAGAAAAGACTTCAGAGACCACACTGAGGAATTGGGAGCAACGTTGCCTTAGAGCACAAGTGTACGGTCTCAGGACTCGGGAGTCTCTGGGGGGAAGTGGGGAGATGACCAGTGTCCAAGCCAGACAGGACTACACAGTGAGACCTTGCCTCAAAACGACAATAACTAAAAGCCTTCAGGGAGGGGTGTGGAGTTTGCAAAAAGCCCCACCCTGGAGGGGTCGGAGAGCTCATTTTATGGGCTAACCTTTTGGTGGGAGGATTATTCCTCAGTTGAAGTTGGTTAGTTTTTTTCAACTTGACACAAACTGGAGTCACCTAGGAGGAGTGAACCTTAATCAAGGCTTCACCTCCCTCAGATTGACCTGTGAACATGTCTAGGAGGCATTTTCTTGATTAATGATTGATGTGGGAGGACCCAGCCCTCCATGCGTGGTCCCACCTCTGGACAGGTGGTCCTGGGAGATAAAAGACAAGCAAATGTGAGCATGGAAAGATCTAGAAGCTGTGTGGCTCTGCATCCTTCAGTTCCCGCCTCCAGGTTCCTTGAGTTCCTGTCCTGCCTCCTCTCATGACGGACAGTACTCTGGAAGTGTAAACCAAATAAAGCCAGCTAATACGGTAACCGAGCAGCAAACTCGGACAGGAGGAAATTCCCAGATGGGGTAAAATGATAGGGCTTATTCTCCTTTCTGATCTTACATGGGATCCTTGACTATGTGCTGGCATCACATGCATGATGGGAATGACCAAGTTTGCAAAGCACACGGCACATTGCTGGTGGCTTGGGTCAGCCACGCTGGTCCCAACTGGCTTGGGATAACCTACTTTTCTGCTATTTGAGCAACTAGGTGATGTTTTCCTAATTACAGTTCTTCGGGTGCTTCAGCCTCTAGTCACAATAGAGTTTGCCTCAGTTTCCCCTTTGCTTATGTAACCTCCCTCAGGATCACGGCACCTTGGTCACTCTTGCGATGGAGCCCAAGTTCAGCTTCAGTAAGATCAAAGGGACATACCTGAGTATATCACTAAGGGAACTGGCTTTGGCTCCTGAGGTCAGACCCCTGGAATCTGTCTCACAAAAAACACGGGAGACCGTGTCAGCAGCAGTGGGGCAGGAGCTGGAGACACACCCCTGCTCTGTGTCTCTAGCAGCCTGAGGAGTTCCTTGTAGAGGCCTCCAGGCTCAGGAAAGGTCACGCATCAGGAGCAGGGCCACCTGATGTCTCCGCTGGTAGAGACTTGCTGCCAAGCCTACCGGACCTGCATTCAATCTCCAGAAGCCACACAGTGGCTAGAAGAGAAAAACAGCCGCATGTCCTCTACCCCCAACATCAGTGCTATGCACCCTGACCCCCTCAATAAAGAAATAAATGTGACAAACAGACAAACAGAAAGCATGCCAGGCCAGCTAGTATAAGGCAGCGTTGGAGCTGTGTAGTAAGAAGAGGTCCGAACACAGATTCAAACACAGGAATGTACAGGAGATGCCCAGAGACCAATTGCACAAGGGCATGTGGGTGTGGGTGTCTCAGGAGAAGGTTCTCCAGACATATCTTTCCACAGGGTTTGGGTAGCTTCTGAAGCTGCATCTCAAAGGCTTGCTGAGGAACTTAATGAGATCATATGAGGGGCTCTGAGAGGCCCTAGGCAGGATTACAGCCGATAAAGCTGATAAGGTAAAACCCTAGGTCTCAGAGGCGGTTGAGAAAGCTAAGATGTTTTTAGTATAAACAAAAGTTTATAGCCTCATTTCCAGAAAATGGAAGGGCATCGGGCTGTAAGCTGGGTTTGTTGCTATTTGAATGTATCCCTGTTTGGAAGGCTCCCTCTAAAAGGAAGTCTGCTGCTGTGTGAGCAACCTTCAGAGCAAATCTTCCTAGTTGCTTTTTTTTTAAAGAAATTATTGACTCTAAGCTAGGGGACAACCTTCAGCAGACCCTTGGGTAATGAGCCCCTTTACCATGTCCTTAATGTTTCTTGTCTTCTCCCTTGCCCCATGTCTTTGGCCTGTGCCCTAGTCACCAGAGCCTCAAGTAAATGAATGAGTCATGTTTACTGACTCCAGGTTGAAGGTGTTTCTTTCCCTCCTGCTCATTGTTTTGGGTAGCTGGGTGTGATGACTCTCACCTCCAGCCTCATCTCTGTAGGAGGATAATGCATGTGGATCAGTGCAAGTTTCAGCTCATCGTGGTCTGTCCAGGGAGTTCAAGAGCAACCTGGGCAACGTATCAAGACTCTCAAAATGGAAGAATCGAAATGGGCATGATTGGGGGAGGAGAAATGGTGAATGGTTAAAGAGCTCTGGCTGCTCTTTCTGAGGACCCGGGTTCCATTCCCAGCACCCACATGGTAGCTCACAACTGCCTGTATCTCCATTTCCAGACAATCTGACACCCACCTCTGGCCTCTGTAGGCAGCAGGCACACATGTGATGTATATACACTTAGGCTAAACACCTATACATAAAAAATAGAAGTAAGGAATTTAAAAGAGAGAGAGAGAGAGAGAGAGAGAGAGAGAGAGAGAGAGAGAGAGAGGAGAGAGAGCGCCAGATATCTGGCCAGACCTTAACTACTGGCCAGGAAAAGGTCAGTGATAGATCACTTGCCTAGATTTGTAAGGCCTTTGGTTGAAGTCTTAGTATGGCAAATTCAATTAGTTAGTTAATGAATTACTAATTAATTGCTGTAAGGCATATCATTCACATGCTTTAATGTCTATTAATATTAATGAAGTTCTTCAAAATCGTCTGCGCTGCCCTGGTGGTCCTCTCATTGCCAGTGCCAACCGACTGTAAGCTGTCAGTCAAAATTCTTGCATTTGCATACCACAGAGCCGCTGTCAGGATCTCAGGAGAAAAGAGGAGTCTGTGGAAAGTCCTGGCGTTGCCCGTTGTCCTGTCAGAGCTCAACTGGAACTGTACCACCAGAGCTCTTCATTTCTCAGGCTTTCGGGTTTCTCTGTATGATGGAGGCCATGCTGCCTGCAGACACGCACACAGTCATACGACTCTCACCAAAGAGGGAAGACAGCTTTCAGTAGGGGAAAAAAAATCTACGAGAAGATTTGGCTCAGATCGGATCACTGGTTAAAGAGCCGAGGACAATAGTCAGCTGATCAATTCTCCACTTCTTTTTTTTTTTTTTTTTTTCTTGTTTCAAGTTTATCTGTAAAAACAGCATAGGACACTGGTCATCTGCAATAGTGTGTAGGTGGGCGTGTCACGGCAGTCTGTCCGTCTGTCTTCACTTTGGCAGGGGCCTTTTCTACGGAGCCTTCACAGGGGCCTGGGCACCTTTGGGAGCCTGAGCTGGAGCCGAAGCCTGGGCCTGAGCTGGAGCTTTGGCCTCTGCCTTGGTTTGAACCTTGGGCTTTGGTTGGCAGAGCCTACGACCCTTGGCCATGTAGCTTCGAATCTTCTTCCCAAGCTTGGGGTGAGCGATGAAAGCCAAACGGCTGAGTTTGCGGCTGGGGCCCTTTGGCATCTTGGGCTTGATGGCCTCAGGCTTCACAAGGGCCTTGATGGCCTCTGCGCGTGCACTCACTGCCTTTGCATTGTTGGCCTGCATCTTCTTCAGACCTTTCTTGTTGTGCTTCTTGGCAAAATGCATGTTCCTCAGGAACTTGGGATCAACCCCCTTAAGAGATTCGTATCTTTGTGACCGGGGTTTCTTGATGCCATTCCTGTGCCATTTGCGGGACTGGTTGTGGGTGGTGTGGTTCTTGGACTTGGCCATGTCTGCACGGTAACCCGCGGCTCCCGCAGCGCCTGGGACCGGAAGAGAAAGAGCAATTCTCCACTTCTTTAGCAGAAAGAATGTGATGAGAGAATTTGCTCAAAGAGAGGCAAGACCCACGGGGTGCACTTGCTACCAGACCATCAAACAAGCAATATTTATAGCTCTTTTTTTTTTTTTTTTTTGCTTTTCTAAAAGTGTGTGTGTGTGTGTGTGTGTGTGTACACGTTCATGTGTGCCTGCTAGTCTGCAGAGTTCAGAAAAGGGTGTTAGATGTCCTGGACCTGGTGCTGTCTGTGGTTGTCAGTGCTGGGATCTTAATTCAGGTCCCCTGGGAAAATAGCAAGCATTCTTGATTGTTAAACCATCTCTCCAGCCCCTATTTCATACCATCTAAAATCTTTTTATGTACACAGAAAAAAACCCTGTCCGGAAAAAAAAAAAAAAAACAAAAAAAACAAAAAACCTATTTTATGTAGACTTATTTTAGTTTTCTCATCTTCATTGTTTACCTCAGCAACAAATCTTTAACTGTGATAGGTAATTCCCCGAATGTGGAAGAGGCTACGTGGGTTGGGTGGGAGCTGATGGTGACTGTGCCACTATTGCATTGACAAGCCAACCCGCACCTCAGACAGTGAGTCAGTGCAAACCGCAAAACGGCGTGCTTTGAAAAGGTGCACAAGTAGAGAGAACAGGTTGCTTTTCTTTTTCCTCTTTTAATGAAAAGTTGGTTTTTCTGATGACTATAGTTGAAAGGAAAGAAGGGGAGGCAGATGTCTTCCATTTCCCAGATAGGACAGCTTCTTTCTCCTCATGTTGATGGCTCAGGGCGGACCTCAGCCTTCCTGAAAGGATGCTCTTGGCAGAATTCAGGAGCCACTGCTATTTTCCTCCTGTTTCCACTTGCAGGAAAATAACTGAACCCCTGGTAAATCAAACTGATGTTCACAGTGATTTATTACACACCCACCTCTCCAGATGGTCCTTCATATGGAGACTCTCCTTCCTACGGGATTCTTTTTCTCTCAATCAGGTTAAAACAGGTTTAGAATTCACTCCATCAAACCTAGAAGCAGATGCTTGACAGAGGTAGAGCAACACCGAAACACAGAGCCCATGTCTCACCTGGTAAATAATTGCTGGGTTTGCATTCCTGTGCACCCAGGCATGGGCTCAATTCGTGCGGCATGAAGCTATGAAAATGTCTTCGCCTCAAGGGCCACGTGAGATAAGGATCAATTCAGATCTGTCATGGATCCAGACTGCAGCCTTCTGAGGTGCTGGTTCTCCCAAGACTCTCCAGTCAACCTTAGTATGCTAAACTGGGACATGGCAGATTAGCCCTAGGTATCCAAGAGAGCTCACTTTCAAGGGGGGGCAGGGTGAATGGACAGCGTGGTTCTAACACTGCAGCCATGTGAGGGACGCCAGTGTCACATTTAGGGAACTGTGGTCCAGTGTTGTTGGAGTTGCACAGCTTCCCACAGAGTCTATTGTGAAAGCCATCTCAAAGGCTTGTTTGCAACCTTGTGACAGACAGAATGCTTGGGATTGGGCAAAGCACTCATCAGTGAAAAGCCAGCAGCCAGAAGATTTCAAATGGTTAATATGTAGCAGGTTCACCTCAGTGGGTGGTTCTCGGTTGTGGCTTTGCCCAGGGGACCTGTTTCAGTCCGAGCTTCCCACTCCTATGTTCCCTCCCCCATAACACTGAAAGCACGAGGAAAAGCCAGTAATTGGGAGGGGTGCAGGGCTCATATTAGGGCTCCCCGAGTCAAAGGCCCTGGCAGGGAGTGGAATTAAAGTCAAGTGAGTACAAACCCTATCTCAAGGCAAGGGTAAGGGCAGAAAGTTTCATTCCTGATGCATATTCTGAGAGCACTAGGCTGGTAGCAGGTCACAGGAAGGTAACATGGAACACATCATAGCTGTGACCACGCTCCTGCCAATTCAACCCAGCCAACACTGAATGGGAGCTGAACAGGGGACAAGAACTTGCTATTTTTTTAATTAAAATAGAATTTTTTTTCTCTCTTGTCTGCTCTCTCTAACCCTTCCCATGTACCCTACCCTATTCTCTCTTAAAATCATGGCCTCTATTTCTTCAGTTGTTGGTACACATGTGTACACACACACACACACACACACACACTCCTAAATATAACTACAACCTGCTCCTTCTGTATACTGTTACTTGTATGTGTATGATTTCAGGGCTGACCATTTGATAGTGGCTAACAATTTGGGGATTCTTCCCTGGGAAAAACTACATCTCCTTCTCTTGGCATTCATTCCTTAGATAACTGTAGTTCTTTGCCTGGCGTTGAGACCCTGTGGTCTACTTCCCCTTCCATGTTAGAACACCTGAAGACTTGCTCAGTATTTCCTATGATAAGAGTCCCGCACACAGTCCAGACTGTTTCCACGGCCTTCTGCTTTGCTTTGAAACCTTTATCCAGAGAAAAGCAGAACTCAGGCCTCCCAGGATAGCAGTGTGTCTGTGCTTTGGCTTACAGCAAGTGTGTTTAGAGAGGCCCTAGTAGCCTGTACTAGTCAAAGGTCAACGTTGGTCCTTGGGCCTTAAGGAGTAGCATTTACTCACCTAATTTTAAACAGGGATCCACGCCCTTCCCACTCCCAGTCACTGGGCTTCAGAGCCTTTAGAGGAAACTGATGTTATCCCTGCCTTCGAGGAGTGGGTCATGGTCATCAGGCTTGGCCAGCCCTTCCATCACATTCTTTTGGCCCAGTGATAGGTGGAGAAAAAGACATGTGGCCCCTTCAGAGTCAGAGATGCACAGGGACATTTTTAAGGTTTGGAAGTATGTTATACACTACAAACTGCACCCATTGAAGTCCAAGGCTCCTCCCCATGAGTCCCTCCTGCCTGTACGCTGATTGTGAGTTGAAACCATCCTTGGCTGAAAATGCTGTGAATGCACCTAGCCTGTGGACAGGATACAGCTCAGCCCCATGTCACCTTGTCCTCAGGTGGCTGACAGGAATTGCTGTGCTCGCCGCTGACACCCAGTACTTCCAGAGTGTTACTGCCCATGCACTAGCTCAGAAAAGATCAAACCTCAAAATCTGAAGTATGTATGTGCCTACAGAATGCATGACACTCTTGGGGTTCAAAAACGTATAAGTTTGGATGTTTGAAAGAAGGTAACATTTTTAGTTAACTTATAGAGTGTCTCACCCATCTAGTTTTAGAACAGCTTTATCTTCTCAGAAACTTCTCTCTTGCCTATCTGCAGTCAGAGACTTGTTTAGTCAAGCTGTTTGGGGAACTACACATTCCTTTTGGTTAGGCTAGTTTGCTGTCCTGGTCACAGGAGACAGGAGCTGTCTTGGTCAGTATTCTATTGCTGTCAAGAGATATCATGACCATGGCAACTCTTATAAAGGAAAGCATTTCATCTAAATGTAAAGCTTGCTTACATTCAGAGACTTAGTATGTTATCATCATGGCTGGAAGCATGGTGGCACCTAGGCAGGAGTTCTACATCTGGACACCTAGTTCAGCAAGCATCAAGAAGAGAGAGACACTAGGCCTGACTAGAGCATTTGAAATCCTAGAGATACTTCCTCCAACGAGGCCACACCCACCCCGGCAAGGCCACACCTCTTAATCCCTATCAAGTAGTTCCACTCCCTAATGACCAGTCTTTCAACTATGGCCCATGGAAGGTATTCCTATTCAAACCATCACAGGAGCTAACATTACTCAAAATAAAGCAAAAGCCTATAGAATGTGCTAGAGCAATGGCTCAATGGTTGAGAACTGATCTTTCAGAGAACCTAAGTTCAATTCCCAGCACCCATGGGGCTGCTCACTCTCTGTCATTCCAGTCCCAAGGGACCCAGTGCCCTCTGCTGGCTTCCCCGTGCACTCTTTGCATGTGATGTACACACACACACACACACACACACACACACACAGAGAGAGAGAGAGAGAGAGAGAGAGAGAGAGAGAGAGAGAGAGAGAGACTACAATAAATATTTGTTTAAAGCTGCAGCAGTCAGAAACAAGAGAAGTTGGAGGAACTCCGTGGAGGTCAGCAGTGAGGCAATGGGCAGGTTGATCCTGATTTTTTTAGTTACAGATCCAATGATCCGGTGGATTTCCAGAGTAAACTATAGCAACAATTTCTGTGTTTTTGTATCTACCTTTTTTTTTTTTTTTTTGACTCATGCCTGCTGGAAGAGAAAAAAAAAGAATCAACTCAAATTTCCATTCAATGTTAGAAGTATTTGATTTCAATTCAGAGACAGAAAACCTGGATTTGAGTCCCATTTCTGTCACTTATAAATTGTATGCCATTGGAAACATCAGTTAACCTGTTACCTCAATTTCACAAGGGCAGCTGAAGTAGCATCATCTCTGACTCATTCCCAACATCACTGGGGGAATGAAAGAGCCCACGTGATTAAGAATGATGTGATGCTCACAGTATAAACTGTCTTGTAAAAGTGAAGTATCAGTAGTGACTGCCACTTGCACTCGAGAGCAGGATGTTCTGTGGCTACTGTAGCATCTGGAATCTCAAGCGATACTGGGTCCATGGTTTACAAACCAAAGATGATTTGAAAACCAGTAGAACATTCAAAGGGGAGTACTGCAGAAAACAGAAATAAGATCAGAATATTGTTCTATTTACAGTGAATTCTAAACTAAGGGTTGCAGACTAGATCTTCAGTCACTCTGTTATCTTGAATGTGGCACCATCTTTGGCCTCGGTTTCTACAAAATGTAAATATAAGAGTGCTTATGAGCTGAAGAGATGGCTCAGAGGTTAAGAGCACTGACTGGCCTTCCAGAGGTCCTGAGTTCAATTCCCAGCAACCACATAGTAGCTCACACCATGTGTAGAGATCCCTTGCCCTCTTCTGGTGTGTCTGAAGACAGCTACAGTGACTCATATACATAAAATAATTCTTTTTTTTTAAAGAATGCCCAGTCATTTATTATAGTTTTTGTTTTTTGTTTTTTATTGTTATTGTTGAGGCAGGGTCTCTATAGCTCAGGTTAGTCTGAAGCTCACTATGTAATTTAGGGATGCCTGTAACTCATGGTAATCCTTCTGCCTCAACCTCCCCAGTGCTGGGATCACCATGCCTGGCTTTTAATCCATTGCTTCAGGTGATCTTTGAAATTACCTGGTGTTCTCCTTTGCACTGTTTGCTATGATAAACACCACGACAAAAAGCACCTTGGGAGGACAGAGTTCATTTAATCTTACAGCGCCCAGTCCATCACTGAGAGGAACGAGGGCAAGAACAGAAACTCAAGTCAGACACTTGAAGCAGGAGCTATGGAGAATGCTGCCCGCTGGCTTGCTTATTCCTGCCCCTGCTAAGCCAGGGTGGATCTGCCCACAGTGTACTGGGCCCTCCTATAGCAATTAGCAATCAAGAAAATGTCCCACAGACATATCCACAGACCAACCTGGGCTCCGGGGTGACAGAGCCACACTGTGTTTCATGTAGAGCTGAGGAATGAATTAGAAGGAACACAGGACCCTAACACATAACATAATGGAGCTTAGCCAGTATTACTATTGTTGATCCGATTAGCTGGCTTGAAGAAAATGCCCTGCCCAGGAGACCTTTATTACACTGTCAAATAGCACACTGGCATACAGAAATAACTAAGATTATATAGTTAATGCACAGGACTAGACAGAGGTACAATAAATGTTGACCTTCTAGTGAACAATGCCTCTATGTCTGGAAGAATAAACCCATATGAAAATTTAATAGATTATCCAGAATAAATAAAGGAAGGAAGTCTTTCATTGCACTCATTATGAAACATCATTCAGCTAACTGACTTCTTCTGATGTCAAAGATAAATATTTGCTCAGTTTTATAGGGCCACTGTGCCAAGAGATGGGCCCATTGCCCGGGTAGAGGGAATAATTCACTTTGGATCTGGATTATCTCTGTTTCCAGGTCTTGGGTGGTTTCTAGACACTCTTAGTACACGTCCTCTAGTTCTAAAAAAAAAAAAAAAAAAAAAAAAAAAAAAAAAAAAAAAAGACAGACATGGTGGTTAGTATATCAAGTTAGGTAGCTACATTGCTAGAGTTAAGAAGGTGGAGCTGGAATAGAGATTGACAAATCTATCTTTAATTGAGCAACACTGTCAAAACCAACCCAAGCTTCTGCCCACGTGGCTGGCCCATGCTGGTGTAGACAGATTGTAAGTGAATTATTATCTGAATGGTGATGATTGCTGTAGAAACAGAAAAAGAAAAAAAAAACTGTGCAAAGAGCTGGTGTGGCAATTTTCTTTACATCTTTTTAATGATGTATTTATTCTATTTTATGTACACTAGCATTCTGCCTACATGTGTGTCTGTATGAGAGTGCTGAATCCCCTGGAACTGGAGTTACAGGCAATTATGAGCTACCATGTAGATGCTGGGAATTGAACCTGGGTCCTCTGGAAGAGCAGCAAGTGCTCTCAACCTCTGAGTCATCTCTCCAGCCCCTGTGAAGGTGACAGAGAAGACAGGAGGAACATGCTGATCTGGAGGAAGGAAAGAAAACACCAGACACAGGTGACCCAAGGCAAGAACATGTCCTGAGCATGTCTGGAAGATTCCAGGAACAATCAGGGGTGGTAATGTGACTAGTAAGAAGAGAGACAAGAAAAGCCAGACACTTAGAGTCATTGGTAAAAGACTTCATGACTGTGAGTCTAACTTGCAATTGAGTCTTAGTTTATTTATTCTGGGACTGTGGAGAAACCCAAAACTCTTCACCTGAAATGGTGTTTCTCATGCCTCGAAGCATGGGCAGGCTGACAAGGTCATTTCAGGTATGCTTGGTGACCACGGCCTGTGCAGGTAGGAAATAGCTCTGAGTTCCTGTCTTGATGTCCTTTCCTCTGGGATAAGAATCCATGGATACTTAACCCTGCTTGTGCCTCAGGTTCTAGGCTGTGAAAGCATACTTAATGGGTGCATGCAGAAGACAGTACTGAGCACATAGAACACACTAAGTACATATCACAGTTGCATGGACATTGTAAAGAGAAGGATTAGGTCTTTTCGAACAGCTGTTCTGCAAATGTACATTCCTGAGGGAAACATGCTTTTAAGTAAAAAGAGTTGCAGAAGTCTGGAGGCCCAGCCTTTAAGGTGTCCTTCAATGACCTTTGTCTTCGAGTAGTCTCATGCCCCATCATGCCATGATTTTCCCAGGTGACCATAGAATGAATAGCTGTGGTAGTGTACTATTTCTGGGGAGGGTTATAGGAGACAGAGGCATTACAGCTACCATTCTGGTCACTGACATCTTTCGTTCTCAGCCTTTCTCCCGGCCTGCTCTAGGAGATCCCGTTGCTAAGCCATGAATAATCGCCCACAGGGAAACCCCTAAGGAGGGGGCCCCCTTGATAAGCCCCTAACAATTCTATGAGTCAGAGCCCTTTTTGGAACTGGATCTAGCAGCTCTTGTCAAGCCTCCAGATGACAAAAGCCACAGATGCAAGCTTCCTGAGCATCCTGAGGAAGAAACCTTCAGCATACAAACTGAGGTTCTGCATCTGAGAGCTGTGGGAAATGGTGTTTGTCTGAAACTGCAAGATGTTGGAATAATTTGTGGCTACACTAGTAGATTATGTGTATATATTTACTTAACATTTAAATATGTTTTATATTTTAACATTTAATGTTTTATACTTTAACATACACACATATATATTTTTTATATGTATTTGGCTAAGAAGTGGTGGTACAGGCCTTTAATCCCAGCACTCAGGAGGCAGAGGCAGATGGATCTCTGTGAGTTTGATGCCAGCCTGGTCTACAGAGTGAGTTCCAGGGCAGGCAGAAACAGAACCCTGTTTGGAAAACCAAAAGATAAATAAATGAATATTAACAAAATTAAATTAAGTTTTAAAGAATTATATGTGTATGGGTACTGGGACTGCTGGCATGTCTGTGCACCATGTGCATACTTCCTATCTGAGAAGTCCAGAAGAGGTAGGTCTTGGGCCCTTTGGAACTGGAGTAGTTTTGAGTCACAATGTAGGTGCTGGGAATTGAACCTAGGTCCTCTGAAATAAAGTAATAATAAAGAAATGTTAAGTAAGGCAGAGAAGGACTGAGGAAGAGAATGCCCGTGAGCATAGGCACACGTACCATTGCACATATACTTTCTGACTCGACTAGACTGGCTAGCCAGTGAGCTCCCAGGATCTGCCTGTCTGCCTCCCCAGTGCTAGGAGCATGGGTGTGTACTGCTACACTTAGGTTTCTAATGTGGGTGCTCGACAGCCGAGCTCAAGCTTTCGTGCGTATGAAGCGTGTGTTGACTGACTGGGCTGCCGCCCCAGCACTTACGTTGACTTTTTGTAGGCCTTTTATTATCTTAAAATTTAATTTAACGAGCATGAGTGTTTTACCTGCATGTGTGCCTGTGTACCGATGTGTGCCTGGTACCTATGGAAGCCAAAAAGAGGACATTGGATTCTCTAGAACTGATTTTACAGATGGTTGTGAGCTGCTGGGAATGGAACTTGAGTCCTTTGGAAGAGCAGCCAGTGCTCTTAGCTGCTGGGCCCTCTCTCCTCCCCTCTTAGGTATTTTATCACGGTAATGCAAAGCTGACAAACACCATGTGCAGGGTTCTTCCCATTTCTGTTGGCTGTATATTGTTCTGCCCGTTTGCTGTGTTATACTGAGGCAAACATTCTCTATGGCAGGCTCTCTGGATTAGCTCCAGCTTTTCAAAATAGTAACTGTCACACTTTAAAATGTTGCAAATTAGCTGGTTAGCCGTGCTGAGAGTTCCTAGACCAGGTCTCTTAGATACATAGAAGGCAACACAGAGAACTTCTAAAGTACACAGCTATGAGCAAATATTGAAAACAGACAAAGGTTAGACCTTTGTCTAAGTGGGTGACCTTCCAGGGGACCCTATGGCAGTGAAGGGGGCTGAGTGAACTTATTTGTTTAGACAATAATAATGGCTTCATAGATCTGTGTGTGTTTCCTAGAGAAATACAGAAACCACAGCCGACAATAGGGCCTTGGATAGGGCCTATAAATAACTGCCTTGGCTGTGAGTGTCAAAGCAGAATTTCAGTGAGGGTACCCCTGAACTCAAGCCATTGTCCTCAGTCTCTGCCCCTCCCCTGGCTGTGCTTTGTCAGAGTTGACAATTGTGGCTGGAAGAGAAAAGATGACTTGGGCTTTCTTTGTTCAAACTCAGCTGTGTTAAACATACCAGGTCTCCTCTGAGCACAGCACTTATGAACAGCCTCTTAAGAAGCAAGTTGCTGGTGGTCCACACTTTTAATCCCAGCACTAGGACAGATCTCTGGGTTCGAGGCCAACCTTACCTACAGAGTGAGTTCCGGAACAGTACAAAGAGAAACCCTGTCTTGAAACACAACAACGAAACAAAACCAAACAAATTTAGAAACCTAGAAAACAGAGCAAAAGAGAGAGAGAGAGAGAGAGAGAGAGAGAGAGAGACAGACAGACAGACAGAGAGACAAACAGACAAACAGAGAGACAGACAGACAGAGAGACAGACAGACAGACAGACAGAGGCTGGCTTTCCTTAGATTGCTCTGTTATGCCGACCCATCTTCCACACCATCCACCTTCCTGACAGGTTGAAGACTATCAGACAGGCACCGTGCTATTCTTGGCAGCAAACTTCTGTCTGGGGTGCACGCTGGGCTGAGGCTGTAGCTCTGTAGTAGAGAGTGCGCACCCAACTTTTGATCATCAGCACTACAAAAAAAGGAAGAGGAAAACAAACCAAAGGACAACAGCAACCTGATTGAAGAGCTACACAAGATGTAGCAAGGCACTTTGGACACAATTGATGCTAAAACCTTGTTTAGGAGCCTTCCTGTCCATCTGTGGAAACAGAGTGAAGAACTTGGTGTTCCCTCAGTGACAGGCAGGCTTCTTTAGCAGCAAGCAGCAGTGTTCTTTCCTTATTAGGCCTCAGTAGTGATTAATCTCAACTGAATGTGTGGTAATGACCCCCAACCCCTACCGCACCCATTCCAGGACCCTGACCCTGCCTCCCTTGGAAAGAAGACTGCTCCTCCCTGCTCCCTGTTCAGCTGTAGGAAGGCTTAATTGTTTGAAAACTGCTGGATTTGAGAACAGTGCTGTGAAGTCAAGACCAAAAGATCCCTGAGTCGGCGTTGCCCTTCCAAGGGGAAGGAAGCTCTGGTGACAGGACCCAATATAGCATTGTTATCACCAACTGAAGTAAAACAGAAGTACAGAACTATAGCACTGACCTACTGTGCATGCGTACCAGCTGAAAGTGGCCAGAGTTCTTACTCTGCTTTCTAGCAGCCTGAGGTTCCAATCCTGCCCCTGCCACCCATTTCCTGGCTTCCTGTAGAGAGTTCAACAGCTGGAGCCCCCATTGTCTTTTCCGTGAGCTATAGATAATATTCATAACTTCCCCATGGGAGAGGTTGGCTGACTTAGGAAATGCTCTTACATCAGGCACAAAAGTAAAGTTCTGGTACATTATACATACATACATATATAATTTATATATGTATATATATATTAAATATATATAGCTTTTAACTGCTGAGCCATCTCTCCACGTCTTCCTAGGTATTTTATCACAGTAATGCAATGCTGACAGACACCATGTACAGGGTTCTTAGCATTTCTATTTGGCGGTATATGTGTGTGTGTGTGTGTGTGTGTGTGTGTGTGTGTATTAATAAATATATATTATTGTTTTTGTTTTTTTGAGTCAAGGTTTCTCTGTGTATCTCTAGCTGTCCTGAAACTCACTCTGTAGACCAGGCTGGCCATGAACTGGAAGTGCTGGAATTAAAGGTATATGCCACCACAGCCCAGCTATATTCCTGTTTTATTGATAACATCTTATGATCTAAACTAAACTCTGTACTGCAGATATGTATACATGTATACACACACACACATACATGTATATATGCAATGCTGCTAAAGATGTAAGGTTTCCTGTGTCAAGCCTTGCTAACACTCTAGGCAGAATAGGCCCTCAGTGAGTACTTGGTAAATATTTCTAAATGTGTGCCAGGACAGGCTTGTACACATAATCCCTCTACTTAGGATCCCAGTATTATCACACACCTTTTGATGTCCTATAAATATTTGATAGCAGCCACAATAATATAATGACTATAATTATGCCTAAAGATTACACTTGGCACATTATTTCTGAACTAGGGTTCTGTCCATTAGCAACATATAAAACGTACATGGGATGTAATGCAAATAAATTCTTACTCTTTTTTTTTTTTTTTTTTTTAAGGAAAAGGACAGTAAACAGATGAGCGTGTTCTTCAGAGTTTCACACACTTGTTTCTGAGAGCAGGCCCTGGGGCTGCCCCACTCGAGTGTGCAATGTGCCGGGTCCTCTTTTCTTTCCACATTTAGGTAATCATCACCTTAGTTTTTTTTCTAACCGTCAGCTTCTGGACTCATTTGCAGCCACTGCCTGGGCTTCGACATGTTTATGAGTAAGAGGCAAAGAAGCGTGTGCAATGTGAGCTCAGCACAGTGGTACACAGGAGAGAACTGGGGTGGTCAGGTGGGCCACATCCAGCCTGGTGGACAGGATTTTAAGGATAAAACTGAGTTTCATATTAATTGTTTAGGTTCAGAAAACAAAAGTAACAATGGAAGACACATGCACCACAATGTTCATAGCAGCCCTATTTATGAAACCAGAGGGCTGGTATCAAGGCCCTTGGACTCAGAGGAGAACTTGATGAATGGACTCTTCTATGTAATTAAAAGAAACCGCGGTGTACTCAGAGGCTGTGGTGGACTTCCTTAATAGCTAAGGATGCAAGCCCACTCACTGGCCCACATGACCCTTCTCCGTCATACAGCTCAGCGTGAACAAACCTATTCCTAGACATGCCTTATGTGCTTCAGCCTTTTTATGTAGCAGTATTAAGATCTGTGCACGCCTAGGGTGCTTGTTCGGTGGGGTTAGAATTTCTCTGGAAGAGCAGAGCACATCATGGTTTGTGGTTTTTTTTTTAAATAAATTCAAGAGTTTCTGTATATGTTGACATGTCTGATTTTTTTTTTTTTTTTTTTTTTTTTTGCATGTTATACTTTCAAGAAGTACTTCCCTCTGTAAACCGTTCTATTCTAAAGACTGATGTTCTTTTATGGTCATTCCTAGTACTGTCTCACTGCAGTGAGCTGGGGGGATACTACAGCCTGGACCTTCAAGCATTATTCCAAGTGAAAGAGGCCCCGGCTTTAAAAGCCTTCATATCACGATGTTTTCATTCATAGGAAACAAACCAGGCAGACCTTAGAGACAGAAAGTAAACGGTTTAATGGTTGCCAGGAGCTGGGGGAGGAGGCTGCTGATGGCTCTGGGGTTTCTTAGCAGGGTTCAATGAGTGGCAATGGTCTGCCTGTAACTTTCTGAGTATGCTCAAACACCCCACCCCCAACTATGCACAGTGAAGGGCGTTCTATGATGTGTCAATTGGCTTTACTTTAAAAGAATGAGTAAATCAAAAAAAATTCAAATATAAATCTGAAAATCGTTATCTATTTTTCATCCCTGAGACAAGGTCTCACTACGTAGCATTGGATAATCTGGAGTTTGTTCATAGACCAGGCTGTCTTGAGCTCCCAGAGATCCACCTGCCTCTGTATCCCAAGTGCTGAGGCTAAAGGCTTGAACCACCACACCAGGTGATTCTGGGGCATGAGTGACGTCTCCCACCGCATCCACTGGATCCAAGGACCCTCTTAACCCATGTAGAAACTGAGTCCCCCAGGAGGAGGCGTTTTGCTGTCTGTCACCCAGAGAGCAGCAAAGTGCTGGGAAAAATGAGCATTCTGGGCTGCCTTTTGCTGTTCTTACAGTCTGGTCTGGGGGAGGGGCAGCAGCTTGAGGAATTCTCTGCAGGCTTCCTGGTGAACCAAGGAAGCTTTGGTTCACAGCCTCTCCCCAGGGTGAGCCTTTCTCCTCATAACTAACTTCAGGTTTTTCTCTAAGCAGTTACAGATGATGGGGCATGGGTAAGATCCACCTGGTGCACTGATGGTGTGTGTGTGTGTGTGTGTGTGTGTGTGTGTAACAATCAAGACAATCAGAGACTTCTAAACTGGCTTTATGGTTGTTTTTTAAAAAAAGATGTATTTATTTTTGTTTATATGAGTACACTGCAGCTGTCTTCAGACACACCAGAAGAGGGCATCCGATTCCATTATAGATGGCTGTGAGCCACCATGTGGTTGCTGGGAATTGAATTCAGAGCTCTGGAAGAGTAATCAGTGCTCTTAACTGCTGAGCCATCTCTCCAGCCCAAATGGCTGTTTTTCATATAGCCCAACCTGGTGTGGAAGTTGCTATTTAGCAAAGGATGAGCTACAGTCCCTGGAGCTCCTGGCTCCAGACTTCTGTCACTTTATACTGTTTTTGATCACTCGACTTTCCAGTCCCTGGCCACCTTCATGAAAGAGGACTTGCGCGTCAATCTCCAACTCATTTCTTGTGGATCTACTGCCCTTGCTTTAGATGAAGCTTTTAAGGACAAGTGACTTCTTTCTTGGACTCCACAGCCTGTAGGCAGGTCTTGTCACCTAGGACTTTAGACTCCTCTGCAAGGTGCAGGAAGGAAAGCATCTAGGCCCTTGCAGCTTCCTGGTTGGGTGCAAGTTTCCAGCCGCTCCAGAGCAGACTTGCAACCTCTAGTCTCCTACGCCATTCAGGTTCCCAAATCAGCTTCTTAATGGTGCTGCGTACATGCGCTATTGGGGTGCTAATCTGCTCCTGGTGCTCCCAGCTCCCCTGCTCAAAAACTCGCTCGCACCGCACACACTCCAGGGAGAATAGGAGGGTCGCACAGGCGGGTAGGAACCAGTGGTGTGGAGGTGCGCCTTGGAGAATCGCGGCGGTGCGCAGGCGCACTGGGCTCCCTACGGCCGGCTCTCCGGTACAAAGAGCGCGCGGTGCCTTTAGGACTTCTGGATCAGAGCTGAAGCCAGTTTGTGTCTCTGCCCTCGGTAGTTCCTGGCAGCCGGAGGCTACTCTTGTTCGGCACTGCAGGATTCTGCTCCTCGATCTAGTGCAACTCGAGTTTGATTCTGGCGCTGCCCGAGGCCCCGCCCAGCGCTTCGCGGTCCCGCCCCGCTAGCCGCCCGCCTTGCGCCAGCTCCTGACTCGCGGCGCTGGAGGTGAGTAGTGGCAAGGCTGCGCTCCTGTCCCCTACGGGGACGATCTGGGGCTCCTGGACTCCGACTCTACCCCGAGCCAACCGGGTGACCAGCCTCACACCCTGGGCGCGTGCTGGGGCTCACGGCGACACTGGCCCTGGGATTGCCTTGGGAAGGTCCGTGGGGTTGCCTTGGCTAGCAGTGGCCTGGGCTCACCGCTGGTGCTCTTAGGGGGCGGCGCCTCCCGACCTGAAGTGGGGCGCGCTGGTCCTTTTATACCAACTAGTCCTTTCAGAGCCGGAGTTCAGTGCGGCGCAGCGTCCTTTTTCGAGGCGTCCCAGGGTAAGATCGGTGTACCGTCTGGCTGAAGGGAGCGGCGATTAGTGCCCCTTTATCCTGGTCCCGGAGCGGCAGGTGGCTCTAGCTGGTGTTGCAGGGTCTGGGCGTGGGGGAGGGGGATGTGCGGCCTTTAGGGACCGCCCTCAGCTCTGGGACCTGCTTGTGTTCTTGTGGACCTGCGGTGTCAGGTCCAGCAGGGCGGGTGGCAGCCTTCCGAGGCACTCTTGGTCGTGCAGGCACGTGGGAAACACCGCGCTCCCGAGCCGCAGACCTGGTGAGTCTCATCCCCCCCTCACCGGGTCCCTGTGCAACTTTCAAAGGCAACTTTTCGCGGGCGGTCCGGCAGGAGCTGACTGCGCGCGGCTGACCCGGCGCAGGCCTAGTTGCTCGCGTTAGCGATGTTCTGTGGCGTCCCCCAGCGCTTGCTTTCTGTACTTCTCTTCTGAGGTGCCTCTCGGTTCGTCTTATTAAAGTATGGAATCAGACCGAGAGCCCAAGACTAATCAGGAATGGGATCCCTCGGTGACCTTGGTCGTCACCTGGGCTACTTGGGAACCAGTTTCCTTGCTTATTTATAGTTAATGGCGGGCTCGTTCGAGTTGGTTTTTATACATTACTTAGTTGTCTTGTTTCTCCTTTCTTCTATCGCTCTCCAGTAAGTTGTTGGGAACTTCCACGCTTAGTCTATTTCAGCTTTATTTTAAAAGTTGAGATGTAATACAAATCAATATGCGTTTTTTAAATTCATGAGTCATTGGCTTTTAATGTAACTATCAAATTATGCTATCATCAACGCTAACCAGCTAACCAGAAGGTTTTCATTGCTCCCACCTCCCCACAAAAACCACCTCCCCTGCCGAGCGCTGCTGTTTCTGCCTTTTCCCTCAGGATAAGAGGGATAGATAGTGAGAAGACAGGTAATCAACTTTTGGTTGCTTTACTGTTTACTGTTGTTTACTATTTTGGGAAAGGTGCTGAGTTGGGCGGCTGCGGGAAAGTTTGTCGGTTGTTTGGGGAGATTAAAAAGGGTGAGGATGGAGGAGTGTCTGCCCGTGCAAAGGAAGGGGAATCCATTTAGCTTCCACCAGGGCCTTTGGCGATCCTTCTGACCGAGGGTTGCCTCCTCCACAGGTCACTCTAGTTGACTGAGTTACTATGGCCAAAGTGAGTTCTGGAGGTGGGGGCGGCTGTGGGTTGGGAGTTGGGTTCGGGGTAGGCGGTGGGAGCTACAGGCTGCTGAGAAAGAGGAGAGAAATCAGAGCATGCACCGCGCCCAAAGGAGAGAGATTAGAGGGAGAAACAAAACAAAACAAAAACAAAACAAAAAAACCCTTCAAGCTTAAAAGCAAGGTTTGTTTTTAGTACTTGGGTTCCAGCTCAGGGCCTCAACCATGCTAAATAAGTATTTTACCATTGGGCTGCACCCCCACTGCCTAGAAGTATTTTTTAAAAAATGTTACCCAAATTGACCTGGAAGAAACTACAGGCATTGCTACATCAAAAATGATAATCCTGTGACTATTGGAGCTCATGACACATTCCCTTCAAGGGAGAATGAGAGAGGAAGGGTCTACATGGGGAGCAAGCCAAGGTTTGGGAAGACATTTTTTTTTTTTAAAGGCTGTGTAGTGTTCCATCGTGAGACTGTACCACACTTAATTCATTTTAGGGTGGAACTCCGAGTCCATGTATGTATACATGTCTATTGGGAATAGGAGTAAAGTTAGGCGTTCTGAGCTAGTGTTTGGATTGGATGATATTATCAAATAGATAAACAAAGTAGTTTTTTCTTTCCTTCTTTCTTTTTTTTTTTTTATTTTAGATTCTACCGATATCAGCAGTGTGTATGAGTTTTGTGCTGGCCTTAAACTGCAATAGGAGATTTAACATATGACATATGTTAAATATGAAATCACAATTCTAATACTTTATAGTGTTTCTTAAACATATTTTAATAGTTTAAAATATTGTTATTAAAATACCATCAAACCTGTGTGTGTATGTGTGTGTGTGTGTGTGTGTGTGTGTGTGTGTGTTGACATAGGAGGATCTCATGTAGCCCAGGTTAGCCTCAAACTCACTGTCTACCAGAGGATAGACCTGAACTTCCCAGTGCTGGGATGGCAGAGCTGTGCCACCATGGTTGGTACAGGTACTGGGATGCTTCTGGGATATGCTTCCATGTGACAGTAATCATCCTGTCACTGGGGTGTTTATCCATTCTTTGGAATGGTCTGCATTGCTGCAGAAATCATCTTTGTGTGTAGTTTCCCCTCCTACTGGTTGCCGGGAACCTCTCCTTTGTATGCCTCAGAACCCTTGTTGCTACATTGTTCCTTGCCAAGCTGAGGAACCTCTAAGCACAGTACGGAATTGAGTAAAGACATCTTTAAGTTGGTAACAGTGACAGGGTCTCTTGTGGGTTGAAATGCTATTTCTGAAGATAATGGCGAGGGTGACCCTAATGTCTTTCCTTCTAAATAGAGTAAGTGGCAATTTCATTGATCGTCACGTTCAGTTTTTCTTTGTGTGATACTTTGTGGCAGAGGCTCTGAGCCAGGGGCTTTAGGAGATTAAAAAAGAAGGATCTTGCTGTAAAGTCAGGTTTTTGTCGGTTTTGTCTGTTTGCTTTGCTTTGTCCACAAAGAGTATCCAAAATTTAAAGTCCAGCAAAATTTCTGCTCAGAAATATTATTTTATCTGCTTCTGAGTTCTGAGTGAGGTTCTTTAGTGGGTGCTTAAGAGCGGTTGGTTTCTGAGAGCTGTCAGTCTTCGGCGGATCTTCGGGATCTCGGGAAAAGAGGACCACTGAGCATCATCTCTAGGGAGCCTCACAGTGGACAGGGAGGTGCAGAAAGGCAGGGGGATGCTTGGGTTTGTAGGGAGAGAGCAAGCTTTGTCATACCTTCACATCAGCACTGTGGGGGCTCCTTTTGAAGACTTGGGGGGCTGGGATCCATGAGTGGCTGCTTTGTGTGCTTGCAGCTTCTTTTCTTTCCCCCTTGGAATTCAGTGGAAATTTTCCTAATGGGAAAGCTTGTGAGTAAGGTGATATCCCTTTACTTTGGTAAATAATAATTAGATTTCTTTCTATGCCAGCCAGGTTTCTCCTAGTGGAGGAACCCTGAGCCCATAGCAAGGGAGGAGGAACTGAGGTACTGAGGCAGAATGGGAAGCAGGGGTTAAACCTGCCTGCCATGGGCCCCAGTGGCTCATTCATTCTCAGAGGTAGTCACTGAACTAGGGGTAGGTAGCAGGGATCTGGGTGACAGGTAAGGGGTTAATTATACCTCGAGAACCAGAAACTCAAGTAGGCAAGGCCACAGAAGTTAGATACCAGCAAAGCTGGACATGTTTTGAGATTGCCCCCTTTGTGACTGTGACTGTGAATGCCAGCCTGCACATATAAACGCTGTTGTTCTGAGCCCAGATCCCCTGATTGGAATGGAGGATCTGTAGCTTGCTCTGTGAATTTTGGCTAGTTACAGAACTGTTCTATGCTTCACTTTCCCCGTAGTGAAATGGCTTGAGTGTGTGACATAAATCTGTAACCCCAGAAATTTGGGGGTGTTGGACTGGTCATGTGTTCAAGGCCAACCTGGGAGAGATGCTTTTGCTTTTCAGGAGGGACAAGAAAAGAGAACAATGGAATTGGCTTTTGTGAGGGAGAGCTGACCAGAGGTTGTGATGACCCCCTCCCCAACACCCCACCACCCTACCACCATACTCCAGGCACTGAAAATGTGTGGCAGGTGGAGTCCTGACCACAGCCATCAGTATCGCTCAGTGGTTTTTATTTTGCCCTTAGGCTTTAAGCTTGGACCTGTTTCTTTTTCTCTCTCTTGCACTTTGCATTTAAATGGTGGATGCTGGAAGCCCATGAGTCCTCTGTGTAGACTCTTGGGACAGCTTCTAGCCTTGTCTGCTGATGTTTGATGTTTTCCACAGCCTGGCTTGGGTAGAGTAAGAAACCCATTCTAATTTCATTACAGAAGCAATCAGTTAATTGGAAACAATTACAATATAGTGTCAGGAGCCCTGCAGCTCAGAAGAAGGTAGCTTTTTTTTTTTTTTTTTTTTTTTTAGCAAAAATCATTTTGTTAATGGAATTGAGCAGTGGAGCTTACTCTAAGTCTCCGAAGACACACTAATCCCTGTTTGTCCAAGCTGAACCCCGAAGAGCACAGAACTGCTGCTGCTCTGGTTGGTTTGCAGTTGCAACCCTCAGCAGATAAAACCACTTCCAGTGTTTCTTAAAATATAAATGTTGGCTTGGTCTGAGATAAGAATGTAAACTTGTATTGTTGATATTTGCATCACAGTTTTTTGCTCTCTCTCTCTCTCTCTCCTCTCTCAGTGCCACCCCCATTTTGTGACAGGGTCTCTGTAGCCCAGACTGACATCAAACTGGAGATCCTGTCAGCTCATTATGCTTGGCTTTGGTTTATTCTTTAAGGAATAACATGAAAACAAACCTCAGTAAGAACACAGGTCAGGTCTGAAAGCATCTTTCTCCTTTTCTTTCCTCCCACCCCCTCTTAGAACTCATCTCAACAGAGCCGCCCTTCCCGGTAAAGGTAGCAGCCTAGGGGCAGCCACTGGGGGCTGGAGTCGCCCCTCCTTTATCACGTGTTGTACCACCCTCTTCCTCGTTTCCTTTCCCCACCAAGGACTCACAGATCAAGCCAGCTCTCTCTGTTTGGCTGCCTTTTACTACTCTTGTTTCTGATATTTAAATTAATTTTGTCAGTTTTGAAATTTATATACATAGTATCACACAGTGTGACCTTCCATGCCTAGTTTTCCTCGATTTGTGCTCTGTTCCTAAAATTAATCTCCTCCGTTGTATGGAGGTTGTGGGCTATTCGTGTTTATTGCTGTCTAGGGTTGTGTAGTTTGAATATCCGACTCTATCATCTTCATGTGGATGGCACTGGGTGGTCGCCCCTTTGTTTCTAATATCAATAGTGGCATTGTGATGGTCAATCTTGGTTGTTCACTTGTCATGATAGCTAGAGGGAACCTCAGCTAAGGAGCTGCCTCCATCACGTTGGCCTGTAGACACATCTCTGGGGATTTTCTTGACTAATAATGGATAGAGCAGGGCCCAGCCCCCTGTGGGCAGCACCATTCCTAGGTGGGTGGTCCTGGGTTGTATGAAAGTTAGCTGAGCAAACCAGAGGAGTGAGCCAGTAACTAGCATGGCTTCTACTTTTTCTCTTGCCTTCAGGTTCCTGCCCTGACTTTGCCTTCAGGTTCCTGCCCTGACTTCTTTCAGTGGTGGGCTGTTAACCTGTAAGTGTAAGATGAAACAAACTCTTTCCATCCCACTGTGTCACCATAGCAATAGAAAAGAAGGTTGGTCACCTGTCATGGGCATATCTGTCTTGTGCCATCCCTCCTGATGTTGTTGAACATACATGGGCATCTATTTTGGATGTGTTCTGGAGTAGAATGGCTGGGCCTGCAGTTGAGCTGGGTCTGGTACTGCCAAAGTGACTTTGCTAGTGTCTGCTCAGGACATGGGTGTGTGAGCTCCGGAAACTTGGCTTTTTGCCAATGTTTGCACTCATTTGGGGCCTTATTTTAGCTTAGCTAACTGTATGTCCATGTTCTCGAACTTCCCAGATGACTAATGAAGCCAAGCAACCCAAAAGGTTCACATTCTTTTTGCTTATTTAACATAATAAAATAGGAACCAAAGCAGTTAAAGAGGTGCCTGCACACCCAGTGTTTGGCAGGATCTTAAGTTCTGGGCCCCTGAAACCCTGTCTCAAAACCAACCAGCTGACCACCAGGGAACTTTGTGTCTGGTATTTATATCTCCATACTATAAAATTCATAGTTTTTCGTTTTTCCGAGGGATTTATGTCTAATCAAACTGGAAAGAATAGAATTGTATCAGCTAACCTCTAAGAATTTGATATTCAAGGTGTTGTAGGTTTGATTATGATTAAGAGCTGACACGTTCCTGCTTTTTCAGTTTTTATATTGTGCTAAATTAGTTCATTGATTTTTGCCTCCTGGGGTAATATTTTTTGCCAGAGACAGCGTCTCTGAGTCATGCTGTGGAATGGGTCAGGAAGAGAGGGGGAGGAGGAGGCAAGGGAAGAAACAGAGATTCTCACAGAGGGCGGGGCCTGCTAACCCAGAGTCAGGTGATACCTCGAAGAATCCAGTGCATGGATGTAAGCTTTGGATGACTAGAGAATTTTGTCTTAGGAATGTTACCTGTGGGGTAGAATGCTTGGGCGCCTTTTGATTTATTTCCTGAAGGCTGTTTTGAAATTTGTTCCTTCAACTTCAGGGCTCCTGTTTTGGCCTCTGGTTGATTCTTTTTAAGGAATTAGCCTCTTTAAAAGTGCCATGCAGAGCTAGCACCCAGCTGGTGCTTCTTCCTTCATGCCTTCCCTTGGTCCTTGCATATTAGTATGAGCAAGGGATGAGTGGCTGTGATCTGAAATACCTGTGACATGCCTATGACACACCTGTGACACACCTGTGAGGACTGTCCTGTTGCTTGAAGGTTTTGACTTCTGGGTTATGTAGGAGGGAGTCTGGGCTTCAGCCTAGGGTGCAGAATCAGATTTTTGCCTCTAGAGATACCACCTTTAAAGTCCTGTAGAGCCTAAATTCGTAAGTGGGAGAAACATGAATGAAGGAAACATTAGCCCTGGCAGGCTCTCTGGGAACAACAGACAACTTTTAAATAGCCCACCTGGGATGGGCCTTTCTGCGCACTGTTATTGCTCTGTGAGACGGTGTGAACTGGGCTGTGTTCTTTGTGAGGCAGTGTGGTGTGGTTATGGCTCCAGAGTTGGGTCTGAGCGTCCTTGGTGGTGTGCTGGGAATGACAACTATAGGGAGACGCAGGGCAGAGCTCCCGGCTGTGGCTCTTCACAGATGGAGAAGCTAGACTGCCCTGAATAGACATTCAAAAATATCTGTTAAAACACATCCGGCCAATCTTATCCGTAGCAGAAATGCTTGAAGATTCTTCTTCACCAGTCACCACTGCAGTGGGTGGTACCCATCCCTTGGTTGAAGAGTTCCTTGTTTCCATTAGCTAGCCCTTACCATTTAAGATTTAAAGTTGTCCTAGTGAAGTTTGGCCTCATCCACCAGTGTGCTTCTGAACACATTTTTTTGTTTTTGTTTTTTTTGTTCCCCCATTTCTGTCCCCTCACCCCTTCACAGTTTGGAGCATGAGGGAGTAATGCATCATGTTCTTCCCATTCAGTAGGGTTTGTGTAGGCATACAAGTTTTTGCAACCTACTTTTGATTAGGGTTCAACTTCTCCTCTAGCTACCCAGCAGAGGTAGTAAAGAGAAAAGTTATTAGGATGTGGGGGAAGTGGACCTGTTCAGCAATAGTTCTTTGGGGGGTGAGCTCGATCTTCTTTGGTAGCAGTTCAGTCCCTGTAGCAACCACCAAATATGACTCAGCAAGCTGTAGACACCAGGCACGAACTGGCAGCTACAGCCCAGTCCTTTCAGTAAGCAGACACCAGGCAGTTCAATCTTGAAGAAACCACTAGGCTCATCAACCAGCCTGAGGTGAGGCCACAGAAGTGGCAAGCTGTCACAGGAACCTCAAGAGCAGTTCTTGGGTGAGTTTCTCTCAATGGTGGTATTATCACAAATTGAGCTCAACATCGCTATGTAAGGCAAACCAATACATGGATGTTGCTATTGAAGAATAATGAGGTGGAGCACACTAAACCAGGGCTCAGTGCTGGTTTCCCAGTCTGTGGGGTCATATTTATACTCCTTCATCAAACATCCCTTCACATGTTTGCTATAACTAAACATCCTTTCCCCTGTGTCTGCTTCACAAAAACACAAGACATCCTGATATAACTAACTTTCCAGTTAAACTTAAGGTCTGGATCATTTTTTTTTGGGGGGGGGGGACAGACATGATTTATTTGCGGTTTCATTGACCCATCCTCAAAAACCACTTCCTGGGAATGTTCTTCAGGAAACAGGAAAAGCCAGTTCAAGGTCTTTGTGGACTGGACTCTGGTCCCTAAGCTAATTTACCTGCTAGAGGATTGAAGAGTCTTTTTTCTTTTTCTTAAGGTTTATTTATTTGTTATATATAAATTTGTTATATATAAATACACTGTCGCTGTCTTCAGACACATCAGAAGAGGGCATCAGATCTCATTACAGATGGTTGTGGGCCACCATGTGGTTGCTAGGATTTGAACTCAGGACCTCTGGAAGAGCAGTTAGTGCTCTTAACCATTCTGGAGCCATCTCTCCATTCCAGATTAAAGAGTCTCACTGAGACACACTGTTTTCCCTGATGCAAGGAAAGATGTGTTAGCAATTCACCTGTAGCAAGTTTGAAAACAAACCACCACCACCAAAAACACTGAAAAAATGGGAATACCTTGTGTCACATTTTTAGGCACATGGCTTTTTAATCCCAGCCCTCCAAAGCAGAGGTAGGCTTGTCTCTGAATTCAAGGCCAGTCTGATACATATAGCAAGTCAATGCCACCCAGAGCAACACATTGAGACACTGTCCTCCCCCAAAAGGGCAATAGGACCTTGAAGACTCCAGTGGCCCCAGACAATGGCATAAAGTAGCTTCTGTAGGTAAATTGACACACCTGCTCCTGCATTTAGTAACAAAGGGTGTCATAAAGTTCTGGGGCTGTGGACTTTATACAGTGCAGTAGTCATTTTCTTGGGAACTTGGAAAGAAAGCATGTGGTGAGCCTCTGGCCTCACATCTAGGTTGCCCAGGTAGCTAAGCCTGCTCGGAGTGTTGGGGCCCTCACTCAGCCACTTGAGCTGTTGATTGCAGTTCAGACGAGGCCTGTAGCCTTGAACCTGTGCAAATGGCGCTTCAGCCAGGGCTCCCTTCCCTCTCCTGACCCTTGGTTTTCTAGAACAGCCTTCCCTCCCCTGGGTCTCCTTACAGTTGCCCAGCTCTTGCTTGAGAGACTCTGGTTGGATATAAGTCAGGGCTTAGGCATTTGGGGCCCAGGAGTCACAACTCCACTCTTTCCTGCTGGACATGTCTCCTTTGCTTTTCTCTGGCAAGAAGTTTGAAATCATCATGCTGAAAGGCGTAAGTGCATTTTGGTAAATTTGGACTGAATGTTGGGAGTCCACAGGAAGGACAACCAGAAAGGAAAGACCACTCCTGACTAAAACTCCCAACAGTTGGAAGGGCTACCTTGTTCACTGCTTGTCTAAGGAACGGAGAAAGGGGTTGCCGTACTCACCAGCCTGCACGGATCAGGGAAGTAGCACTCTCTAAGCGACAAATGGAGGCAGGGTTCCAGGGACCCACTGGCCACCTCTATTACAATAGATCTGTGCACTCCCAGCCACTGTGTCTTTTCCTGCCAGCCAAGGGGGCATGTGGAGGCTCTCACAGCAGACCTAAGGAGATCAGTGAGGTGGTGGATTATGATCCTCAGGGTCACCGGGAGAGGCCTCTGGTTATCAGGGGATAAAGAGTATTGCTGAGGTGCTGTTGAGGTTGGGGCACTGGTAGAAGAAAAATGAGCTCTTTTCTATGCATATCCATATCGGTGCTTGAAACATCTTTTCTGAGACTTGTGGGGTGGATTGCAGGTTGAGTGGAATTGTGCTGGAAGCTTCCATGTGGTTTCCCAGGTCTGTGGGGGTAAGCCATTCATTGTTGGCAACAGCCTCTGGAGAGAATCTGTATGCAAGCGCCAAGTTTGCCTCTCCTGTTCACCTGGGGTTGTGTCTGAAGTTTGAGGAGCTGAGGGATTTGTAACATTTGCTACTTTTGTAGCAGTGTTCGGATGAGGAATTCTGGGATAGCAGGGTTCTCATGAGGAATCCTGGGTTCTTTCCAGGGCTAGTGAGAGCGTTGTGTTGTCTGCTCTTACATGCATTAAAACAAACTTTTCCATCATCAGTACAAGGTCAGTGAGTCAGGACAGGTCACAGAAGACATTTGTCTAAATTCTGTGAAAACAGTTACAGGGAGTAAGAATAACAGAAAACTCAGTTTTAAAACTGGACAAAATGGCATTGGTAGGCATTAGAAAAATGCATGATAACACTATTGCTAATATGGTTTAGATTTAAAAATAACAGCAAACCCTGATGAATAGTACCAGAGATGTTGAAACTACACTTATTGTATACTGCTGATGAATCTGTAAGTGGGTCCACCCCTTCCCCGGGAAAGCTGTTTGGAAATACCTGTTAAGGGAGAACACACACTGACTTGGCAGCTACACCCATTTCCCTGAAAAGACACATAACTTCAACAAGATGAACATACACATTCATCGTAAGCATTTGGGGGACTTCATTGATAAGGCTGATTAGCAACTATCCAAATGGGTCAGAGGTGGTTGTGGCGTCGTTGTATAATGGAGACATACTGCTCAGCATCAAAAGAACCCAAACAAACAAACAAACAAAATATCAGCTGCCGTCCAGAATAAGATAAACCTGTGCAGATGCTATAACAAGAGAATAAGTCAGATAAAACTACATATTATATGACTTCACTTATACAGAGCTCAAGATCTACACAGAATTAGCTCTGCTGCTAGAAGCCAAGACAGAGCGACCAAAGCAAGAAAGTACTAGGTAAGGGACTGTTGCCTGTCTGATCTTTTCATTTGTAACAATCCATTGAGATAAACATTTAAATGTTAGGGTCTTTACTCTTACTGTACTAATTGTTCTATGCTTAAAGTATACAGATCAATTTTTTAAAAAGTAAAATCAGGTTGATTTATTTTACAGGATATTTTTTCAAAAAAAAAAAAAAAGAAAGAAAAGAAAGAAGGAAAGAAAAAGAAAAACTAACCAGTTTGAATAGACCAGCTTTTAGGAAAAAAAAAAAAAACAAAACAAAAACTTGTGAGATTGTGCTGACTAGTTTTATGTCAACTTACCACAGCTAGCGTCATCTGAGACGAGGCAACCTCAATTGAGAAAATGCCTCCATGAGGTCAGGCTGTAAGGTATTTTTGTAATTAGTTGTTGATGGGGGAGGGGGCTCCCATTGTGGATGGTGTCATCTTGGGCTGGTGGTCTTGGGTTTTATAAGAAAGCAGGCTGAGCAAGTCATGGGGAGCAAGCCAGTAAGCAGCACCCCTCCATGGCCTCTGCATCAGCTCCTGCCTCCAGGTTCCTGCCCTGTTTGAGTTCCTGTCCAGACTTCCTTCAGTGGTGGACAGTGCTGTGCAAGGGTAAGCCAAATAAACCCTTTTCCCCTGAGCTGCTTTAGGTCATGGTGTTTCATCATAGCATTAGAAACCCTAACTAAGAGATCAATTACTATTCATCAAGTTGTTTTTAATTGGTGTTTGAAAAATGGTTCAAATCTTCATGTCAGATTTCCAGGCAGCCACTGAGACTAAGAACCCAAGCCATACCAAGAACTTACAAAGATTTTTTTACTTCCCATAAAATTGGCAGACGGTTACATTTCCTGGTTTTGCCAGGAGCCTGGATCTGTCAGTTAAGTTTATAACCTCGAGTCTTGTTTTATCCCCCACTGGTTAGATATTAATTACACGTCTGTGTGAAGACGGACCTTGTTTTCTTTGAACTCACCATTGTTCTTACCGGGGTCTTCTAAAGGTCAGCCAAACTAATATCTCTGTTCTTGTCCCCATAGCCCCTGAAGCAGCTGTACAGAAGGTAAAAAATTTAAATGGAAAAAGATAGACGTTATTTCCTGTTCGTGTTGTCATTGGTTAGCGGAATGTTCCCTAACAGTAAGACCTGTATACCTGCCCATTCCTTCAGACTGTTGCAGGTGGTAATTCCTCCCCTGGTCGATACATTGGTGTCAAGAATAGAGTAGTTGCCTCACTTGCCTTAGACAGTGACTTAAATGACTTATATTAGATGTCAGCGAGAGCTCTGTTGCAGGGGACTTTCTTTGCTTTGGGTCCAGACTTAACAGGTCACCCTCCCCACCCTGACATATAGTCTCATGGTAGAGAGAAGGAAACAACTCTCCATGCCTGTGTGTGGATCTATTTCATTCTTCAGTGGGTAGAGCCCAGCCACAAGGATAAAATGGCCAGCAGGAGGAGGGGGGATATAATTAAATTAATTCTTCCATCTGGGAATATTGTACGTCACATAAACATGGGGGAGGGGCGTATAATCTTCCGGAATAGCAGCAAATAATTGCAAACAGTGTAATCTCCCATAATAGAAAACTATATTTAATTCAGAAAGGTTTAATGACCTCTATTGCCAGTGCTGAGGCTGTTTTTAGAATTGATTAAAGTGCACTCTGATTTTCATTTTGCAAAGGTTAGGCCTCAGAAAGCTGCCTAGATTTTGAAAGGTCCACTCTTTGGACAGAACTGATTAATCTTTCATGAGCTGGAGCGGTACCCACAGCTTGGTAACTTTCCATTCATTGTTAGGAAGAGTGCAGAAAGAAATCCTATTTCTTAGGGTTAGAACTCAGTGGCGCTCTGACGTAGCCTGTGCAAGTCCCTGCAGTCACTCTTCCCCGCCATCTCCCTCCCTTCCCCCCCCCCCCCCAGCAAGGGGAAAAAACAACCAACCATAATTATATTTGTTACTCTCTTGGCTTTCATGTCTGGATTTTTCACATGCTCCATCTTATGAGTCAGGCAATCTTGTTTAATTACCTATATTGATAGGGATTTGCTACCAGCTAGCTAGAGCTGGCTAGTGCTAAGGAGAGAATAGGAATGGAGGGTGGGTGGATCCATCAGTGGGCAGAGGGCTTGCTCCTCCAGAACGATAACTTAAATTTGATCCCCAGCGTCCTCTTGAAAGCCAGGTGTGGCAGTGGGTGGCTGTGATCAAAGCACAGGGGGTGGGGGGTTGTAGATGGGTCTCAGGGGCCTGCTAGCTGTTGAGTCGAGCCAAGTGTGAGCTTTACATTCAGTAAGTGTTTCGGTAAAAATGAAATTAGAATCTGTTGTTATCGGTGCTGCGGCGTCTCACTCTGAGAGAGCCGTCCAGTGTGAGGCTGGATACGGGTCTATTTCTCTACCACTTAGTCCTCTAGGCAGTTAGTTACCACGCCTGGCACTCACACATCTCGTTCCATGGGCCTTGCGAGCTCTCACTTCGAGAGAGCAACAGAGCTGGAACCGCACGCTCCAGCGGCCTCTCAGCCATTGCTTTCACGCACTGTCCTCCTCAGCCCAGTAAAATCAAGACTCAACAATCAATAATTTATCAATCAGATTTATACTCTCGATCCACAATACATCCACACAATCAATTCACTGCCAACTCATAATCACTGCCAATTAATAAAGATATAAACCGCCCACCTAGACAAGATAAAATCGATCTAGTTCACCTTGATCTGAACCATCCTCCTCCACTGTCTCCATCTTGAATCTTTTTCTCTTCTGCCTTACCAAAACTTTATCCCCACCCCACTCTCTACTGTCAAGTCATATATCACCTTGACATCAAGAATGTCCCCTAAAAAACAAGAAGCAAGGACAAAGAAGTGAAGAGTGATTGAAGAACACACTCAACATTGACCTCTGGTCTTCACATGAGTGTGCATCATCATAGGCAAATGCTTACATACATGACTACATGAACATACACACCCACCCCTCTTTGTGTGTAGAAGATGGTGCCTTATAAGGAGAACAGCAGTTTTTTAGGACCCAATAAAATTTCCCTGACAGTTTTCTTTAAAAATTAAGATTGCTAACAGAACCTCTCTCCCCTGTGGTTGCTTGACTCAAGCCAGGGTCAACTCCACCACATTCTTGACAGCTGGTCCTTGGGCTGTTTGCAGACAGAGTTCCAAGGTCTGCAGAAAGCCCGGAGCACCAGAGAGAGGGGGTTCGGCTTTGAAGGGTCCTGCCCTTACAGAATTACTCCAGGATTCATGTGCCAGGGTATAATGATACTGTGGCAGATCCCTGTACGGGGAGAAATCTGTGGATGAGAACTTCATCCTAAAGCACTTGGCTGTTGGTAACTTGTCTCCAGCAAGTGCAGGATAAGAACAAATGCTTCCCAGGTGTTCATCTTGCTGCGGTAGTTGGAGGAAAAGCATGTAGCTTGGGAAAAGAAAACAGAGCATGAACATCGCGGAAGCATGGCAAGACCAGAAAGAAGGTCATCGCTGCTACTGAATACCCTGATCCTCATATTTTAGACTTGCGTGCATCTTTGCCATGAGGCCATTCCTCTTTAAGCTCTGGAGGGTGCTCCCCATCCCATGTGCTGGCAGCATCCCATAATCTTTGTGCCCTTTAGAGGCTGTATTTTCCAAATGCCCAAGACTGGCTGGATCCCAGAGTTAAGATTATGAGTATGAAGAAAAAACTTGGGAAAAGACGAACTTGCCCAAATAGTCTTTACTAGAGGCTTTCCGCCTTACATCTTTAGAAGCGAGGAGTCATGCCCTGCTCGGTGGCACTTGTATGTAATTGTTACACTTTGGAGACAGAGATAAGGATGGGAGAGGAGTATTTCAAATTCAAGGTCAGCCTGTTAAACCGCAAGTTCTAAGAAGCAAGGCTGTACTGTGGGACCCTAATCTCAAAACACAAAAACAAGTGAGCAAGAAGTTTGATGGTCTTTCTATGCATTCATTTTTGGAATTCATTAACTCTTCACTTAGGCTCCTCCTAGTGGGAATGTGCTCAGGGCATCCCAGGGTACCTGTCTCAGTACTTAGCCTGAGAGCAAAACTTTAGATGAATGAACAAGGGGTTCCTAGTGTATTCCAAGATCTGCCCTCAGGCCAGGAACTAGAAATAGGGAGAGCTAGAAGACAGCACACAGCTAAACTGGCAGTTCTTCACATCAGCGGGAATGTTGGCATGCAGAGGCATACAGTAGGCTCAGAACTTCAGTTACTGCCGTCTGTAGGTGGGTGGGGTACTGACTGAGGACTCTTGTTGGGGAGCAAGTTGGCCATTCCTGCCATTCTGTCACCCAGACCTTTGTCAAAGGGAAGCCCATCTACTTAGGGAGGAGGAGCCTAGGGTCAGCTCTTTAGTTTCATGAGAATCTGGAGTTGTGACTTACAAAGTGGTTGAGCCTGTCACTGGTACCCAGGATGCTAAATTCTGGGTGCTTCCTGAACAGCTGACCAAGCTTAATGAAAACTTGTTTTCTGTGAACTAGCAATCGTTTGTAGAATTCTAAAGGACCCTGCACATTGGCTCTTGGAGTGTTGAGTAGTACACTTGCCTTCTCTACTTCATGACTTAGCATAGTATGGCCTCAGCTTATAGTTAGAAAAAGCCACCAGAAGCCTTCACATGATGCTGCCCCTCTCCTATCTCCCAGAAGCCCCCCCCCCCCCTTGCAGAGAGATGGGGAAAGTGTTATTAGGAAATGCTGGAAACTTCCTTGGGAAAATAATTGATTTATTGAATGATATAAAACCTGTAAACTATTCCAATGCATTCTCATTGTTCTAAATTTTGTGTATTTTCTGTCTTAATTAAAATGAATGAAATTTTAGGGCTGGAGAAATTGCTCAACAGTTAAGAGCACTTGTTGCTCTTACTGAGGACCTGGGTTTGATTCCAAGTACCCCACATGGTGGTTCACAACCATCTATGAACTTCTGTTCTAGGAGGTCTGATGTACTCCTCTGACCTCTGAAGGCACTAAACACACACATGTGGTGCACGTACATACATGCAGGCAAAACACTCACGCATAAGATAGAGTTAATACATTGAATAAGTAAAATAAAAAAGATGAATGACGTTTCATCTGGTTTTGAATATTGCCTCAGGTGTTTTGGAACTAGGTTATGTACAAGGACACAGAGTGTGTGCTAACACTAGTTACGACCTCCTTAGTACAACTTGAATAGACCTCTGCTCCTTGGCCTTCATGTTTGCATCAGATACAGAGAATCCCAGGACTCCAGACCTAGAAGCAGAGCAAACCCTTACCCAAATGAGGAAGCAACTCCCAGTCTGCCTCAGAGCTTGCCCTCTGGCCAGACACTTGGAGTGGGCTTGGCCCAGCTGAGGGTAACCACCAGAATGGACAGCGGACAGCGCTCCAGGCCACTTCTAGAAGGGAATTTTGAGTTGGTGTGTTCGGATAAGCTGGCTCTGTTGACCTCTGTCTCTTTTAATGGGGCTCCTTGAGACTCTAACCTGTTCTCCTGTGCCCTCCTCCCTTGCTCTTCCTCAGCAATGCCTGCTTGCTTCCTGAAGCCCTCTGTAGGAGGTGTTATCAAGCCAGAAGTGCTCCTGACTCCAGAGGTCCCTGCTCAAAGCTACTGTCTCAATACCCCACAGTCCTGGTGGCCTTTTAGTAACTCAGCCTTTTCTTCTTCTTCTTCTTCTTTTTCTCAGACCGACCAATAACTCTTTATAGAATGTTTGTATTTTTTTTTTCTACTTTGGTAGAATTGTTGGCTAATGTGCATGAGGCCAGCAATAATAATGTGCAGGAACAAATCATAGACAGCCTCATAAAGGTTTCTGTTGAATGAGCCACTCATGGCGAGGCCCGGTGCTCATCAGAATCCTCATTGTTAGGAAAGTGCTTCTCTGATGAATATGGATGTGTACATACACACACACACACACACATATACAAACACCCAAACCACATATAGGCACACAGACACACACACAAACACAGACACAGATACACACAGACAAACCATACACAGACACACAGACAGACATGCACAGACATACAGACATACACAAACAGACACATATACAAGCCACACACACAGACACACACAGGCACACAGACACACACAGACCACACACACACACACACACACACACACACACACACACACACACACACATTGTTATAAACATGGTTTGCATGGTTCATGATATTTCCCTTTTGGCTTCGGCTACTGAGATGTTTGGGACTCTTGATAGTGATTCGCTTCAGTAAGTTAGTAAAATGAGAGGACTCTGTCCTCCTCTCCATCCCCAGCCCTTGCTTGATTAAAAGTCGACCTATCATTTCCTTCGCTTACTTGTTGACAATAACTCAACCGTAACAAAATGTATTTATCTTTATTTTATGCGTGTTGATGTTTTGCCTGCATGTATGTGTGTGTACCAGTGTACCGTGTGTGTGTCTGGTGCCCTGAGATGCCAGAAGAGAATATCAGATCTCCTGGAATTGGATTTATGAACGGTCTTCTGTAGCTATGTGGGTGCTGGGAAATGAACCCCGGTGAGTTATGAACTTGGAAATGAACCGAGTGCTTTTAACTGCTCAGCCATCTTTCAGGTCCTTACTCAGCCATTTGTTGTTAGAATCATCAAATAACTTTAGGAAAGGTATGGTGTATAAGAATTCAAATCTAGATTTTCCATAGTGGTGCATGCCTTTAATCCCAGCACTTGGGAGGGAGAGGCAGGCAGATCTCGGTGTGTTCAAGGCCAGCCTGGTCTACAAAGGGAGTTCTGGGACAGCCAGAACTGTTACATAGAGAAACCCTGTGTAAACATGAAAGGGAGAAATGGGTGTATGAGACAGCTGTGTGTGCCTCATCTCTGCTAGCTTTCTTTCAGCTTTCTCTCTGGTCCTGGGCCCTTTGGACATTGGTCGGTGTTCTGCAAAGGTATTCGGAATATTCTGGTTCTCTGTCTGCTTTCCTTGGCTCGAATTTTCCTCAGATGGGCATTAACATGCTGTAGATTGCCACTGCCTCCATCTTTGGTTAGTCGCTCCTCAATCCTTGCTTCTTAAACCTAAAGCCCCTAATTTCAGACAGAATATCTTTTGAAGTATTTCCTGCCTCTGTCCTGTACAGGCGGTTGTTAGTTAAAACTTGAAAGGAGTACCTTCTGTGTACAGTGCACTTCTTTGGCATGTAAGAAATTCTGATAGGAGCATCACATGTAGGCAGTGTGAGAGGAACCCAGAGCTGTAGAGTAAACAAACATCTTCGCAGAACTTGCTTTTTTCCTTAAAGTCTTTGCAGGGATCCCCGTGAATTTTTAGCAAACCTTGCAAATTCTGATGCATGGCTGTGCACAAAAACTGGTAGTGATTCACGTTCCTGATTCGGCCATGTTGGTGCTGCTGACTGTATTGTATGTTAGTAGGGTCTACTTAAGCAGGTGCTGATGTTGGCACTGTGACTGACAGGGAACCGCAGGGATTGAGGTAGTCCCTGCAGCCCTGATGACTGCATTTCTCTTAGAACTGGAACTGGGGGTTTCAAGACATCTATCCCTTAAGCAAAGTTTACACCTAGTATTTTAGCACATTGGCTTTTACCCACAGGATTAGTATCCCCCTCCCCATATCAATTGTGTTCACTTATAGCCATTGGATACGTACAAATTATTTGTTTCCTGTTTAAGATGCTTATAATTACATTCTGCATGCAAACCCACACCTATTCCTAATTCCACCTCTCGAGAGGTTTGGATAAAATGAAGTACTAAGGATTCCGGTTTATTTTGTGATCTTAGTCATTTTACAATGAAAAAATATTATGGTGTTAATGAGAAGTATTAAAGGAGTGCTTCCAGGAGTGTGGCTGTCCGGACACTGTCTCCCAATACATCTCTCAGTGAACGAGACTCCAAGGTGTCTGACCCACAAGTAGGAGTTGATAGGAAGCACCAGCAGCAGTGACCCAGAAACCATTGGCTATTCTTAGCTGCTACTTGAAAGGCAGCAGTTATTGGGGCAGTGCAGGAAAAGCCATTTGTTGGCTCTCATTTGTCGAAAAATAAACACTCCCTTAAAAAAAAAAAACCCAAACTGGACTATCAGATCTATGAAAGGTTTAGTTATTCATGTATGCTTACATGATATATCTATTTGTTTGTTTGTTTATTTATTGAGGCATGATGTCACTGGAACATGTTGTGTAGACCAGGTTAGCCTTAATTACACAGGACTGCCTTGGAACTTTTTGTGTAGACCAGGTTAGCCTTAATTTCACAGGACTCTACCATTCCTGCCTTCATTGTTTAGGGATTAAAGATGTGAAGCACCATGTCTGGCCTGGTTTTGCTTTTTGTTTTTATTATCCAGGGATTCCTCTAGTAGTATATCTTTGGTCTTGGAGGCTTTTGCTTGTTGTTTTGTTTTGTGTTTGGTGGCCAGGATGGAACCCAGGTTTAGTACAAAGTAAATAAATGCTTGACACCTCAGCTTCGCCTCCAGCCACAGTTTTTAGTTTTGATGATAAAAGTATTGCTCGGTCTTGAACGTGTTCAGGTGAGTAGGATCCTAGTTTACTTTTTTTTTTTTTTTTTGCTTTCCAAATAATTATTGAGTTCATTGTCTTAGGGTTTTCCTGCTGTGAACAGACACCATGACCAAGGTAACTCATATAAGGACAACATTTAACTGGGTCTGGCTTACAGGTTCAGAGGTTCAGCTCATTATCATCAAGGGGGAAGCATGGCAGCATCCAGGCAGACATGGTGCAGGAGGAGCTGAGAGTTGTACATCTTCATCTGAAGGCTGCCAGCAGAATACTGGCTTCCAGGCAGCTAAGATGAGGGTCTTAAAGCCCACACCCACAGTGACACACCTCCTCCAACATGGCCACATGTACTAATAGTGCCACTCCCTGGGCCAAGCATAAACAAATCATCACATTCAGCTTTTTTCAAGACAGGGTTTCTCTGTGTAACAGCACTAGTTGTCCTGGAACTCACGGAGATCCCCTGCCTCTGCCTTCCAAGTGCTAGGTGCTACCACTACTGCCCAGGTTTTCTAGCTATAAATAGTCTATTTCCCACCATGTCTGGTGGTGACATCTTCATAATATGTCCAGTGCTTTACAAAGGCCTGTCCCTTGGTCATCAGTTTTCTATATTGGTTTGCCTGGATGTTCCTGTTTTAATTATAGCAGTATTCCAAAATTGATAAGGATAGTTTTTATACTCGGGAAGATGGAATTTATTTTTAGGTATTTGATTGTTGACATTAACCATCAGTTATGTAACTTGAACATTTGCTGACCTAGGCTGACAGAGGTCAGGGTTTGCATCTCTGTCTGTCTCTCACTCATTTCTCTCCGTTTTGTATGTATCTGTATGGTATACAAGCATATTTATTGCTATATTTTGCTGTAAATAGGTATATATATACATACACATATGCATATACATATACATATATATGCTTATGTGTATGCAGGCCAGAGGCCAGAGGTTGGCATCTTGATCATTCCATATATTGAAACAGGATCCCCACCTCCCCACCCCTTTTCTTTCTTAATGTGGAGGAAGCATAGTTTTACAGCACAGGTAAGACAGATGCACTTAATTAATTACCTTTGGGATCAAGGTTGGTTTACATATCAGAGCATTCAGCTTTAGAGGAATGGTTTAAAAAAATTGCAAGGCAAAACCTGTAGATGCAGAGATGAGTTGGGGCAACTCCGTCTTTTCAGATGAACTCAGGTGATAAACACCAGGGTGACCAGGCGAACAGCAGTCTCAGATTTAGCCCCATTTATATGAGATAAAAAAGAGGCTACCGAGAGCCAAAGACCGACTCGATCTTAATCATTGTGGCCTTTGGTGTGCTGACACTAGGGACAAGTGGATGAAGTGCACACCTGAAGACCAGACAGTGTATCTGGCGTGCTGAGTAAGGCATTTTAAAGCTTTTCTCTGGGTATTAATTAATTTCAAAGACTCATTCATCTGGACATTTTGCATGTATGTGTGTGGTGTGCAAGCTTGTGTATAGGTATATTTACTGTAATAGGTGTTTGTGTGCTTATGTGTATGCCGGCTGGAAGCCAGATGTAAAATGGCATCTTTGTATCGAGATGAGATCTTTTATTTTTCTATTTTAACCTCCTTCCTTCCTTCCTTCTTTTTTCCTTCCCTCCCTCCCTCCTTCCCTCCCTCCCCCCCTCCCCTCCCTTCCTTCTTCCCTCCCTCCCTCCCTCCCTTCCTTCCTTCCTTCCTTCCTGTGGTACTGGGTATAGAACCCAGGACTTCACACATGTTAGGTACTGTCCACTGAGCTCTGTTCATAAACATTTCTGTTTCTTTGTTTTTTTGAGACAGGATTTCTCTGTGTAACAGCTCTGGCTGTTCTGGAACTTGCTTCATAGACCAGCCTGGCCTCGAACTCCCAGAGATCTGCCGTCTTTGCCTCCAGAGTGCTGGGATTGGAGGCATATGTCATTGTGCATTGACCCGGATTTTAGCATTAGCTGTAGTGCCAGCGTTTGGTTCAGTCCTATTACTATATGACCAGCATCAGCATCCTCTTCACCTTCCTAAACAGACACTGTGCACCACTGAACTCTGACTCAAAATCATGCCTAGGTAAAAGCCATTCTGCTTCCCAGTAATTGTTTCATTTAGATACAGAATTAATACCCAGGAGCTCTAACCTCTGTGTAAAGTCTTCACCAAGCTGTTTGGCTCAGGCATCCAGTTCCACGGAAGCCAGACCTTTGTTTTTTTTTTTTTTTTTTTTTTGTTTGTTTGTTTTTTTGGAACATCTTGGGAGGGGTGAAACTCGAGTTCTGGAGCATTGAGCTTTCAGACTTCTGGAATGTGGATCAAAGGTTTTCTTAGACTAGCATCTCAGTCCACCTTGTCTTTCTTATTTCTTGGCCACAGAGCCAAAGTGGCGTGTTGCGTTTGTGTACACAGCTGCAGGAGGGAGCAGGAAGGCGGCTGTGCTTGCAGGCAGGGTGCAGGCAGGGTGCAGGCAGGGTGCAGGCAGGGTGCAGGCAGGGTGCAGGCAGGGTGGTTTGTAGAGGTAATCAGGCACCTGCCGTGTCCTTGCTGGTCAGAGCAGTTTGGAGCTGGATCTTTGTCCTGCAGGGAAGGTCCTTTTTGAAGAGGGAGGTCTTCTGAATATCTGCATTTCCTTGAAGTCAGCATTATGGAGAGACTGCAGCAAGGTTGGTTGTGTGAAGGTTTCTTATGTAGGAACAAAGATCGCTGGGAGGAGAAAGAGCGGGGAGGGTGTGATGATTCTTTATTTTGCCAGTAAAATTTGTTGAACCCTGAGGGGCAGTTTGAAGGAGTCATAGCCGAATTTCACATCTGTTGAGAGCATGTCATAGGAGTTAATCCTGGGCTAGGTGCGTGAGTTTGGCCCAGGCTTTAGAGCTGCCAGCTTGTGACTCAGGCTAAGTTGGTCTCTCAACTTACACCGAAGAGTGGACGTAGAAATTGCTACTCTTTTTGTAAGGTTGGATAAGACATTCATAGCATACTGAAGGTCTTAGCACTTCTATATGAGACTTCCTATGTTCCCCAGGCAGGGAAGATGAAGTGAAAAATTATGTTCTTAGCATTTAGTATGTATCTACAATTACATGTATACATATGATAGATAAGTATATATGCACATATAGGGGTGTGTGTGTGTGTGTGTGTGTGTGTGTATGAATCTTGTCATCCTAGTGTCCAGATTGTCCCTATTGGAGGTGCTTGTGATTGATAAGAACTGCGGGACTCCAGAGGCCCCAGCAGGAGCTATAAAAGTCAGGGCTTGTGAACTGTTTCTACATGTTACCGCTTTCCTTTGAGCGCTAGGTTGGAATTTGCTTTCTGTAGCTGGGTTCATTATATAACTGTGAGTCAAGCCTTCCCTTTCTCATGTTTATGAAAAGCAGAGCAAAATCAGCTCAGTTTGGGAGGATCTGGAAGCTTACCAGCTGACACGCCCTGATTCCACAGGAGGGTGAGATAAGACCCTGTCACCTAGCACCTTTCTCTGCTGGGCTTTCTAGTGCTGAGGCCCTAACAGAAATTTGCAGCAGTGGGGGGTCAGGGACAGCACTGGGCGGGATAAGAGCTCCTATCGCCTGCCCGAGTTCTGCTCCTGTCTTGCTTCACTTGGAAAGGGCATTGAGCAATAATACATCGTGGGAGTGTGAAGAATGCGCTCTTAGAGCAGCCTGAAATTCAGAAAATGTAATGCAGAAAATGTAGGTCTTTGCAGCTTCTGTGACTCCAACAATGGGACTGTTGGGAGAACTTCTGAAGTCGGTTGGGTTTTGAAAGCCATCTTGTGCTCAGAGTGTACCCGAGCAGTGATCACAGAAGCCTGTATCCCTGCTCCCAGCTCCCGTCAGCGAGTGGGAGGCCTTCTCGGCAGGAACTAGATCTGGAAAGGGTGAAGGGAAGAGGAAGGCTGCTCTAGAGTAGACTCTGACGTGCCCAATGTTAGCATTCTCTGCCGGGCTTCTTAATAAAAATGATGTTTTGTGTATTTGCTGTGTGGGGGTGTCTTTGCCATGCACGTGTGGATGTCAGCGGGTAGAAAGTGGGATTCAGTTCTCTCCTTCCACTGTGTAGGTCCCAGAAGACTGAACTGTGCTGAGCCATCTCACTGATGAGAAGAATTCCTGGGGTGATTTCCCCCTGGGTTACACCGAGGTCTCCTGGATGACATAATCCCAGGGGAATGAGCTATTGTTACAGTTAAGGCTGTGGATACAAACAGTCAAAAAGGCCACATGCCTTTTGTGTTTTCTCCTTCCCATGATGTCTTCCTCATATGCATTTTATGAAAGCCTAAGCGTTAAAACCGTTTTTTACACTAGGAAAGGAAAACTCACTCACTCTTCTGCCATAGAACATTCGATGTGTTTCTATCAAATCTGCTTTACCTTGCCTATGGTGGTTTTTTTAGCTTCATAGCTCTATGTTATAATTATGTGGGTGGAGACTGGTGGAGGCTGAGGTGGGAAGCCAGGCTCAGGGGATTAAAGGTGATGTCTTTCTCTGAGGCTACCCCATCACCCCTTCCCGCTGGCTGGACAACCAACCGTGGGACCTGGCACATTACTTCCTGTCCAAGTTGGCACAGAGAGTGTCACAGTGACTCTGCCCAGTGTTCTCTGACCACACTTGGCAGGTTTCCAGCCACACAGTTGCTCTGAGAAACAACTTAGCCTCCCACTTTGCTTTCTGCAGCCTTGGGCAGCCACCGGGACTTTGTAACTGCTACCCCCTCCTCCTACCAACTCCCCCCCCCATTTTGGAAGAGCCCCATTGAGTCCCCAGACCTTGCCTTTGTTTAGCACTGGCTCTCTGGATATCCCCCATTTGCCTAGTTCCTTCTCCGTGTCTAGGAGAAACAGTATCACGTGCTTTCTGGCCGGAGAAAAAGAGGACGGTGACCTGGATGTCATTTTTTTTCTCCAAGCAGAAAATGACTCACGTGACTGTTCTGAGTGCTCACTATGGTAAGCCCGGTCAGTAACTGAGAGCTTTTCCGTGTGTGACCCTGATTGCTGAGGGAGCCTTGGAGAAAGCCTCTGAGATACTGTTGACCTTGGTCCAGTGGCTAGGATACAGAAATGTTCTAAGGAGAACTACCCCCTGCAGTTTTAACGAGACAGATGGGGAAGCCGCTGTGAGGGTGGGGCTTCATCTCCCCAGGGTGCATAGGCAACAGATGGGCTGATATTTTTGTTATTTTCTGTTCTCTGGAATCGGAATATTCTCTAAGGTGATTTATGCTGTCTGCCATGTTTCCTCTGAGCCCTCACAGTAGTTGAGAGGTCCATTCAAACCATTCCAAAAAGTTTCTACCGTGTTCCCCTCAATTCTTGCAAGCTCTAACCAGCACATAATTCCAAAGCCTCTCCCACATTGTTTAACCTTTCTTCTTTAGCATCACCTACTGCCAGCCCTCCTTGTCTGCATTACTTTGTCATCTCTGCTGTAGTCTAAATTACAATAGCAATGCTGAGACTGCAGATTCTTACACTACAGTATGTGAGTCAGAAGTTCTAGAGTAAAATCCAGAGTCTGGCAAAGCTGGCTTCCTCTGAAGAACCCGTTTTAATGACTTCTCTATCACTATGCTAAGATACCATAACCTAGGCAACTTTAAGAGAAAGAGTTTACTGGGAGCTCACCGTTCCAGCAGGTTAGAATCCATGACCAACATGGTGGGAAGCACGGCAGCAGGCAGGCAGGCAGGCAGGCGGGCATGGTGCTGGAACAGTAGCCGAGATTTTAAAGTTTGAGACACAACCAGAAGGTGGCGAGCAAGCTGGAATGAGTGGGGTTTTGGAACTATTAAAGCCTACTCCCAGTGACACACTTTCTCCAACCATGCCACATCTTCTAATCCTTCCCAAGCTGTTCCACCAAATGAAGACCAAACATTGAAATACACACGGGGCATTCTCATTCAGACGCCACAGAACTTTTACCTGGGTCTGGTTTATAGAGGCAGCATGGATTCCCTGGCTCATGACCCTCTCCCCTTTTATTTTCAAGGGGGGGGGGGTAACCCCTATTTACATTTTAAATTTCCTTTCCATTTCTTTCTGCTCTTTAGGATTCAGGATTAGACCAGCCCCATTGATGAAATCCAGAATAAGTTCCTCATGTCAGCATCCTTAGCCTCCACCCGGCCAGCAGAATCATCTTTGCCTTGTACATTATGCGTTCACAAGTTTGGGAATTAGGAGTAAAGAAGTTTCAAGGGATACAATTTTCTGCCTGTTTTACAAAGTAGCAAGTGCGTCCATAGTACAGTCTATTGTCAGGCTTCAGCTTACAGAGGTTAGCTGTATAGGAGGAACTAGGAGCATTTTCTCCAGGATACATCTCTCGCACTGGACTAGGAGCATGCACCTTGCAGATAGAACAATGATTTAACCCGTGGGTTACAGCTCCTTTTAGAGGTTGCCTAAGACCATTAGAAAACACAGATATTTACAATTCATACCAACAGCACAATTACAATTATGAAGTAGTCACAAAAATAATTTTATGGTTGGAGAAGGGGGCGGTCACCATAACCAGGAACTGTATTAAAGGTTTGCAGCATTGGGAAGGTTGAGAAGCCCTTCCTCAGGTATAAGAGGCAGTGAAGAGGAGAAGCCCCTCCTCCTGGTGAGAAGGGGACTGTCCTCCTAGTGACTGACTACCTCCTTATTATAGTGAATTGAAGAGATAAGCCTGCCATCTACAAGACACCCATTCATAACTGAAATATGAGTACCAGTTTATAAAACTAAGGTGTCTCCACAGGGCTCACTCTCTTTGAAGGTGAAGCTAAGCTGCACTGTTGTTTGATCCTGTGTTCTTTGTTGGAAAATTGGACCCCGCTGTGGCATTTTGGCATGCTACCCAGCAAGGTCCCTTTGTGGGGGGCAGAAGCCCCCTCCCTCTCCTTTAGACACCTGGAATTTGATGTCAGCTTCCATCTGTCAGCTGGACGGCTTGTCGGGTCCTTACAAGCTAGGCCTTGTCTGAGGAAATAATTTGCAAGAAGATGAAAGCCTGGGTGGGTTAAATTAATTTTTCGCAAACTCCTACTTTAGGAGAATGTAAACACAGACTCTAAATACTTTCAAGTCCTTGATAATCGAGGAATTTTTGAGTCTCTTTCTTTTTTTTTTTTCTTTTAAGATGTCTGTGTTTGATTGATGTGTTGATTCAATACCTTAAAAAAGAACTCTGAAAACTTGAACCAGCCTATGTAAGATGAAGGAAGTCCTGCAGTAAATGACCTCATGTAATTGTCCTCCCTGGGTGATTGCAGCTCCTGCCTTTCACCTTTCACCTTTTATAGAGCACTGGTTCTCACAGGATGGGGGTGGGGAGTGAGTATTCTCCATGGACATTCATCAGTGCAGAGGCGTTTCTGGTCATTGACTTGGGAGACGTCCCTGGTGTCTACAGAGCACATGGCAGAGATGCCCTGCATCTCCGATGATGCCCACAGCAGCCCCACAACTGAGCATTGGATCGCCCAGAGTATCAATAAGGCCTGAGGTGGAGAAGCCTGGGTTGAGAGGAGACAGCCCAGAGTATCAATAAGGCCTGAGGTGGAGAAGCCTGGGTTGAGAGGAGACAGCTTTCTGTTTTTCAGTTATTGGGTGTCTCTCTTATCCTCCTCTTCCTGTCCCCCTTTCTTTCCTTTTTCCTCCCTCCCCTCCCCCTCCCTCCCTTCCCCCTTCCTCCTGCCTCCCTCCCTGTCTCCTTTCTTTCCCTCTTATCCTCCCTCCCTTTTTTCTTGTCTCTTCCTTTTGTCCTTTCCCCTCCATTCTTCCTCCCTCCCTCCTTTCCTTCCTTTTTTCCTCCCTCCCTTACCCCTCCTTCCTTTCTTCTTTCCCTCACTCCCTCCCTTCATCCCTCCCTCCCGTCCTTCCCACCCACCTCCTTCTTTCCATCCCACCCTCCCTGTGTTGTGATGTCTCATTTACTTGTCTTTTGCTGTGTGTGCTAAGACACATTGACCAAGGCAACTTAAAGACAAGACTGTGTTGGATCCTTAGAGTTTCAGAGTTAAGAGTGCATGACCATCATGGTGGGGAGTATGATCACAGGCAGGTAGGCTTGGTGCTGGAACAGTAGCCAAGAGCTTACTTACATTTTGAGACACAGCCTGGAGCCAGAGAGATAGCTGGAAACAGTGTGGGATTTTGAATGCCAACACCTACCCCCGCTGACACACCTCCTCCAACCATGACACAGCCCTTCCTAACCTTTCCCAAACAGTTACACCAAGTGAAGACCAAGCATTCAAATTTATGAGTCTGTAGGGGTCATTCTCACCAAAACCACCACAGTCTCTCACTACTGTAGGCCTCGATGGCCTGGAACTCGCTCTGTAGAACAGGTTGGCCTCAAACTCACATCTACTGCCTCTCTAGTTCTGGATCAAGGGTATAGATGATCATACCTCATTGATTTCTTAACCCTACTACTGCATTGAGTTTCCTAGGTGACAGGGATGCATGGCCAATCGGTTTCTCAATAAATGAAGCCACTCGCCCTGGGCTCACATACTTCTTTGTTGTCGCTTGTAGCCTGCATCATGGTCAAGGTCTTTTTGTCTTGGGTCAGAGTTATTCAGGGCAGCAGAGAGGGGTAAATGGTAGCGGTAGTGGAATCAGCTAGAGAAAGATGGGAAGACTATTCCAGGCTTGGGATGAGCCTCTGCTTCTCTGCGAATACCAGCGACTTAGGGCATGATGTGTGGGTATTTAAGACAGATGCCTCTGCAAAGTGTCTGCCGCAGAATAAAGGCACATAGATGTCTGTCATAGAAGATGTAAATGTAGATGCTCCTTTCCCAGGCACCTTGTACAAGGGGCCTAGAAGAAATGTCTTATATGTTAAAGTTCTTATAAGGAAGTCTTAAACACTCTGGGCTTGTTCTCAGCTCTCCCTATAAAGAGAAGGCAGTTTATAACCCTTCAGTAAAGGTTACTTCATGATGGACAAAGCAATTCCCAGTGCCTCAGAAGCATGTGGCCTCAGGCCAGAACTATTTTTAACACTGGGTTGACAGCAGCTAGTTCAAGTTGTAACATTCCTGACTTAATTACAGAGCCCAACAGTTCCTTCACACAGGTGGGTTTCAGGGTTTCCTAGATTTGACAAAAGCTAGAGGGTTCATTGTTTAGGTTCATATTCCTCTCCCACCCTCCCTCCTTCTAGCAATTAATTCTAGGACCTGGTACATGATAGGCAGGCACTCCCTGACTCAGTAGCATCTTCACCCCCCCCCCCCAGCTTTAAAAGTTGTATTCCTAGCACTTCACTTAGTTACCCAGACAACCCTCTTACACTTACACTTGTGACCCTGGTCTTACCCTCTCAAGTTACTAGGATTATGGGCTGGCATCCCAGGCGCAGCGTCTTGTTTGAAACTGGCTTAGAGATGAAGTTAGAAGTCAGACTGTCATTGGAGTCCATTGCTGAGGACAACAGGGCCCATTGTTGCAGTTTGTAAAACAGTAACAGTTTCATAAATGGTTATTGAAAGAATCTAATTAAGATACATTTGTATCTGGCATAGTAAATATGCAAAAAAAGATACTTATAAATATTATTGGTTAGAAAATATCCACTTTTTAGGTATCATGTCCATTTTTTTTCTCTAGATTGTTTTATTTGGAGCATTTCATGGTATTATGCAAACTTTAAGGGTTTTGTTATTACTTTTTTTGTTACTTTGAAGATTATTACTAGCTCCCTCGCCCCTTTTTTAAAAGTTTTTTTGAAACACGGCATTTCTGTAGCCCTGGCTGTCATGGAATTTACTCTGGAAGACCAGACTGGCCTCAAAATTCAGCTGCCTCTGCCTCCCTAGTGCTAGGACTGAAGTGTGTGCCGCTGTGACCGGCGATGTCTCTGGCAGGTTGATAAGGATTGTGTTGAATCTATAGATAGCTTAGGTAATGCAGTCATTTTAGCTATATTCTGATCCATGTACACATGGTATTTTTCTATTATTTCTATCTTTTCCATGTCTTTTGTAAATATCTTGTAGCTTTCCATTTACAGATCTCTTCTTGCTTTAATTAGTTCCTATTATTTTTATTCTTTACTGATAATATTGTAAATGAGATGAATAATAAATTTCTATTTTTGGATAGTTCACAACCTATTTCATGGTGTTTTTACAGCCTGGAATGGTTCCGTGTGACGCTACTCCTTGAGAGACAAGAACAAACCATCTAATTCTCCGTGATAGGGAGCTACTGATAGATCAAGGTAAGGAGTCCAGCTTGGTGAGCCAATGAGATTACTGGGGTTATTAATAGGAGTAAATAGGACTTAAAGATAGTTGCACCACCAAACCTACCCTAGCAATTAGGAGTGCACTGCACAAGCTCCAAGCAGCTCAAAGGGTTGGGGATGATTCTTTCTATGTGGTTCAATTGGTTTCAGCTTCTTCAGACAGTTCAGCTAATTGATGACTCTGTTGGTTTGAGGCTCTTTTCAGCAACTCAGCTTGTCTGAGAGTTTCTCTCACCAGTTGTTACTGCATATATATTTTGGAGGAGGGAGGAGCCTAGTGAATCTGGTGGGCTTCAGGGACTTCCTAAAGCTTTTGGATTGTTTATTTCCTGTGTTTAAGCACTTCCTTGCTGGGTGGAGTATTTCACCTGTGTCTTGAGCTTCCCTTTAAGATGGAAGGTTTTAACTTCTAGGAAATTGTATATAGAAAACAGTAATTCACATTTTTAATTTTAACAAATTTTTGGTGGGATTTTTATGGTTTCTGATATTTAAGATAATCTTGTCTGCAAACAGACAATCTCACTTCCTTTGTGAGTTGGATAGATTTTTTTTTTTTTCTTGTCTTATTGCTCAGGTTGGGTCCTGCATACACTGTCTAGAACTCACAGGAGTGAGCACTCTTGTGTTATTTATGAATTGAAAGGAAAAGCTTTTGGCTTTCTACTAATTAATCTGGTATTGATGGTGGTATTGTTATATATAGACCTTATTATGCTGAGTACATTTCTTCCCAGGCATACATACGTTTCACTGATCATGGTGTGTAGTTTACAGCTGGAGAATTTAATGTATTACATTGCATATGACTGGGATTAAGGTTTTGAATGTAGTGTTTGGATTCAGAATGATGTATACTTTGGAACTATAGTGTACTATTCTGGCCTTGAATGGTGTGTGTGTGTGTGTGTGTGTGTGTGTGCACACACACGCACACATGCTAAATGTGGAGTCATTTTCCACCTTCTACCACATGGGTCCCAGGGATTGAACTCGAGGCTGTCAAAGTTGGCAGCAAGTGCCTACCTTCCTTGGCATATTTCTGACACATAGGCACGGGTATGGCACAGAGTGGGTGTTCGTAGGCTTGGTACTTACCGTGCTCTCTGGCAATAAGTCACAGAAGGTTTGAGGTTGGCAGTTCATGGAGAGACAAGCCAACATAGTGTGTAGTGTGAGTGAGGTTGAGACTGGTTTATTACTGAAAGAAATGGAGTTTGTGTGGTTGGGGAAATAGGCCAGTCGGCAGAATCAGGGTTCTGGTAGGAGAAGCAAAACCCTGTATAGACAACTAACATTGGGAATCATCCAGAAAGTCGGAGATGAAACCTGCTGGGAGAGGTGGAGCTAACCAGTTAGGCAGAGGCATATGCTCTGAAAGGAGGGCAACCATGTGGTATCAGACCAAAGGGAGCAAAGTTTGAGACTTGACACTGGGGAGCAGAGTTGGGTGTGCATTGGAGGGGGATGGGTGCAGCCCATAGAGGTATGCTGAGGAAAGAAAGCGTGAGCTGGTTTTGGAGGGTGGCGGGAAATCTCGATGAGTTTTCGTTTGCCGATCAGCGAAACAGGAAATAGGAAGTTGGCGGAAATGTCTCCAGTCTGAGTGTGTGAGTAAGGTCTGAGCACAGAGCCCCAGATATACCTAAGTGAGTGGAAGGCTAGCCCAGCCTCAGGCTTGACTGGAGGAGAGTGAACTGATTAGAGTGTGGGAGTAGACTGTCTGAGTTGGTAGAATGTAAAGGGAACACACAGAGTCAGTGCTGGGGCTCAGGTTTCTTGGGACAGCAGGTTGATGCTCAGTAGGAGAAACCCTGGGATGTGGACAATGAGCTCATTTATGGACAGTTTGTGGGGGCGGGGAGAGCGGCGTTGTTAAAGGAGACCACGGGTGGAAAAGGAGAAGGAGTTGAGCTCTATGGGGTTTTCTGAAGATGGTAGTGCTTTTGTGAGTTATTATTATCACCTGGTTATAGAAAAAGCCGAGGCAGAAGCCCCAGGAATGGCGTGCACGGGATGCGGAGGCCGATAGCCACGAGGATGGAGTAGCCGAGAGGACCATTTTCAAGAGCGAGCACTTGCCAGGGTCAGCTTCTGCAGAGCAGTGAGAACTGAGTCGTTTTTGCTGGGTTTGGCAACAAGAACCATGTAAGAAATTGGGTGATTGACTGACTGGTCCCAAGTGGAGAGTCGGGAGTACTGTGCAAACATCGAACTTCCTCTGGCCTGGAGAGGGGCTTCTGGGGATCAGGAGGAATGTGCCCCTTCTGGGTTCCTGGGTCCATAGCTTGGTGAGTGGATGTCACGGATGGAACTTCAGCCCCTAAATGCCACCACAGCGGGGTGAGCTTGTTCAGTCTGCAGACTGGTGCTCTTAAACACCCAACAGTCCACACAAAAGCCCTGAGACCAGTTCTTATCTTGCCCCAAATGACACTTGGGCAAAGGTAGAGAAAGGCTGTGTGGACAGACCTTTCAAAGGGCTTAGTTGTGAGGAAGATGGGTCTGGGGGCACGCCTGAGAACAGTGGCCCACGTCTTTGCAGATTGTGGCAGTTGTCACCGTTCTTCCCCGACCTGTACCAGGCAGGATGTTCCCAGCCTCTGTCTTTGTCACCAGGTAGGAGTTCCTCACTGTTGAATCTCCTGTAGCCATTTATACCCCACATGTACTCTGTGCGTCTGCGTTCCCGTCTCCTGGCACTTTGTCAGACATTTGCATTTTAATAATATGGGTTACTGTATTTTGGCAACCCAGAGGCATTGCTTTGGTTAATCAAAAGCAGCCGATGATTCACTGAGAGGTTGACAAGGCCTTAATGTGTGATCGCTTGACTGCCAGTCTTGGGAAGTGACAGGAAGTGTTTTCCGACTTGCAAGCAGCCTTGCTTCTGGCTCTGTGAATAGGGTATGAGTGGTTCTCACCAGATAGACTCCCAGCAGCCCTCCCAGCCTTTTGGGAGCCAATCAAATCATTATCTCAACAATGTCAAAACTGTTACCAGCTCTGTTACTGTTTGAAACACTTGGGGCTGATGGGGCGGAAAAGAATTTACTTGGCGGACCGACTCTCCTGGTGTCCTTTTCCAGCCTTCTCAAATGGCAGTCCAAGCATCCTGGCTGCTCATTTGATGATACTGTTCATCCGATACGAACGATCGATGGCTGGTTAAATTGTGTGAGCCCCTCCATCCATGCTGAGGCTAACAGTGTCTTGGTTCCAATGGTCAACCAAACACATGGTGACACCACGCCGATAGGGAAGGAGTTGAATTTGCAAAACCCACTAGGAAAGTCCTGGGTGAGTGTGCCGGCTGCTGATTCTGTGCTCAGAGATATTTTCTAGTGCGACAGTATATAAATCTAAATCCACCGGAAGGAAGTAAACAAGTTTAAATGTTAGCCTTGGCTTCGTATATGAGACAGGGAGGATGGGTGATGAGAACAGTGTGTTTAATTCAAAACGGGTGCCAGAGAGCTGATTAAAATAACCACTGGCCATACTGGCTGCAGATTAGGCACTGAATGTGGGCCCACTTCTTCTAATTACTGTCCACAGAGATGTATTTAGGTCTTTTTCTTTTGTGTAGTTTAAAAGTAGGGCTGATGCCAGTCTTCTCTTCCCAAGTGGTGAGCACCAATAAACAGAATGGCTTTGTTCTGTAACTCTAAGACTCCTGCAGCGGCTTTCTCCGGTTTGTAGTGGACTAGTTCCGAATGGTGGAGGGCAGGTTTGGGGCAGGGTGTATTGATGCAGTCTTATTTCTAGTGATGGCTGATCATGTTCCAATTCTGAAAAAGAGCAACTTGCTGTTAGGTAGGAGGATTAAATGTCAAGAGATCTAGTGTGTGGCAAGGGAAGCCTAGTAAGAAAAGTAAAGTGGGTGGTTTGTGCCCGAGTCACAAATACGACAGCTCTGTGAGGTCAGACACTTGTTAATCAAATTGATATGACCCGGGCACATACATTTAGCAAAGTGTGTGCACTTGGTTATCTACTTAAACAAACAAGCATCCAGATTAGTGTGTGTGTGTGTGTGTGTGTGTGTGTTCATTTAGTCAGGACTGTAGACAAATATCTCTTTATTCTTCCTAAGGTGAAGTTTGTATCTATGTTTAAGAGAGTTATTTATCATGTTTTTTAATTTGACTAGATCTTCTTACATGTACTAAAACCCTTTATAATTATATTATTAAGGACACAGTGTCAGCAGTCATTGCCAACTGTATTATGAACAACTAGTGAAGGTGGCCAGGGAGGGTTTTTCTCACTCCTGGAAACCAGCCGAAGCTTTTCTATTTTGTTATTATCCTAGGAGCGCTTTTAAAGGACTGCTACTCAATGTGAGAATCCCTCTTTGTTTACCTGATACAGGTGAACTTGATACTGACCCTCTTCCTCAGCCCTCAGTGGCTGGTATTAATGTCCCTGGGCCCTTCCCAGGTCTATTTTTAACAGTAAGCAGCAGGGATACAAGAGAATACAAATGAGTCCATATGTAGTTACAAAGTGGCACTCTTGAGTTGTGTGACAAAATCCATCAGATGTGCCTATTGGCACAGGCCTGTAGTTCCCACTACTTGGAAGGCTGAGGCAGGAGGATTGACAGTTCAAGTTGCATGCCCATTGCATGGGCAACTTAATAGGACACTGACTCAAAATAAAACTATTCAAAATGCCTGACTAGAACTCAGTGGCTCTATGCTCGCTTAACATGCAAAAGGTGGTTGTAGGGTTCCGCAGCCTGGAGAGAAAAACCCAAAACTAAACCTGTCATGTGTTTACATGTACTTGGTTGCATAGAGAAAAAAAGAAGCAATGTGATTAATAGTGACAAATTTCTCTAGAAATTTCAGCACTTACATTTATGCGTGTATATTCGTTGTACAAAATAATGGATTTCATGTGACATTTTCTTGGGTATGTATCATGTACTTTTATAAGCCCCCTTTCTTGACCCCCCTTTTCTCTCCTATACATTTGTATTTTCCAGGCAAATAGATAGTCACATAAATATATATGAATGCATGTATTTCTATGGTATGCTGACTTAGAATTCTTTGTGTATGTACCTAGGAGTCACAGAGTGCTGAAGTTCATGTGACTGGTAATTGTCACGTGACTTTTCTTAGTTCCAGAATGGGCTATATCACCAGGAACCTGGACTACGAATGACTGGGGAGCTCCGCCCACAGCTTGGCTAACCCACAGCTAATAACTGCACCACAGAGTCCCCTGGGCGCCTTCATGACTGACAAGTGTCCAATCACGCCTTCACCCCCACCCCACCAAGACATAGTTTTCTGTTTCTGTAACCTTGGGAGGGCTGGATCATGTGAGGATCTTGTGAGTTTTTTTCTTCCACCACAGGATTGTTAACAGGCCAGGTCTCCTGAGAGTGAGGTGGTTGATTGCAGCTGCTTTGGTTGAAGATCGGCTTGACCAGTGTGGAGAGCACAGCTGTTTTCTTCAGTAGAGCGCCCTTGTTCATTTCCGTAGTGACTGCAGGGATTTAAGTCCTCACCTTCAGGATTGTTCCCTCTTCTCTCTGATCCTTCCCAGCACCTTGCTTTGGCTTTTGTTTGTTTGCTTGCTAGCTTGTTTCTCTGATGGCCATTCTGACTGGGATCGTAAGTAGTTTTGATTTTTTAAAATTTATTTTTGGTGTATGAGCATGTATGTTTATGTGTGTTCGACAAGCACCAGTGTGTCGGGCAGGACAACTTGACTCTGTTCTCTCCTTCCACCATGTGGGTTCAGCGGATGGAACTGATGTCATCAGGTTTGGTGACAAGCACCTTTGCCCTCAGCCACCTCACTGGCATGCACTATTGATAGGCATTTCTACAATGGTTAAGGATCTTGAACATATATTGATGGCCTACTTTTACTTATTTGAAGAACCTGTGTATATTTTTGTTGATGTTTAATTTTTAAGTTCTTTATATATTCTGGACATTAATCTCCAGTCAGATGAGTGTCTGGCAAAGACTTTTTCCCATGTTGTATATGCTATCTCTTTATTACTTACTTTGTTTTACAAAATCACAAGCTGAAACAAACCAGAAACCACCTGCCTTGCTTTGTCTTTTCTCCCAGGTCTGTTTTTGGTACCGTGTTAAAAACGAGACGGCTAAAGCTAAGGTTGGAGGTTGTGGCGGACACCTTTAATCATAGCGCTTGGGAGGCAGAGGCAGGCAGATCCCTGAGTTCGAGGCCATCCTGGTCTACAGAAAGACACGCAAGCTACACAGAGAAACCCTGTCTCAAACACACACACACACACACACACACACACACACACACACACACACACACGCACACACACACACTACAAAAATGAGCTGACTAGATCAGCCTCAGCTTATTTTTGAGTTTTCTTTCCTATTGCCTTACATGTCTAGTCTTGAGCCATTTTACTCTGGTATTGAGACATCATCAGCATCTTTTTTGGACCAGGGTTGATTTGACTGTCTGGGGCCTTTTGTTTCCACGTGAATTTTAGGACACTTTACCCTTCCCCACTCCCATTTATTGGAATCCTGGTGGGGAGTTTGTTGCCTTTGGTGTTAAAGCCATTTTTATGACATTAACCATGTTTATCTGGATGGCCTATCTTAAGTGTCTTTGGCTCCTTTCTTCAGTGTTTATGTTGCAGAGTGTTTAAGTTCCTCCCATGCATTTAGTTTTAAGTATTTTTTTTTCCGATGCCACTGTGAACAGTATTGTTTTCCTGACTGATTTTATGGTTTGTTCATTATTGAGGTATGGAAAACTGTATTTTGCTCCTCTTTTGAACATGTTTGTTAGAGCTGAGAGGTTTCTGGTAGAGTCTTTAGGGTCTTTAAGTACAAAGACCATTGTCTCCAAGTAGGGGTTGTTTGACTCTGTAGAACAGTGTGGCCACCATGGTTCACTTCCTGATTTTAGAGTAACTGATTTCCAGGTTGTTATTTATTTATTTATTCATTCATTCATTCATTCATTTATTATATAGAAATACCCTGTAGCTGTCTTCAGACACACCAGAAGGGGGCATCGGGTCCCATTACAGATGGTTGTGAGCCTCCATGTGGTTGCTGGGATTTGAACTCAGGACCTCTGGAAGAGCAGCCAGTGCTCTTTGAGCCACTGAGCCACCTCTCCAGCCCTGATTTTCAGTTTTACTCTGCAAATTACGATTCTGTCTATAGATTTGTCTTATAGTCTCTATAGTATTTATGAATCCTCCTTCTCTTCCAGGTTCCTTCAGGGCCTTAATCTTGAAGAGGCATTGCATTTTGTTGAGGCCTTTTCTGCTTTTGTGCTGACAACTGTGATTTCTGTCCCCGACCCTGTTTATGGGACTTAATACTTTACTCCTTTTAAAATGTATTTTGAGGCATCTTTGGAAGGAAACCGACTTGCTCACGACAGAATATTTTACTGTGCTGCTGAATTTTTTTCTAATTAGGTTTTAAAGGGTTTTTACTGATCATATTATTTTTATATAATAAAGATACAAAACAAGGGGACATAAATGTAGGGAACATGAGTGACAAGCTTTATGATCCAGCTGAAGAACGGTATCACATCGAATTGTAGATGTGAGATAATGTAGTTAATGTCCTTTTAATTCCGCCAAAAAAAGAAAAAAACAAAAACCTAAGGAAATGTCTTTCTTTGTTACCACTTCCACTGGAAACTAGAGAGGTGTATTATGTAAATTTAATTTAACTGGTCTTTGGTTTCATTTCTTCCTTTGTCCTACTTTGATATTTCTTCCTGGTCTAGTATCATGAAGTATCCTAGAGACTAGTGACTACCTGGTCAAGATCTCCACTACCTAGACTTGATATGGGTACATGCCTGGTGCCAACCTAAACCTCCTACCCACCCACCCACCCCAGCCTTCAACCGAAACCTCCTACCCACCCACCCACCCCAGCCTCCCTCCACAGCACGTGGGGTGGAGCCTCATGCCTGCTGGTGACTCAGTTCATTTCGACTTTCTTCAGTTTGCATTTTCTATCCTCCTGCCTAAGCCTCCTGAGTGCAGGACAGGGTGAGGTTGCAGGTGGTCATCACCACATCAGGTTTTTTAAAAAGAAAAGGAGTTTTTCATGCCAGAAGGAAAGGGCACACTGTTCTAAGGCTCTGTCTCATGGTGAGAAGTTTGCCTTTCTGTAAAGTGAATGTCGGGAGTTTTTAAAAATGACTCTTTTCCCTTTTCCGATTCTGGTTCTAATAGCTGTCTCAGTGCACAGCTGGAGTTGCAAGCAACCTGGCTTCCTCAAGCCACAGGCTGAGCTGGGGTTGTGCGACACAGGAAGAGTCCCTTTCCTCCCTCTGTCCCAGCCACCTGGCCCCTTTGTTCATTCTCCTTGTTCTCTGGACTCTGGGCAACAGTGACGCCCAGACATAGGAACTGGGTAGTGGGGAACTAAATCCCTGTGCAGGTGGCTGGCTATTGTGTGGAGGAAGCCAGCCTAGTTCTTCCTGGGGCTGCTTTCATATCATCACAGGCTCCAGGGGGACAGTGATGCCTAATTGGGGCTGCGGGTGGCACACACAAAGCAGTGGGGTCAGAAAGGTCCCCAGGGAAACATAAAAAAATGCACCATTGGGAAGAGACTTACTTGGTGGGTTTTAGTCTTTTCTCTGAAGCTGTTCACACCAAGGACTTGGCTTTCTGGTGTGGTGCTTTTTGAACGTTTGCAGTCTTGATACCATCAAATAGGAGTCAAGACATGTAGAGTTACAAGCCAGCTATAATTTTCAGTACTAGTTTTAGATATTATTAATTCTAAGCAGAAGCTTCCATCTTTAACTTTTTTTCCCCTTATGCAAGCTGTTAAAATGCTTATTACAAAAAAAAAAAAAAAAAAAAAAAAAAGAACCTGCCATTTAACAATGTCCCCAGCCCCTTTCTTCTCCTCACAACAGCATGTGCCTAATTGGAGATCTTAAGCAGCATCATTGTTGAGCATAAGTCCCAGGAATAAATAACCCACCTTCTCCAAAAGCCAGGGAAATGACCTGAACTCAGGAGAGCTGCTGGCTTAGGGGTGGAAGCCCGGTACATTTCTTTTTTTGTTTTGGTGTGTCAGTTCGTTTCTTTGTTTGTTTGTTTGAGATAGTTTCTCCATGTAGCTCTGACTGTCCTAGAACTCACTCCGTAGACCTGGCTGGTTTCAAACTTACTACTGCCTGCCTCTGCCTCCTGAGTGCTGGGATTAAAAGCGTGAACCACCACTGCCTGGCACCTTATTCCGTTTTCTACTTCATTTTCTTTCCATTCTTTCTCTGGGCTGCTTATATTTTTTTACTTTCCTTCTTTTTTGCCCCTGACTCTGGGGTTACGGCTTCTGGATGTCCTAGCTTTAGGTGTCCTTGCCCGTCCAGCCTCCTCAGTGTCAAGCACCTGGCATCTTGAGAGTTGACCTCAGGAGACCATAAGAGAAAATTGGGGAAAAGTCATATGGCCGTGGGGAAAAGCCATGTCACTCCTTGGGAAGTATGGAAATGTTGAAATAGTCATGATAATCCCAACCCTGGGGAGGCAGTGCCAGGTGGATAGACCTGAGTTCAAGGCCAGCCTGGTAGCCATATTGACTTCCAGATGAGCAGTGACTACGTGGTGTGTGCACCCCTCCTCCCACTTGCGGCTGTTCATCTGGGAGCTATAGATAGCAGTTTACACAATGAGGTTTAGGACCAGATAGTATATGCTAGGCTATGGTGATTTATAGTTTGTTTTTGTTTTTTTTCAAGGCAGCGTTTCTCTGGGTAACAGCCCTGGCTGCCCTAGAACTTGCTTTGTAGACCAGGCTAGCCTTGAACTCACAGAGATCCATCTGCCTCTGCCTCCCGGGTGCTGGGATTAAAGGCATACACCAATCACCATGGCCCTGCAAGACGTTATTTATTTTTATTTTATGTTTATGAGTATTTGGATGCATATATGTTTGTATTCCTTGGGTATGCCTGGTGCCCCAGGGTGTCAAATCCTGTGAACTGGATTTAGATGGTTAGTGAGTGCTGGGAACAGTACCCAGACTCTCTGAAAGAGTACAAAGTGCCCTTGGCTGCAGAGTCAGCTCTCCAGCCCGACTCCTAGACCCTTTCACCTGACGTCAACGAGCGGCTTCAATGAAAAGGTTCACACCTGCTTCTCCGTTTCTTGTTTCTTCTTCCGGAAATCAGAATACCGTTGGGAGGCTCCGCCCTGACACTATGGTGTGTCTGAGAATCTGATGGGCCGGAATTGAAGTTTGACCACTCTGGGACAGGAAGGCAGTGCACAGAACTGTTAAAAATTCACTCTCTTTTGTGCACCAGACCCTGAGCTTGGCCTTAGAAGCACAGCCAAGGAAGGACAGGCATGGTGCCAGCCCCTGTGCAGCTTGCAGTGCGGGGATGGGGACACTAGAGAGCGTGACAAATGGGCAATAAATCCGGAGAGCCTGTAATGGGAGCCGGTGGCTTAGCATTCCCCGAGGGGTGACTGACACCCGAGGAATAAGAGACTCTGCTGTGTGACGGTTGGAATGGGTGCTCTGAGGCATAACTGTGCGACATTTGCAAAGGCCCTGAGGTAGGAATTGCTTGAGGAGCTTATTGGGGTTATGTGATTGCTATGGGAGAATAAACAGGAGGGAGGGAAAAAAGGGTGGCCCGTCAGGAAGCCAAGGGTCAGGACTCAGGTGCGTGAACAGAGCAGGTCTGTTCAAGCCTCTGTCCTCAGCCTTGAAAGGAGTATTCGACAGTGGTGCTAATATCCACCCAGTGTAGATTTAAACGTTTTTACTTTTTTTTTTTTTGACACAGGGTCTCAGTATGTAGACCAGGATGGCCTCAAACTCCCAAACATCTGCTTGCCTCTGCCTGCTGAGTTGGAGTTAAAGGCGTGGGCCACTACCCCAGCCACCCAGTGTGGATGTAAAAGATCCCGAAGTGGTGACTTCTTTATAAATGGTGTCTTGGTCTTTTAATTGTGATATAGAGCATTATAATGTTAGCCATGAGAAGGAAGGGAAAGGCTCACTCAATGGACTCAAAGAAATCTGGAATGCTGTGGCCTCCTACTTCAGCCAAAATCTCCTGTAAAAAAAATCTCCCAATCCCATCCTTGGCTAATCCATCAAGTCTGTATTTTGCCCTGGCGTTTCCCTGGATGCCGGGTAAGGGGTCTTTAAGGAAACTCCAAAGAGGTGTTTTCACAGTGTTTGCAGTTGCATGACTCACACCCTGTTTTTGTGGGTTGTGTTGTTGTTTGTTTGTTTGTATGGTGACTTTTAGGATGCAGCTCAGAATGACCTGTTTTTGTCTATTTCTTGGTTAGAAATAAACTTAAGTTGGCCTTGTTCTTCTCTCTGTCCTTTTAAAGAACCACTTACTGGTACTTCATGTAAAAAACAATTTAAATGTTTGGATCCCTTGTCTTCTATGGACTCAGTTGTGTTCAGAAGCATTTAAGATGAAACACTATATATTATAGTTAGCTAATAAGCCTGCTTGCTGCAGGACCGTAAGTTTGTTAAGTTTGTTTGTTTTTTCTTTTGTTCCTTCAAAACTTCATTTTTTCCTCTCCTTCCCTCCCTCCTTCCTTTCCTCTTTCCCTTCCTTTTTTGAGTTGTTATCCTCCTGCCTCAGTCTCTGAGTCCTTAGAACTTAAGTAGCAGAAACAAACGTCAGAACCTTTGGTCCTCATGGCTTCTCCATGCTGAGGGCTTACGTGACAAAATCTCACTTCCGTGAAATTGAGGTCCCAGGGACTTGAGTCCCCCAGGAGTTCCTGTGTGGGCCACAATGAAGCAGAGACCTTGGCTGCTTTTAGGCTGAGATACTGCCTCTGGTACCAAGGAAGAGCTAAATCCACAGCCCAAGTGAGGGAAAAATGAAAGCCAGTTGCTAACTTTGGCATTATTCTCTGCCACCTTGATGAATTTGAAACTTACTTTTATTTTACTTTACTTTCCAAGGCATATTAGGGAAATAAAAACTATACCTAGTAGATTTAGTGAAAATTGAACCCAAATACCATGGCAACCTGAGGGAGTGATCCCTTTAAATGGTGTCACTTCTCTCAGGGACCCTCGGGTTTCCGTGCCCAGGTGAGTCCTCTGGAGGGTGAGATGTGTAAAGTTTGGGGTTTTTCTGAGTCCAGGGTAGCCATTTTCTGTGTCTGGCTGGAGAGCTGGCATTTCTGACAGATTCCTAGGTCTTGGTCTGTCCGCCTACAGTTATGCAAGAAGGAGTTGGTTTATGTGATTAGGGAAGTCAGGAGTCCCAAGATCCACCATGTGTGAATAGGAGAGCCTAGAGTGCCCCCAAACACTGTGGGGACTGGAACATGTCCCCAATGTCTGAAGGCCGGAGGAAAGAAAGTGCCTTAGTTTTGTCTCTTATCAAACGCCATGACCCAGAATAACTTACTTGGGGGTTTGGGGGGGGGTTTATTTTGCTTATACTTCCATAGAGCAGTTGATCATGAAGAGAAGTCAGGCAGGAACTCAGATCAGGAACAGAATCAGAGGCCCTGGAGGAGTGCTGTTTTATCAGGCCTACTTCCTTAAAGAACCCAGTACCACCTGCTCAGGGACAACACTGCCCCTCCCCCCCCACCCTGGGCTGGGCCTCCCCTGTCAATCATTAATCAAGAAAATGCCCCACAGACTTGCCTACGGGCAATCTGATGGAGGCATTTTCTCAATTGAGATTCCTCTTCACCAAATGACTACCTTGTGTGAGTTGACGTAAAACAAGCACAAGGTTCGGGCTGAGGGATGATTTTGCCTTTCCTCCATCTCCGTTGCGATTTGGACGCTGATCCACATTGCTGAGAGAGGTCTTCTCCTTAAGCTCTCCAACAGACTCTCGGACTTGCTCGGTGGACTGTGTGCCCGCTTGCCTAAACTGCCACCGTAGGGAATGTTACTGCCCGGGTTCTGGATGCACACACCCGGAGCGCCACAGTTAGGAGACGGAGCTCCTGGACGGTATCAGTACTAATGGAATCAGATGGCCCAGCCCTGAATCCCAGAAAGAGACGTTTCCGGATTCTAGCTACATTTGGAACCCGCGGCAAAGTCAATCTGATGTTCACCAAGCCCGGGTGTGGCAAGGGCTCCAGAGAACCAGCACCACTGTTAGGAATGTAAGGGGAGAGGCCACCTCCACCCCCCTGCAAGTGGTGGCACTGGACACACAAGCATGTGGCACACTCCTGTGCATTCAGGATGAGTGTAGTTTTCTGTTCTACTAGGCACAAGGCAAGGGCATGCACACTCCTTGAAATACCAACTGACTTGCACATCAGCTTACACAGAAGTTCAGAGTCGGCATAGCAGATATCGATCAGGCATAACCTCTGTCCGAGGGGATAGAGGGATAGTGCGGCTGTCCTTCCTCTGGAGTGACTGAGAAGTACCTGAGTAATTGAAAGCACAGAGGCTAGCTCAAGTGAGCCTTAAATTCCTTCAGATACATTGTGTCCAGACTTGTACCAGGGGCGATGAAGCCTTGGATTTGACAAGACCTGCGGTTCCCAGTGCATAAGTAGTTTAAAAAAAATAAAAAGCAAAACAACAACAACAACAACAACAAAAAAAAAAAAAAAAACCAAAAAAACCACACTTCTCAAAATACAATTAGGGAAAAATTCCTTTGAAATGCAGAAGTTACCCTTGGGTGGTGATAAAGATATGGACAGACAGTCCAGTCCCCTTGGACTTCAGAGTTAAAACAACTTTTAACCTTCCCAGTGTGACAATGCCATCATTAATTGTGTGCACACAAACATCACCGGTTGTGTGTAAAGTGATCATTACATTTTTCCCTCTCAGAGCTATACTTAAGATGACTAGTTTTTAAATCATAGTACTCTAATGAAAATGTTACTGTGAAGTTGGTGGGAGAGGTAGGTCAGATATATATATATCTACAGATTACTGAATACGTAAATCCAAAGTTATTTTTTATAATAAATGTCAAATTGGAGAAAGGGAGCCTAGGGTGTGTGGTTCAGTTGGTAAGGTGTTAACCTAGCATACGCGGTTATAGCCTTAGGTTTGATCCCCATAAAACTGGATGTGGTGGGACATGCCTGTAATCCGACACTGAGGGGTGAAAGTGGAACAGAAGTTGGAGCTTATCCTCAGCTGTATAGCCAGTTGGAGCAGAGCAATCAGGAGCTAGGGAGAGAAAGCTCAATTACTAACGTGCTTGCCTAGCAAGCATAGCAATCTGAAGTCAGAACCCTAGTATCCCTGGAAAAGCGAGGCACACATCTCTTACCTCCAGGCTGGAGGGGACATCTTCCTGAAGATGGTTTCCTTGGTTCCTGCTGGCCCACCAGTCCAGCTGAATCTGCAAACGCCAGTTGGAAGGGATTGAGGAAGACCTCTGACCTCAATTCCTGGCCTCCATGATCACACATGTGTGCATGCCTGACCTCTCTCTGTAAGGAAAAGTCACGGGGCACCAATGTTGTGAAAAGATGACGTCCCAGGTTTCGGCACCAATGTTAGGAGAAGGATGAAGAGAGTGAGGGGCACATGGCCCATGGAGGTGCGGCAAGGCCTGGGGGTAAGGGGGATGCCTCTGGGGGGTTCCATGTTGGGAATCCCTTCTTCCTGAGGGACCAGCCGCACAATGGTATAGTACAGAATAGAGTTTATTCAGGGCATGGGAGAGTTAAGAGGGTGGTAGAGGCAGAGAGAGAGGGGGAGAGGAGTAGAGGCCCGGAGAGAGAGGGGGGAAGGGAAGGGGAAGAGGAGGGATGGGGTGAGAGAGCAAGAGAGCCAGGAGGCAAGAGAGGCCAAGAGAGAGAGGAGGGGGCAAGCAGCCCCTTTTATAGTGTTAGGTCACTGGGGTGGAGCATACCTGGCTACTGCCAGGTAATTGAGGGGTGGAGTTTCACTCTCCACCCCCTACACCCCATCCCCCTCAACCCCACACATAAATGAGAAAGACAGGGAGAGAAAAAAAAATGCCATCACTGTTAGCAAATTTATCTTTCTTTTTAAAATTGTTGAGCAGGTAAAAAGTGTCCTTGCATTTGTGTCTGTTCGTTTGTCTCTATGGGGGACACATTTAAAAACCTGGTAGGCTCCTTGTGCGGCCCTGTGGCTGAATGTGGCTTCTGGGTCAGGTCATCTGTGGCCTCAGTTTCCTCTTCTGTAAAGCAGGTGTGATCATAGTAACCTTCACACAGGGTTCTGAGGTCACCTGTACTGTTGGCTCTCATCCTGATGGTTGAGGGTCATGTTTATTTTCTTTTCTAGAAAAATCCAGGAACTAGAGATGAATAGAAACTAAGAGATGGTCATTTTTACCATTCTCATCCGTTTGAGGCATATTTTATTATAGTCTCCTAAGGGAAGTAAAATACAGCCTCATACCCAGGAGCGTTTTGAACTTGTAGCTCAGTTATTAGGATGCCTCGATGTGCCAGCATGCCTATGACATGAATGCTTAGGAAATAAAATTAATTAGGCACCATGTCTAGATTTCCCTTTTCAAAAGCTGGCCATTCCTCCATTGACGGGAAGTGTGAGTTTTCTAAGCTCAATCCTTGATACCAGTAAGAAAATTCAGTGACTCACCCAGTTATTCTCGGCCTCTACTCCCAGCCTCTCTGGAGTCGTCTGGTTCTTGCCTTGCTTCATGTTGTTCTGAATAGTTGTAGGTCTTGTTATTTTCCACTTTCTTGGGGCAACCCTCCAACTTAATTCTTCCAGTCCATTGAGCTGTTGTTTTTCAAGCTTTGTGGGGCTTTTCTGTGCCACTCTGACACAGCCTCAGTCACCATGCTGGGGAGTTAGGGGCCTTGTTTAGGTTCCTGAATAAATGTGGTATAACAACACCTTGGAAATAAAAATTCCCATGCAGATGGCTCTCAAGTTTCCCTAGGTTTGAGAATGACATGACATTGTGGTTAAGAGCAAACAGCGTTATCAGCTATAAAAACACAGAAGCTCTTAAAGGTTAAGAGATAACGCTTACTTTTGCTTAAGACATAATAGCAAAGGGCTAGAGAGATGGCTCAGTGGTTAAGTGCACTGGTTCTTCTTGGAGAGGACCTGGGTTCAATTCCCAGCCCCTACGTGGCAGTTCATAACAACCATTTGTAGCTTCCAATTTCGGGGAGTCCTGTGCCCACTTCTGGCCTCTGGGCATTAGATTCACATGAGAGTACACACTCACACACGTAAAATAAAAACGAATCTTCAAAGAAACCGAACGTAAAAGATGCAGCTCACTGTGTTGAATATATGTCGGCTTCTCGTGTATTGTTACATAGGTTGGAAGATTGTTTTGTAATAACACATCTTTATGATGCGGTTCTGAGATCCTAACATTCATCTCTCTTTCATCTGTGTATTTACTCTGTGTGTATCTGCGTCTGTACATACAACTGTCATATCAGGAATTTTAAGGGCTATTTGAGTATTCATGTCCTAGACTTTAAGGTGGGGGGGGGGGTTGTTTCAGGTAGCTATTGAAAAATGAGTTCGAAATGGACAGAATGGTAGGTATAATTGTGTGACCAAAGACATAGATGTTTCAGGAGACTGCTCGTAAAAATAATGCATTTCGTGGGTGGAGAAGGCAGTCTTAAGAGGTGTCTGAGGTTATGCAGCAACTGGGGAAATGCATTTATAGCGGGATCTGTACAGAGACAGCAGGCATGTCAAAGAAGCCGGTGTCCGCAGGGTTAGTGTGGTCCGGAGAGGGTTGGAAGAGAGGCTCAAGTCTAGTGACGTCATCCACAAAAGGCCCCTTAAAGGTTGTGACAAGGGACATTTATATACAGCAAGGAAGATGAACGAAGGTGGACACATCCTCATCTGACCTCATCTGGCAATCTATGCAGAGATAAAAGCATTTGGATGGTCTGCACATTTATTGATTTGGCACTAGGAGTAAATTTTAGTGAGCAAATGAATTTGTAAATAGTGAATCTATTATATATTTTAAAAGTATTTTTTACTTACTTATGTTTTTTTAAGTAACAGATACAGATATCTTTTCCCTTAGCTTTTGGGGTAAACTTGCTGGTGGGCACTGGATGTTTCTCTCCAAGACTGGGTACCATCTGAAGAACTGCCTGGCCTTGTTCTTATTGCCTTGCAGATTTTTCAAAACTGTGAAAGTCACTGGGAGATTTTTTCCTGTAGTAGTTTCACAGTTGCCATAGATTTAATTTATTGTGCACTGACTTTTTACAGTCACCTCTACTATCTTTGACTTGTTGATTCTTTTAAATGTGTTTTCCCCTATAATATTATAAAGCTCAGGGGTGATGAGTTTTAATTGGAAAAATCAAAACAACTATGCATAAAATTGGTAGCCACCCAGGCTGCAAGAGGTGACCACATAGGAAAGATAACTTGAGCTGAGGTTGAGTGCTTAGTTCCAATTTCTTCAAATCTTAGAATATTTAAGGTCTTGCAAAGGTAATCTACTTAAAAATTCTTCACAAACTTCAAAAGGTTCTCAAGAAAAGAAAAGAAATATATATCATTTTCTGATTTGTAGACATCTGTTGGCAGTCTTGAAGAGTGGAGAAAGGCCAAACAATAGAAAAGACAGTCTGTTTTTAAGAAATTGAAAACTTAAGAATTTTCTGAGATAGAAAGGGCCTCAGGTTTTCTAAGTGCGACCCAGAAGACTTTGGCTGGACCCACGTGAAGGCTCCGCCACATTCTTCAGTTCCGAGGAATCCCACCACCAGCTGCCTTTTGCCTTCTTCATGCCTGTGTTGCAAGTGCGTTCACTCTTGCACATGAATGCCTCCCTTCCGGAACCTTCCTTGGCTTTTTGCCAGCCTTTTGTAGTTGTTTGTACACGAGCCAGACTCTCCCCACTAGCACAGGAGCTTCTTCTATCTCTATAGTGTTTTCTAGATGCAGGCTCCGAAGGAAGGAGGTAACGCCATCTTTAAGTGAAGAAACTGGAGGGGAGGAATGGGGGCTTCAGAGTTAGCTGGGAAAGACGTCCTCATGAGTTCCTCCAAGAACTCAGTTCCCCCTGGCCGAGCTAACCTGGGCTCCTTTGAGAATGAGTTCCCTGTTGCAAAGAACCTTTGGCTAAGGGACAGCACTCCCAGAAAAGTACCAGGATAAAGCCGAGTTTCTCAAGATTCTTTGTAGGTGAGATGTGAAAACAAGGGCTTGATGCTGGGAGCCATGTCTTGGAGTTTCTGTTGTGTGACCTTTGGACCTGGTGCCGTCCACTACCTTCCTGGGTTGCTCTGGTTATTTTCCATCAAGGGACCATTATGATGGAAGAGGAGAATGGAAGGTATTTTGGGAGAGCGTGGGAAGGTTCAGCTATGGGCTGTGGGGAAGTGGAGGGAGTCTTTAAAAAGTATGTAAAGTTCTTTGAAGTCTTTGTTTTCATATCCAGTGACTCTACTAATTATTTTAAACATCTATGTATATATATTTATAATATAAAATAATTCTAAATTATTGACCCATAAAATGGGTACAGTAGCTCTTAGCAAGTGGATCCTCGTTTGGGAAAGGAGACCTTCTATAAAAGTGGCTCAGATTTGAAAGCTCTCTCTGGGAGAGAGAAGCTGACCAACTGGATGTCAGAAATGATGGATGAAGAAGGTTTTGAAAGAAATAGATAATTAACCTCAGCTGGAAGGAACTTTCTAGAGTGAGGGGAAAAACACCTGCGGCTGAAGTGGGGAGACCTAGGTTATTAAGAGCTCTGCCGAGATTTAAGTCGCTTGCCATCTCCAGCCCAGCAGCAAGGAGGGAATTATCCTGGTGTGTCCTGCAGTGTTTTGGCTGCTTTCAAGAGTTTTCATACAGCTCCATATTGTAAGAGGGTAAAGCAGGGAGCAGGGAGAGAATGAACTGGAGAGTCTGCAGTAGCAGGAGAATCGAAAAGCAGTGAGAAGCAAACGAGTTTGAGTCCCAGCTTCAGGGCTCAGAATTGGGCATTTAGAGAGACATAAAGAGAACTCGCCTTCTCATTTCATTAATGGAAGGGTTTTCCTATACATTCATACATACATACTACATATATGCATACTGCATACATACATACATACATATACATTCACATATATACACACACATACCTATACATTCATACATACATACTACATACATACATACTGCATACATACATACATACATACACATTCACATATATATACATACATACCTATACATTCATACATACATACATACACACATATTCATTCATATATACACACACCTATGCACACATCCACATATATGTACATGTTTATATTATTAATTCTAGCAGTTGCAGTTTTCATTAGATTAACCCAGTATATCTTTTCATGTTACAAATCTCTTTAATGACACTTATGCATATACTCTTAGGAAAACCGTCACAGGGGATTGTAGTCCTCCCTTTTCTCTGGGGTCGCTGGCTACTGGCCTGTGAGTACGACAGAGTTGACAGCACTCTGGGATCAGCGTTGGAGAGACATATCAAGTTTATTGAGATGAATCAAGGGTTATATAGTTTTGGGGAAGGAGGTAGAATTATCCAGGGTGGGCAGCGGTCATTGGCTGAGGAACTGAGATTGCCTCATAAGCATGGGGAGAAATCTTAGGTGCTTGCTGAACAGGCTCCTATCAGGAGACAGGAAGCTGGACCTGTAATCTAACCTTCTTCGGGTTTCCAGCTCCCCAGACAAGGTTAGAGAAAGAGAGAAGCCCTGTAAAGGGAGCCCCCCCATCTTGCCCTAAGCTCAGAAGGTTATCTAGACAATGGTAGACTCGACCTTTGTTAGGACCCAACAGGGAATGAAGAGACGGCTCAGTGGTTAAGAGAACTGGTTGTTTTCCTAAAGGACCCAGGTAGATTCCTAGCACCCACATGGCAGCTCACAGCCATCTGTAATGCCGGTCCAGGGATCTTTGGGAAATGTGACCTTTGATAAAGAAAATGAATCAGATTCCCAGAAATGGAATCTATATGGAAGCCAGTTCTTTCTGCTTTGCTCCATGGCTCGGGGCACTTGATATGGAACTGCTCTACCGGTGGTATGAAAGGATTTGTTAAGACCTGTCAGTGGAGGTTGGGCAGATAACCTTTCTTCCAGAAGTCTTGATCCCAGCACCCACATAGCTGCTCACAACAGTCTCTAAATTCAGTTTTAGGGACTCTATCGCCACCTTCTGGCCTCTACTGGTATTGCACGTATGCGGTGCACAGGCAAAACACCCATATGCATAAAAAAACAAAAACAAAAACCCCAAAATCTGTCACCAAAAATTAATGCAGGAGATTGTTGCATCCAAAGAGCTCTTTGGAAATCACAGAGCAAGAGTGGCAAGCGTAGCCTCAGTTCGATGCTTCAGAGAAGATGTCACACAGTGGATTAACCAGTCTTATTTAATTAATTAGTTAACTGATTTTTGGGTTTAGGTGAGACTGGGTCTCATGTAGCTCCTGCTGCCCTTGAACTTGCTATGAAACTGAGAAGGGTGACCTTAAACTAATGAATCTTCGGTCTCCAGCTTCCATCTGCTAGGATTGGAGACAAGAGCCACAAACGTCATCTGGCTACTTAACCGTTGTATTATTTATGTAAGTCGGGTTTGTTTCTCTTCTTTTCTCTTTCTTTATTTCTTTGTTCTTTCCTTTTTTCTTATAGGAATTCTCTGTCTCTCTGTCTCTCTTTCCCTCTCCCTCTTCCTTTTTTTCTCTCCCCCTTTCCCTCCCTCCACCCCTGTGTGTGTGTGTGTGTGTGTGTGTGTGTGTGTGTGTGTGTGTGTGTGTCTGTTTGGAAGTTGAAGTCAGAGATTACCTGCTTCTGCCTCTCAAGTGCTGAGATTAAAGGTGTGTATGTCAGTCTTGTGTGAAATCAATTCTATACAATTACAGAAATGGGGTTCCGTCATTGCTTCTAAGGAGATCGGAATCAGGCAAAAATTCAGAATCGTTTTGCACGTTTTATGCTGGCAGCCCCCAGTCTCAGCTTGTGTAGACAGTGTGGTGTGCAGGGCTTCTCCTTGCGGTACATTCGGACATACTGCCTGGGTGAGCGCTGGACCTTTACCCAAGTCTTAAATTCGTACTGTGTAAATGAGACAGACTACCAGTTCCCACATGTCCCAGAGTTACCGGGAGGGTTACATTCTGTGATGCACGAAAGCCACTTTATAATCTGTCAACCACCACATGAATATTGGCTGTCATTAGCAGCCACCAGAACATCTAGCTTTCTGTCTTCCTAATGAGATGAGTGTCATTAAGAAGAGAAATGCTAATCTTACTGGAGTTTGATGTCCTAATGCTTGGCTCTCAGCTGCATCTCACTATATGTTTGATGAATGAATGCAGGAAGATTATGTGTGGGCTATAGCCGGAGTTGACATGGAACAGTAAATCCACATATCCCCTCCCCCAGCCTTCAGCAGATGTCTTTTTGTATGGGATGAACCCTGTTCTTACCTTTACAATGGGGGAGGCTGAAGCCAGTTGATCTCAGCTGATTCCAGTTGATGCACACTGGTGTTCTCGGGTTGTCAACCTGGTCACCTGTGCTTTGCTTTTTTAAAAAGATGAACCTGTGGCCTGTGACTCTATTGTATATAATCATTCAATAATGTCGTCTTGTGTCAGACTTTATTTCCTTACCCATATCAAAAGTAATTCTTGCTTCATCTGTCACACTCTGACTGAAAGTCAGTGTCCCCTCCCCCTCCCACACCTAATTTGTCAGCACTATCTGTATCTCTACCCTTTGTGCTTTGTGATGGGCTCTAACAATGAGTATTGGACTCACTGGGAAGTCTGAAGTGCTATTGTGTAGCTGAGTGACATTGTGTCGGTTCTGTGCATTGTGCTTGGGGATAAAGTGACATGTCATCCCTGGAGGGTCTTCTCTGTTTGCCACTCAGATGATGCTGCCCGAGAGGGACGTTATGAATACGCCTCCCGAGTGAGTTCTCTAGGTTTAGGACAAACTGCTCATTATGTGCATTTATACGTTTATGTATCAAAATAATCTGTGAAACTCAATGCAGTCATCTTTGCCCATGCTTTCCAAGGGAAAGGGGGCGGGGATCTCAAAGTACACGTGGTCCGGAGATGCTTAGGAACCACTGGCCCAGCAGTAAGCAGTATCGGTGGTAACTTTGTTGCTGGAAAATGATGTAAGAGTCTAGACTGTTACAGGGCTCACACTGGTGCTGAGAGAACATTTTCTAGACTCCAGGTAAAGTCTCACATGTGGCTTTTGTTCTTGTTATGGTTCTGAGGTCCTTGAGGACAGGGTCATTGTTGTGATCCTTGCCAAGTGTCCTGACCTCTGTCACTCAGTGACGGACAGTGCACTTTCTGAGTCAGGTCTAAATATAAAACTATTTTGAAGCCAGGTGATGGTGGTGCACACCTTTAATCCCAGCACTTGGGAAGCAGAGGCAGATGAGTCTCTGAGGAGGCCAGCCTGGTCTACAGAGGGAGTTCCAGGATGGCCAGGGCTACGCAGAGAAACACTGTCTAGAAAAACTAGGGGAGAAAATTGAGGTGTCTTGGGGATAGCTCATTAGGCTAAGATGTATGTCACCATGCCCGATGACCAAAGTTCAATTCCTGGGGCTCACAGGTGGAAGGAAAAAATTAGCTGCCATTGGTCTTCCTCTGACACCAACTGCTATAGTTGTCCCATAACCTACACACACATACACACACACACACACACACACACACACACACACACACACACACACACGGGGTGGGTGGATGGGTGGGTAGGAGGGGATGAATAAATGTACTAAAAAATTTTTTTTATTATACCTTCACTTTCAACAAAAACTCTGAGCCATACCCTCAATATAGATAAATTATAAATGATCCACACATGCCTGTCTATATAGAGGACACATGACTTGATTGTTTCGTCTTAATAACACGAAGTACATGTAGTTATACTATGCACTAATTAGCTTTAATCGTCAACTTAGCACAACATAGTGTCATCTGAGTGTAAGGCGTTGATTGCAAGATTTTCTGGATCCGATCAGCCCGTGGGCAAGTCTGAGCCGGTGGTGGTGGGAGTCGAGATAGTTAATTGACGTGGGAGGGCCTAGCCCACCGTGGGTGGTATCATCCCCGTGCAAGTGCAAGCTAGATGAACGTGAGCCACAGAGCAGAGGTCCTGTTTCGGGTTTTTGTCCCATCCTCCCTCGGTGATGGACTGTGACCTAGAACTGTAAGATAATAAATCTCTCCCTTGCCTGAGTTGCTTTTGGTCAGAATGTTTATGCCAGGAACAGAAACCAGACCAGAACACACTGCTAACACACGGATCTGGAAAGGCAGTATACTGGCAGCAGTGTTGGCAAGATACTTCCATAAAGGCACACACCTTTGGCTCACTCCTACAATTTGGCAACCCTGTAATCTGAGTTTTCACCCACCTCTGGCTCTTTGTGGCTCTTCTGTCTCCTAATAAACACCTCTTCAGCAGCTGTCCCCAGTGTCTGCTGCTTTGCCCTGCTTCCTCACCTACATTCCTGGGAGTTGAGTTCTGCTAGACTCAGGCCACCTTTCCTTATCGGGTAAGCTCACCTCAGGTGATCTCATCAATGACATTATGGTTGGCTTCTGATGAGTCCATTCCAGTCCACACGGGTGGCTGTGTTCAAGGGAGACAGACACTCGGTACAGATCGGTTCAGATGTGACAGTTGGCTAGGGTTCTCCACTGTGAAGGGGACTGGTGAAGCTGGCCAGTGACTGACTTCGTCACACAAAGGACTTTGAGAGAAGGGGACAGAGCCCGCCTTCTTCCGTGTTGCCTATGACCCTAGTGAGGAGCAGAAAGAGTGGCTAGGCAACCTTTTTCTGTAAATTTCGCTAACCAGAGAACTGGAGACTACTCACTGAGACATGGTCATGATACCCACCCACCCACCTTCCCTGGCTGATGACTGCTGAGAACACCCTAACTGCAGCCAGGAGCCCCGACAATGGGGAAGTCAGTGTTGAACAGTCACCTACAGTTGCTTCCATCCGGTGCGGTGCGCAGAGAGGCCCTGAATGATTTTTTTTTTCCTGCAAAGTTTATAATCGATTCCTTTTCTTCTATCTCTGTGAGGATCAGCTCCAGAAGTGTAGACGCTTTCTCAGCATCGTTTAGCGAGGAAGCGCCATCAAAACGACCCACGGTCGAGAGCGTGAAACCCGCCTCTTGACTCATGGAGATGTTTTCTTCCGAAGGTGGCACTGCTGAAGTCTCCTTCATGGAGCTCTGATGTTGCATCGGTTCCTACTAAAACTTCACGCTACCTGCAGAAATGCCTGAACCTGCCTGTCACACTTAACTTGCAAGTTTGGGTAGTGCAGTGGTATTCCGTCTGGAGGTAGTTTTAACTGGCTTCCATCCCCCATTTTAGGGAGGGAGAGAAAGGTTCAAAAGCTGTTAGTTGAGCATAGCAAGCGTGCCCGTAATCCCAGCACTGAGTTAGAAGCCCGGAGATCAGTGTTCAGGGTCATCCTGGGCTGCAGAACCTGGGCGGCTTGAGACCCTCAAACAAACTACTCCTCACCTCACGACATTAGTCTTTAGCTGCAGACTAGTCTGAGTCGCTCTCCAGAACCAGCGTGGCAGGAGGAGAGATCTGACTGGCACACTTTGTCTAATGACCTTCACGGGCATGCTGTGGCATGCCCTGCCTCCCAACTCCCAATGTAAATAAGTCAATGTTATGGAAAAATTAACCTCTCCAGACAGACTTCAGACGAGAGGCGAAACCGCTTAAATTCTGGTGGGTTTCCTTCTGGTCATTTCTGTGTATTTTTTTTGTTTGTTTGTTTTAAATCTCTTGGACTTCATATCTACTTTTCTGCTTAACTTGGAAACTTCTTTCTCCACCTTAGACTCTTCATAAACATATGTAATGTAGACGTTGTAGTTGAAAATTCAAGTTTGTGAAAAATTTGTTGTTGTAATAGTCAATAGTCTCTCTCTCTCTCTCTCTCTCTCTCTCTCTCTCTCTCTCACACACACACACACACACACACACACACACACACACACACACACACAATCTTGGCATCTTTCTCAATCACTCTCTACCTTAGGTTTTTGAGACCGAGCTCCTCAGTGAACTTGAAGCTCACCAGTCAGGCTACCTGGCCAGGAATCTCCCCAAAACCCCAAGAATGTTTCTGCATTCTTAGCACCAGGATTGAAGGCAAGACGCATGATGTCCAACCTTTTCATATCGACTCTAGGGGACAAAATTCTGTCCCTCATGCTTGGGGCAGGCACTTCACTAATAGAGTAGGCATCTCCAAAGCTAGACTTATTTTAAAATGTAATTTTATTATTTCCTTACTACATGTTAATAGATGCAAAATTACAGGGTCAGAAATAACATGAAATAAACCATAAGTCAGTTGTGGTTCCTGCCTGTAATTTCAGCACTTGAGAGGCTGAAAAGCAAGAGGACTTGTTGAATGTTCAAGGTCAGCCTGGGCTACAGAGTGAGACATTATCTCACCAAAGCAAAATGGTAGCTACATTTTACTAGATTGGTTCCTTTCAAAAGTGACTCTGTCTTCCACCCCCACTAGTGAACGTGTCACTACTTCTCTGCCTCCAGGGAGTTGACCCGTCTCTCCCACTGAACTCAGGACAGCTTCTTTAATTCTGTGCTTTCTCTGCCCTTTGTATTTTCACAATAATTGTGTAACTGGATTTGGGTGCTTTTTTAAATTGGTGATTATTTAGAATTTGCTTTTCATGTGTTGGGGCTCCTTTGTGCAAATGCCTGGCATTTCTGTGATGCTTTGTCTGAATTTGTGCTTGCCTGCAAGAGTTCATGGAACTATCTATCCTATGTCCTAGGATGAATTTGTGTTTGCGTACATTTGAAAAAGGTATCAATATAAAGATGACTTGTGCTTTTTTTTTTTTCCAAATTAGAAACTACATTTTCATGGCTGGGAACAAATGTCCCCATCACAGTCTGACCATAAATGAAGCCTTGGCTGGCTTTCTGGTGGTGCAGCTATGGGACTGAGTTACACTCCTGGCACGGGCCCAGCTGGTGGACCATCTGCACAATACAGGAAAAAGGAATCAAGACAGAGTCCCCAGAAACCTAACCTATGACCTGGACCGGGTGCTCTTTAGCAGGAGGTCAATCTGTTAAAGGATTTTCATCATCCTGAAAGGCAGTGGCCATCTTAATGCTGATGATAAAATCTTGATGTGTCTGTTTAACACCACTTACTATGGAAATTAAGGCTTTCCATTTTCCTTCGTAAAATCATCCGCCTCTATGAACTTTATATTGTTGCACACACACACACTATATATACATTATATATGTGTATGTATGTATGTATATATATATACACACATAAACATACATGCTAGGCAACAACTTATATTGATTTTAAATGTGAATTTATTAACTTTAAACCCCATTTGCATAGTCCATTGTCAGGTTTCATTACCTTTTTAAATGTCCATCTAATAATTTAAGTTTCTGACTTTTTGTTACAATGATGAAGTAAGCAACAAATGCCTTTCTTTCTGCATATTTTTTTTTTTAACGGGCATTTTTGCTGACTGTGTTTTCAGAGGGGAAAGTAGGTTTCCACGGGTTCAGAACACACAGCTGGATGTGGTGGGCACATGACAGCTCTCTAGAGGCAAGACGATCCCTGGCTCCAGGCCAGCTGCTGATACACCTTAACCCTGCCTTAGAAACAGCAGCAGCAACAACAACAACCCCCCCCCCCCCACAAACACACATACCTCAAACCAAACTGAAGTTACAAACAGTAAGGGAAAAACCCTATAATTACCAAAGATAGTGGGTGTGTCTTGCCAAATCAATTAATTCTTGATGACACCAATTTGCACACCCACAAGCAAACAAAACAACAAGAAAAAGGGTCTCACAGTACCTGTCCCCACGGAGCCAGTTGTGGTGCTGACGATGAGCCGTCCCCCCACCCCACCAGCTCTATGATGACTTGTGTGTGACAGCTTGTATGTGTTCTTGGCGAGAACAAGGTCTTGTTCTCAAGGCAAACTGATACAGAATACAGTCCTATCACCTCTCCTGGGGAGGTTGTTGACACTTGCTGAAGGTCTTGCTGGGGCGGAAGTTACCATCTCTGTCAGTGCCCCTCCCTGGGCTTGCTCTCCTGATGCTGCTCTTCTTAGATGAAAGCCTCAGCATCTAACCTGAGAAAACACGGGCGATAAACCGCCAGCGTCAGGACCGTACATGCATCTTGCTCGTTAGGACTTAGCAAAGGGGATCGTGTTATTGAGAGGGTTCTTTCGTATTTAACAGGCACGGATGTGGCGGTGCTTCATGTAAAACTGAGGCTCTGAAATAAAAGACTGTGTATGGGGGTGAGTGCCCTGCCTGTGTGGGGGTCAGAGGAAAACTGTTAGGGGTTGCTCCCTACTCCTATTTTTCAAGGATGGGACTTGGATCATCAGCCAAGTTATCACAGGGGTTTTACCTGCTGAGGTGTTTTGCCAGCCATTTTTTTTTTCTTTTAAGTGAGCAACTTTGTGCTGGGGATGTGACCAGTAGATCACCTGCCTAGTATATTCGAGGCCATGATTGGTCATCATGCACTGGCTGGAAAACAAACACCTTATAAAACTAAAAAGACAGTAATGACCGTGACCTACTGTTTGGTTTCTAGGCATCTATAATCTTACATAAGTTACAGTCAGATACTTGCCTAATTTTGCTTTAAAGTATTTTATTGTTTTAATAGATTTACTTATTTTATGTGTACGAGTGTTTTGCCGGCATCAATGTATATATTTATGTGTGTGTGTGTATGTATGTATGTGTACATGTATACCAAGTACATGTATAGTGCTCTCTGAGGTCAGAGGAGGGTGGTGTATCTACTGGAACTAGAGTTATGATGGTTGTGAGCCACTCTGTGGATGCTGGGAACTGAACCCACGCTCTTTGCAAGGGCCACAATTCAACTTTTGACTGAATACCAGAAATACAGTTGGCATCACAGGGTCCCAGTTGAAAATCTTAAACACAGATGAGCAGTGTCCTTAGTTTATTAGAAAGACAAAAACCAACGCATTTTATTCAAAAGCAGTAGGAAAATTATCCATAGAGAAACATTGGTTTATCGGGAAACCTTAAGTATTTGGTAAACAGAACTTGGCTCCTTACTTTCACACTTCATAAACCAAGTCTCAGTTTATTTACTACAGTCTGCCCAGTTTCCCTATGTGGACCGGCATTCTTGAGGAGACACCTGCTTCTTGTTTGTTTGTTTGATTGATTTTGTTTTTGAAACAGCTCATCACCTGTGCGGCTGTTTTGGGGCTATCTAGGGTGGCCCCAAACTCGTGGCTGTCTTCCTTAGCCATACCCAGAGAAAACCTAGTTCAGTTTAAAACAAGCTGAAACCAAGAAGTCGATGTTTTCCTTCCATTAATCCATCTCAGGCTTATGTATGTGTGATCGTGACTAAACTGCGTGTTTATGTATTTTTGCATGTGCGGTTTAGGCTGAAAAGCTTAAGATGTCAATGTGTTTGTTGCAGCAAACCCTGTTTCAACTGAGGAGGAGACAAAAGCTATTTGCAGCAAAATGACTTTGTATTTTTCAATTTTTCCAGAGACACTGTCTCCTACTGGGCTAGGATGGGGAGGTTGGGTGGAGGGGTCGCTTCAGCAGGACTCGCTTTTGCATTCTTGGTGGTCTCTTCAAACCTGATGATAGTGCATATGTTAATACAGGGGAGTTTGATTTTAAGGGTAAGTCCCCTTCTCTCCTAGCATGCCTTATGAATGACATTTGAACTGGTGTGGATTTTAGTTACCTCCTGAAGAGAAAGCCTGGCTGTCAGGGTTCAGAAAGGTGTGGCTCTGGTGCCTTGATTATTAGAGTACCTCCTGGATTAATATCATCACCACAGAGCAGTCTTCACAGAAAAATAAAGGACAATGTGACAAGGGGCTGGAGAGAAGGCTCACAGTGGTTAGAAGCACTTGCTTCCATTCCCAGTACCCTCTTGGTGGCTCACAATCCTGTGTTAACCCGTCTCTGGGGATCTGGTGCCCTCTTCTGGCCCCCAGGGGCACTGCGTGCACACGGTGCTCGCAGGCATGCAAGCAAAACACCCATAGGCATTAAATTAAATCGATACTTAAAACAATGCTTTGTCAGCGTGAAGGACCTGGAGTAATAAAGATGATGCTTGGCCAGTTTCCACATTTAATAAATAAAACAGGATCGTTATTTTCTTCTTTCAACGGAAGCAGCAGAGGCTTTGGACAGAGAAAAAGCCCCGGTGAGCGCAACAGATTTTGCCGAAGTGTTAAAAGCGACTGGAATATTCGAAACCTTCTCCAATGCGGCTCTTCCCAGCCTTGGTTTCACTGGAGTAAAAGAGGCTGGAGAGATGGCTCAGTGCTCAGGAGCTGTTGCTCCTCTTACACAGGACCTGGCTTCCCTTCCCAGCTCACAACTATCTGTAATTCCAGTTCCAGGGAGTCTGATGCTGCCTTCTCACTTCCATGAGCACCAGGCACATATGTGTTGCACACACACACACACACACACACACACACACACACACACACACACACACACATTTAATTAAGAAAAGTTAAAGAGCAGCTGCAGTTGGGAGGCCAGTCTTCCCGTCTTACAAGACGAAATCACAGTTGTGAAAGGTTTTCTGTTAGGATGGCTTGACCTACCGGAACAATGTGCTTCTTGTTTTTGTGGCTGCAGCTCACTTTAATTAGAGGCTGAGGGAAGAAAGTAAGGTATTTGGAGGAGTCAAGGAGGAAATTCATAGGCTAGCCCATCTTCCATAGCCCAGTGCTTACAGGGTGTGTGCCAGGGCAGCCTAAATTTGCCTTTCGAGGTGGAAAGTCTTAGCCCATAAAATCACAGATAAGCCCCACCCATCACACGGGCTTTGTCCTCTGGCTACAGAGACTTAAAGGCTCACCTCACACCCCTCTTTTCTTGGGAAAAGTTGAAGCTTGACACTTGTAACCTTGCTTAAAGAGTAAGAAGCACGAACGTGGACTTGGATGTGGGTGTTGAGATCTGCTGAGGCTCACTGTCGGTTTCGAGCTGCCGTGGGACCCGCTTGTACCACCCTCCCACTCTTTCCCCTGGACTGCAGGAGCATGTGCAGGATTCCCAAGATTGAAGTGAGCAACGTGGGGAAAGCCTTAGATTTATAAAACTGTGCACAAGTGTTCATTCGTACATGTGGGCGTGTGTTGTACTTGAAACCTGTATTATTGTCTCCACTGTATCCCAGACAGACCTTGCTTTTCATGAGGGAGAAAGGAAAACATTGACTTACAGTTCTTCTTATTTTTTTTTAGAAGACTCACATTTGGGAAACTAGTTTAAGAGGGGTCCAGCATCTTTCTCTCATGTGTTGATGTTTCAGTGGTGGGGGGGAGGGGTGTCTCTGGGTTATTGTTTTAGTGCCCTAACTTATTTCAATTAAACAAGGAAAAATATTCCAAGAGAAGAAACAGTTTGTTACAAAAAAAAAAAAAAAAATCCCCCAAGTCAGAGTTTCTCTGTGTAACCCTGGGTGTCCTGGAACTTGCTCTGTGGGCAAGGCTGGCTTTGAACTCAGGGTTCCACCTACTTCTGCCTCCCGAGTGCTGGGATCAAAGGCTCGAGCCACCACCACTGATGTGACATCCTTACACAGAAATGGGGACTGATAACAGTCTGGAGATAAGCTGCTTCTGCTAGCAGGTGGAAGGGTAAAGCAAGCAGTCTGTACAGCCCAGGCCTGAGGTCTATCCTCACATAGTGGGTGTATCACAAGGTCACTAAGAGAGCTGGTGCTGAGACAGTTGACAGTGGCCTATGCCACCCACCGCTTAATGTGGTTGTCTGGTGGGGTCTCTGGATCAGACGGTTCACCACAAAATTATTTCATCTGTAATACTGCTACCATGAGGAATCATTGTGTCAGTGTCTGACATGTGGACCCCACAAAAGGTCGAGACCCACAGGTTGAGAACCACTGCTCCAGAGATATGAGCCAAACAATGACTTAAAAAAAAAAAAAAAATCAAAAACCAAAGAAATACCTCCGTATACTTCAGATAGGGTGAAGTTTGAGAGCCACAGGCTAGAAGCATCCCCTTTACCACCACAGGCCTTGAAGCAGGGATTCTTCCTGGAAGCAGCCTCCTTTGAACTCTTGCTATTGGCTTCTGCTTTCACGCTTACTCTGGTCTGCCAAGATACAGGAATTATTTGGGTTCTTTTGTATTTCTTAAGACCATCTTGTGGCCTAGAGTGTAGCCTGTTTTAGAGGTGGTCCCTTGGGCTGCAAAGAAAAATGTGTTTTGTCACCTGGTATGTAGGATGCTCTGTAGATAACCATGTTTAAATCTATTTTCATTGCTGTGAAGTTTCTTTGTTGATTTTTAGTTTCAGTGTTCTCTCTAAAGATAGACTATTATTGTATCAGGACTGATTTTATGTCTGTTGGTATGAGATTGGAAACCCCAGTTCAGCACGTGTATGTTTACAATTGTATCTTCTCAATGAATTTTCCCATTTACTATTTGTGGCCTTTTAAATCTAATTTTGTATTGTTTGATTTGCTTGGTTTCCATACTCTCCCTCTGTCTCTAGCTTGCTAGTTTCTTGGAGACCAGAGATAATATGATTGTGGTTTTTAATTCAGTTGGCCTTTGTGTTTTAATTGGCAATTTAAGGTTCTTCGTTGAAAGATGTTTACAAATTCTTATAATTTTGTTGTTGGGTTATTGTTTGTTCTTTTCTCTCTGTCCCATTATTGGGGAGTGGGGTTACTGTTGAGTTGGGCATAATGGATTCCTTCCTACCTTTTGTTTATCTGTTTCTCTCATGAACTTTATTCTCTTCTGTGTCAATCTCTTAAGACTGACACCATCTTCCCTGTTTGTGACCACATGCCCTTGTTTCTCTAGTTGGAAGACAGTTTCCTGGCTGGCTACAGAAGTGTTGATTATAGTCATTTACTTTAGGACAGGAAATATGCTGTTCTATGTGTTCCATGCTTTTAGGTTGCCAGTGAGAGACTTGATGGTGTTTTGATGCATTTGGGGTGATTTATTACTTCCCCTTTGGAATGTTTCATACTCTCCTTACTTTGTGTATTTGACATTGTGCCTGTATGGCTTTTGGTGGAACCACCTTGCCTTTTCCAGTGTGTGTGTGTGTGTGTGTGTGTGTGTGTGGTGAACATATGTGTGGTTTGATGTCTCTTTGTGTGGCTCTTTCTGACTGAGCAGTCTGCTCTTGAGGACTCAGGCTCTACCACCACTCACAGAGAGGAAGGTCAGCTTGCTTGGCATGGGGCGTCTGTTCCCCCTCATGGGCACCCCTGAGGCTGGAACTTTGTTCATTCTGGCTTCTTCCTGGTGTGTCACCTGCCCTTTTATTGACACCATTAGCTCTTCTGTCACTTCCTCTATGGGTATCCAAAGCACTTTCTCTTTGGAGTACAGGCCATACTATTTTCCTTTTCGAAACTTTTTTTTAGGAGGGTGTCACTGTGTAGTCCTGGCTGGCCTAAAACTCACAGAGATGCACCTGCCTCTGCCTCCTGTGCTACTTAAGGTTAAAGGCATGAGCCATTGTGCCCAGCTCCATTCTTATACCCACTCCGCTCCTTAACTAGGTCTCATGGTAGCTGCTTCCTGTCAGCCATCTATTGGAGAGGTCTCACATCTATCGGATCTAAAAGAAAAAAAATGCAGATAGCTGAAAACAGGAGCTGACCACACACAGGGTTAGAAACGTGTGCTGGGGTTTTCAGTCACCAGCTTCAAAGACTAATTTGAAGAGTGAAGTCTGAGAGGGGAGGTTCCTGTGTTTGGAGGGAGGTGAGGTCTACCCACTTCTGGTGTTCGCAGATGCAAGCTCTGTTCTACTGGGCATCTCTCCCCTCCGCCCCCATCCACTCCTCTCGCCTTTAGAGCTCTCAGCATATCCAGCAAACTTAGCACATGGAAGAAATGGTTCTACGGGGAAACCTTTCACTTCCAGGAACAAAGCTAACTCAGGAAGGAATCCGTTTGGACCCTGAAGTACTCCTAAGAGCTTAGGAGCCTCAGGAAAAAGGCCATTGTCCCTACTTTTCTCAGCTCTGTTCTCGGCGCTCTCTGCAGATCAGCTCTAGAGAAAGAAGCCTTTCAATTCCTCGGTTGCATTTTTGTTGGGCTACTTGTCATAGCTGCAGGAACGGAACCAGGACCCAGGGAGTGTGTTGGAAGGTGGGAAGGTGGCCTTTCTTTGACACAGCAGCTTCTTCAGAAAACCCCACAGAGGCCACGGATTGCATGAAAGGACAGAGAAGCTCTCCCTGCACATGTTAACTCACTGTTGGAGATTTAGCCCTTAGCCCTACTCTAGGGGAGTGACCTCTTTGAGCTTTAGGCTGATGTTGACTCAGAGGGAGTGTGGTTCACTTTCTAGTTGTTCTGTTCCCGAGGCCCCATGGCTGTCAGCACCTGATGCTTTCAGTGGTGCCTGTCTCTGTTAGTGCAGACGTCTTACCCAGCAGTGATGACAAGCGAGACCAAGGTTTTAGTGAAAGGCTTCATGGTCCAAGCCTTCTCACGGGTGTCTGCTTTAAAAGCCTCCTTTATTAAGAATATTGAAAGCCAGTGACCCAGAACTAAGAAAATACAGACTCTGGGTATTGGGCTCCTTCCTTCGTGTTTGTTCAGTCAATAGTTGATTTGAATTGGGGATGAATCTTAGTCCACAGTCTGGAGGCACAGAGATTATTGCATTTTTCCTAAGTGACTGAGTATTTACTATGAGCATCTTTCTTTGAGTCACAGGGTTCACCTTGGTTGTTCCTGAGATTCTCCTTCCTGGGGTTGACACCTCCCTCGTGGGGTTGCATCAAGCTTCTAGGCCTGATTGCATGTCACAATGTCAGTAAGCCATTTGGGTCCTATATTGACAATGGTCCCTGCCACTTTTGGACCACCTTTGAGGTCACACTTGGCCACATGAATACACTTTAAGCATCTGGGCTTTCTCTTGTGACTCCCACTCTTCTGTGGGCACAGGCAAAGAGCAGATGTGGTCCTGCCTGAAGCTGAGAAGACAGGGCCATATGTAACTAAGAGTTAAAAGAGAAAAACATGGAGCAAGCTTCCTGCCCCTAAGTCAGTGATGTTCTACCTAAGTGCTGGGTGATGCCGGGTGTTCTTAGACTGTGCTTCCTCTGGTCACCTGACCAATGTTCTGTGGCTACCTCCACACCCTGGGGATGCTAGCTGGGCTTGCTCCTGGCTCCTGAGATGCATGGTCTAGTACCTGCTACTGGGTGGTGGGAGGATTTGAGACATTTGATTGACCCTCTAAAGCCAACTTGTAAACTTTTCTATTGCACACGCGTTAGCCTTCAGCACTATCTTTAACTCTCTGATAAATTAATCAAGGTGTGTATTTCCCCTTTCTATATGTGCTTTGATTAAAACCCGTCTTCCAGGGTCACACAGCCATGTCCTTTTGCTCCCAGGCTTCAGCAAAGAGCTGTGCGTGACATCGGGTTTAATTATCAGCTGCCCTCTTTTGTCCTAATTTCAGATCTTTCCTTGCCCACTGCACAGCTATTGCAGAACAAAATAGACATTTGGGTTGATAATTAGGACTCCATGGGAAGGACACTTAGGATACCAAAGCCTATACCTGATATTAATAGGACAGTGTTTGCCACAGGGTTCTGTGAAGCCCTCAGCATCTAGAGTTGCAGCACAGGCTGTACATAAAATATTTATAGATCACAGAGTGCTTCACCTTTGACAAAAGGGCTCGGGTATGCATTGTTACTAATGTCGCTAACGGATAAGCCGCTCAAGGACCTTTGGAAGAAAGGAGAGCGTTTGCTGTTGAGTGGCTGATAGAGCAGCCTTGGTTTCCAGCCAAAAATAGTTAACTTTTATAGAACACAGCGATCCTTAAGAGTCAAGAAACATAAAGGGAGAAAAGTGAGTTTACTGGAAACTGTTTACTAGAGACGCTCAAGAGAATGGATGGAGCCAGGAGCTTTTGGAAGCTGGTGGAAGGAATGTGCTAGCCTCTGGGATTACAGCTGAGAAAGCAAGAACACAGCCAAGAAGAGTCGTAAGAATCAGTATATGGGGTGTGTGTGTGTGTGTGTGTGTGTGTGTGTGTGTGTGTGCCTGTGTGTGCACATATAATAAAAGCTAAAGGTCAGTGTCTGGTGTCATCTTCTTCCTCTTCCTCCTTCTCCTCCTCCTCCTCCTCCTTTTTACCTCCTTCTCTTCCTGCTCCTTCTCTTCTTCCTCTTCCTCCATCTCCTTCACTTCTTCCTCTTTCTCCTCCTCTTCCTGTTCCTTCTGCTCCCCCTTCTGTTCCTCCTTGCTCCTCCTCTTCCTCCAACATACTCTTTTATTGAACCCAGAGCTCACTCATAAGCAGAGTCCCAAGGATCCACCTGTCTCCAACTCACCTTTACGAAGTGGGGTTGCAAACATGTGTTGCTGCACCCTGCTTTTCCATGGGTGCCAGGCATCTGAGCTCAGAGCCTCATGCTTGCGTAGTACTTAGTAAGCCATCGTCCCAACCCTACATGGCTTGTATGTTTCTATTATTCCATTGTGTGTTTTTCTGTAAAAGCAGATAGTGGCCACCTAACAGCTTCATCAAGGGCTGGATAATAAGGTGCCATTGTGAGTGGGGTAATCTTGTTTGTTCATTTCTTTTTATGAACATTACTTTGATTCATGTCACAGGTCAGAGGACCTGTGGAAGAAAGGAAAACATTTGCTGTTGAGTGACTTACCTTGATTTTCTGTGATCTGTGGAGTAGGCTAGCGAAGTAGAGAGGTGACTCATCTGGAAAACCATAAGCTGGGGAAGCTACCAGCCAGGCAAAGGTCACATGCGCGTATCTTTCTATAGGACAGACTCTTGAGACCCACACCTGGACCCTTTTTGAGCCTCAGAGGCTTCAGTAGGTTCTGCTTCATGGAACCAAAAGTTTCCAATCAATGTACAGTCAGGTTACTAAGTGGATGATGCCCTGAAATAATGAGATTGTGTAAATCCATTTGCAGAACACTCAGATAGAAAAATAAAGAGCATGAATAAGAAATATAAGAAGTTAAAAAGTGGTGAACTTCAAATGCACACTGAGTTTGAAGTGTCTATAGGGTATATATTATATCTTGTTTGGTTTTCCTTTAGACAAATGTGTGTGTGTGTGTGTGTATGTATGTGTGTGTGTGTGTGTGTGTGTGTGTGTGTGTGTGTGTGTATCCCTGGCTGTCCTTGGAACTCACATTGTAAATCAGGCTGCCTTGAACTCAGATCTGCCTGTCTCTGCCTACTGAGTGCTGGGATTGAAGGTGTGTGCCACTACATGTGGCTAAAGTGTAATATTAAAAAATAAATACTACCCCAGTATTAGAAGGGTTGGGAGAGTGGCATCATCATGTGACATGGGATTTGACATTCTCATGGGCAGCTCTTCACATTATCAGCTCTTTATGTTTCATGTGACTGGCCTGTCACCTTTTCTAGAAAAATAACTAATGTTGTGCGAAGGGGTATGTTACTCAGCATTGTTTTATAACCAAAGCTTAGAGATTGTTTCAGTGAGTTAAAGGAGTTTAAAAATGAAATCTCATAAAGTTAAAATAAAGGTGTAGAAAACTATTAAATGACACAGTGCTTCCATTAAAATAAATGGGAAAAGCCAGTTACAATAATACTGATTGGGTATTATGTTTATACACTGGCTCTGCGTATATGCCAAAGTGTGTGTGGGGGGGGGGGGATTCAATAAGATGCTTGCTAATAGCTAAAAGCTTCAATCTTGAATTTTCTAAACCTATGGTTAAGAACAAACAGTATTTTTAAAGATGACACATTTTAAAATGATTGAGCATTAAGTATATAAATTACCCAACACCATGCTGCCGGTTTCTGGTCATTTTCCTTTATCTATGTGAGTAACTGTTGTGTTCCTGAAGCCGCAGGCTGAATGCCAGCTCTCCAGGGTTGACAATGTAAAGTGTTGAACGGTTCTGTAAGATTTCTTATGGAGGCGAAACCAGCCAAGTGGGGTGGTGTTGAAAGAGCAGCCAACCATTTTTGATCATAGTCAGACTCTGAGAGGAGAGACGAGGGAACAGGACAGGTATATGTCACAGCTTGGAAATGAAGTGTCTCCAGATGCTGCTGGAGTTATTTCGGGAGCTGGTGGAAATTTCTGGAGCTGGGATCTGGCTGAGGAAGTAGTGTATCCCCGGGGTATGTCATTACGCACCGTACTGCATCCTGCTAGCCCCTCTCTGTTCCCTGGCCCACCTCGATGTAAAATCTAGCGGTTCCACCCTCTGAAACTGTCCATCCAGACAAGGCTTTCTTTCCATTGGGATTTCTCAGAGACAGAAATGAAACTAAAGAATTCAAGTGATTTTTTTTTTTTTAAATCAAAATGTTAGGTCGGGAAGAGTGAAAGTGACCATCAGTCAAGCTTAGAGTTCTTGACAGGCAAGTCTACTGTTTTCTTTTGTCCTCTTGGTTTCTCCTCGCCCACCCTGGTGTCCGCCACATTGGAAATTGCACCTGGGAGCCACCTGCTGCTTCTTGTTTCTCAAAGCCAAGCCTCGTGTGAGTTTCCATGGCATGAAGCTCATCTCTCTGAGCTTGCACGGTTGAGGTTCTCTCGTCCTTACAGTGGCTCCATTTCTCAGCCATCAGATACTCCCCCAGCATCCTTTGACCGGTCCCTGCATCCCACTCATCCCCCGTCAAGTCCTTCCTTTAGTTCTTTGTCCATCATCCTTGGGATAAAATTGTAGAAACCCATCGTCTTTTCCCATGGCAAGTTATCAGTGATGCTGCTGAGAGCTTGGTTGTCTAACAGATGTTGGTCATACTCAAAACTCCTCTCCTGGCTCCATGAGGAAGCCCTTAGACTGAATGGTTAATAAGTGGTACCCAGCCTTTTGACACTTGCGTCTCAGTGTCTTCTACAAATGGGCTGGGCTGTATTCCTATGAATCCCGGGACCTTGTGACTCAGCAGGTTAGGTGTGCCTGGTACTTGATGGTGATTGAACCTGACAAACAGAAATTATACACAGCTGGGTAACTGTATTTTAAAGTGCACATTTATTGTGAATGAATCAAATCCAGGTAAATATAATCTCAAGTGTTTATTATTATTTCTTTATGGTGAAAACGTTCAAAATCCTTTGAGTAAAGGAAGCCTTTAGTAAAGGCCTGTTGACCTCAAGGAGTACTGGAGGAGCTGGTCCGGGAGAGAATTGACTTATAAAATCCCCAGTTACACTGAAGTGAAACCTATTCGGAATCATCTCTTCCCAGACGGACAGTTAAACTGAATACATAATGCCACACAGACAGGTGTGTTAGGGGGTGTTTCCAGTGTTAAGTTATGAGGATGCTGAGCACTTTGCTGGCGCTGGGGACCCAAGGGAACATGTTAGCAACGTAGGAAGGACGTAAGAAGGCATGGTTTTCTCCAGTCAGACGAGTCTCACTGAAACGGAAGGAACTGGATCACATAGGTGTGATGGTAGACCATGGGAGCACTGAAAGCCAGCAGAGGAGTTTATATTTGGCAGAAGACAAAAATCTTAACACTAAGGATCTGTAAACTGTGGTGGGATCTGTGGACACAAGGACAGGCTGTTCTTGTTTACGTGATTTCCCGGCAGCCTCCAGGGTGTGTGCTCTCACCTTACCTGTGGTTTATGGTGGAACAGATAACTTGGTTACACTCTGCAAGGTGCAGGGGGCACCAGTCATACCCAGGGAGTCTCTAATTTCACGGAGCCGAAGAGGTGTGAAAGCTGCCATGGGATCTCGATCTCGAGGTCGAGAAAACCGAGAACTCAGGGACAAGGGTGATCGGTCTGTTCAAGGTTGTGCAGGTAATAGAAAGAAAACAGGTCTACTCGAGAGAGCTGACAGGTGGCAATCTACAGGAGGAGTCCAGGATACTGGCTGTTAAGAAGTCAGAGACTCGGGCTGGAGAGATGGCTCAGTGGTTAAGAGCACTGACTGCTCTCCCAGAGGTACTGAGTTCAAATCCCAGCAATCACATGGTGGCTCACGACAATCTATAATGAGATCTGATGCCCTTCTGGTGTGTCTGAAGACAGTTACAGTGTACTTATATATAATAAATAAATCTTTAAAAAAAAGAAGTCATAGTCATGCATTAAGTTGGTGAATTTAGTAAGAGGCAGTGGGAAAGTCCTTATATCTTTTATATTGTATATATGTAAGCTATATCACATATATATGTGATATGATATGTGATATGACATTATGGTATGGTATGATATGATATGATATGATATGATATGATATGGGAGCTGAGGATGAAAGGTGGCCAGGGACCAAGCTCTTTTCTTTGAAAGACTGAAGGTAAATCACCACAAGAGGGGCGGCTAGCTTTTACCTAGAGCAGAGAAACTGGTTTTTGCAGCTTCATAGTTCTTTTCTGCCCCTGCCCCTGCCCACAGCAGGAAAGAGGTCAAGGTTTGGTTTCAGAAGTCGTACTAACCCTGATCACTGATTCCCCGGCCTGTCTGAACTGAGAAAGGAGATTGCTTCATCACACTTCCCTCAATGAGATCCTTTCTCTTTCAGAATGATTGTCACCATCCTGGACGGACTGCCCAGCTACTGAGTTATATCTGTCTTCTGGTCACACTACAAAGTTGTCTGTGGACTTGAAATGTTTATTGCAGTAACCTCTGACCTTACGTGATTTAAGGTAAGGTTATATTTTCTTATCTTATAACCATCACAAAGTTGTCATGTTTGTCTTCTATAACTTTACTTTTTACAGACATTAATCCATTCCCCTCCACCGGTTTTTTTATGTTCTAATATTCCATTCAGAATGCTCTTAATCTGAAAATGTATAAGAGTGCAGAAAATATTTTTATAGGATGAAATATGAGCAGCCTACTTGACGCTGAAGAATGGAAGTGAAATGTATTATTCCTCAGATTAAATCAATAAAATACTCCATTTCCATAAATATAGGATGCATAGACTGGCTTATACTGGAAAGAATTTATTAGATCAAGGAGTATTATTTAGACTACTTGAAATAAATGGAAATGTTTAAACATTAATATATCGCTGGCTTAATTAAAATGACAAAAGTAAAAAGACAGGAAATTTAATTGATTTTTTAAAAAATCTCTCTTCCAGAGATGCTAACATTTCAAAGTTACTTTCCCAGTTTATGTAGTGTGTGTGGTTCAGTTACTAGATTGGTCTAAAAATGATTGACATTTATCACATTCTTGCTCTATTGCCAGGCTCCGTACCATCCCCTTTGTAGGCATTAAATTATTGACTCCTTTAAAGATTATTGGTTTATTCCCCTTATTACTGGTGTGTGTGTGTGTGTGTGTGTGTGCACGAACGAGTGTGCGCAAAGGTCAGAGGACAATGTTCAGGGCTGGGTTCTCTCCTTCCGCTGTGGATTGTGGCACTGATGTCAGGTCTTTGGCTTTGCTGGGCAAGCACTTTTACCTGCAGAGCCGTCTTCCCGGCCTGCCGGTTTATTAACTCTTAACAATGCTGTGGGATCAGTAGTACCTCCGTCATCATTTGCCTCTAAGAAAACCGAAGCTCTGGGAAATTAAGTGGCAGACGAGTCCAAGCTTGTAAACCTTGTAAACTCAGACTACTGAGATAATAAGCCCCACCAATCCACACACTTCAACAACATGCTAATTAACCCCTTCCCATACCGTTTTACGTGGCTGCACTTAATACTCAGTCTCTCTCTCGGCCCTAGCTTTCTCTTGCCTGTACACATTGCTTCTCTTTCTTTAACTTTAGATGTTTTGTTCCTGGATTATTTGTTGAATACACGTATGGTCATTTCTGTAGGGTGAATTCCTGCGATAGCCTTCCTGGGGTTGGTGGGACAGTCTTCTAGTAGTTGTGCCTGTGAAGCTCCTTAGCTGCCGGATAGAGAAGTCACCGATGATGCCCAGCAACACTTGAGAATTGCAATTTGAACGGCATTGTCTATTTTTAGAGGTCCCAGTGGTTCTTGCGTGTGTGTGTGTGTGTGTGTGTGTGTGTGTGTGTGTGTGTGTCCCCTCCCACCCAGTATTTTGAGACTGTCACCTCTGTACTTTCTCTTTGTGCCATAACTAATAGAGTTGTGGGACAGTGCATGGGGGTGAAGGAAGCAGGCTCTAGAGTAAGATGCCTAGGTTTAGATCACAGCAATGCTAGCCTGCCTCAGTTTCCCTATCTGCACAACGTAAGTGGATAACAAACAGTAAGACCTCCCTTGTAAAGCACTTTAGGGTGGTGCCTTACTTGATACGTGCTCTACTTCAGCTGTCTTCTAGAAGTGCATGGCAGTCCATGCTCACATAATTTAAAAAGTGCTGTTTGTTTTGAATGAAATTGTGGCTGTTACCAAATTAGTAATTCACAGTAGAAACTAAACTGTTGATGCTGTCATACTGTTAGCATTAGCTGTGATGAGCTGAAACTCACACACAGCCAACTCTGCCTTAGTCGGTACAGAGAGCTTAAGTATAAAACCGAGCAGAAACAGGGATAACCAGGCTGTTAGACAGACAGACACACACACATACACACACACACACACTGCATACCTGTGAGGGAGATGAGCAGCTGTTATTAACCTGGTTTTTACAGGGAGGAAGCTGACTTGAGTGTTTTGCTTACTGTATGTCTTGAAACAGTCTGTGACTTAGCTGTTATGTACCCCAGACGCCTGTCTTTGGGTCCTTTATCCTCATTTTTGATGTTCCGTGCATAAAGATAAGCCACAGAGTACCGGGTGGGGAGAGCCAGGGCCACAGATGTCCTGGGAAAGGAAGAGCAAAGTCGATGGACCCCAGGAGAGGGCGGCAGAGTTGGGAGGAGGAAGTATGGGCGTGTTAGAAGTATGACGGGGAACCATGTGGAGAGCACGAATGCATAGATGGGGAAACTGAGGCTAGGACCTCAGTGCCCAAAGGGCTGAATGGAGATCAAATGAAGAGGAGTGCCTCCTTTGCTGTTTGAGTCAGGATCTCATATTTCAGGCCTCAAACTCCCAATGTAGCCTAGGATAACCCCAAGCTTCTTTAAAACAAAACAAAACAAAAAACTATTATTAGTAGTATTAGTGTAAATAGTCTGAGTGCGCTGTGTATGCACACACACGTGTGTGAGTGCAAGCATGCATGTGTGCATGGTCACCCATGCTGCATGCTTCAGCACATGTGCAGATGTCCGAGAATAACTTGTAGAGTTGAATCTCTCCTTCCTCCTTTATGTGGCTTCTCTGGGTTGTATTCAGGTTGCCAGCCTTATTCAGAAAGTGCCTTTGCCTTCTGAGCCATCCTTGAGTGGCTTTGAACTTCTGATCTTTCTAGCTGCACCTGAGTGTCTGGATGGCTATTGTGTTGCCACAACCAGTTATGCATTTCCTCCAACAAGGCCACACCTACTCCAATAGGGCTACAGCTATATGAGCCGATGAGTGCCTTTCTTACTCAAACCACCTCAATCTCTATACCCTACTTTTAAGGTTGCTGCATAGCTTATATACTTAATACAGTTTAGTGTGGAATTGTAGTACATATAGATACGGTAGTGATCAGATGGGGTGTGATTGGTAATACTGTCTCAGCCACTAGTTATGTATTGAGAACTCTAAAAGTTCACTTTTTAAAAATGTGTGTGTGTGTGTGTGTGTGTGTGTGTTCAGATGCATGTGTACTCTTGCATGTGAAGGCCAGCTGTCAATTTCAGATGTCTTTCCTCAGGACCCTTTCTCAAAAGGCCAAGCACATAGACTTGGGAACTCTGAGGTGAAAAGGAACATTTGTGAGGAATGGGTGCTTCACTCTCCTGTGAGCCCAGGTGTACCTCACATTGGGATCTCTCTGCCTTAACTTCCCTTAGCTGAGACTTTGGAGCTGTACCCCCACATCTGATGCCAAGGCCCCTCGAGAAGGAAGGAAGTAAATGTTATTGAAGAGCAAGAGTTGTAGGGTGTGGGCTTTAGATCAGAGAAGGGAGACTGTTCATCAACAGCAGTAGAACTCTCAGAGCTCTGCTGTGCAGGAGGCTAGACCTAACAGTGTACCCCATAGCTCCACTTGAGGGTGCTGAGGCAGACTTGCCAGCCTCTGAACTCATGGGGAAGGATTCAGATGCTTCTTGCTCAGCCCGAGACAGGCACAGACTCTGTATCAGGAAAGTAGAATCCTTAATTACCTGTGCAGTGAAAAGACCTCACCTGTCCTGACACAGTGGCTAGTGTCAAAGCGGCTGTTAGGCTGCGCTCCTGGTTTGCTGACCTCTGACAATTTTGATTGCTTCTCAGTGGATGTATAAACCCCTGACTGATGGAGAAGCAAGAAGTTCAGGGTTTGCTTTGAAATCGTTTGCTCAGGCTGTGCTCTGGGGTACATGGAAATGATGTTGGAGTCAATGGATGCTTCCAGAATCCTCCTTCCTGTTGCTGTGGCTCATCTGCAGCCTATGCCTAGCCCAGTCTCCAAGGCAGTTTTAATAGACAGATGGTTCTCAACCTTTCTAATGCTGCTACCCTTTAGTACATTCAGTTGTTCATGTAATGGTGACCCCCAACCGTCAAGTTATCTCGTTGTCACTCCATCACTGTAATCTTGCTACTGTTATGAATTGTAACATGAGGCCCCTGGGGTCTCAGCCCACAGGTTGTGAGCCACCGCAATGGTATATCATTTCCTGAAAGTTGATTTTTTTTTTCTCTCTTGAAGATTTGGCTTTTTGTTTTGTTTTGTTCACTTGTCTGTTTGCAGGAGAGCCTCACTGTAGCCCAGGTGGCTTCAGAGTTATAGTCGTTTCTAAAGTACGGGTTTGTCTCTTATTAAGAATAATGTGTATCGAATGGAAAAATGTAGAACAAAGAAATGACCCTGTGTAAATGCGTCATCTGTGCTGGGGGGGGGGGAGTGCTTCGCAGCATGTTTGCCAAGCATGCTCGCTGGCCTGGGTTCCATCTCCAGGGCCAGGAAAGAAGACAGTGTGATCATGACTCTGTCATATCACTGGACTCCCAGTGCTGGGCTTTGTGTGCTAAAGCAGAGTTTAAGGACAAAAATACCCCTGCTTTTATCAGCCGAGAAAGTGACTTTGTAGTTATCAAAGGTGACTGAGAAGTTGATCTAAGTAATGTACTTTACTTATCAAGTCCTTTCGGGTGTGTTTCTTAACATCCATCCATTTAACTGTGTGTTGGAGGCCGTTCTAAGAATTTCCTTACTGTAAAGTCAAGAAAGAACGCTTTTCACTCTGTGTTATTTGGAAGATTAAACCAGTTAATAGTCCCTCTGACACTATATAAGAGGTCTGAATTCCCATAACTGTCTTACCACGGGAGAAAAACAAATTTAAAACATAGTAAGAGGGCAGGAGAGATGGCTCAAGTGTGTAAAGGCACCAGCTGCCAAGGCTCAGATTTGAGTTCTGTCCCTGAGACCCGTATGATGGAGGGAGAGAACTGGCTCCTAAGGTGGCCTCTGACATCCATGTGTACCACATGGTGCCTGCAAATACCACCTCCACCCTCACATGAAATAAACGAATGTTTTACAAAATGGGGGGCTGATACGGCTCGGCAGGTATCTGCTGCCAGACCTAATGGCCATGTCCTCTCCCCGGAACTACAAGTCAAAGAAGAGAACCATCTCCTGCAAGTTCTGACCGCAGAGGCTCTGATATTCACACATGAACTATACCACATGTACACCCCCTCCCAAGAACTGCATGAAATTAAAGCAATAGCAAAAAGTGTGCATGCAGCCTTTGATGGACATATGAACTCTTGTATATTCATGTTTGTTCTTTTGCAGATTTTTCTATTCAGGCCCCTTGGCCATTTCGCTAGAGAAATGGCTCTTTTTGTTTCTGTTTTACGAGAATTCTAAAATTCTTACTGTAGAAGTATCAGTCTTTTTTGGGGGGAGGGTGGCTTGACTCATGCTGAGTGCTGCTGACTGTATGTGAACATTTAGACAGTGGAGTATTTATTTTCCTTTATCGTTTCTACATAGACTCATTTGGAAGCAAGAATGCTGTACCGATTACACCGATGCCGGGTGTGGTCCCATGTGGCACACCCCTGCCTGAGCCCATCCTGACATTCTCTTCATCAAGGTCTACAAGGCAGGGCATGATCTGGCCGTGCCTGCTCTTCCTCGTCACCTCTTGTCACCTCGTACACTGTGTTCTGGTGCTCGACTGCCTCTCGGGGCAGGGAACATGCCAACGTCTTTCTTTCTCTAGGGTTCTGTGGGTCCTATTCATTTGGCTGGAATGTTCATGTATATCAAACACACACACACACAGACACACACACACACGTGCACACACACACTCCTCTTGCAGTCAAGTGCTCAGAGAAGCAGATCTAGAATGAAGACTCTAGATACTGGTGTTTGGGGGACTCTCTGGGCTTCTTGTTCATTAGCTCCTCAAACTTCCTGGCTTGTGACTCTGGACATCTTCATAACAGTGCATACGGAAGACTAAATAGGTCAATTTATGCAAAGCTCTCAGAAATCCGCCCTAGCACAGTATTCCCAGCCTCTCTCTTATCACTTCTTGCTGGTTCCAGCTTAGATTTCCCATGAGAACATCCTCCTGTTTGGTAGGCTGATCACTCCCTGCAAAATTCTCTTACTTCAAATCTTGCCCTTTTTGCCTTTGAGCACTTATCAGTGTGCAAGTACTTTCTGATGCACTTTTCCCTATAAGTCTTGTGGGGTGGGGGTTGTGTCTATAACAGGGTGTCAAATGATTCACTGACTGCATTCAGAAGACATGAATGGAAACAATAGCTCAACTACCAGACTGCATGGAAATTTGCTTGCGTTTTTCTTATTGTTGCTTTATGACCTTGACATTATAAATGCATTGCTTGAACTTTATCTTGAAATACTATTTGAGATCAGTATCCCTGCCCCCCCATAACAATTCTTTTAATAGCCTCCAACTCAAACTATATGCCCTTGGGGACTCGTAGTAATTGTTTCCTTTTCTCTGTGGGGTCGTTCTCTGTATGGAAAGTAAATGCAGAGGCCGTTCCTAGATCTGAGCCAAATTCCTGGTGAGTGTGCGTGTGGGCCAGGTGCCAGGAAAGATGATCCTGGGGTCATCCTCAGGGCTCTGCTTCTAAGAAGGAGGAAGGAAGAGGTGCTGTCTTGGGAAACAATACCGCCGACTCAGTAGCCAGTGTTCTTAAGTTTGGTGGGCATTTTAGGCAACCTTGTTTCATGAAATTTTATCTACTTACTTGGAAATGATTGGACCCTGAGCACTCTGATATCTAAAAGCCTTTTCCTAACCCAATCTTGGCTCTAGATGTAGGACACAATTACTCTCATGTTAGGCTTCTTACTAGTCCCAGTATTGGGACTTGGTAGTTCAGAATATATTAGTCATTATTTTCTTCCATATTTTAACTCTTTTAAAATTAATGGCAAAAGTAATGCATGTTCATACACTCAATACGACATGTACAGAAACCAAGTAGAAGGTTTGAGATTTGGTTTGGTGGTTGCTCATGCAAAGGTCCTGGGTTCAATTCCCAGCACAACCTGCATATTGGCTCACAACCATCTAGAACTCCAGTCCTAGGGGATTGAATTGTCTCTTCTGTGGTGTGTATAAGCAGGCAAAATACCCATACAAATAAAATAATAAAAATATAAAGATACCTTTAAAAAAGAAAATGTGCAGGAGTATCCTACCTCCTGATCTCCCTCTGCAGTAACCCTGCTGAGTTTCTTATGTGCCCTATAAGTCCGTCAATCTCTCTCTCTCTCTCTCTCTCTCTCTCTCTCTCTCTCTCTCTAACATCTATGCACTTGCATGGCTTTCTGAACAGCATCAAAAGTCTACTTTCTTGTACACATCAATGGGTGGCTTTAATAACACTGACTGCCTTTGTTTCTTGGCTGGCAGCCTCCTAGAGAAGTCACCAGCGGATGCTTTCCCAGGCTTTGAAACAGCAGACCCCACTTAGTCTCTGCGACCCACGGGAAGCAGCCTTCAGAGGCCAGACGCGCTGGCACATTCCAGGATGTGGCATAATCTGATAATGATTTCTGTCTTGCTGCAGAGGAAGAAGCGGAGATCAGGGTCGTGTAGGAATGAGAGAGACATGGAGTCTTCTGAGTTCACAAAGCTGAGATTTAGCTAGAGTTTCTATTAGATTATGACAGAACGGTCCGATTTTCTAGGAGACAGCATGGCAGATGGGGTACAGTCCTGATCTACAACTTTTTCACAGGTGTGCTTCTTACAGATCTGTGCCCCCTCCATTCGGTAGTGGGAGGTGAAACCCAGTGTCTTCCATACATTACATCGTGCCCCAACACTGATTCATTCTAGCTGTTTCTTCTGCTTTTATTACCCCATGGGAAGAGAAGAGAAACTTGGAGTGGGTAAGGATGGTAAACAAAGTTAACTCCTGGCTATGCCCTTCACACCAGCTCCAGAGAGCATGCAGGCTCTGGAGAGCTTGCAGTCGCCCAGCCCGGCTCTGATGGATGGCCCTCGGCCCTGAGAACTGTAGGGCTGGCTGTAAGTGATGGGGGCGCTGGGCTTCTGCAGAATTGCACTCGTAGGGGTTTTCCACAGTGCCCACCATATCACACTGGGGAAGCAAGTTTCATTGCTTAAGGGGGGACAATTTATGGCTGGGGCCTCATCTCCATGTTTTTGGCTCTTTATGTTTTTCTGCCTCCTAATAAAATGGGAAGTGGCCAAGCAATTAAATAGCAGTGTAGTTTTCAGGCAGGAAGTTAGGGAGAAGGGCTAATGTGATTGACAGAGGCTGGTAGGAGATTTACTTTGAGAATAACTCGTTCCTCAAAACTTTCTTCATTTTTTTTCTGGTGAGGATTGTGGGGTAAATCATGGGCTAGGAGAACGGATGATTAAAAAATGCAGGAGTTATGATTTCTTTTTGACTCTGTAAGTCTCTAAATCCTCTGCCATAACGTGGAATTTTCATTTCAAAGTAAGAGGCGGTGTGCCCGGGATTAAAGTGAACCCAAGGTACGATTAAATTGTTAATTAGCTGAGGTTGTTTGTATTTTGTGGGGGTGTTTAAAGCAAGATGAAGTGCTGGAGAGAACCCAGGGGTTTGTTTTTTACTCTCTGAGCTTAGATCCAAAACTGTAGGCCGCCTAAAATATTCAACATTGGGTGAAGTTTCTAGAGTGTTTAAAATAGCATTAGTAATTTTTTCATGCTGTAGATGTCTTTACAGTTGTAGCTAATACAGTAACTTAAGAGCTTGGTTCACTTCTCAGAGGTCCCCCTTCTCTCATTCTTCATGTCTGATAAATCGATGAATCACAACACCCTTCTTTCCTGCCTTACTATAAAGGTGCAGAAAAGCAGACCCAAGGTAGGCAGTGATCATCACAGTAATTGCTGCTTGTCTTTCACGGAACTAGGAGACATTCTCCCTAGGCCCCCACCTCATGGTGCCTGTTAGGGACCAGGGACACGGTGATCTTGGGACCCAACATGGAGCTGAGGAAACAGTGAGGGGCGCAGAGTCTAGAAGCAGAAGAAATGTCCGAACCTTTATTTCCTGTCCTGCACAACCATCAGCATTAATGACATTTAAAATGAGACCAAGTTTTCCTTTTAAAGATTTATTTCTTGTATGTATGTGAGTACACTGTAGCTGTCTTCAGACACACCAGAAGAGGGCATGAGATCCCATTACGGATGGTTGTGAGCCACCATGCCGTTGCTGGGAATTGAACTCAGGACCTCTGGAAGAGCAGTCAGTGCCCTTAACCACTGAGCCATCTCTCCAGCCCAAGTTAAGAGACTCTAAGATGCTTTTACAACGAGAGCTCTAAGTTTTCTTCTTTCCATTCCACTTTTGAAAAATCACGTTGAAATGACCCCAAGAAATGTGTCTCAAGTTTTAGTAGCTGGTACCTGTTGACAAAGGATTAACTAGGAATTGATTTACCCAACCTCTCAGAAAAAATAAGTGTTCTGGTGTGCATCTTTCCTGGGGAGACTGGAGGTCTGAGATCCAGGTTCACCTCAGTCGGCAGGACATGAACCCTAGGAATAAGCTTCATCCTTTTCCTCTTGCCTTCCCGATATGGTCCTGGAGAGGGCGCTCATGAGGGGTTAACCCAGAGACCTGGGTGTGGGGGGTGGGGGAGGTGGGACTAGAGACCAGGGAACTGTTTACTTACAGAACCCCTAAAAGGGGATCCAGATCCAAGGTCCTGTGCATGGTCTTTGGAAGCAGCAGCTTCAGTTCAGTTTCTTCCCAGAAAGGAGGAAGGACACGGAGCCTCTTTGACTGCACATGTATGGATCATGTTTGGAAAGACATGGGTAAGAACAGCCAGAACCGCCGTTCAGCCTGACAGAGCAAGCTCACTTCTTTCCCAGACATGGGCTCCTCATGTACAATGGTCCCACTGTCCTAAAGTTAGCTTCTGTGCGTTAGAGCATCGACCGAGAATTGGTGATGTAGTCTCTTTTTGACTCATGTATGTTTATTTTATTCTGATTTATCTGTGTGTCTGACATGTGTGCGCAGGTGCCTGTGGACGGCATGAAGAGGGCATTAAATCCCTTGAGTCTGACTTACAGGTGGTTGTGAGCTGCCATATGGGTGCAGGGACCCAAATTTGGGTCCTTTGGAAGGAGCAGCAAGTGTTCTTACTAGTCAAGCCACCTCGCCAGCGCTCGGAGTGCTATTTCTCAAGCGTTATCTATTTATTTTTTATTGGATATTCTCTGTATTTACATTTCAGATGTCATCCTCTTCGCCCAATCCCCCCCCCCATTGCCTCCATGGAGGTGTTCCCTCTTCCTCAAACTTTATTTTTAACAAGACAAAATTTTTGTAGCACAAAAATTAATTCGTGTACAACTGCCATCTCTGTTTTCAAAGCCTTTCACCACCACAAAGGAGTGTCCAGGGCGCAGAAGCAGCCCTAGCTATTCCCTCCCCCTCCCCCCAGCATCTGACAACCATTGATCTGCCTCGGTCTCTATGAATTCACCAATTCTGAACATTTCACATAAAAGCTGTCAGACGTTAGTATCATCTTTTCTATCTTGTTTCATTTATGTTCACACAGAGTTGGACAGATGACAATGTAATGTAATGTATCAGCTATGTCTGGGGCTGAATGATACTCCACTGTATAAGCTACACATATACTCTGGTACCAAAGGTACACATATACTATTAGGAATGTATGTTTATCCCGAAATCTACTGGACTTTTCTGTCTGACTGTTGCCACTCAGGTGTTCAAAGGCGTGTGTCACTGTGTCTCATGTCTCTGGTCTGTGTACCTAGAAGTGTGCTCTGTCATGTACAAATTCTGTTGACTAGTTTGAGAGACTAACAAAAGTGGTTTCCATAGCAACTAAACTGCTTCATCCTCACTCTCATAGAGGGGTTTCCCTTTCAGCTCCGGATTCTTTAAAAATCATAACTACCGTTGGGACTGTTAATAGTGGTTCGGTGAGGAGTTGCTTTTCCAACCTGTGGTAATGATAATTGTTTTTTCCGTGGGCTTATTGGTTATTTGTATGTTTTCTTTGGAGGGCTGCCCATTCAAGTCCTTGCCTTTTGTTTGTTTGTTTATTTGTTGTTTGTTTTTTTAAGATGGATTATCTGTCTTTTGATTGTTGAGTTGTGGGATTCCTCAAATATTCTGAATGCTAACTTCTATCAGTTTCTTATTACAGATTTTTCTCTCTCTCTTCACTTTCTTCGTCATTGCTTTGTTTGGGAAGAAAGTTTGGGTTTTGTTGGTGCTCATGTTTTTTGGAGAATCCACTGCTGAAGAAGGCTGTGCACATTTAACCCATGTACTTTGTTTTATTGTTTGTTTTGAAAGAGTTTTGTGCTTTTACCTTTGACACTGAAATCATTAACTTATTTGGAGTTGATTTTTCATGTGGTGTGGGATTGTACTGAACACCACCCTTTCATATTCTGGGTTTCCTCAGCATCATTTGACAGAACTGTTTTTGCTCATTCAGTGGCCTCTGCTCTGTCCCTGTCAAGGCCACACCATCACATCGCTACAACTCATCTCATAAGTAGGGAACGTGGGTGCCCACACTGTGGTGTTCAGCCTCACTTGGAATTCTTATCCCTTGCAGCATGAGCAAAAGGCTCCGTGTCTTTTTTTTCTCTTTGGGGGGATATTTGTCATTTGTTTAGTAATTATATTGAATGCATTCATGACTCGTGGTAGTATGACATCTTAAAATATTAAGATTTGTATTCTGTGAATATGAATGTGTTCCCCCTCCCCAGACAGGGTCTTCTGTGTAGCCCAGACCAGAACTTGTAATCTTCCTGCCTGAGCCTCCCAAGTCCTAGGAAATCAGCTGTCTTCTCCCATACCTGGATATGGTATGGTATTTAGAGCCTCTTCCTGTTTATTTTTTGGTTTTCTTTGATTTATAGCACAGTTTTACATAGTCTTTAGTTCATAGATCTGCTTCAGGTCCATTACCTTTAACAAGTACTTTACTCTTGTAAAAAGAACTAATTGTCTGTCTTCTCCCTTCCTTTCCCTTTTTCTCCAGACCCAGGGTCTCATGTATCTCACTCAAGGTGGCTTCAAACTTGTCATATAGTTGAGGATGACCTTGAACTCCCGATTCTCCTCCCTCCACCTCCAGGGTACTAAGGTTGCAGGTATCTGTTACCACCAGAGCCAACAGAATCATTTGCTTTATTGTATTTTTATGGATATGCATGTGATCCCCTAGAGCTGGGCTTCCAGGTGGTTCTGAGTCACTCACTATAGATGCTTGAAAACAAACTCAGACCTTACCTCCCGAGCCAACTCCTCTGATCCCTGAATTCTTTTCTTGGCTTCCTTTTGGACTGTTCATTCCTGTGAGGAGAAATAGAACAGCCTCTAACCTTTACTTTCTGAGAAACTATTTGATGGGACTGGAGGTGTGCCTACCCTGTGTGTAAGGTCTCCGGTTCGAATCTAAGCACCACATCCTTCTATCAGTTACATCAGAACCAATCTGAGTAGAAACTCACTATTTCTTTTAGAAACACTCCTTTAGAAACATTTGCTGTGCATTCTGCTACAAATTCTCTGCAAACATATATGCCAGTGTGGTTTTTCCTAAGGGTTCACTCAGCATGTGGTCTGTCTATTTGATCTTGCACATTTGGGGTGATTTCTTCTGTATGTCTAGGCTTACTCTCCTTGGAGAGAGGTCTGCTGTACCGAGATATCTTCTATAAGAGATATGTTTTAATGAGCCCTTACTTTTCCCCCCCTCAAGTTTCTTTCTGTTGCAAACAGTGCAACAGTTAGTGCTCAGTCAGTTTGTAACTCTTTGACTACCTCTACGGTTACAAGAATTGCTGAGGCCAGAAAAAGTACACATCTTATTTTGAAAAATATTTAGGTTGGGGGTGCAAGAGGCCCTGACTTTCTGTCCCCAAAATGTTACACACACACACACACACACACACACACACTTTTTTTTTTCAGATTTACTTGTTAAAATATATGTAACCCGTTTAGGCCTTTTTCCATTTATAGTTCCATAATGCTAAGCACATTCGAATGGTTGCGCAAATAATCTCAGAATCCTTTTTCATCATCCGTGTCAAGAACTCATCAAACCACCCCTTCTCTGCTTCCTCCAGCAGCCATTTTTCTTTTGTGTCTGTGAGTCTATTTCCAGGACCCCTGTAGGCACAATCATGTACTACTCACCCTTTTAACGCTTTCCTTGTTCACTTTCTAGTTTGGCGTCCTCAAGTCTCATCCATGTTGTAACATGAGGACCTGCTAACTTTAAGACTGAATCCCACTCCACTGTAATGGGCGCTGTGCTTTGATGGGCAGTAAGAAACCCCACCCCCCTTTAAAAATAAAGTACCCAATCACTTCTGGTCATAGATGCCTTCCATTGCTACCCAGGCTCATCTTGCTGAGGAATTAAGTGTGAGAGAAAGGAGGAGAAAATTATTTCTTGGTCTTTTATTCCCATACAATGTGGCAACATATATAGTGACGTAGCGAAGAGTAGAACCTCTCAGACATGTAGCTGAGCTGTGTAAACATGGAGGCTTTAATGCTTTGTGCGTCAGCCTCCTATTGTTAGGTGGGGAAGCAGCTGCGGTACGTACCTGATCCTGCGTGTTTCTCTCCCTACCCCTTCCCACGCCCCACCCCACTCGACGCACCTTTATGATCCCTCCACCCATTTCTGGCAGTCGCTCTTAAAAGAGCTTCGGATCTTATGCCAAGAGATCTGCTGTTTGTTGGCAAGTTCTGCAAGTTAGCTGTTTGCTTACTTGCTCTGAAGTTAAAGCCTGGGTTTAATTCAGTGTTCTCTTAGATTCATTTCTGTTCCTGTGATGACATGCCGAAAAGAAAGAAACCTAGGGCAGACAGGACTTATTTCAGTGAGCAATTTAAGGTTATAGTTCATCGTTGTGGAGAAGTCTAGGCAGGAACTTCTAATAGGTTGTCACACCAGATCCATAGTCAAAGGTGGGGAGGAATGCATGCTTGCTTGCTTGTACTCTTGCACAATGCAGGACTCACTTCGTAGGGAATGGTGCTATCCACACTGGACTGGATTTTCCCACAAAAATTAATTCTCCACAAGCATGTCCACAGGCTGAGCCACTGTAGACAGTCCTTCCTTAAGACTCTTCCGAGGTGATGCTAAGTTATGTCAAGTTGACAGCTACAGTTAGCCCTCATGACACGTGCTAACTGAAAGGAAGTCAGATCATGCTTTCCTTTCAAGAGGATCACTGTGATGTGTGTGAAACTCAGGTCTTAAACAATAATTTGCCTTTCCTTGATTAACTAAAACAAGCCCTGTAACATGCTTTCTTACAGTGCCCCAGGATGGGCTGAGAGGAAGAGGAGGGAGAGTAACTGTGTTTGTTCTCCTCTTGGTTTGCCAAAAAAAGTTTGTTTTGAGGGTCAGAGACATGGCTCAGCATGTATTCTGAGGTATCGATTGTGTTCACACTTGTGCTTAGAGTGGGAGGTGGGAGGGCTAGAGAGATGGCTCAGGGCACTTGGTGATCTATCAGAAGATCAAAGTTTCAGAGGTCCCAGCACCCACAGTAAGTAATTATGTATGCATGCATACATGTATGTAATTTCAGCTTCAAGTGCCCACTTCTGGCCCTCATGGCCATTTGCATATACTTTTATATAGGCGTGCACGCACAAACACAAACACACAGACACTCACACTCTCTCTTTGTCTCTCTGTCTCTGTGTCTCTCTCATACACACAACATACACACACATACATGCAACTGTCAAAGACCTAGGGTATCTGAAAAACTCCTTTTTGCTGAGACATCTCTCCAGCTCCAAATAACCCTCCCCACCCCCTTTTAAAGAATATAAGACTGAACACTTGAAACTAAAAGCCAGGTTATTTATGTTTGCGGTATATACCTCCGAACACGACTATGTACAGATTATTTATCCCAGGAAGTTCTTGTTGAATAAACAAAGAAATGACTAGTTTAGTAAGGAATGAGTAGTCCTTGTTGGGTGTTTTTGTTTGTTTTGGTTCGTTTTGGGTGGTATTGAGAACCCTCGCTGTCTTAACCCACAACACAAGGTGACTAGGAAATGCAATAGAAAGGAAAAGCTTCCTGTAATGGAGCCGACGCCCCCTAAGCTCTTGGGGAATTAGCTTAGGAAGAACACACTGGACACAGCCTCACTGGGGTAGAGCGCGTCCTTAGAGAGGATTTCTCTGGTCGTAAGTCCTTTGCTTTAGAACCCTTTGGATTAGTGACCATGGTGCCGTGAGGAATGCAGGAGGACAGAGAGATAGAGTGAGTACTGCTCTTCTGAAGGTAATGCCAGAGAACACACATCCCCCTCATAATCAATGGGCAAGGAGAGAATGGGAGAAGCATTTTCCCCCTGCACCCCTCTTCCCTCCTTCCTCGTCAGTGTATTTGGTGCCCTAAGGCTTGGTCTGACATTCCTTCTCAGTCCCTTGGCCCAAACACTGGGAAGCTTAGAGCTCAGAGTTGAGACAGCTTTTTATATGACTTATTTTCAGTTTCAGGCCAGGAATAAAATAGTGAACACTGTTTCCCTGGGTCTGTTTTTTTGTTTGTTTGTTTGCTTGCTTGGGTTTTGTTTTGTTTTTTGCTTGTTTGTTTTTGATGATTGGGATAGAAGACGGCAAGCAGTACTACGTTAAAGTGAGAGGGATGGCTGTTAGTGTGCCGTGCCCATATCTGAGGTAGTGGAAAGACCCTGATTCTGGTAAAAACAGGAGAACTTCAGCTGTGTGCTATGTAATACTGTGAACTCAGAGTAATCGCATGCTGATCAACGTCACGTTCATATAACACAGAATTGGAGTGTAAATGTGCACCAGGAAATTTGAAAACAACAAAGTCTATTGTTCACCGCTTGTGTGTGTGTTTTCCTTAACCCAGCCAAGTCTTGTCTAAGTGTCACTGAGAGTGGACAGGAGTCACATAGAGGCCATTCATCAGCAGCGGAAGCTTCTGTTGCTTTGGTGTGCTAGGCTCCATGCTGGTGTTGGATCCTCTGTCCTTCCTGTAGATCCCCATCCTAGGTACTTCACAGCTGGTAGAAGGAATCATCTTTCCATGTCAGCCTGTGAGCATGTGCCAGGTGTGAGCCATGCATGACATCTGTGCGGTGCGGTGACACCAGGAAGAAATACTGCAGGTAGTGGGTAAGAAAACAAGGAAGGCTTTGGGGCAGTAGCTTGGTTCTTTCTGATCATGACGAACAGGTAGACGGGAGAAGGGCAAACGTGGGAGGAGTGAAAGTCACACTGAGAAGTAAGTGATCCCAAGGTCTGTGGCATGCACACGGTCCAGCTGATGAAGTCTTTACAGATTTTATCAAGAACTATCCTGCTGTGTAACCGAGTGTTCCGTGCCCTGGGGAGCATATGCCCTATATGTATATAATACGATGTTGGGTTGAGAAAGATTTCGGAGTCTGGAGAGACGGTGCAGTGCTTAAGAGCCCTTAAGCTCCTGCAGAGGACCCACGTTTAGTTCCCGGCATATATGTTGTAGCTTACTACTCTATAATTCCAGTTCCGGGGACCCAGCACCCTCTTCTGGCCTCCCTCAACACCAGGTACATAGACATGCAGGCAAACCAGACATATAAACTGAAAATCAATTAATCAATAAAATAAAGCATTTCACTAGAGGCTTCTCTTGCTTGCTGAGAACTTGATTTTCCCCTGACCTTGTTCCTATAGACCGATTCTATGAGGGATGCGTCATTGAATTCTGAGGAGGATGAGGACATTAGATGTACGTACTGATCCCACAAGCCCTTCTCCTCTGCCCTCCAGCTCATGAGAACCAGCATAAAACACACCATGCTAAAATTGTGGGTTTAAAAGCAGCAGCATAAGGGCTGGAGAGATGGCTAAGCAGTTAAGAACACTTCAGGGTTCGTCACGTCACCCAACTCTACAGCCAACTGCCTACAAAGCCTGTTCCAGAGGGATAGACGCCCTCTTGTGGTCCCTGTGGATACTGCACTCACATGTACAAACATAGACACAACACAAATTTTTCTTTTCTTTTTTCTTTTTTCTTTTTGGAAAGCATCATAATCAGGATTAAAAAAAAAAAAAAACAGTATGTGCTGGAGGAAGTAAGGATCAGGAGAGAAATGAAGTGTGGCACAGTCCTTCTCCCCTTTCCGATGGACCCTAAATACTTAGTGATATAGAGGACCAAGCAGCCTAGTCCGGAAAGCCACTGTGTCTAGAGTGGCACGGAAATGTGTAAGAGAACAGCTGTCTGGAGAGAACTGTTCCCTTCGCATGGGCAGTGACAAGCACGGGAAGGAGAGTGACTTGGGGGAGCTCTGGGCTCATGCTAATGCAGGGTCCTGTGTTCCGAGTCCTTTAAGTAGAGAGTAGCTAGACTTGGTTCTCACTGTATCTTTTTGCTAACTATATTATTATAATATTATAATTATTAATTATAACATAATATAATAACTAATTACTGTTCACAAAGTTGGGCTTCAATCTATGCTGTATGTGAATTTTAAAGATGTGATTTTAAAGGTATAAGCTGGCAAAGAACGGTAGCTAGGCCCTACTGGGTGCCTGAGGCTATTCTTCAGTGGAGATAGCAGATGGGGGGGGGGGGGAACGAGAGGAGAGAAGGGTCATGCAAGGAGCAAGGCTAACATCCACCCTATTCTCAGGAAATTGTGTTTGGTAAGGTTTGGATGAGATGATGCTGGCTATGGAGTTAGTGTAAAAGCTAGGAGTGTTTGGGCAAGTTAGCTCACTCAGATCTTTAAGGGTCTTTGTCCAGGGAAAATACCTGACACTCAACTTCACATTCTGTGAGTTTTTGTGGGCCATCTTTTAATATACAATCTGAGTGTAATGATTGGTTCACACACATACACACACCACACACACCACACCACACCACACCACACACACACACCACACACACTACACCACACACATATACTACACCACACACACACACACACACACACCACACACACCACACACACACACACACCACACACTACACCACACACATATACTACACCACACACACACACACACACACACCACACACACCACACACGCACACACCACACACTACACCACACACATATACTACACCACACACACACACACACACCACACACACCACACACACACACACACACACACACACCACACACACCACACACACACACACACACACCACACACTACACCACACACATACACTACACCCCACACACACACACACACACACACACACACACACACACACAGAGTTTCTTTGCATGCTGTTAGGTGGTTTAGGGTGGCCTCAAGATGACCTTTGTCTGTCCTCAGCCACTTCTGAACAGCGACTGCTTGTGCAGCAGACTCAGCTGGTGCTCTCCTGTCCCGGGCTTGTTGACTCTTGTGCAGACTCTCGATTCTCATACTGACCCAACAGCGGCTGCGTACATGTGCGGTGTGCTTTGCCCCAAGCTAGGAGAGCCGGACTGTCAGCTCACCCAGCCCAGAGGTGGAGTTCTAGAGAGATTTTCTCTCCAATCTGTGAGGTCTGGAGTTGCTGTGGTGGAGGAGAGGTTACAGAGTAATGGCAAAGGTGGCTGCTCGGGAGCAAAGGGGCCGTGTGAAGTTCAGTTGATCTTGAGCAGAGGTTCTCAACCTTCCTAATGAATGCTGTGACCCTTTAATGCAGTTTCTTCTTTGACGGTAACCCCTAGCCACAAAATCACCTTTGTTGTTACTTCGTAACTGCAATTTTACTAACATTATGAATTGTAAATATTTAATAAAGAGGATATCTAATATGCCTCACTTTTGAAAGGGTCATTTGATCTCCAAAGGGGTCACAACCCACAAGTTGAGAGCCTAGATCTAGAAGCACCCTAACAAACAAACAAAACAAGACAACAGAACCTTCTTCCTCCTGTGCCTGTTGCCCTTGGCTATCTGAAGCATGCTACTGGAGGGTTTTCATGTGGGAATTTCTCTGTGTAATTATCCAATACCGTGAGCTCTTAGAAGAAGGATGGGGTAAAACTTTCAAAATTATAACAAGCACGATGTTATGTGGAGCTGCGGATTTGGTGCCTGTTGTACAAGAATGAAGACTGAATTCCAATCTATAGCACCTTGTTTTTTTTGTTGCTGTTGGTTTTTTTTTTTTTTTTTAAACAACTAGACATGGTTGTGCATATTTGGTCAGGGTGTTACCGTAGATAATCAGAGCTCTGAGAATCACTGGCTAGCTGGTCTAACCAATCCATAAACTAAATTGAGTGAGGGAGACACTGTCTGACATAGGTGGGCAGCAGAAATGAGAGACACCTTATATCTACCTCTGGCTTCCACACTTACACTTTGACATACCCGCCCCAATACACACACACACACACACACACACACACACACACACACACACACTGTATGCACTCATGTGCACACGCAGAGAACCTTTATGTAATGTTTTTGACAATTGTTTCTTTTAAGATGATTGATCTTATTGTATGTGCCTGCGTATTTTGCCTGCATGCACAAGCATGTGCACCCCGTGTGGGCCTGGTGGAATGGATCTCCTGGAACTGGAGTTACAGACAGTTGTGAGCTGCCACATAGGTGCTAGGAACTGAACCTGGATCATCTAGAGGCGCAACCAGTGCTCCTAACTGAGCCGTTTCTCCAGCCCAGCCAGTGCTAGTATATACTCTTGAAGACCTAAAAGATTTTTGAAAACATTCTATTGGAGTTGAGTGTGGCACCTCATAGCTGTTATTCCAGCACTTGAGATGAAGAAGCAGAATCATGAATTAGAGGGCAGCCCACACTAACCAGTGAGTCCAAGACCAGCCTGGCGTACAAAGGAAGAACACATGTCTGAGCAGGAACAACAAAAACCCCTTTTATCTCTCTTGGCCAGTGTTATCTATGGGACAATGCTGTTGTTTCAGACCACATAAGAGGAAGAGTGCACCAGAAAGCGTTTTGATGGAGACCTTTCAAGTGGTTGAAGTTTAGAGGGTGGGCTGGCTCTGCAGTGAAATACAGCCTCTTACGCGGGCGGAGTGCGGCCATCCGTCAGGCAGATGCGGTCACCCGGTCTCTCATCAAGCCAACGGAATAAGCAGAACCCAAAACTTGTTCTTGAGGAGAACAAGTTGTCGGTTATTAGGGTGTGCCTGGTGAACCACACCTGAGAAGCTGCCCAGAGGAAGCCAACAACTCATAGTTTTGCAGCCTCCACCCCAGCTGATGGTACAGATTGTATCCAAGGGAGGTGACCTAAGCCAGTGTTAGACCTTGAGTGGGATAAGGCAGGGGCAATAGGCATAATGGATGCATTCATACACATTGCCTCCGTACAGCCTGTTCTTGGATGGAAGCATGGGAAATAACACATAGGCATGTACTCACGGCTCCTCGCGGCGCTCGGGTCACTGCGCGCCTCCTACTCTCCTTTCTGGCAGCCCATTGGGACCGGAGCTCCTGTAAGCACATTGGAAATCCTCATGTACCAAGAACCGAAGGGAAGAAAACTTGACTCCTGACCCTTCGGAAAGATAAAGGGAGGGAGAAAAAGACCGAGTGTCGGTTTCCTTCAACTAGTACAGTGTACCTTGTTATTATTAGACCTATAATTGCGCCATCGGTTTCTTGGTGGCGTTACAGCATTTTAATTGAGAAAGCATCCGTAAGCTTCTAAGTTAAATGGATTTGTTTGTGAGCTCTTTGGGGGTTCTTTAGCCTTAATTGGCAGATACCACAGAACCATTGTAAATACATCCGGCAGCCATTGATCTACTCATGTACATTTTGCCTTTTAATCCACGGTACCGCTCTCTCATCTCCTTTAGTGGATTTTTCATTACAACTCAAGCCTGTAAATTCTAGTGGAGTCAACTCTGGGTAAAGGTGAGCTAGCCTGATCAATAGCTTAGTTTGGAACTGCAGCGGAATGAATTTTCCACAGGCCACTGGCTAGCGGGTAGTTTATGTTTATTTGTTAAAGAAAGCAAAGTGTTTTCAAATGCCATTCTAATATAACAAACATTCTCATTTATATATTTAGTATGCATTTTGATGTGGTATAATTTTTATTTGGAACATGGAATTTTCTTGAGGTATTGGGTTTTCTACTTATTTCTGGAGCCTTTACAATTATGCTAGTTAACATTCAATTGCATAAAGATATAACATATAGACCTTTTTAATGCTAAGAATGTAGACTGTGCTTAATCTTTTGCCGCATTAGATATCACTGAATAAAGCCTTCATGCCATAGTCATATTTATTTCCTTGGGATACATGCATAAAGCATGACTAGATTCTGAGGATACTTATATTTTAATATTTTTGAACATTTTCTATTTATCAAAATTCTTTAAGCTATAAAAGTAAGCACAATTATCCTTACAAAGTGGAACAATTTAAACATCTATAAGGTTAAAAAAATGAAATTGTATACCTAGCCCCAGTCGCAAAATGAACCAGGGCACATAGAAAGTATGCCCTTGAGCCGGTGATGCATAGAATGAGAAAGAGGGCTCTGCTGGGAACAGGCTGGGATAGAAATGATGCTAATGTACTCTGTAGTTAAACAGCAAAGCATAGTACAGGATTAGCTGTGTGATGGCCTCTTTAATGGAATGCCATTCTGTCTCCAGCTGTTGTGGGGTCCACTGTTGGCATAATATCAGCCGGATGGTGGCGGGCAGGCTCCTGTGTGGTGTGCTTGCCTCGTGAGCTATGGCTGGAATCAGCAGCCCTAGCTTTTCTTGGGCCAAATGTCACTGGAGACTCCTTACAGATCAGTGAATGGTCTTTTGGGGGCCCTGGAGGAATGGACGGCTGTCCCTGTAACACAGGGAGGATGGGTTGAGAAAGTTGGTCTGTCTTCTTGTCTGTAAACTGGCTGTTTTTGAGATTCGTCTTCGTGGTCTAAATCCACAGGTAGAAATCAAGCTTGTGGTCTTGCTTTCTGTCTGGGAACTGCCATGAGCAAGAGACTACGTAGTGCTGCTGTTGGCAGAGCTAATGCCTCTTAGGAGCCCGAGCAAGGTAACAATGGTGTTCTCACAATTCGTTGTCCTGTTGGATTGTTTCAGACTCTGTCCCGGGCTCACTTCCTCCACTGCTCAGGTTCAACTGACAGTGGGTAAAAGTCACTCTGAGTGTAGCTTGTCTCCGTCCCCATGTTCCAAGACAAGGTGGCCAGACACAGACCTTGGGTTTTTGGTCTTTAAACAGATCATGTTATTGGCCTCCAACGTTCTGTTGGTTATCACTGGCCTAGACCATGATGTTCTAAAAACAGCAGACCAAGGAATTTCACTGTTGCAGATACCAACACTGAACCAAGCCCAGTTCTCTGAGCCAAATTCTTCACTCACTCTGAGCCTTACTTCCTAATTTCTTTTTTTTTTTTAAGATTTACTTATTTATTTGATGTATAAGTACACTGTAGCTGTCTTCAGACACACCAGAAGAGGGCATTAGATCTTATTACAGATGGTTGTGAGCCACCATGTGGTTGCTTGGATTTGAACTCGGGACCTCTGGAAGAGCAGTCAGTGCTCTTAACCTCTGAGCCATCTCTCCAGCCCCCTAATTTCTAAAATTGCTTGGCTGGGCTCTGTTTCCCTCCTGATAGTTAAATTGGAATAAAAACTTTCTGATATGTCCTCACCAAGCACCTGGTATCTTGATTTGTGTTCCCTGCATGGAGGCCAATTCCAGACAAGCCAAGTTTTCTGCCAATTTTGGATACAGCAGGCTATCTTGTATGGGGACTACGTCAGAAGCTTGGAGGCTGATGCCCTGGCCTTCAGATGATGTTGTTCTCATTTTCCCAGGGGTTTGATCATTCATCTTCCTAGGAATGTTTCAGTTCTGTTCAGCCCCAGGATCATCTGACTCTTTAGTGCATGCATACTTAAGCCCATAAAACGCAACATTCTGAAATAAAAAGCAGCTTCCTTTTGCTTAAGGAACACACCTGCTATCCCAAATACCTGCTTTCTCCGCCCACCCACATCTCCTACCCTGTCCTTTGCTGACACGAATCCTTCAGCTCTTTTATGTTTGGATGGTTCTAAAGAAAGCAAACAGCCAAGTGTTGTGGTTCTTTTCGAGACCTGTATAGTTTACAATTTCTCATTACTAGTGCTAAGGACTTGGGCGATGGACACCCTCCAGCCCCTGGGTGTCAGTCATCACCTAAACACAGGCTGCAGGCAGCTCAGTGGGAGTGCACACAGATGTGATGGAAAGCCAGCCTGAGCCAGCCTGGGTGTTTTGAAGGCGTTCCGGTGTCCTTATCCTCATACCTGCTTCTGTAGTCACTCTGCGCCTTTAGGTAAGTCTTTAGAACAAAACAGAGGCTTTTCATACCAGCATTTGATGCTTGGGAACACATGGGTACCTATCGAGGAATGGGACAAAGTACTGAATAAGACTGGGGCTGTAGGGTGCAGGAATGGAAACCAGGAAGCCATTCCGGGGTGAGTAGATGGCGGATCATTGCTTTGATGAGGACACTAGTCGCAGGTCTGGTTTGTATATCAGCAAGTCTCCTAATGGAGAGTATATGATTAGAAGAGACCCCGAAGGTCAGGAATTCCCATTGTCCGATGCTTGAGTTTGCACCATCAGGACCCCAGTGAGAACACAATGTATACAGCAAGCATCCCTGATGGCTTTTCCTTGTACACACCATTTGAGAACATTTCATGGTAGCTTAGAAGAGCATGTAAAATAAACCATGAATCTGTGGATGAAGATGCCGGACACACAGGAAGAGGAAGCGAGAAGGTGGGACAGCTTGTGTTGTGTAAGGACTAAGGGACATGCTAGGACAGGCATCTGCTTTGCTTGCTGCCCCCCTTACGGCCAAGGGAAATGAGAAATTGGGACCTGATACTCGGTTAGTAGAGCCTTTGAGGTTAAATGGGCACCAATTCAAGAAAACCACAGAAAGTTACCACATGTGGGGCCATGCCACAGCAGCGCATTCTGCGAGGACAACTGGCTGGGTGACAGTCACTACTGCAGATAGACAGAGATACCCAGTGCTTTGTGGGAAAATCGAATTTGCACATCCCACGATGCTAATGTCTCAAGTTTGACTAATTCTTACATCTTACATGGAGCAATCCACATCCGACAGCTTTCTCCCGTTTCCTCTCCTCAATGTTCTGCATGTAATGCCTCAAAGGACATTGAGACAAGGGGGCTTAGCCTCTGGGAGCTGCTTTAGACATATTCTCTGGGTCTGGGACTTTCTATCATCTCTGCTGCTGTTCACTAGGTGGCAGTATTAGCAGCCTTTTGGGGAGTAGAGTTGCATCAAGACTGAACTTTTTTTTTTTTTTTTAAGGCAGAAGAACCATTTAAAAATACCATGCTTGAAAGAGTTCTTTTGCTCTTCCTCCTTCCTTTCACAGGAGCCTGGGTGGGGGAGTTGCTGCTGGGGGCAGCTGTGGGGACCTCTGGATGGCACTGGGGTTCAGGATTGGGTTTACTAGGAGCTACTAACTGCAATGTGTTCCGCTAGCTCAGGACTAAGGCTACCCGGTTCCAGTCATGTCCCCTGATGCTTTCTCTTTGAAGTTTTAGACCAGGGCAGGAGTGATTGACAGTCGTTTAGAATAAAACCAAGGTTATTATAATTAATGGTGCATTAGTAAGATATGGAAACTTACCTTATGAGTGGAGATACTTTTTAGATCTCAGGAAATCTTTTCTGCTTTTGTAAGGTGGATTCACCACTTCTGTCTTTGAGAACAGATTGGACTATTTTAACATTAGAGTGGTATTAAACTGAGCGATTTGATTTTAGAATTGTATTGTGTACCTTGGTTCTGCCCTTAGAAAGACCTAGAAAACCTGCCCCTTGCCTTATCTTTGTTGTGCTTTGCATGTGCCAGCTCCTTGTTATGTGGGGTTGGCCTGTGGGTTGACAACTAAAGTGTCCTCAGACATGACTCAGTAATAGCACTCTGTGTGTGTGTTTCAGTGGGCATAGTATTCCATAGAAATATATATTCAGGGCTGGTTTGACATGGTTTAGTAGGTAAAGGCACTTGTGCCAAGCCTGGTGGTGGTCTGAGTTGAAACCCAAAAGCCCACACGGTGAAAGAAGAGAAATACTATTGCCTGCAGGTTGTTTTCTGAGTACTACATGAGAGAATGTGGGTGCACACACAAACACATGCACACACAAATATACACACTAATTCACACTCACTCATTCGACAGAGAGACAGAGAGAGAGAGAGAGAGAGAGAAAGAGAGAGAGAGAGAGAGAGAGAGAGAGAGAGAGAGAGAGAGATATGCAGATAAAGTAGGACGAACTATCCTTGAAGGAAACATATAGTCTACTTTGTATACTAGAGACACCCCTATCCTAGCCCCTCACCTTCCCCTTCTCCTCAGCCTTTACTTTACGCTCTGATTCTAGTTAGTTCAATGTGAGCATAGATTGTACACGGCATAAAGTTGTACCTGATGTCATGGTATAAACCCTCATCACAACCTTCTCCTTTCTCTTCTGTGGTCTATTGAGATGACACCTCATGTCAAGGTGGTCTCTTCTCTACATCACTTCCCCTTCATTTTATTAAATAGCTTTTGAAAGTGAGGACCATTATTTTTTATTACAGGAATGTAGTACCATCTTCATGAGATCTATGGAGATCTATGTTGCATTTTTGTTGAAATTGTTCAAAACACTTTGGGTTTTGTCATCAGTCTACCTGATACCATAGGACCTCCTGTTTCCTTTTCAGGATTTTTTTTCCACTACTATCCCTACCCCCCAAGGTTTCATCTGGTAGGAGACAAGATTTCATCTTGCCTGAGGTGGTTTGCATGACACAAACACCATTTATTTTTTGGTTTTATTTTTGCCTTTTTTTTTTTTTTGAAACAGGGTCTCATTATATTAGCCCAGGCTAGCCTTGAACTTGTGGCCTCTTAGTCCCTCTGCTTTACTTTCCTCAGAGTGTAGAGGCATTCACCACCATTCCCCGCAGTTATTCCTTTCTTTAACTGAATATTGAGGGGAAAAAAAAAATGGCATCTTATTTCTTTTCATGCTTTTCTCATTGTGAAAAATGTTCTTGAGGGAAAAAAATTATAAGTGAGAAAGGTCACATATCTGAATGCAGGGGTCATGAAACATTTGACAACAGTAAAAAATTTCTTAGCATGCACCAATAAAATGTTAATTCAAAAACATCTATCAAGAAACCTAAAATGTTCCTTTCAGCATTTTCTTGAATTCTGCCAGGTGACTTTACCACAACATGTATCTCCATTTTACATGTTGTTTCACCACACGGTGCCAGCAAACGCCAGCTGATCACCTTGGCTTAGAGTCAACAGAACTGTGCATTATGAATTGCAATGTTTTTACAATACATACAAAATTTTCTGTTCCTATAGAAACATGCATTATGGAAAACAAAGACTTTTAATATTGTTCTGGCATCATTTCTTAGCTTGTCTTTTGTATTTAGATTCAAAGTTTTGTGCTTAACAATCACTGTTTAGGTTACTGTTCTGATTGTCCCCCAAATCACCAAGTGATTTAGGTTTGGGATTTGAACAGGATTACCCACCGCTTCTGAAGTGGTCTTAAGTATACTTCTACTATTTTGTTCTGTATTTTTTTGTAGAGCAGAATAATCAAGATATCAGTAAACTTTGAAAAAATAGTTCTCTGAGATTCAAGGTCTCAAATTTTCTCAGCCAAGATTTAATTCTTGATGTAACAGCAACCAACCATATTTATCTTATTAGCATACAAATTTGCCTCTGTCTTTAATAAATAATAAGGGTAGTCCATATATACTAAAGGATTGTTTTAAAATTAAATACCTTTCTGATTTATTATCAGTAATGATTTGCAGACCTGTTTGATAGTTTTATATCCTTGGGCTCATGTGAATATTTCTCAGGCAAAAGTTGCTGGTAGAGGAGGTATATTTAAGAAGCTCTGCTCTATGCAGTTGGTTAATTTGGCTGTTAGTCTCTTCTCTGGCTGATCATTGCATTGGTACAGTTTTAAAAACAGACTCCAGATACAGACTAGGTCAGCATACCACTTCGGCCTATGACACCTAGGACATATTTTACCTACTCCCTTTGATGTCTAAAGGCAGAAAACAGTGGCAGAGGAGACACCATCTGGCACATGACTTACTAAACACACACAAGAAAGGGAAGAGAAAATAGGGAACTTGGCCTTTGGTTCTAGGAAAATTTGGCCTACCACTATTTCTTGAATAGCAGAATGTAGCCAAAGCTGGACTTGAACCCCTAGCCTCTCGCATCCACCTCCTGAGAGTGGGATTATAAGCAGGAGCAATGTGCCCAAGATTGAAAGGTGATCCATACTGCCATGTGAATGGATTCCTTGACAAGCCTTGTCAGGCAGAACAGCCCACAGAGAGGCTCACGTTGGAGACCAGCAGGAGCTCCTTTGTATGCCTGATTCCAGAGTTGCCTCCCCACCCAGCAACAGTACAGCACCACACCCTGACTGATGCTTAAAGAAATGTTGTTTAATGCTACCATATATTGGGCAATAAGGAAAACTTTTTCAGGTTTAGATAAATTTAGAACTTGTTTGAATTAATAATACCTTCTCCCCACCCTCTTTAAGCCAGGGTGTCATGCTGCTCAGTTTGGCTCAGTGTCAGTGTGTAGCCAAGGCTAGACTCGAAGTCTCTTACATCCATCTCCTAAGTGTTGGGATTATAGACAGGAGCCAACATGCCCAGCTGTGGATACTACTAGACTTAATTTTTATCTAATCCCCAGAATGCTCTCATTTTCAGGTAAATCCACAAGGACTCAAGCAAGCCTTTGGTAATGGGCCAGTGATTTCTTTGGATGTAGTTAATGTTAAGTCGTGTCTGAAGCAACTTGAATTAGCTATGATGGATCCTGTGGTGGTTGTTAAAAGTAGGCATTTAAATGTGAGTTACTATCAGGCCATGTAACTTAGATCTTTATTTTAATTTACAAAACCTTTGTGACTTACATAGCTTGCATTTAATCTGACTGTAATTTAACTTCATGTTCTGTAAAGAAATACTCTTATTTATATTTTCTTGATACCAAATGTCAGGATGGGAATTTTTAAATTCCTATCTATCCATTTACCTACCTACCCATCTATCTATCCATCCATCCGTCCACCCATCCATCTATCCATCTATCCATCTGTTCATCCATCCAACCATCCATCTATCCCAGTTTATCATGTTCCCTGTGTTGGAAACATCCAGTATTAATTGAGATGGTAATTATACCACATGCATCACAAATTTAATGCCTTTGAGTAAAAAGCAGCAGTTTCTGCCTTGTCCCTGGTGAGTCTGCAGTTCTGCTGCTGGAGGGCCCCAGTTTGTTGCAAGGCTTTTTTTTTTTTTTTTTTTTTTTACATCAGTTAGCCTCTAGTTCTGTCAAGGAACAAATGAGAAAGGTGGGCTCCATGCTTGGACTCAGCCTTCCTCCTGGGATTGGCAAATGGCCCTCCTAACACTTCCTAATGAAGAATTTATGGGTGTTTAAGTCATCTTTAAGAACTATTCCCATTCTCTTATCAAGTTTATATTCTACAGCTGACATTTGACATTAACTGTTCCAATCCAGACATTTTCTTTGTCCCCAGATGATAAATGGAACCCCAAAGCTAGTGTCCTGGTTTTAATTTCCTTTATTTTCTCAAATATGCCCACTCATTAACATGGGCTATCTGCTTTATCTGAGAAATAATTATCTTATCTTTCTGTCCAAAGAAGTGGGGGACCCTGAAGCTGAGCTCTGTTTATTTTGGAAGCCAGCCTGGCAGGCAGAGCCAGCACCACCCTTAACAGTTACTCAGTGGTGATAAGGAGCCAGCCACTCTTGTTTAATCTGGCCATGGGAGATGTTGGCAGGGGGGTGGCATGCAAAAGTGAGCTGGTAGGAAAAACTACTCTCAGAGCTTCTGTTTTTGCCACCATAAGTTAAGGCAAAAGATGCAGTCACCTGTGCCTTTCATTGTCTCAGATCGGCCTTCTGAGTCCCGGCTGGTACCTAGTTTCACTTGGAAACATTCTTCAGCTGTCCACTTCATGTTTCTCACAGGAGCAGGCTTTACTTAGACTTGCCGCTTTCATAAAGATGAAAGCACATGTTTATAAAATGGAACACCTTATAGAGGGAGTGTGTGAGCGGAGTGGAGGATAAGATGAACTCTTGGCTGCTGTCAGTCAACACACATAGAGAACCACCCTGGGTGCCAAGCTGAATGTAGGCAGTTGTCAGAGAAGTAAGTGTGGCCCATCTGCTCCTGATGCAACTCACCTTGCACACCTGAAGATCACTTGTAACACCCACAGAATTCTACTTCCTTTGGACCAACAACAGCATTCCCAAGAGTAGTGTGGGAGGTTTAGATACCACAGTACAGTGTAAAACTGCTTTCATTGAAGAGAAAAAATGAACTGTGTTCTCCATTCCATCTGGAGTCAGCTCCTTTTTGCTCACATCTGGCATGGGCTGCCCTTATGGGCTTGATCAAAAGCCCATCATAGTATCAGTGAAACATCACCCCTGCTGGCTGTGGCATCTAGCTGGTGATTACCCAGTGCGAAAGATGTAGCTTTAACTGGGGATATAAAGAGGTACAGGTGCTCTGTCAGTGGCTTTGCTGTGTCCTGGGAATCTCAAGTTTCCCAAATGCCTCTTAGGAAGGAAGGAGATGGGGGTGTGAGAAATGCTTATATTAATCTTTTTTCAACTTTTAAGCATATGTAGCTTTTATAGTTTTCATGTCATATAAAGCTTTTGTAGCCTGTGTCATGGGAACTTAGAAGTGATGGAGAGAAGATAAAGAATAGAAACTTGGAATACTTCCCTACCCCACCCTAGCCCTCATGGGCTCCCTTGGCAGCCTATTCCTGCAAATCAGCCCCAATACCTACACTACTGTGTGGAAGAAAAGACTGCTGGAAAGATTCATTGAAACTTAGCTTTCTGTGTATTTCCTAAGTCCTTATCAAGCAGGCCCCTGATAAGGACTGGTAACTAAGCTGCAAGCCAAGGGCTGGGAGTAGGAAACATTTACATCTTTAAGAACTCAAGTCCAACAAAAATGCTGGCTGCCAGCCCTTTCGGGGTGAAGCAAACCTTGTTTCCTGGTTTCCCAGAAATCCTTGTGGGCCTGAACCGACCTAGGCTCAATGCCTTTGTTTTTCGGTTTTTCCTTTGAATCTACTGGAAACTTGTGAGTTGGCTCTTCTGATAGTTACCCATTGTTGAAAGTTTTACAGTTCTACCTTCCTTCATGTGAAAGGGGATGTTTGGAAAATCCCCAGACCCAAGGTCACTTCAACCACACAAAAAAAGATCACTCTTCAAATTGGTGTTTTCTCCAAAGTACTGCCTTGCTCACTAAAGCTGTTCCACAGAACACTCACTCAGGCAAAGGTTTAGGGTACAATAAGCAAAAAGAAGCTTCAAGCCTCAAGGCACCAGTACTTTAAAACAGGCTGGAGAGATGGCTCAGTGGTTAAGGGCACTGGCTTAAGGTAACCCAGAGGACCAGGATTTGAATTTCAGCACCCACATAATGACTCAACCAGCCTTTTATACTCCAGTTCCAGGGGGATCTGATATCCCCTTCTGGCTGCCATGGGTACCACACATACATGGTGCAATATATATGCACAGGCAAACACTCATACACATAAAATAAAAGAATAAGTCTCTTTTTTTAAAGGCTAAAAAGTTCAATTAGAGCAATGGTTCTCAACCCGTGGGTTGCAACCCCTTTTGGGATCAAAGGACTCTTTCACAGTGGTCGCATATCATATCAGATCTCCTGTATATCAGATCTTTACATTACAGTTCACAACAGTAGCAAAACAACAGCAACAGCGTAGCAATGAAAATGATATTAAGGTTTGGGGAGGTCACCCCATCACGTGGAGCTTCTATTAAAGAGTCACAGAATTAGGAAGGTTGTGAGGACTGTATTAAGAGTGTACTGCAAAAGGAGTGTGTCTGGAGATAATGCTGCTTTAAAGCCAGGCCACCCCATCAGAGTGGAGCTGCAGAAAGGAGGTGCAGGACTGTGGGGCTGCAGAGGTGAAGAGCAGGGCTGGGCCAGATGAATGGCTGTCAGCAGGTCCAGACAGATGAATGGACGCAATCTAAACAGGCCTCATCAACAGCGGGAACTAAGCTAAGCTGAAGCTTCAGAAAGCTGGGAGTCCCTGCCTATTGATCACTGACACATATGCATGGTGGCACCATCCAAGTGAGGATACTGTATTCTTCCCTCACAATGATGTGCCTAGCACATTCTCAGGTCTGGCTCTCCTGATGTAACCCTAATTTTCTTGGTTACATTTAAAGGACATTTCTTTTCCTGCTTAATTTTGGGAGTAATTCTTAGTGAGTCTGGGCCTTTTGGATGGCGCCAGGTAGTTGGAGCTGTTTATGTGTCCACCAAGGTACACAGTTAAGCTATGCTTGCCTTTAAAACGGAGCCAGATATCTCTCCTGGAATCAGGTCTCTGGAGACAAGGCACAGCCAGAATAGCCACTGTTTTATACAATCTTGAGGGTCTGGAAAGAAAGCTCCTTGGCTAAGAGTGCTTGCTTGTTCTTCTTGGAGAAGACAAGAGTTCAGTTCCAGCATCCACTTGAATTGGACACACTTACATATAGACACACATACACAGACAGACAGACAGACAGAGGACAGAGACAAAGAGAGACAGATCAGGATACCACCTGATCTCAACACACACACTGTCTTTCTCCTCTCTACCAGGCTGGCCCAACCTCCCCATCTTTCTTCCTCAACCTCTGCATGATAGCATCACAGGCATTTCCCACTATGCCCTCCCCCACCCTTTAAATTTCTTATGTTCAAGTAGATACCAGGGTTTCTCAACTCCTTCAGTTTTCAAACCTATTCCTTGCCTGTTTTTGTCTTTATTCACTCTTTTATGTTTAATTTCTTGGTTCCCTAACATCCCTTACTCCAAGTCCAATGGGTGATGGTCAGCAGAGAGCTAGGACTTGAACACCGTTCTTAGACATCTGTATGTTAAAGGAGGCCATTCCCCAGTTACTCCCATTGCTCTTAAGGTGACGGTCAAGTCCGCCAGAGGCGGGCAGATCCTTCACTGTCTCCCTCCTGCTCATCTCCCTAATGCACAAGGACTCCTCCCTCCACTGAACACAGGACTACCCCTGTTTGACATGGAAGCCTTCACCTTAGGTCGAGGCCCAAAGTTTCCTTCTCCTAACCACATGCCTTTTTTTCCTCTCGTGAGGATTTTTCCCACTGTGGAATGGCCCTGGTTTGGAGGTGCTCTGCCTTCCTGTCAGTTCCCACTGTGGTCGCCTGCTCAAGTCTAGCTATGAGGGAAAGGAACGCTGCCTCTTGTATTTTGGTGGTGGTGGTGGCGTGGCCAGGAGTAGGAGTGTGGGGACTGAGTACACTTGTTTAAGTACAGATTCACTCTGTCCTGGTTTGATGGATCTAGAGTTTTTTCTTTTTTCTCTCTCTCCTCTATCTTTAGCAATAAGTAATAACTAAGTCTCCCGAGGAATTTGTATCTAAATCGAGTTGGGGCCAATGTTGGCAGTATATATTTAGTTACTTAATAAGTGTTTGTCTGCTTGCTTATGAACAGCCCTGTGCTAAATAAAAATAAAGAAAACACAAAATCTGTAAGGAACATTCACACCTCTTACACAGTTATAGCAAGCACAGGTTTTCTGCCATGGTATTTTTTTTTTTTAATTTATTTTATTTATTTCATGTATGAACACACTGTAGCTATTCTCAGACACACCAACAGAGGGCACCAAATCTCATTACAGATGATTGTGAGCCACCATGTGGTTGCTGGGAACTGAACTCAGGACCTTGGGAAGAGCAGTCAGTGCTCTTAACCGATGAGCCATCTCTCCAGCCCCAACACGGTATTTTTTAAATAGAAAAAAAATATTTTAAAACAGTTGCTTGTTTTATTTCTTCCCTGATCCTAGACAGTGTTTTTTTTTTTTTTTTTTTTTTTTTTTTTAGTTAGTTGGTTTGTTTGTTGTAATTTTTATTTTTCTGTATTACTAGGAAGAGGCTAAAGCAGAGAGCACCTATCTCCTGACTTGAAAGTAGAAAGTCAGAGAACCAAGCAGAAACTGGAAGATCATCAGCCCCGGTCCCTGCTGGATCCCACTTCACTTTGAACCTTGGTTTCTGTATTGACCTCTTCCTGATTTTGTTCTTAGCTTTGGACCCTGAATAACTCAAGCTGGGCCTTGTGCTGGCCATGACCGCCTTTCTGTGTTCTGTTCCTTGGGGCACATTGTATACTTGTCACAGATCTGCCTCTGCACACATTGACTCTGATGGTTACTTGAAGTGCTGAGAAGCCAGAGTGAAAGTTCAGATACCCTGCCTTAGGGCCGTTTAGCCACCCTGGAACAGGCCCTCAGAAAAAGAGTCCCCTTGGTTCACCCAGTTTCTAGTTTTCCCCACACTGAGATGTATCTTCTTGTCGCCCTTGTTTCTGTGGCGAATTGATTTCTTGGTGGTCTTTGGTGGCCTTTGGTGGCTCAGAGGAGGGCATCCTTGCTTAGCACCCCCTCTTGAATGTGTTTCCCTCCTCAGTAACACATAAAACAATGTCTCAGATCTAATGGAGTCACATAGGGATGTCTGCTCCTAACCCTGCTGATGAGTTTCTCTGACATGGCACTTTTTTTTCTTGTCACAGGGATGAGCAAATATTTGGGGCTCCCCTCCCATAAGCTGGGGCTTGGCTTGCTTGCCTACTAAGATGAACACCAGCTTGCTCTCACTCCCGCACCCTTCCCCCATTTCTGCAGCAGCTGCCTGTCATGTTTTCCTGCTGGTTGCACACACCAACAGAAATACAATGTTAATAAATATTTCTACTCGTAATGGGGAAACAAGCCGTAAAAATAGTCATTTGCCATCTGCTCGGCTGAGCTGCAGAAAGCAGTGACATCTTCTGATTCAGTAACTTAACTAGTCTCGCACCTCCTGTAGGAACAGATTATAAATATCCAAACACATGTCCTGAGAGAAAGGTATCGGTCTCGGAGGCAAATATAAATAACAAATGATACCCGATTCCCTCTAGCCCCTGGAGACCATGTTCTAGGTTATAGTCTGCAGTACAAATGTGTCAGGGACAGCACTGTGCCTACAGGGAGCAAGAGCAGGAAGTGAAGAGAGAAGTGTGATTCCCAGAGAGTGTCTGGGGTGGAGAAAAGGATTTCTCAGGACCGACCTAGCTTCTGAGGGCCTCTGAATGTTCTATGCTTGACCAGGCTCTTTGCATGTTTTGGCTCATCCACAGTGGGATCTGGCTGCTCCTTTTAAGAACAAAGAGACTCATAAGAATAAAATATAACAATCCAACGTGTGGATCAGTCGGGTCCTAGGTGAGGGCCTGCAGAAAGCTTAGTCAAACTGCTTGTTTGAATGTTAGCAAAAAGGACGCAGTGAGGGTATTGCTGGCTGGCAGGGGAATTGTCACTGTATAAGCAGTTGGAGGAGTGTGTAAGCACTGTTATTTCTGCTCAGCATTACCCTGCCTTGTTTCACATTCACCCACGGGTCTTGTCTATTCCATTGCCTTTGAGATAAAGACCATGGATTTGCACGTTGGTAATGGATCACATGCACAGCACAGTATGTATCCAGCAAACAGAATTATCTATAGAAGTTCTGAAACTCACAAAGGAATGAGTGCTTTGTGGATCCAGCACCCTAGCATTTGTGAGGTTTCAGTTCTGGGTAGGCAGCTTGACCAAGAAGTTTGATGCTCTCTCTAGAGAATCCTGACTAATACACCACCCCACGATTCTTGAGGACCAGCATCTATACCCTGGAGCTCAGTTATCCACACTTTACCCGGCCACAATTTCCCTTGTACATTTACCCCACCCCCACTCTTCCATTTGAACAACTGAGGGATTCCATGCTTCCTCTCTCTCTGGTCAAGCCACTTTCTTTGTTTCAGCTAGAACAGCAATTCCAGAAGATTAACCCAGTCCTGTTCACCCATGTGTGAGCTCAGGTGTCTGTCACTGACCCCCACTGCTTTCAAAATACAGGGCAAATTCCATAGTTTGGAACACACAGCCTTAGTCATCCACGCTTGGATATCTGATTTCCCACAACTCCTTTATACACGCCCCATCCTGTGGGCTCTGCCCCTGCGCTCCTGGAAAAGCCTGCTTCCTCCCCTCCGGGGCCAACTTACTCATCTCTAAGACTCCATGAAGGCCAGGTATCCTCTCCCTACTTCTGTCTACATCCTTATTTGGATTGTCCTCTGTATTTCAGCATCTCTGAAGCCCCAGACTCAGTAAAGGGAAAAGTTATAGCCTGTATAACCAGTTGATAAAAGCCTGAATTATGGAGTTGACCTTTGACCCTTAGTGTATAAAGAGGTCAAGCTATAGAACAGCAGCTCTCAACCCAGGGGTCATGACCCCTTTGGGGAGCATCAAACAACCCTTTCACAGGGGTTGCCCAAAACCATAGGAAAGCACAGATATTTTCATTACAATTCATAACAATAGCAAAATTACAGTTATGAACCAGCATCTAAAACAATTTTGTGGTTGGGATCACCAAAGCATGAGGAACAGTATAGAAGGGTTGCAGTCTTAGGAAGGTTGAGAACCACTGCTGTAGACAGTATCCGTGAATGCCTAGTAGGATTTGTGTTTCAGTACTGTTTGCCGGCAGCCTTTGCAGGCTTTCTTACTCAAAAGTATTGCTGAAATTCCATGCTTTGAGATTTTGATCTTTGGGATAATACACTGGGTATGTAATTATTTGTCTTGATAATTAGCCTTTACCTTGGGGCTTTGCGAGATGAGGTTAAAAGGAGTGGATGGCTTAGTAATCGTATTGTTCTTCTTAAGAGGAAAGTTAAATAGAAACTATTTTAAAAAACTGGCTAGAGAAGGTAATTACTGGGAGCACAGAGGGAATAATTACTTATTTCATTTACTGTAACTGGTGCAGATGGATGCTCTGTGCAGAATAATATAGCAGCTTATAGCTTTTTTTCAGAGCTGCTTCTTGTGTGGGTTTAGCAGCCTCGGGCACAGGGCTATGCCTTCCTCTGGGATGGGTTTTGGAAAGTAACTCCATAGCCGTCTTTTGACTGCCTCTCTGAATGGTATGAGCTACTCACTGTCTCTAATTGAGCCTCTCGAATGAGTACCTCATCAAAGGGGGTAGATGGAAGTGAGTTTTAAGAAGAGCTAAAGGCAGAGGCAGTGTAGCCCTGATCTTATATCCCATTCTGGGGTCTCCATCTGTTGGCACACTTCTCAAACCCTAAGAGGGTACTTTGGGTAATAACTCTTCTTCATCCCATTCACGTTTCTACCCACAATGCTACTCTACCACAAGACAATGAAGTCTCTCCCCATAGCAAGCAATCTATATACTGCAGCCTGGCAGTACAGGCTCTCAAGAATTCACGCTGACTTCTAGCCTTAGTCGAATTGCTTGAATGTGTTCTGGGTGCAAATAAAAGCCCGAGAAAAATCTTGACTCCAGTTGGCTGTTTCATAACTTAAATCCAAGAAGAGCAGCTTTAAGGTTAATTGATGTGTTGGCACAGCCATTGCCATCGGCAGCCAGATTGTCACAGCCGTCGCACTCTCCCGCCCTCCTCATGCCAGAGCACCCTCAGGTTGCACTGAAACAGCGCGGCTTCAGGAGGTCTAGTCATCCCATCCTGACCTAGCATCGTCTGTCCCCTTCAGAACCTGGGGAAATTTTCTACAGAGACACCCCAGGGAGCCGCTCGTTGACTAGAACCAAGTCACGTGTCCTCTCGTAAGCCAATCACTGGCAAAGAGAATGAGGCGAGACCTATGGCCCTCAACTATCCAGACACTGCGGCCCCTTCATACAGCTCCTCATGTTGTGGGGACCCTCCAACCATAGAATTATTTCCATGGCTACTTCATAACTCTAATCTCATAAATTATGAATCATAAATATCTGTGTTTTCTGATGGTTTTAGGCAGTGCTACCCCCAAAGAGGTTGTGTCTGTCAGGTTGAGAACCACTACATTAGATGGCCACCATCCTCTGTGGAACGAAAAAGGCCTTCGAGGTCTACTCCACTCTACCTACCCCTTTCTGTTTTATTTAATTTTGTTATTATTATTTTAAAATTTTTGCATGTTTGAATGTTTTGCCTTCATGGATGTCTGTACACCACTTGTGTGTCTGGTGCCCTCAGAGTTCAGAAGAGTGAACTCTGAGGGCACCAGACCTGGATCCCCTGGACCTGGAGTTCCAGACAGTTGTGAGCCACCGTGTAGATGCTAGGAATTGAACCTGGGTCTTCTGGAAGAGCAGCCGGTGCTCTTAACTGCTAAGTCATCTCTCTTCAGCCTCCCTGGCCATACTTTAAGGTCCTTTGGGACTTCTCTGGAGATCTTTCTGTTCTCTCGTGTACTTTCCAGAGAACCACAAACCTTGACTTTATTTGTATAAACCTCTTCTCTGAAACAGTAAGTCTAATATAACCCTGAGAAGGGAGTGTTCGTACATCCTCGTCATAGTCCCCTGGAGACTAGACTAGGCCTTTAAATAGAATGCTTGTGGGCCCTCTCTGTTACTAGAGCAGTAAGAATTCCTTATTAGTGAACCAAGAAGTCAGTACAGCACTCACAATCTATGAATGCTTTCCTTTCTCCCCCTTGTCCATTCCCATACACATGTATGTGCATCTGTGTTTTTGCATGTATATAAGCACGCATGTGTGCACGTGATTATGGAGGTCCAAGGTCACGCCAGGAATTCTCAATCACTTTTCCACCTTATTCATTCTCTTAATCTGACCCAGAGCTGCATAAGGTCACTCACTTTACCCTGCTTACTCTGGGGATCCCATCTCGGCCTTCTGAGGGATTACAGGCAGGCCACCATGCCCACCCAGGTTTTACATAGGTTCTGGGATCTAAAATAGTCCTTATGCTTGGGAAACAAGCCCCTTGACTACTGACTCCAGTCCCTAACTGGGGTTTGGGGAGGCACAAGATATTTAGGCCCCTTAATATCATTGTTTAGCTGATTGTTTCTGACAAATGGACATGCATCAGACTCAATGCACACTAGCCAGCCAACCATTTAAAAATCTAATAACCCACACATCATTTGAAAACTAGCTGTCATTCGGTCTGGGAAAGGATCTGGTCTGCTCCCTGTGAATAGGTGGGTGTTCTGAGGATGCTGCTTAGGGTTCTATAACAAGCCCTTTTATAGAATTATCAGGATAATTTCAAAATTTCCAGTGGTTGTGCTCAGACTGTTTCAGGCGAGCACATCGGATTGTGTAATCTTTGATGGATAAATATCTACTTTCTTCCCTGCCTGCGTGGTAAACAGCTCATTTCTCTACCTTTCCCCAGAAACCATGACAATATTTCAGATTTCAGGGAGACTCAGGTCCCATCTGCTGAATGCATGTTGCCAATGCTCCACAAGCAAGTAAGAGAGAAGAAAAAGTGGGAAGGGGAAGGAAAGGAGGGGGGGTTGCTTCTTGAGGCCAGAGGTATCAGAACTCCTGCCTAAACCTGGAGTTATAGGCAGGTGTAAACCACCCAATGATGGGTTCTGGGATCGAACCCTGGGTCCTCTAAAAGAGCAGTGTGCACTAATATATGACAGAGGTGTGTGGGTGTGTGGGTGTGTGGGTGTGTGTGTGCGCACGCGCGCGCATGCCTATGTACAGATTAATGTATCTGGAACATTTTAGCTAAGTGCTTTTTCAGGTCCTTGCCCTAGTATTATTTACTCATATGGGATACCCAGCAAGGAATTCTTAAATACACACACACACACACAATTTCTCATATATTACATCCCAACCATATTTTCCCCTCCCTCCATTTCTCCCAGTCCCTCCTGCCTCCACCCCTGCCCGTCTCCCCACATCCATTTCTCCTTCGTTCTTCAGAAGAGAACAGTATGCACTCCCTAGCCCCCTCACGGCCATATTCCCACAGTGCTCAGCCCTTGCTGCCCCTCTCTGGTCCTCTGCCCAGGCTTTTGTGCCTTGTGGGAGTATACTGCTGTTGTTTACTTTCTCCTTTAATTTTAAACTCAGGCTATGCATACATCACTGCAGCCCACTTGCATTCACCTTTGTTCTCTCAGCATCCCAGGGATATCTTGCTTTGTCTCATGCTTTATTTCCTCCGGTTATAAACTTTTCCATCAGCTCCCCACTACCAGCCATGTTAAGGAAAACTTTCTATCTTTTTCTGGGTCATTATTTCCAGGTTTTCTTCTTCCTTCAGACACTCCCTGATACCTTCCTTGTCCACTCATGGCACCGATGGGAAACTATATTGATTTTTTTTTTTTTTTTTTTTTTGGCTGGCCTCTGATCTGTGACAATGCTTTGCCTAGGAACTGGAGGGCAGGGTGGCACTTATGGAGCCCATTGTGCAGGGTTCAACATTTATTTGGCTGTGACTAATGGTGAGTAAACCTGGTGTCTTAAGCAGCAGGGCTTCTTAAATTTCAGCATGTATCCAAACTACCAGTGTACTCAGATGGCTGGTCCCTACACCCAAGGATTTCTGAGTCACCAAGTCTGGGGTGAGGCCTGGGAACTGGTAGTAAGTTCTCTTGTCACAAAAGTATAGCTTTATCTGGAGACCACACTTGAGAAGCTCTGTGAAGAAATAGCCCAGGAATGAGTACATTTCTTTAGGTTAAGCATTTGATGTTATCCAGGCCTGTTGGTACAGGACTAGAATCTCAGCTATGAAGCTGAGTCAGAACTTCAGGCCTACCTGGTCTACAAGGAGGGTTAGGGATGAGGTTAGGGCTAGGGTTAGAACTGGGGTTCAAGGCCAGGCTTAGCAACTTAGAGACCCTGTCTTAAGACAAACATTTTTAATTAGGGATGGTATGTAGCTGAAAAAGGAGATTAAGATGCTACCTTAGCTTGTAAGAAGTTCTAGTTTCCGTGTATATCTGGAACACTTCAGCTAAGTGTTTTTCAAGATTCTTGCCCTAGTAGCAGATACTCATGTAGTATACCTAGCATCCCATAGATTGAAAAAGGAATTGAGACATACAGTATGTTGTCTTAAGTATTAAGAAAGTAAACACTTCTTTCAAAATAGATCTTGTGGCTGATGGACTCATTGGGCCCAGTGACATGAGAGGCTCAGACTGGTATTGTTGCCTTCCTTTGGCCATTGCCATGGTGACATGAGAGGCTCAGACTGGTATTGTTACCTTCCTTTGGCCATTGCCATGGTGACATGAGAGGCTCAGACTGGTATTGTTGCCTTCCTTTGGCCATTGCCATGGTGACATGAGAGGCTCAGACTGGTATTGTTACCTTCCTTTGGCCATTCCCATGGTGACATGAGAGGCTCAGACTGGTATTGTTGCCTTCCTTTGGCCATTCCCATGGCTCCTCAGGCTCCTGGATCTTCAGCTGGGTTCTTCTAATGGCAGGTTGGCTGCAGAATCATTCCTGTCATGTTCAGAGGCGCCCCACTCAGAGTCCTGATTTTTTTACATACTGTCAGCAAACTCCTGGAGAAACGGAAATGGAAATGTAGGTTTTAGCAATAGTAATCATTAAGATATAAGCAGATCAGCCAGAGAGAGGCAGGTTAACTGGTACGGAAGAATGAGGACTTGGCTCACCTAAGAACATACTGTGTGGTTCTTTCCTTAATACCGGAAGCTTTGCCTCCGTTTCTTAACAGTCTTCATACACTCAGGGTACATCACTCCATAAGACCTTCCAGTTCCAAGGACTTGGTTGCCAGGCTAGTAAAATGAAGAAATGATACCATCCCCATTTGGAATTCTGTGGCCAATCCAGCCTGGCAGACCCACCTCCTGGACCAGAGGCTTTGGAAACAGGACTCTGTCCATGGGGACAGTGAGCTTCCTACAGGCTGATGTCACACTTCCTTCCTGCCTTTGCCAGAGTATCCATGCAGCCTGAACCAGCTGCACTCCCCTGAACCAGCCCCTTCACCTTTTCTCCCCCCCCCCCCCCCTTTTGCTAGCTTGCTCACCATCTTGCCGGTGAAGAACATATCTGGGTCAGGGATAATCCAGTTTTGTTCAAGGGAAGCGTATGAAGAAAACTTCTGATGAATCTGTTTCCTCCTGGGCACTGAGGCTAAAATTACATTTTGGCACCTACTGTGTGAGGCCTCCTTGTGTGTCCTGTCTGTCAGAGGCTGGGTACTTGGCCAGGACTGTGTTTGGTTCTTTATTCCCAGGTTCTGGGGCCAAGGCCAGGTTACCTTCCCTTTGAAGTAGCTTGATGTTTTCTTTCATAATCTTGTTAAATTTGACTTCTGTTGAAGAAGCACCCTCTTCTCCCTAATTTTCTTCTGCCTATTCCACTGATCTTTGAATCAATGTGAGAATTGAAACTGCCTCTTGACTCTCCCAGGGGGGATTCTCCAGCAGAACCTCCCCACTTGGGAGCAGTCCACACTTTTAAACTGCAGCCCGAGCAAACATTGATTTCGGCATATTTATCTTAAATGCACTTCACCTTTTAAAAAGTTAATGGCTTGGAATGGGTTTGTGTAATACATGGAGTTGGGGGTGGGCAGATATCATGAAAGTCTTTCATCCCTGCAGCAGATCCCCCCCCCAAACACTCCTAAGATATACCCCCTCAAAGCTGGTTGCTAAACATTGTGCTTTGCTAATCGTTTGATCAAAGCTGCCTTTTTTTCTTTTCTTCTTTTTAAATACTCTGGCTGGGATTGTATTCAGTCCTGCCTCACTTAAATACCCCGTGATGTGTTCCTCTTCCATACCACTGGCCGTAATCATTGTCAAGAGCCCACTTTCTACCCTGAGGACGGCTGTTTCGAGTTTAATCACTTGAATTTGGGATGGAGGCAGACAGAGATGTTCAGAGTCCAGCAGACTCCCAATCTCTCAGCAGCCTCCCAAACTCGTGGTTCCCTTTTAGGTTAAAGCCTGCCTCTCAGTGAGGTACCCGAAGGCCTTCCTCCTGGACCCTGTGCTTTGTGAAGTTGAGGGTTCTCAGCTCTCACGCTCTTCCTGACTGTGTTCATTTGTCTCACTATCATCCTGACTGGCCGCCCATCTGAAAGGAAACTCTGTGTGTGGACATCTTGACATGTGCATCTGGGTGTTACCAAATTAGTAAAAAGGAGTGCCGAACTTTGATGTCAGTTTCTAGCAGTTGCTGGCGAGAGTCCAAACCAGGTTCCTTTCGCCACCAATGAATGCTTCTTGCAGCCTGAAAAATTAGCTTCAGCAATGGTGAAAATGGCAGCTGAGGGAAAACAGAATCCCTATGGGAATGCTAATTAGTGCAAGGAGATACAGCTGCATACAACATATTTAAGAGCTATCTGACTCTGTGTGTGTGTGTGTGTGTGTGTGTGTGTGTGTGTGTGTGTGTGCTCGCTCTGTCTTTATCAGATAAACAAATGAAAGTCTTCCGTGTAATTGTTTCCTGTGTGGTAATCCTTATCAGATGCATCCTTAGAAGTAAGGGGAACATCTGAACATCTTGCCCAGCCTCTTAGGGTTGTCTGTAGCCTTTCTTCGATGGTTAATGAGGGCCTTTCCGCCACTGTGGACAGACACAGATGGAACAGCCTGCAAAAGTTGGGATGCTCTACCAAGCAAAGCACTGGGGGGATCCAAAGAATTGTTAGGCATATGACTCCCGTAATTAAGGACCTTGCATCAGGGGTGTCTCCTAACCTTGGGGAGACTGCGCTTGCTTGGAGAAATGATTTTATGAGGACAGCCTGTTTCAGTATGTCTCCAACCCCACACGACTCTGTTACAGTATTTATAAGCTGTGTCTGGATTGGGCAGATTCCCCACTACACCACTCTGTTCCCCAGCTACGAGATCCCTTGCTATTTGTGGTTCTACTCCATCTTCCTTCCATCTCCCCTCTCTCTGTCTTCTTCCTCTTCCTTCTCCCTCTCGTTCCCCACTCTAACACCTCCAGTCCCACCTTTCCCTTCCACTGCTCAGCCACAGATTCTAGCCTTTATTTGCCCAGTTAAAATGGGAGAATGTGAAATCACCTGAGTACACGATCCACTTCTCATGGGGCAGCCCCTCTAGAGGAATCAGAATTATATCGGAATAGAAGCAGCACCGGGGAAATAGCAGTCAGTGGTACTTTCTCAACTCCTCTTACAGATTCCTGACTTGTTTTGCTCTTCTCAGACCTTCTCAATGGATTCTTAACTTTCCTTACCAGCTAGCTCTCTGAGTTTACCAATCAAGGAAGGTTGGATATTTTAGGTTCTGTCTGTTGTTGTTTTGTTAAACCTCTGAATGTGAATATGGGCCCATATGCTGCCACAGCACTCCTGTGGCAGGCAGAGGAGAGGCTCCAATGGCCCTCCCCTCTCCCCTCTTGTTTTCTCTGTTGTTCACTACTAAGAAAATCCCAGGCTAACTGCAGCCCAGACCCTCCTCCTGTGTCTTCCTCCCATCTCACTACAGAAACATGAGACCCCGTCTTCACTGTGAGTGCTCCTGGCTTCATGTGGGTTCTGAGCATTTGAACTCATCTCCACAGTTGCCTGACAAGTGCTTTCCTCCAGGGAGCTATCTCCCACGCCCTGCATTTTAATTTTTACAGTTTTATTGACATTTAATTGAAGTATAATTCACCACGTAGGGTGTCTATCCAGTTATTAATCGCGCAACCATCACTGCAAGCAACATTCGAATGTTTCTATCATTCCAAAAAGAAAACTGATTGGCAGACGTGAGCCATTTCCTTCCAGTCGCGCCACCACATGCCAGCTCCAGGAAACATTAATCTGCTTTCTATCTGAGTCTGCTTTGCTTTGCTCATGGGGATTTGGTTCCCACAGCCTTGGGGGGGGGTGGAGCTCTGGTAGCTGCTAGCTTGGATTTCTCTGATACACCAGCCCTTGGGGCTTTACTTCTCACCCCTATAGGTCTGTCCCCTGACTCTTGGCTTCTGTAGCCTGACAGCAGGAAGGACCCTGGAATAAATTGGTCCTTGGAAAACTGCATGGTTAAGTCACTGTATTTTACCAAGTCAGTTGAGGTGGGGGCCACATTCTGAATGTTCCCATGCAAAGAACCCTTTCCTTTCCTCTCCCCCACCTTAGATAGAGGCCTCATCTATGCAACACTTTTCTAAGTTGAGTTACACTCCAGCAAATAAAACCTGGGAAGCAAAATTGGAATTTAATGGCAGGTCTGGTTTTAAGCCAGTTGTTGATTTTGCTCATCCTCATAGCAGAAGGACCCAAAACTCCTGGTTCCTGGTTGAACTCAGCCACCAGCACTGAGGGGCTCTAAATTAACTGACAAGAATGTCCATCGTTGAGGTTCAACTGTACAAGCTAGATGAGGATCGTAGCAGGTACTTCTTGAGATACTTCAATTCCTTGAGTCAAGATATCACCCCTGGGTCCTTCGCAGTAAACAGGTGCCCACCCTCTTTCTTGCCCACATCATTGAGCTTCTATAAAAGGAAAGAAGTTGGTGCCTCCTTTTGGTATTTTGGGAGTTTTATTTTTGTACCTCCCCGCAGGCATTCCTCTCTGCAAAGCTCATGCTGGGGTGATAGAGGGTGAGTATCTTTGGAAGCTGGAAGTGTTTTGTTAACACACGTTTATGACTAACTATCTTTTTCCCTCCTATTTTGTAGTTGAATGTGTTAAATGTATCAACATGTTTTTGTAAGAAAGTAACTTTTTTGTAAGAAGAAAGCCTATTTGGAAACATAGGGATAGCACACCGAAGGTTATTTGGAAGTGCTGGGTTAGATTGTAATTTGTAAAGATCTTATGGTTTAAAGCGGGAAAGTTTTTTTTTAATTATTATGTATTGATTAATAATAGTTTATATATTTCAAGATGAAAGTTTTGTCTAAGAATGTAGTGAGGAGTTGGATATGGATGGTACCTCTCTGTCTCCTCCATCTTTCTTTGAAATCACTTTCAGATGTTTTTGATGGTGTGTGTGTGTGTGTGTGTGTGTGTGTGTGTGTGTGTGTGTGTGTATGTGTGATATGCATTTTCTGATAAGGTTTTTGATACTGCCTTCAAATATCATTTTAATGATCTGTCATCTATCCTTGGCTGTATAATAATTTCTGTGTTAACCCATGCTGCTTCTGTAGAAAAAGATTGAATTTTGCCCTTCTGTTTTGTTTTTAAGTGTATGGTCTTGTTTATTTGATTGTCCTCCTAAAATTAGAATTTGAGAGAAAGTAAATGATGTTTTAAAATTGATTTTTCTTTAATTTGGGGGGGCATTTTTATCTGTGTGCATGGCTGTGAACAACATGCATTGCTGGTGCCTAAGAAGGTCAGAGGGAGGTACAGACAGCTGTGAGCAACCATGAGGATGCTAGGACTCTATTTCAGGTCTTCGCAAAGAGCATTCAGTACTCTTAGACTCTCAGCCAGTTGTCCACCCCACAAAGAATCTTTTACCATTAGTGTACTAACTTACCTTTGATTGGCTTTGCCTGTGAGTCCATGTAGCTGCTGTGGGTTTAGGTCTGCTGTATAGACTAAATGGTCAAATATTTTATCTTGTGGAAGTTTGAATGACAATGACCCCCCACCCCCCGGCTCATTTATTTGAATGCTTGGTCCCCAGTGAGTGGAACTGTTTGAGTAGGATTGGGAGGTGTGGCTTTGTTGGAGGTAGTGTGTCACTGGGTGTCGGCTTTGAGGTTTCAAAAGCCTATGCCAGGCTGAGTCTTTGTGCCCGGGGCTGACCAATTAGATTGTAGAGCTCTCAACCCCATACCTGCCCGGTTTCCATTTTGTTTTGATGCCATTATGATCATGGACTAATAATCCTAAGAAACTAAAAGCAAGGCCCCAAGCAAGTGCTTTAGTAAGTAAGCATTGTGTCTTGGTGTCTCTTCACAGCAACAGGACAATGACTAAGACACTTTTAATCTGACTATATGTTTGTACTAGTCTTCCAAACATTGCGACAGGCAGGCTAAGTTCTGGGTTAATTGTATTTTCATAATATAATAGTGACTTACAGCATTTCCTGGCATTCAGAGCATGTTCCATGTGAAGTAACAAGATGAGGAATCAACAGTAAACAAAAAATTTAAGTTTAAAAATACTGTCACTTTATGCTTCTTCGGGTTCTTTCTCTGCTTTTCCATGAAACACATACAGGCTGCTGTTCTTATCCTTAGCACCGTTCAGGTCTAGGACTGATCAGAACTGGAGAAAACCAGTTTTGTTTTGTTTTTTTGTTTTTTGGTTTTTGGTTTTTTTTGTTGTTTGTTTGTTTTGTTTGTTTTTTGTGAGTATCCACCTGTCTGCATTTTGAAAATACAGCTTTAATTCTTTCTAAACAAAACTACAACATACTACAGTTTGCCTCCTGGAGGGGTCTGGAGACAGGTGTGTCGTGTGGGTGCTGAAGCATGGAACGCCGGAGCTCAGTGTTTGACTTAGTTCACTCGGAGCAGTAAACTCTAAGAACTGAGCAACTCTGTTCTTCTGTCCCTTGGGGCCACATAGCAGAGCCGAGAAGCATTAGCTCCCGTCCATGGTCTCCCCAGGAGGTAACATGGGGTGTGATTTCCATAGAGATACTCTCCCAGTCCAAGGGAATCACTGGAAAGCAAAGGCTCTGCTTGATCCAGGGCGCAACACCTTCTGCCTTCAAATTCTGTTGTGCCACCAAGTGAAGGGGCAATGCCACTTGTGTGGGAGTCCTTTTCCTTTACGTTTTTGGCTGCAAAATGGTAATTTCTTTATCTCTTTTATCTTTGATTATAGATCACCCTGTTATATAGAAAAATGTGTGTGCAGGACTAAGGGTGTAGACCAGGCTCTTGTCTGGTATGCATGGAATCCTGAGTTCAGTTCCGGCACGCATGGTCCCAGCCAGAGGTGGAGGCAGGAGGATGAGAAATTAGACACCCTCAGCTACACAGTGAATTATAGGCTAGCCTACTCTACAACTCTACATCAGAACGTGTCTTTAAATGTAAATTTCACATTATATATACATATCTTATAATTTTCCTTCTCTTTCAAAACTCAAAAAGTAGACAAAGTATTGGAGAGATATCAAGTCACTTTCTCATGGAATATATGCAGTTACTCAAAGTTGGGTTTTTAATTAATTGGAAATACTGGTGAACACCGGCTGGGCTGTGAGTGCAAGGTACAGGAACACTGAGATGACGTCAGCACTGCACCCAGCTCACAACCCAGCAGGAAAGGCGGGAGCCATCACATGCCTGGAGGCTCACCTTTCTGATTTTTCCCCATATGTCTCACAAAGCTGTCTTTAGTCGTAGATGGTAAGGCTGAGGCCACGCGTGTTGTCTTGTGTGCTTCAGAATAGAAGTTGGAGAATTAATGTCTGGAACTATGTGGACAATACTGTGACTCTTTAAAGCCAGGGGGCTCCTCAGAACTTCTCATGCGGGAACCATTTTGTCAGCATTGATAGTAAGTAGCAGACACTGGGAGCCTCAGTTTGTCAACATTGACACCCTGCCTTAGCATCCCCACTGTACTTTCCCTATCTCATTAACCCAGTGGGGTGGGTCTAGTGGCATGGAAAGGCATTTTAAAAAATGTCAGTTTCATGGTTACTTTCTAAAGTGTCCTGGTCATGATTTCCCCGTTTTTCTACTCACCAGCCTTCTCCAGTTTCCCCCTGTTCTTTTTTTTTTTTTTTTTTTTTTTTTTTTTTTTTTTTTTTTGCATTTGTAAAACTTTACTGAAAGAATTTAATGAGTATCCAAGGGGATGGGAGAACTTATTAGATACTTTGTATTTACATTTGAGATGTTATCCCTTTACCCCGCCCCGCTTCCATCCCCCCTCCCTCTTCATTTGCCTTCACAAAGGTGCCCCCTATTCTTTAAAGGGAGAGAAATCATGTCTCAGTTTACCCGAGTCTAGACTATGTCTGTTATCCTTAACAACCTATGTATGTATTATCTTAATAATCTCCAGAGTTTCTCCCTTAGACCATAAGTGTTTTGGTCACTCTGTCTCACGACCCAAGAGAAAATTAAGTAAGGAACCAGCAGCTTAGTGAAATTGTAAAGGTGTGTAGTAATAGCCACACCACTGAATGGACCTGCTGAGGGTGGATTGTGTCCAGGAACACCCTGGTACATCTTACAGATGTGGCTACAGCTGCCATTGCAGTGGGTTTTCTAATGAGCCGCTAAAAAGTGAAAGCACGTGAGCGTTCATGCTGACCGGGAGCAGAGCTTTGACACCGCAGCTCACTGCAGTTTCCAGCTAGCTAGACTGGCATTCCTTCTGAAACCCTGCAGAGGGCTTCATTTGGTGTGAAAACATGCACAAAGATGGTATTGATCCCATTTTGGACCAACATTCACTGCATCAGTTACCCAAGGGGACAAGAATTTGGTTGTTCTCCGTGCTCTGAGCTGCTTCAGACCGAGAGAGGTGTCCACACACTCAGCAGTGCATCTGGTGCGCATGTCTGTACCTTGGAGGATGCCTTTGTGTATCACTTAAAGCCACTTCTGAGATAAGTATGTATGTTAATATAGAATAATGTTTTCTATATTCCTTTTCCTTTGCTTTTCCATATTTCCACTTTTCTATTTCTTTTTAATGATTCTTTACCTGCATAGCTCCTAGTATGGCCAAGGCCGTGGATGGGGTTGCAGGTGTCGGGGGAGGCTAGATTTCAGTGTCTTTGATGGCTGCCCCTCCTTCCCCAAAAGATGCAAAAGGCTGAAGAGGAAAAGTTCTGACACTTCTGTCCTTTTTGTAGTGAAGGGACAGGTGTGGCTTTGTGTGACTGCTTGTGGTCCCTAGTATCAGGGGTGACGTTGTCCCTTGCTGCTGGCATTAATATGGAATCTATAAAAAGGCTGAAGTGATGCTGCCCTGTTCAATTATGTGCACTCCCAGTGTTTTTAATTGCAGGGCAGTCTGGGAAGAGTTCCATGCGAGTCTTGACCCTGGTCAAGATCGAATACACTTTACCTTTCTCTCTTGATAGCTCTGTTGGAATTTGGGGTTGTTCTCTCTGCTTATAATCCCCAAAGAAATATGAATAAAGGAAAAAAATCAATGGACTGGGACTTCTTTTTTTTTTTTTTTTTTTAAGAGCTGCCCCCTCTTTATTCTCTAGCATGGAGAAGTGCGGTGAAGAACTGTTAAACAGCCCTCTTACTGTTGATGTAGGGCTCTTACTGAACCATAGGTTCTGAGGTTCAGTAGAGCTGGGGCTGGAGCCCAAAACCGTGGTTTCCAGTCAGCTTTGAGGGACACAGGTATTGTCGGACCCCAAGCCTGTGCGACTCAGTATGAGGACCAGGTCATCAGGAAGTGGGCGCTTCATCCAGCCACAACACCTTACCTGAGTTACAGCGCCATAGGCAGCTGCAGCTTTGAGGAGAGCTGTGGTTAGCTGGAGGTACTGGCAAGCAAGAGAAAGCAACTGAGATAACCAGGACTTCAGTGTGCCTGCTCGTGCAAAGCATTAGGAGTGGAATTCCCAGCACTGGCTCCTCAGGGCCCATGAGGACAGGAATGTGGGCCAGAGGACAAGACAAAAAGGAAATGAGTAAGGTCCCTTCCCCTCTGTCCCCACCCTAGGGGTGAAATGGGATTATGAACCATTTTCTTATTCTTGTGAACAAAACCAGGGATGCTTTTGTGAGACTATTTCCAATCTACCAAGTGTCCTGAAGTGCAGAGACAATAATTTGGATATTCCTTGTTCTCCAAGTGGCTTCAGTGACCCACAAGAAGTCTCTATTCACTCAGCGTTGCATCTGGTGCACACGCCTGTGCATCATGGATGTGTTTGTGTATTTGTATGGCCACTGAGAAAAGTTTCTATGTTAATATATAATATGTTCCCTGTCGTTTTCTTTTTCACTAGAAAAAAAAAAAGAATCTTTGATTTTATGGTTTCAATTTTTTTTTAATTATTTCCTTTCTGTAAGTAACCACATTTGGCTGTTTTAACCTCTGTGTACCCCTACACTAATTTGAGATTCTGAAATTACAGCACAGAACTGATATGAACTTCATTTGTGGTTTGCTAGCATTTGTTTGGAGGTGTTAAGAGGCAGTTCTAGAAGGTTCCTATGTTTTGGTAAATAAAATTGTGATAACCCTTTATCCCGCACTAGTGCCGGCACCAGTAGGGCCACGGGGCTTGTGCAGACCCGGCTACTACTCTGCCACGTGGTTCGAAAGCTGCTCTCTCCTGACTGTCTCTTACAGCCGCCCTCTCCACGCCGTCCCCTAGGTGGGTAGTTACCACGCCTGGCGCGCGCTCGCGCGCGCACACACACACACACACACACACACACCTTGTTCTCCAGGCCCCAGGCGTTCTCACTCCTCTCAGGCAACAGAGCCGGATCCGCACGCTCCAGCTGCCTCTCAGCCATTGCTTTCACACACTGTCCTCCTCAGCCGGTAAAATCACGATTTAACAATCAACAACTTATCAAATTTATATGTTAGATTCTCAATCCACAATCCATCCACACAATAAGCTTGCAACCAGTTGACAAAAATGTAAACCGCCCACCTAGGTAAACAAGTTGACCCATAGAAACTTTTAGAAATAATCGTATTAACCTATCGCCAATTAAGACCACTTGGTTCTCGAACCTTTTCCTCTGGCTCCATCTTGATTTACCTCCCTTCCTCCTCTCCCACCTTACAAAAACTCCCTCCCCACCACTCTCTACCATCCAATCATGTATCACCTTGACATCAACCTACATTCCTTGAGTCTAACTACGTTTTTGACTAAAAGTGTCTTTCTGCCGTGTGCTTTAGTTGGCCTGACTGGTACATACCAAGCTTGGGCAGGACAGAGGGCAGTGGTGTATTCTCAGGGTATATTCTTCTGTGTGACTTGCAAGATCCTGTGTCCTTCCCCTAATAATTAGTGTATTGCTCTTTAAGGCCTGTAAGCCTCAAAAACACAAGCATGCTTTATTTAGCCTGTAGTGTTCGACACTGATATCACATGCTGAGGTTTGATATTGGTTTAAAGAAACCACCAAGGGCTGGAGAGATGGCTCAGCAGTTAAGAGCACTAATTGTTCTTCCAGAGGTCCTGAGTTCAATTCCCAGCAAACACATGGTGGCTCACAGCCATCTGTAATGGGATCCAATGCCCTCTTTCAGTGTGTCTGAAGACGGCAATAGTGTACTCACATATGTAAAATACATAAATAAATCTTTTTTTATGAAAGAAAGAAAGAAGAAAGAAAGAAAGAAAGAAAGAAAGAAAGAAAGAAAGAAAGAAAGAAACCACTAAAAGCCAGGCTTTCTTGGGATAGCCTAAGTCACTGGGAAGCCTTGCATTCAAATCCTGGACCCTCCCTGGCTCCTAGAGTCTCGGAACGAATTTCATCTGGATGAATCTTCCAGGCAAGCTGTGATGTTAGGAGCCTCTGCTGTACTTCCGGGTCTCCTAGAAGCTTGTTGAAGTGCAGACTGCTGGGCATGGCCCTCAGAGATGTTTCACACACACACACACACACACACACACACACACACACACACACCCTTTATTGAAAATAGATACTTTCTCACATAATATATTCTGATTACGGTCTCCCCTCCCTCTACTCCTCCCAGGTCCCCCTCACCTCCCTTCCCTCCAAGATCCACTTCCTCTCTGTCTCTTATTTTAAAAGAGCAGGCATCTAGCAGTAATATTAAAATAGAACAAAATGAAAGACAATAAGATAAAACAGAAACCATCACACTGGACTTGGACTACTACTCAAACAAACGGGAGGAAAAGACCCGAAGGCACAAGAATCAGAGGTGCACTCATTTGAATATTTGGGAATCCCATGAAAACGCTAAACTGTAGCATCTTTTCCAAAATCCTGGAGGGGGGGCAGGGCTATGCTGCTACTCCACTCTAAAAAAAACACCACTTTAAGATAAAAACATCTTATAGTTTGTGACATAATTATATGGGTCAGCTGAAGGGTGATCTTAGAGTCACGTGGGAGTATAATAGTCTCAGAGGAAATAAAAGTGAACTTTTCTTTTAGAGCAGTAAATGGGAACATTTTACATCATTTAAACAGGACACACACACACACACACACATGCACACACACACACACGCACAGGCACACACACACTAGTCTTTCTGAATACACAGACTGGGTTCTCTCACTTCTGTGCTGGTCGTTATGTTCTTAACGTCTGAATAGGAAACAGTGCTGATATTTTAACTCATGAACCACTGTCAGACTGAATACTTTCTCAGCAGGAATAAGACACCAGTAACCTGGCCATACTTGTGAAGTCAAAGTTTAGTTTCCGTTAGAATTGTTTTCCCCAAGACAACTGCAGAGGGACCAAAGCAGGCCAGAACATGCCACTTTGCTGTGCTTTACCTGAGTCTTGGGATGCTTTCCTCCCAAGTCAACGAGAAGTAGAGCGGTGTTTGTGAAGGCGAGAGGAGCTGCGCGCTCCTGACTTCTTCCTGCTTGTTCTCCGTGGTCTGTTACGTATGGGGGCAGGAGAGCAGTTGGTCATCACTATCAACTTTCACAACAAAGTTTCCTGGAAAGAAATTTCACAAACATTAGTTCTTATTACACATACCAGGAAGCCATGTCTGCCCAGCAACCCAGCGGGAGTGGAGCTGGGGTGGGGCTCTGAAAACATCTGGAGGCTTCCAGGTGTTAATCTACCCACTGCTCCCACACTCCGGGAAAGATACTGGTGTCCTTTTGTGTTGTTTGGGAGGATGTGGGTGAGCAGTGGGGTTCTATGAGAGAGCATGGCACACCCACAGCCATTTTGGGACAAAGCAAGTACACAAGGAAGCAAATGCCATCATGGGAACTTTTCAAGTAAGGCAGAAATGTAAGCTTTTGGTGCAGCTGATCACTAAGTATACTAGGAACCTATGTTCTCTCTGTCCCTAAAGCACAGGTCTCCAGTTAGCCTTCTACAGAGAAGAAGATGGGTGTGTGTCTTCTTTGCTCAGTTCTGTACTTCAAGGTTCAAAAATCAGACTGGCTTATGATGCTCAAACATGGACTGAATGGGTGGGTGGGTGGGTGGATGTATAGATGTATATGTGTGTATGGGTGAATGGATGAATGGGTAGGTGGGTGGGTGGGTGGGTGGATGGATGGATGGATGGATGGATGGATGGATGGATGGATGGGTGAATGGGTGAATGGGTGAATGGGTAGGTGGGTGGGTGAATGTATAGATGTATGTATGTATGGGTGGATGGATGGATGGATGGATGGATAGGTGGATGGATGGATGGATGGATGGATGGATGGATGGATGGATAACTTGTTCATTGGTGCTTATTTTGTTTTCTTCTTAGAGTCTGCATTTTAATTGGTTTCTGTGATAAAAACATAGCTGTGTCAATAAACATAGCATAAAATACCCCAACAATCAAACATCAGCCTTCTTTCTACATTAGAAATGAAAGCCAGTATCTAAGTAAGATTCTAATTTACTTCTTGATCCATAGTAAAGATTTCTCTCCCTGTCTCTGTCTCTCGCCCTCTCTCCCCTCCTTCTTTCCCTGTCTCTCTCCCTCTCCCCTCACCTTCTTTCCTTCTCTCCCATGCAAAGAAAATTATCTGCTATAGATTAAGGGGCCACATGAGGTTGGATTATACTGAAAACAAGGAAGGGCTGGTTAAGATCTGCCTCTCTCCTAGATGCAGGGAAGCCAATAAGTACAGGAAATCACTGGGAGAGATTCTGATCCTGAACTATGGCCACACTAGATTGCCGACAGCCTTTGCACACAGTCTGTAGGAATGTGTAGGCAATTGTATGTGACGTGATACAGGTCGTATCTTAGGTTTTCAGGCTTGGTTAAAAACTGACTTAAAGAAATCATTGAAACTGCGAAGTTTGTAAAATTAGAGCAGAGGCATTTGCATGTCTGTGTGTCCAGTTGCTTTTGGTAGTCTGCTCCCTCCTCTGAGTCTCATTAGGCGGTCTTGATATCTTTCCTCATTTATGCTTTCTTCTGTCCAAAAGCCGGTTGAGTCAAGGCACCTGTGCCCTGAGCCTGTGCTTCCCTGTGCAGGGTTTGAAAGGAGCATCATGTGTTGATGCATGTACTTGTCCTTGTGTGAATGCCTTATGCTCTTTCTGCTAATCACATAAGGGAGTGCCAAGTGCAGCTGTATCCGATCAGTCCTGTAACTACGTGACCTGGGCATGGCCCAAACCTTTGCTACTTGTAAAGGAATGAATCTTAGCATCTCACGGGTTCTTGGAGAAGAAGTAACATGGTGATAAGTATATTTTAATAAAAACTGTCCAGAATGTAGCATGTCATCAGTTTCTTTCAGATTCTAACACTCAGAGCAAGAATATGTCTTAGACTGAATGTGATCCCTCTTCCTCCTCCTCTCCTTCTTCCTCCTCTTCCTCCTCCCCTCCTCCTCCTCTTCTTCTTCTCCTTCCTCCTCCCTCTCTTTTTCTTATGGTACTGAGAATCAAGCTTAGGACCTTAACTTTCTAAACACTGCTGTACCACAAGCATTGCCCTCTTCAGCCCCATGTAGTAAGCATTTTATCTTTTAGCTCTTTTTTTTTTTTTTAATGTGTGTGGATGTTTTGCTTGCATGTATGTCTGTGCGCCATGTACATGCAGTACCCACAGAGGCCAGGAGGGGACATTGAGACCCCTAGGACTATAATTATAGATGATTTAGAGCCATTTTGTGGGAACTGGGAATCAGACCTGTGCCCTCTGGAAGAACATCCAGTAAACTTCACCTCTGAGCCATCTCTCCAGCCCTGGTTATTATTTTATCATCATTTAATTAGTAAATAAGGTTTCAGATCAACAGCATTTAATGGTAAGTCTTACAGTGGGTGAAGCCAGATTTCAGCTTTAAGAAATCCTAGTAAGGGGTGAAATCAGCTATCATGGTACTAAGCAACATGGTAACACTGATAGTTTACGGAGCTAATCTCCCCTTCTCTTTCTCTCTCCCTCCCTTCTACACCCCCCCCCCGTGTGTTTTGTTTATGTGAGAGTGTGTGATGTATATGTGTGGTGTGTGTGTGTGTGTGTGTGTGTGTGTGTGTGTGTGTGTGTGTGATATGAGTGTGTTTGGTGGATCAGAACTGAGAGCCACAGTTGCACTTCCTAAGAGTTAGTGGTGGTTGGCACTTCCTTCTGAGAGAGGAAAGAAATGCTTTATTGATCTGTAACGAAGGAGTGGGCATGGCCGTTTTCTCTGCTTTCTTCAATGGAACTGATCTAAGACTCAGCATTTCATTAGGAAGAGCAAATCCTTACAATCAGAAGGCCACCTGTCAAGTGGGGTAATACCTGGGAAAGACAGCACCTCAATTTACAGCTTCTCTCAACTCAGAGACACTGCCAGCTTCCATATCCTGGGCAGGGCGCCTTATTCTTCTGGGACATACTCATAGCATCTAAGTTTAGGCTTCCTTCTTTTTATTTCACTGTTTGGTTTTAGAAGAGGGTGGGACAGATCAATCTGGATCTGAGATAAAGATCTTTCAGGTGAAAGAAAGGGGAAGGGAGGGAAGGAGGGGGAAGAGAAAGGGAAAGTGGGAGAGAAAGAGAGAGAGAGAGAGAGAGAGAGAGAGAGAGAGAGAGAGAGAGAGAGAGAGAGAGAGAGAGAGAGAGAGAGAATGTGAGTGTTGGGCCAAAGTTTATGAAGCTTGACTAGGAAGATTCTGGGCTCCTCTCCATCCAAATACCTTGACACATACTTCATTCACTCCTAACACCCACAGCCTGTCTCTTCTTGCCTTCTGTTTGCCCTCAACAGGTTGAATGGTGGCATTTACAACCCACTCTGCATTCACACAAGAGTACAAACCTTTGAGGCCACTGACTGACCAGAAAACAGGGTTTGGACTGAGGTGTTCTTTCTTTGCTGGGTTGTTTTTTGTGCAAAAGCCTTTAGAAGTGTGACACCCTGACAGAGTCCAGGAGCTTGGCTTCCTCCCTGACCCCTCCTTCCCCTCTCCTGCCTCTGGTCTTTCCAGGCCCTACATTCTTTCTTCTAAAGCCCAAGCTGGCAGACATCCAGTCACTTCTGTTCTGGAAAGCTAATACCACTCTGTCCCTAAAGCCTGCTTTCTAACCCAGCCAGCTCACTGTGCACACTTCTGCCTTGCAAGCTCAGTGCCCCTGAGCCCCGTGATGCGTCACGTGATTGCTTCTTCACCGGAGAGACTGCAGCCACCCTCCTGGGGATGCAGAAGCAGGGAACCAGCAGAGAGCAGGAAGGCACAGGATCACAGCACTCTGTTGTAAGCAGGATTGTGCAGGAGGACATGTTCCACAGGAACAGCCTTCAACAACAAAATGTCCTCATGAGTTTTACAGCTATGAACAGTGAGGAAAATGTCGCTAGCTAAGGAGCAAGGTTCTCTCTCGCCCTGTGTGATCGAAGTCAACAGCCACCTTTTTCTTCATTCATTCTTACAAGTATTGGGGACATCCTGGGTCTTCAGAAGGTAGCTAGAGTTGCCTGGTACATGGGATTCCTATTCTTGCATGTCCCCTTTCAAAGCCCAAATGGCAAGGTGATTCCAGACACTGGTTTATTATTATTATTATTATTATTATTATTATTATTATTATTATTATTATTATTATTGATGAGGAGGAAGAGGAGGAAGATGGTGATTGTTTGGTTTCAGACCCTGGGGAACAAGGGACTGGGGTGTATATTTTACATATCAAAGCAGACCTCCAGGTTCTCCCAGTATCCCTCATCCCTTATCTGGCATCCTTGCCCCCATCCCTGAACTTTCCAGCTCAGGGTCTGAGCTGCCCTTCCCCTAAAGGCTCCTCCCTATATAATCTAGACATTTTGGTCTCCTGCCCTTTCCTTCCCTTGTCTCTGCGCATGCACCCTTTCTCTCTTTCTCCCCTCTTCCCCCATGGCGACTTTCCTGGCTGTCTTCCTTGGGGCAAGAAAACTTGCTGTCCTGATAGCAGTTTCCCAATAGACTTGCCTTTAATATATTCTAATCTGGCTTGAGTTGGCTTATTTCACCAGCAGAAATAACCTAGAGATCAATGGTGGTGGTGGTGGTGGTGGTGGTGGTAGTGGTGGTGAAAATAACAGATGAGCCAGAATCACCATCACATCATCAGCCAGGGGCAACCAATGGTGGTTGTGGACATCCTGGTTCTTTTACTTCTGTTTTTCAATTAAATGCTCAAACACACTTTAAAAAAGAAAACAAAACTCAGGTTTAGGATTTGATTGGTAGCATCTCTTTAAAAATGAGTGATACTTAAAATCATTCTGTACCGAATAAGCTTGTGAAGCAGTTGGTGAAAAATGAATGTTGGCTGTTCTCAGCATGATGTGTTAGTATCACATTGATTTGTGTGACTAGGTGTGTACACAGACACAGAAAACGTATTGATAGTTTTAAGTTTTTTTAAAATTTATCTTGTATGTTGCATGTGTGATCACACATGTGTGGAGGGTCAGAAAACCACGCTCAGGGGTCAGTTCTCTCCTTCCACTGTCTAGAGGCAGGGCCTCTTGTGTCTGCTGCTGGCCCGTGTGCTCCAGGCTACCTGGCCCATGACCTTCTACCCATTCTTCTGTCTCCACCTCCTGCCTCACAGAAGGAGTTACTGGCTCTGTTATAATTTGAGCCACACGTCTGGCTTTTGATGTGGGCTCCTGGAACTGAACTCAGGTCCTCAAGCTTGTTAGCAGTGAGTGTTTTACTTTCCAAATCTTCTCGCCAGCCCTGACTTAAAAATCGACTTACGCTGAGTATTTTACCATATTCTCAATAAGCCTACATGATTGCAGTGGCCGCTCTGGGGTGACGTATGTTTCTGCTGTCATTTTAGCACGCTTGTTTCTGGGAAGTCATTTGGCTTCTTAGCCATACCAGTTCCCTGTGAGGTGTGTTTCTTCTGGCTGTGTAGGTCTGGAGTTAACTGTGGGTAGGCAGTGCTTCTGGGTGTAATTACTTACTTACTTTGCCAATGTTTTTTAGAAGCATCTTTCAAATGCAACGGTTTGAAGAACAGTATTTCTTTTTTGGACCTAGCTTATTGCATGCTTGTTTGAAAGTTTGTAACTGTTCTATGTCTTTGTGCAGTAACCCAAGGTAACTTGTAAAATCAGTTATGTGTTGTGCCATAGGGAACCCAGTGTCTCCAACTATTGTCACAATTGTCATTTGTAGTTTGCCCAACGGTGATGCTGATGGTTTGGGTCATTTTTGCTGTAAGAGAGGACTGATCATACCAAGTTAATATTTTAGCAAAATGACTGCATAGAAAAAAAATAGGATTGGGAAAAAGATTTGATACTTAAGAAGAATTTATACAAAGTTTTTTTTTAAGGGATGGGGCATCTGGTGCAAGGACTGCTTTGAAATTGCTGTTGGATACATGAAATTATTGAACCAACTTTTAGAAAAGCAGATGAGCTTCAAAATGTGTGTGTGTGTGTGTGTGTGCGCATGCACGTGTGTATGTATAATGTACTATTATATATAATTTAAAAAATGTAAAGAGTGCTAAAGGGGCATGCGTCAGGTATCCCACTTCCTAAACAGTTGGTGTGTGGCAGCCACTTTTCCCTCCCGAGTGGATTGTTTGGAGAGCTCTCAGGGCCTGGACATAGGTGGGTGCATCTGTCGTTCCTCTGGGTGCTTTAGGACCAGACCTCATGCAGCCACCCAGTCTGTCTCCGTTCTACTTTGTTTTCCCATGAGCAGGCATCTCTGTCTACAGACACCAAGGTTTGTTCTAGGGATCTGATGGGGCTGTCTTTCCCGTTTCAGGTCGAGAGCCTTTGGGAACGCGCTGTATGACATTCGCACAAGTCCTCACTGTCTGCTGTGTCCATCCTTGGATTTGAACCAGCATGGCTTATACCACAAAAGCTAATGGCTGTGCTGCGGGTAAGTGTGCTCCGAGTTCGGGAGGAAGGAGGAGGCAGAGTATGTCTTAGTTCAAATTACGTTTCTGTTTCTCTTTTAATAATGGAGAACTCATATTAAGTAGCCTAGAGAAGTAGAATGTCACGGTAATTTTCTATCTGAAGTTGTTTCTTCTTTAATCTATTAGAAAACTCACCTTAAAATACACACGCGTGTGCGCGCGTACACACACACACACACACACACACACACACACACACATGTTTAGTGGGAGGGGGTATCAGAGGATGTTAGTATTCACCATCCATGATGTAGTTCCAAAAATTGAACTTTGATGGCCAGACTTGACAATAAGTGCCTTTAACCCACCAAGCTATCTGGTCAGACTTTGCTTTTCTCTTTAATAATGACAGTTCTTACCTCAAAGTTCTGTTGATATGTTGAGACAGAAATGTAAAAGTCTTGAATGTTGATATAAGTATAAGGCATAGTCAACTCGATTTAGGCCTCTGTCTGAGCGATGGGCAACCGGTCCAGAAGCTGAAGATCAGTTCCTTTGAGCTTCGTTGGATGGGACTAAGCCATAGAAAAGGGGAATGTAGTGAACAGAGCCCAGGCACATTCTTCTATTTCTCCAATGTCAGTGTTTTTTTAGTAACTTAATTCACTGAGTGATCTTATACTTTTTATTTTATATGCATTGCTGTATATTGCCTGCATGTTTGTCTTTGTAATGGTGTCAGATCTGAAGTTACAGACAGTTGAGAGCTGTACCATGTGGGTGCTGGGAATTGAGCTCAGGTCCTCTGGAAGAGCACTTAACCACTGAGCCATCTCTCCAGCCCCCATCACTGAGTGCTCTTGTTTCTACTAGATGGGATGTCAGTAAGCAGGCTAAGGTTCTTTTGCTCCCATCATAGGTATTAGTACCCACTTTACACATACCATATGATGCATAGGCTACAGGATGGCCATAGAGAAAGGTTATAACTGTTTGGGGCTCATAGAGCACCAATACGCAACACCTCTCATGTTCTTATGAACCGGGGGAAATGGCCAATAAAAGAAGCATTACAAGACCAAACAACAGAAAGGTTGACCACACACTACTACTACTGAGGGTTCGAGTTTGGTAAGGGGTGGCCCTGAGCCCTTCTGCTTCCCATCTTCTCCACGGAGTTCTTGAGATAGAATGGACAGAAGGCACTGATTCTAAAATGAGAACGTTGGTGCTGTGATTTGTAAGTTCTTAGTACTGTCCTGACATAGGGGTAAAGAGTATGCAAATTTATCTGCAGTACCCAGCTTAAGTAGTGTGCCAGAACACAGCAATTTCTGAGTCCCTACTATGTGCTGGGCACTATTTTTGTTCTATCGATATAGCGGTGAGTAAGACAGACATGAATCTCTGCCCTCTGGGATTGTATACAGTGGAAGCCAGGATCTGCTGTTCAGGAATGCTAAAACTAGAGCATATGTGTACACCACAGAAGTATTTGGTGTCTGAGGTTCACAGTGAATTGGTGATCTTCTGCTGCTAAGCTGGGCAAGCCTGGCCCACCCATATGCCTTCCACGTACAGCATCCTCCTGGTCACTTGTCCCTTTCTGATTCCATCATTGCCACAGGTCCGTCTCTTCTTCACAGTTTCGGCTTTACCAGTTTGTGTGCATTCATTCAAAATGCTACTGAGGACTGGAATCTGCTCTCGTGAGCTTGCTTCATCAGAGATTGGTTGCTCTTGACTCTCCTGTAACTGACTAGGCAATAAGCAAGGATCGCCAGTGAGAACAGTAACTGGATGTCTTCAGGGTCTCAGAATGGGGACAGCCTGCTCTTCACCCAAGTTCCCAAGTCATGTTGCAAACTGGCCGCACTGATTGATACCTCTCTAAACACTAATTAACATTGTGAAACTTTAATTAGAGCTTAGGACTCCTTCAGAAGTCGAATAACAAGTGGCCGATTTGTCAGATGAAGATAATAACACGTGTCCTCTCTCTTCACAAGACAGGTGTAGGGAAAAATAAGGAAAGCTGTGACCTTTGTCATGCATTGTTTTCTGGGTCTTTTGAGACAAGGTCTCCCAGGCTGGCCTTGAATTGGGTCCTGTTTCCTCCTCCCTAGTGCTGGGATTATAGACATGTGCCCTTGCCCGTGGTTCAGACAAACATTTATTGACTCGAAGTGCAAGTCAGATGTCAGAGGACAGGCCAATTGTTGTCCCTGCCATGAGTCCCTGCTCTGGTGCCCTATTGAACCCTGACAGGTGCCATGATGTTGGAGCAAACCTACTCTCCTAACAGTTCAATGGAGCGAGTGGATGAGGATGGTTAAGAGACTTTTCTGGCCAGTTACCATCTTCGTGTTTGCTAAGAGTTGCCTTCCCTCCTCCATGGCTTCTCCCTCTTGCAGATGAGTGTGCCTTTCTTCAGATGTCTACTTACCGACGATGTCTGCTCACCTATTTACTGACCGCATTAAAGACTAAAAATGACTGTGGCTGGAGGGATGCTGAGCATTGAAGAATATCTGCCGCTCCCGCAGAGGACCTGGGTTCGGTCCCCAGCTCTCAGATGATAGCTCACTACTGCAGCTCCAGGGGATCTGATCGATGCCCTCCTCTGGTCCTTGTGCGCACCAGGCACACAAGTGGTGCACGTGTGTCTGTGCCAGCAAATACACACCAAATAAAAATAGCTCTTAATTCCATTGAAAAATTAACTTGATAATATTCATAAATTTGGTGGGAAAATAGAAGTGACAAGAGGGAGTACTTACAGGTTTTGGGGGTTTTTTTGTTTGTTTGGTTTGGGGGGGTTAGTCTTTTTTTTTCTTATGTTTAGTTTTTCAAGACGGAGTTTCTCTATAGCTCTGGTGTCCTTTATGGGAATAAAGACAGGTACCATTACCTCCTGGCTCCCCCATAATAGGTCTTATTTTTAGCATCTTCCCTTCCTTGTCAGACAAACCTAGGGTTTCCTTGAGTTTTTGTACATTTTGGTACCCAACCTTTGGCTTTAATGCTTTCCGCATTCGGCCCAGCCTTCATAGAAAATAGCTTCCAAATTTATCTTTTGCGGCAGCTCCCTGATGCCCTTGCCGTATTTCTAGCAGCTTGGCTTCCCTTCCTTTTTTGTTGAGGTGTTTGGAATGAAAGTAGCCACACCTTCCCTCCCTGAAGATAGTGATGCAGAGAACTTCCTTTCTGCCTTGTCATTTTTCTTCTCTCCGGTGGTTTCCTGAGAGCAACTTCCCAGAAACGGGAGCTGAAGTGCGCGGCTTCTGCAAAGACTTCAGCAACTGTCCAAGGGCTTCGGTGATTTGGCTGTGGATTTTGTCTCTGTGCTGATCTAAATGAGGTACAAAGGACAGTGGTAAGGAATCAAGCAGACAGAGCCCAAGACTCCCGCAGAGCAGACAAAGCTAGTTGCAGCACCCACAGCCCACTCTGGGTTGTGTAAATATTTTTTCTGGGCAGGCGCGTTTCTCAAACAGTACTCTGAGACCACTGCGAGCCTAGCAGCTGGAATTTCAAGTTTAAGCACTACGCACATCGACTAACCTGCCCAGAAGCGCTGTCATCTTTACATGGCATTTCCCATACCATCTTCAGAAAGGACACAGCTGGGCTGCAGTGTGTTTATGGTGGTGAGTCCCAACTTGCCATTGGTTACCCTGGCCCCACCAGCAGAGCTCAGACTGCTTAGAAAACTCTCCAACGCTCTGAGACTTCCCAGGGTCTCTTGGTTCTGTTTGTAATGGGGTATTAACCATGTATTCTTATGGGGCCTTGTATTTTCTCATAAGAATTGTCATCAGACTGTCAAGCTGAGGGTAAAACCAAATTTCTTGATGGGAAAGTACAGGTAGGAGGTAGAGTAGCCTCTTTATTTCAATTGTCCGGACTCTCCTCCCTCCTCTCAGATGATAAAATACAACTCTGGCAGTCACTAGCTAAGGCAAGATTGCCTTGGGTTGATACTGACCGTGCATGTGATATTTGATAAGATGGCGTGACAGAGAGATGTGTGAATGTGTGTGTGTGTGTGTGTGTGTGTGTGTGTGTGTGTGAACAAGATGCCCTTTCAGATAGGAATTATGGTAATAGTTTTTTTCATTACCGTGTGTTAGTTTCTTAATGTGCATAATGAAGGTTGTGTTTATGGATTTTTAATGCACATTAATGTGTATTGTTTCATTGAGTTAAATTAACCTCTTTAATACCTTATGTTTCTTTATGGTCCCATGCAGTTCCTTCCAAGCATTAGCTCTGTTTATTTATGTATTGGATTTAACTAGATTGCGCATTCACCTTTTAATAAAACTTAGCTGTTAACATACTGAAGGTTAATTCTACACTGAAGGTCATAAATATAATAATTTTTCTTATAGCATTGGTCTTTGACAAGGCTGTTGTTTGCTTGTCTGTTTTGTCTTTGTAAGGAAAGTAGTTCTGGGTTTTATAACTGTTAAAATGCCAACACCAGTTACAAATAGAAGACCCTGGATTTTGGAGTCTTGCCAGTGTTGCTAAGCAGAACCCGGGAGTTGCTCCCCACCCCTGGAGAGGCTTGGAAAGATCCTGCTCAGGGTTTGCCTGCTGCATTAACTTTGCAGGCTTGGTCTTAACCTGTAGCCAGCATCACCTTGCAGGCATTCTTTCTCCCAGGCTCGCCCAGTCATAATGGGTTAAGTAAGCATCAGATTTCAAGTAGGCGATTAGGGCTGAAGCTAAGCTAGGACTGGTGATTTCTTCCAGTGAGTACCAGCCTCTTTGGGCGTAGGAAGGAAAGTAGGAGGGCTGTTCAGGAGCAAGGAAAGAAACCCTGGGCTGCAGATTTCTGCTGAGGTGACTCTAAGCGCCGGCACAAAGCCAGACAGCCCTTGCCACCAGGGTTTGGAAATTTGGTGCTCTAGACTTCCCATGGTGAGTATTGGCACTTACTTATGGTTTGCATCTCTGCTCTCGCTCCAGTGGGCTAGAGGCATTCACCCACGGACAGCTCACCTTTTCCAGGGTTTGCCTTCTTCCTGTGTTCTAGAGAAGTTGGTTCTTCTCCTTTGGGCAGTCTCTGAGAGGTTCTGGGAATAAAAGAACTGACCAAAGCTCCTAGACTCTGCTTTGGGGTTCTTTCTTGTCACAAACTGTTTGAGTTGATCTGGCATGAAGTATATTAACATAGGTCTTGGATCCATGGAAGCAAAAAGTTCTTTCTCTTTTCTGGAAGTTTTTGTTGAAATTGCCTTGAGTAGACTTTGCTAATAAAAACTTGATTGGGCATCTGAAAATCAGATATTAGAGGATCAGTTCAAACTACTGAAGATATTCTCGGGCCAAACAATGTAAATTTTTCTCTTTTTTTCTCGTTCTTGGCATCTCTGTGAAATGTATTCTGAGTGAGCTGTTCATTATCCCATTCATTCATTTTCATATTCTTTATGCAAAATATGCTCGTGTTTAGAAGACAAAATTGGGTTCAGCCTTGAGGCTGTATGGTTCATTAGAAAGTCTAAACCTGGAAATTTTAAAAATGTATGCTGCCCATTTGTCTAAGCACTAGTGATCTCAGCAGGAAGATTTTTACAGACAAGTGGTCGCCCCACTTGAAAATTATGTTTCTATTTTGAGGATTTTTAAAAATATGGTGACCAGATTTATCCCAGCAGTTCTTAGAACCAGCGTCAGCTGGAATTCAAACTAAGCAGTGTTCTTCAGTCCTCTCTCGTCCACAGATAGGAAATAGACCTGAAGACAGGAAAGCTTCTCCAGGAGACTAGGAGTGAAGTCTGCGAGATTCAGCTTAGCTGGAAATTTAAACTTCTCAAGGCCCAGCCCTTCTTTATTTTATGGGAAGCCAGATTTGCATAATCCCGTGACAGCCCCTTCTCCTGGATTGGAGGTTGTAGACTTCATTACATCTTCACCACGTAAACCTTTATTTAAGGAGCAAGGCTGGAAATAAGCATTCAGAGAAGTGATTTGCTATTAAAAGTCACAAGAACTGTGTTTACTTGCATTCTTTTTCTGTGACTTCATGTCGTTGAAGAAGGTTTCTTGCTCCAAGTAATCTCTTGCATTTTGAATATACCTTCTGAGGCTGGAGAAATGTCTCAGTGGGTAAACTGCCTGCTGCAGAAACCTAAGTTCAGATCCCCAGCGCCCACATAAAAGCCAGGTAGAGTCACATTGGTGGAGCAGAGGCAGGTGGATTCTGAAGAGTGCTGGCCAGGCAGTGTAGCCCACCAGTGAGTTCAGGGAGAGACCTTGTCTCAAAAGATATAGTAGAACCAGCCAGGGTGGCACATCCCTTAATCCCTTAATCCTGGCACTTAGGAGGAGAGGCAGGCGGATATGTATGAGTTCAAGGCCAGCTTGGTCTATATAGTGCATTCCAGAACATCCATGACTACATAGTGAGTACACACACACACACACACACACACACAGCAGAGAATGAGAGAGGAGCATACCTGCTTGATCTGTGTCAAGTGGAGTTGTACACATACACTCACATGCATACACATACCAAAAAGGGGGGGGGGGGTGATTTTAAAAATTCAAATGTTCTTGTTATTTAGAACTAAAGGTGAATCCCATGGCTTCTGGATTTATTCACATAACATTTGGCCGAGATGATAAACCCCATCAGCTTCGTAAATAATTTTATGAAAACATCCATTGAAGTACATCCCTTTCGATTTCCCATCCCTGCCCTCTTCCGAGTCCTTTCTCATATCTGCTGCCCATTAGCTCAAGGCATGTTGTTTCTCTGCCACAGATGTGGGTGAGAGTCTCCTACAGGGGACGAACACTTCAAGCTAGAAACGGGGGTGGGGTGGGGAGATGGAAACTGGACATTTCCAGTGGTTCACAAACCTGGTGCTTAATGACTTTGTAATGCTATGATTGTTTGTCAGGCTCTTAAATTTCCTTCAGTCAACCTTCCCCTAAGTTCAGAGACCTACCAAAGTACAGCTGATTCTCTGTCCTTCAGTATTTTGATGGTCTGGGGGCTGTATTCCAACTGGGGAAAACATTGGGGGCGTGGCCTGTTTGCCTGCTCCCTGCCAACTGTGAAGATAAAGTCTGGTTTGTCATCCCATGCCCTGGCAGAAGATACCAAAGTACCTGCTGGGTCTGTGTGACTTGTACCCTCGCTGATATTCTGCCTGCCAGAGGTGAATCAGCCTGATACACTGGTGTTTACAACATTGCAGGGTGGAGACCTGGAAGTCTAGGCCAGTGGGGGAGGTGGGATGGTTTGCCTGTGAAACCATTCCAACAATGTAGCTTAACAGGAAAAAGTTGCAAAACACGAAGCCCCGTGCCACCAGATTTTTCCACTAACACCAGGCTCTATGTGGCTTCCAAATCTGCCACAGAGACAGTATAAAGGGGGATGCCACCAGTGTGTCATAAATTTTTAAGCTGGTCAGCTCTGTTGGTTCCAGAGGGGCCACAGTGAACCCACACATCTCCCCTGACACCCTCAGCAGTCATTCAAGCATCTGTAGGTAGCATCTGTCCTGTGTAGATGCTGCTAGGACTTTATCTGGGCTCCAGGAAAGAGCAGCTGAAACCTGCAACACCTCAGAGTAACGATGAGAAATAAAGAATCCCAGATAATCAAAGGGATTTCAGGCCCCAGCCAGGGCTTTTCCTCTGTGACACTGAGAAAGAAAACCTTGTCAGTGGTGGTGAATTTAAGTTGGGGTGTCACTTAGGGACTTGTAGGCAGAGTATAGACAGAAACACTGGAATTCAAAGGGTTCATTCATTCTGTGACTCACTTCAAGATACCTGCTCAGAATTGTTTGGCAGGGGCACAGCTGGTTCCCTGTTTTGTGTGATGAGCCAGCCTGGGGCACAGCTGGTTCCCTGTTTTGTGTGATGAGCCAGCCTGGGGCCCTGGAAAAACCTCCCCCCACTCACTTCCTTTTCTCACTAGGTTATAGTTTTGTACTGTTAGGGATGGTTGGCAAGATTTTCTTTCTTTTTTTCTTTCTTTCTGTCTTTCTTTTTTTTTTTTTTTTTTCTGTCTCCTCAAATACTTTTCCCCCATTAACTTTAGAACTATTTTTCTTTTAAACTCTGAATTTTTCTTTGGAGCCAAAAATGACATTAACTATCATCTGCTCCTGTTTCCATCAGACCTGACGCCTGAGGAAACCACATGGGTTTTCCCAGGGCTTGAGGGAGTGAGAGGCCAGACAAGTGTGGTAGAGGGAGGCGTGCCTGTTCCGTCCCAGTGCTGTGTCCCAGCCCAAGGCTTTGCTTGAAGCACTGTTCTCTGGACCTGAAAGGCTTTCCTGTGCCCATGAATCCAGGCTCTTCCAGCCTTCAAATCCTCTGACTCTTGGCTCTGCATCAATCAGTGTTCACTGATGGATCCGGTGGAATTGCATTTCTCATCACTTTTCTTGGTTTGTTTGTTGTTTGTCTGTCTGTTTGTCCTGCTTATGTACGTCTATGGGCATGTGGAACGGAATGCAGACAGGTAGAATCCAGAAGAGGGTGTTGGATGCCTGCAGCTGGAGTTACAAGAGTTTGGGAAATGCCTGTTAGGAATGCTGGTAACCAAAACTACTGTCCTCTGGAAGAGCTGCAAAGGCTCCTGGCCACTAAGCCATCTGTAGCCTTTCCCTCTTTCCTCTTCTCGGCTCTAAGAGTGTTTGGCTTTTCTATCAAATGATTGTCATCACCAACTTTCAATGAGGTGTTGGGGTCCCTTGCCTCACGCACCCATGACAAGAGGTAGGGATCAGGCTACATATAGCCTCTGTGGACCTGTTCTACCTTGCTTTGTGGACTAGCATGTTTCCTGTTCAGTCACATCTTAGAGCCCCTGTGGTATGCTGGCTCTAACACTGAGCGCACGCTTCAGAGCCAAAGGCGGAATTGGGGGCCTGCAGTGTGTCTTGCAGCTTGTCTGTCTTATATCAGTCCAGCCCTAGCATGTCCTCGACCAGCCTGTTGTCCTGAGTCACTTGCTCCTCTGGTTCACACGTGGTCTATCCACCTGGGTGGAATAGGCAGGTGGTTTCACTGTGCTAACTGCACGAGGCAGCATCTGCTTTCTCTCTATCCTTTGTTCAAAGGCAGCCAGTGACCTCATCAATGAGACTCTGGATGCAGCATGGCAGAATGTTGTTCTCTAAAGGGTTAATGAGCCTAACTGTCCTCAGAAGGGCACTGGGGGGGGGGGCTATTTGGAAAGAGCTTATTCAGTCACTTTTGGTGAATTCCTTGGAACTGTGGGACCTACGCTGGGGATTCTGGGAGTATGGTCGGCTCTCCTTCTGCCCCACTACTCTCTTGGCATAACCTCTGTACGTCTTTTTTAAGAGTTGAGGAAATAAATTGTCTTTCCCCTTTCTCACTTTAAGGTAGTCCTTGTAAGCATTTAAGGTTTTAATGACTTTTGCCATCTGACTTTTTTAAATGTTGGTTTCAGCCAGACCTGGTGGCACTAACTCTCTAAGGAGACCGGGATGGAAGATTGCACATTGAAGGCCTGTCTAGGCTACCAATGGAGTTTAAGGCCATCCTGGACAATTTGGAGATCTTGTGTTAAAATAAAATGTGAACGGAGGGCGGGGGGGATATGGCTCTGAGATAGTGTTTGCTTGTAAGGCGCTACATTCAACCCTCAGTGCTGCCAAAGTTAAAAGAAAAGCTACGACTGAAATGTTGGTTTTAAATCTTGGCTAGACAGACCCAAATCGCTTCCTTTAAACTGATGAGAATGATGGGGGAGGGGCAGCAGGCTGTGGAAGGAAACCCAGTGTGATTCCTGCTAAAGGTGGCAACAAAAAACAGGCTTCTCACTCTTAAAGATGGGACAGTGAGATAGTGTCCCCTTCCTCTGACTCTCTCCTGAGAAGAACCACACCCCTTTGCTTCCAGGACACACCCTTTTCCCATTGCATGCTGGGTAGCCTCTCCCTGGAAAGCCTTCCCTTCCATTAAGTCTCATGAACAGGTCTTGCTAATCCAGGCATGTAAAAGAGCCCTCTTCCAACACCCAGGGTGGAGCCAGGTATACACGCCACAGAAGGAGCAGGGATGCAGAGCTTTGGCAATTTGCCCCCTTATCCTCTGCAAGTCCTGTGGCCCCCTTGGTTGGTGATGAAGGTGGATAAAGGAGCATTAGTGCTATGAGAAGGAACTGTCCCCCACTGTCTCCTGTACCCACAGTTATCCAGAGACACCCAGAGATCCACACTCACACCCCATCACCAGCCTGAAGCGGTTAGGAGGAAGTCTCCAAGTCACTAGAAACAGCCTAGGTCCTAGAAGAGCTCTCTCCACCTGCCCCTTTAAGGACGAACTTTCTAGGTCAGTAGAAAGGTTCTGCAAGATACCCATGCAGTGAAGATGTTGGGTGTTGCTTTGGCTGCTATACTTATTGCTGTTGGTCTGTCTTTTGTTTAACTCATTGGTTTTGTTATTATTGTTTTGGTTTTTCCAGACAGGCTTTCTCTGTGTAGTCCTGGCTGCCCTGGAACTTGTTCTATAAACCAGGCTGGTCTCAAACTCAGAGATGCCCCTGCCTCTGGCTCTGGTGTTATTGTCCTGATCTCCTTAGCTAAATAGCTAAATTTACATGTGAAAGATGACCAAATTAATATGCAATGAAGTTTTCCTTCAATGGGTTTTCAAGATGAAAATCACTGTGAAATAAAATGGAGACCTGGGGATGTAGGTGAGATGGTAGAGCGCTTGCACAGCAGGCCAGGGCACGGTGCCATGCCCATAAGCAAGGTTTGAAGTTCAAGGTCATCTTTAGCTACATAATTCAAGGACAGCCTGGGCTTGTGAAATCTGAGGGGTCAAGAAAAGGAAAATGATCAAAACAGGAATGGCACTGGGGGTTGGAAAGATGGCTCAGCAGTTAAGAACTGCTCTTCCAGAGGTCCTGAGTTCAATTCCCAGCAACCTCACAATCATCTGTAATGGGATCCAGTGCCCTCTTCTGGTGTGTCTGAATATAGTGACAGTGTATTCACATACATAAAATAAATAAATAAATCTTTAAAAAAATAAAAAAAGGAATGACATTGGAAAGAGGGGTATTAGGTGTCCTTGACTGGAACACATAGGGAGAGGGGTGATATTCTGACTCGCCAACCCATTATTTTAATTTGAATTCTCTGACAGAATGTTTTAAATTGCTTCATTTTGTATATAAATAGCAATTGCTTTAGCTACTTTAGGGACAAAAAAAATAAAAATAAAAATCAAGAGATAGGCATCGTTGAACATTGAACACAGTCACCAGAGAAAGAACAAGGGCTCCCTAGGTCCCCGAATTTTCTTAACATACTTCTCCTTTTAGTCCAGGTATTTGACCCTGAAGGTACTTGAACTGACTTAAGCCCCAAGGGTGCTTGAGTTGTTTATGATGTCTTAACTCCGCTCTAATGCAGATGCCAAAAAAGAACGTTGCCTGGTTCTTCCTCCTGACTGGAGGACAAAATCATTCCAGGAGCTCTTGACAATGCTGATGTCCATGTCAAGCCAGGCCCCAGGAGGTCTGATTCATGGTGGATGTGGAGATCAGCTTCGAACCAGAGCCAAAGAGAGCCTGTTTGTGGGGGGGTGTGCAGAGCTCAGGTTAAGAACTTCTGGGAGGTTCCAAGATGCATGCCAGCTCCTTAAATGACAGAGCTAAAGTGGGTTACTGGCGCTTCTCTGTGCCCAGAGTCCTTCCTGGCTGTGAAATGAGGGCATGGGCAGAGCCCATGTTCACAGACACCTTAATAGGAAACAAATAGAAGAGTTTTGCTCCCTGAGGGGGGACTGGAATTGAACTTGGCCTGTATACCTGAGGCCCTCAGACACGGACAGCCCTGTCTCAGAGAGAACAGAGAGGGGATATAAGGGGTATGCTCAGATGGGAGCAGGTGCAAGCTCTTCCAAGGATTGTGGTGGGCCGTTAGGTAAGGGGATGAGAGCAACCTCGGAGGGCACTGGGGGACATGGAGAGAGGGTCTTGTTTAGGTTTCTGTTGCCGTAACGAAACACCATGACCAAAAGCAACTTGTAGAGAAAGGGTTTATTTTACCTACACTGCCAGGTAATATTCCATCGCTGAGGGAATTCAGGACAGGAACTCAAGTAGGACCGGAACCCAGAGGCAGGACCTGATACTGAGGCCATGAAGAGGTGCTGCTTACTGGCTTGCTCCCCAAGGCTTGCTCAGCCTGCTCTCTTATAGAACCCAGGACCACAGCCTGGGAGAAGAGGGAGCCCACAATGGACTAAGCCCTCCCCATTAATCACTAGTGAGGAAAATGTCCTACAAGCTTACCTACAGCCTGATCTTATAGAGGGATTTTCTCAGTTTTTTTTTTTATTTAGGTTTAGTATAATAATGTGACTGTATTAGCTTAACCTTCCCCATGCTTTGGAAACGCCAGCTCTCTTACCCAGACCCTCTTTGCCTCCAGGAAAGGTGTAGAACGGAGTGAATGCACCTGGTTGTACAGTGCAATCCGCCATCAGGGCAGCAGCAGCAGGAATCTGTGCGTGTGCATGGTGTGAGCTGGCCTGTGAAATGCAGAGGTGGTCACACCTGCTTTGCAGGGTTGCCGTGAGGGTGGATGAGATCATTCACGGTGAAAGCGCTTGGAAAGGTGCTGGTGGCTAATGGCAGAAGGACAGACAGTAGGCAGCGGGGAGAGGTGGGGACGCATGTGGGCAGGCTGGAGCAAGAATGACACCTCGTAGGTGTGTTCCTGCTCTCGGGTAAGGCTGGGAGGGCTCTGTGAAACAGGGAAGCAAGAAAGGGAGAGATACGGGCACCCTAAGGTATCCACCGTGGGGTCTGCATTAGCACTCAGCTTTGCTCTTCCCTCTTGGTGAAGGGTAGACTGTGGGGGTGAGGGAGGCAGTCTTGCTATGCTAACACCATGGAATGGCAGAGCTGAGGGCCACAGGTATTTTTACTCGTACTCCCAGAGCTCTGAGGCCCCTGGCCTGGTGTCAAGCCATGGTAGAACCGCCACAGCAGCCTGGTGACTGCACAGAGCCTCCTTCTTGAAAGTCACTCTTTCCGTCTACTCCCCATCTGTCCGAGAAGCAGCCTCAGAGAATCCTCGCCTCCCCCAGCTCTTTGCCTTCTTGCTACCTCTGTCTGATGAGAATGAAGGAAAATGGGCCTTTCCTTCCATCTGGGCGAGAGCCCTTCTGACTGGTGGTTTCCAGGCAAGTGGAAGCCATCTTCTCCGGTGTTTCCCTCCCTAACTTCTGTCTTCCTCTGACAAAAGACGGCTAGACATTTATTTGCATACAATAACTGTTGACCTGCCAGAACTCACCTTCATAGATGACTCTGCACAGCACCAGATACGGGACACAAAAGCCAAATAATTAGCACCCACTGCTTTGTGTACGGAAAATGTATTCTCACTGGAACATAATGTTTGTAAAAATCTAGCAGAATGCTTTTATTGGATTGGGAAATACTACATTGCAATGTTTAGTTTAATTATTTTATTTTGTGTATATGGGTAGTTTGCCTGCATGCATGTGCACCATGTGTGTGGTGTGAAATACCCAAAGAGGCCAGAGAGGGTATCGGATCTCCTGGGACCTAGAGTTACAGACAGATGTGAGTCACAATGTTGGTGCCAGGATTTAAAGCTTAAGAGTTCAGACAATGGTTTTAATCACTGACCCACCTCTTCAGTTCCTTAGTTTTATTCTTAATAATAGCTTTGTAATATTAAGACTCAGCCTTGACTAAAATAATATGACTATAATATAGAACTTTATTCAAAACCTAGAAGCCAGTTTCTCTACAGAAAGCAAATGCTAAAGCATTTGGGACCTTTATAACTGGGTTTATGATGATAGATCCCCTAACTGTACCTACTAAAACTCAAAGTTCACAGTTAACACGAGTCACTTTGCAAGTGTAAATTATAGGTCAGTTTTTATTTTTACTCCAAAACCAGGGGTGGAGGTAAAGAAACCACATTCAACTCTTACCTACTGGAGGTGTTGTTGACCAAAGTAACTTAGAATTGTTGGGGCTTGATATGTCAAAATCCGTGGCACTGAGGTTTTTCCCTCAATTTCTCTTTGAACCAATTGGTTAATTTGGTATTTTAAAAAGGAGGTGGGGAGGGAGACAAATTCCATGGCTTTGGTTGAAATAAGTTTAGCTTCTCACAGAAAACTGTCTGCTTGGAAAGAAGAGCAAACACAAGCCTCCCTGTGCGGTTGCAGCTAGAAGATGGACCCAAAGGCAAATGACTGGGGTGGGGTGGGGTGGGGTGGGGTGGGGTGGGGTACCGGCAGGCATGGTGTCTGAGATGAGGAGAGAAACCAAACCAAACAGGGCCTGTGAATTCTAAGCCTTCACCTCTTTCCTTGCAGCTGTCCCTAGTTGGGGTCTTACAAGGCCAGTCTATTGAGAGCCCCAGTCACCGGCTATATCTGGTGTTATCTGGAACTGTTGTCTCTTGTTTGTGCTCTGATATAATTCAGCAAATCTTCCATAGGGCCGCATCTACCCTATATGCTTTGGTGGAGACTGCTGCTCGCTTGCTTGCTCGCTCGCTTGCTTGCTTGCTCGCTTACCTTTTCTTCCTCCTCCCCCCCAATGATGATAAACTTCATCATTAAAGAAACACAAGCTTACTCATTTTTAAAAACAGAAGCAAAAGTGTGCCCATTGATGCCACCACACCAAACAAAACCTACATGTCCTGGAATGATTTCTCAGCCTTTGAAAGTCACATATGCTGTAAGTGGGGTGGGTAGTAGACTGTGGTTTACATGTGATGTTTTCAGCCTTCAGAGCCCTTGTTGCATTAAATACCCTCAGGGAGTCTCCAGCCTAGGCCGAGGCAGCATCCGACCAAATCACTTGCTTATAATCTGAGTGATAGTGTGGATTATGACATAGAGCCTTTCTCTCTCTGACTAGGGAGTTGGGAAGAGGGGAGAGATGAACCTTGGCTGCCTTTCTCTCCTCCTAGAGTTAGCAAGCTCCATTTCTAGGACAGTGTCCCAGAGAGGGAGGGTGATTTGAGGAGTTAGGGGGGAGAGGGGGAAGGTCCATCTTGGCCTGTTAAGATCCGAGACACGCAGCTTCATTCACTGGTGATTTTGCTGTCTCACAGTGCTCGGTGTCATGGAATTAGATGCCATGGCTGTTCGTTGGTCAGGAAATTCCAAATGGGTATAAATAAATTCTCCGCAGCAGCTCCTGGGCTCTGTGCCTGTGAGTGTGTGGACTCCCTTTAATGCTGAGGGAAGTTTGCTGAGACTTAGCTTCCTGCCTCGCTGAAAATGACAGCTTTTGTGTCCCTGGGCGGGTAAGAAGGAATGCCCAAAAAAAGACAGGGGAACGTGACATGTAGGTGGGGGTTCCTGAGGTACAAAATGGACCTCTGTGTGTTATGAAAAATATTTGCCTTTATTACAGGCTGGAAAAAATAACTCTGCACTTGCCTCTGGGTTCAATGAAAATGTTCCCTTTAGCCCGTGGCTTTGGCACAAAGATGTCATTGTATGTCTGGTGACTATTCCACATTGATGTTAAAACTTGAGCTTCTGAGTTTGTGGTTTACTTAAATTCCAGGAGTTTACTTATGTTGTTAATCAATGTTGTTTTTTTGTTTTGTTTTGTTTTTTTTTAAGATTTGTTTTATGTGTATGAGTGTTTTAACTGTGTGTCTTTGTGCACCATGTGCATACCTGGTGCCCACAGAGGCCAAAAGAGGGTATCAGATCCCCTGAAACTAGAGGTATAGTGAGCTTCCCTGTCCATGCTGAGAAATGAGCCCAGGGCCTCTGCAAGACAACTGTGCTCTTAACCAATGAGCTGCCTCTTTAGCTCTTGCTCTTCTGTTTGCCTGAGAAGATAACATCAGAAGTTAATCTGATATATTATATCTGATTCTGGTTTCCTATATCAGATCTGTAGGGGCTGGGGTCCTGACCTCACTCTATAGGGTCTGGGGTCCTGTACCAGTTCTGTAGAAGCTGGAGTCTCTGCAAGGGGTTTTCCTAAACATTCCCAAAGGTGTAGTTGGTGCCCCTCTATCAGTCAGAGCTTGGATACTTGTCTACTTTTCACACAATTGTCCTTGTCGACTGGCCTGTTTTCTATTTATGCTTAGAGTTGCTCAGAATTTGTGTGTGTGTGTGTGTGTGTGTGTGTGTGTGTGTGTGTATGTTGGGGTACAGGGTTTCACTATATAGCCCTTGCTGACCTAGAATTTGATATCTAGACCAGAATGGTCTCAAACTCAGAAATTTGTCTGCCCTTGCCTCTGAGTGCTGGAATTAAAGGTGTGTCCCACCATTACCAGTTTCACTGTTTCTTTATGGCTTGCTTGGATGTTTTGTTCTATTTTGTTTTGTTTCTCTTTCTTTCTTTCTTTTTATTGTATGAGTATTGGTATTTTGCACGCTTATGCGTCTGTGTACCACATGTATCCGCTACCTGATGAAGTCAGAAGAAAGCATAGGATCTCCTAGAACTGGAGTTACCATTGGCTGCAAGCTGTAAAATGGGTGCTGGGGATCGAACCTGGATCCTCTACAAGAGCAGCCAGTGCTTTTAACCACTGAGCCCCCTCTCTGGCCCTGGCATGGAATTCCTTCGATAAAAGATTGGGAAGGGGCTCTCCTCTGTGTGGGGAGCTGAGGCTGGGCTGCAGTCAGCAATAGTTCTCCAGTTCTCTAACTAGACGGTGGACACTGGAGAGCAAGAAACTTGTGGCGCTGGTGAGAAGTCTGTAGGCTCTGGATACTAGATGAAAGGACGGTTGTGCCAGCCACATAGTACCTGCCTCCTTCATGCACCTACTCCCTGGTCCAGCATACCCCTAGTAAGACATGGGCTACTTTGTTTCCAGGAGCAGTGGCTGGTCCTTTTCACTTTCTTCCTCCTCACTGCTATTGCCTGGCCTCTGGCCTCTTAAGTCATGTCTAGGGTAGAGCCGAGGACACTGCCAATGGGCTGTATTTGCATCATGGGTCAAGTCTTGCTGGCCAGGCACTAACTGGAGCGGTGCTGGTGAACAGGCCCTGCAGAGCGAGCCACAGGCCCTGCTGGAGCTCCTCTTGGTCTGAAAGCCACAGCAGCCAATTTCTACGTTCACTCGAACACTGGCATCATGCCCTGATAGGGAATTTTTGTACCAAAAATTCAGTCAAGCTATTCAGTCAAGCTGTGGCCGTAGGAATTGTGGAGTAATGGTGGACTCATTGTACATGTAAATTATGACGGCAGTGTTCCTGTTGTCCACTGCTGGACCATGAATGAAAACCCATTTATAGCCTGTTTATAGTTAGTTTCTGGTTCAACAAAATGCAAACTGTCTTCCCCCAGCTCAGGAAGGTCCTACTAGAATGGCCACCATGGAAATGTACTGGCTAGTTCTCGGCACCCTTTGTGCAGTGTTCAGGTGCCCTCTGTTCTGAGGATGTCCCCAGAGACAGCAGAGCAAGCACCATTCCAGTTACCACACGTCCCTGGGGGAAGAATATAGTTTACCTTGGCCTAGTATGCTTTTAAAAGAGAATGTGTCTGCCTGCTTTTGTTTTACTTCTTTCCTGTGCATAATTGGACACAATTACCCCAATATCTACCCAGCCCCGACTCCCGTATAAACATATGCTCATGCATACCTTGCTTCGGGGCTCATCGACTTAGGACTCAAGATAAAAGTTAACAGATTCCCTTGATTTTTAAACAAGCATCACATATATCTCAGACCTCAACTTCATGGGGTCCTGACAGATTTAGAATCTTTAGAGGTTATCAGGGCTGTTACTGATCTAGTAATAGTAGCACAGACCCCCCAACATCCCTCTGATTCTTACAGCAGTGATGTAGACACCTATTTTCCTAATTATACAGTCAGAGGATAATCTAACTTGCCAATAACTAGCAAGTTGCATGGGCAGTCTGCCCTGGCTTACCTGCTTTTAATATATGATGTAGTTCCCTACCACACTTATTCATCACTAGATGCCCAGATGTGAGGTTGTGATGCCAACATATACTAAGCATGTGGTATGGTGAGTAACAGGCTAGACACTGAAGGATTTTTTTAAAAAAATATCTGCTCAGTTTCCACCTCCCTAAGAGATTTTCGGTTGAAGCATGTGCCTGCTGACCATGACCTGGGTCTCCAAATACCACAAAAGCTTTAGGAACATGGTGGGAACAAGGTGATCGTGTCTAGAACGGAATGCCAAAGGAAGATTAGACATTTGGCATAGGACAGCACAGCTGGTGATGACAATTGGTAGAATCTGGAGAAATGTGGTAGACATAGAGAAACCACAGATAGGTGGGTGTGGTATTTGATATGCTATGGTGAGTGGGTAGAAATGTGGGAAGTGCGGAGTTCAGGCTACACTGTGGGAGAGTTAACGCCACAGAAAGGAACTTCACGTGGTATTTTTGTAATGGGTTGCCAGACATGTCAGTATTCAGAATTGAGGGAGATGCTATATGTTGCCAAAAAAAAAAAAAAATCTCAGAGAAAGGGAAAAGTTCTCAAATGTGCACCCGAGAACAGACTTCCTTGACTGCTAGATTTTCAAAGCAAGCATCATCAGGGGTTTGGCCCGGCCCCGTGATGACTGGCTGGTTGCACGTGTGCACCTTAAAAATGGAAAGGAAGAGGAGGAAGGAATTTGAAACTTAAGTAAGTTAGTCTCTGTCAGTGAGAAACAGTTCTATTTCCTTTCTTTGTGTCTATAGAGCATTTTTTAAAGAAAGCTCTTTTGCACTGCAGACTGACCATCAGGTAGGATCCACAGATGTTTCTAGACTGGGGCCACGCCTCACTTGGCAAACATGATTCTTAGGGCATCTCACAGGGTCATGATGCCAGCTTTGATTCCAGCTGGCTTCTCACTTTCCACTTCATGACTAACAATTTATTCTGTCATGAGACTTTCTGAGACCACAGCCCCATCCTCATCTTTGGTGGGAAATATTCCACCCACCAGCCTTCGAGTCCACTCCTGTCTCTGTCAACCACTGCTCTGATGGTCGCTCTATGGTAATTTTCTGTTTCCATAATCCTCACCACAGTCATTAGCTGGCACTCTACACTAGCATTACAGACTCAGAGATACTTATCGGTTGGTTATTACCACTAATTATATTATTTTGAACTCAAAGTGTCCAGTGGGATTCCAGAAGAGTTTCTGAGCCAAGTAGACCACTGACACTGGTTTGAAATAGCTAATGAGTTGGAAGTTGAGAAAAGTGACTGACAGGTAATGGGTTAGCTGTGAGTCTTCATACAGTGAGTGTCATCATGCACAGGAAGAGCTAGGCACACAGGAGCATTCAGGACAAAAGGCGGGCCAACTTCAAACCCAGCTTGCAAGACTGTCTGGTGGGTAAATGTTTTTGATTTTTGGGTTTTTTTTGAGGGGGCGAGGGGTGTTGCTTAAGTCTACCTTGGACCCTCTAGATGTTGGTGACTCCTCAACCCCCACCCCCATTGAGGCAACTAGTCAGATGTGGGTGGAGAAATTAGATATTAAGGAAGAATTAAAAGTACAGAAACTCGGGATGGCTGCCAGGTCAGCCTTATGGTTGACTCTTTAAATCCCTGCGGGTTCCTCTCCCAGATTCTGCGTATGGAGCAAGTCCGCACTCCTCCTCTCTGGGTGCTACATCGGGGTACGGATTCCGTGGATGTCTTCTGTCTGCTTCCTGCCATTCCTCACGCCACCTCTGTCCTTCACAGATTAGATTGACTGTTGTTTAATGACCTCCAGAAGAGGAAGCCCCTCCCCCACCATTTTTCTCCACAGTGAGTCACTGGCTTAAAGAAAAATATTTTTCTTTTTATCGGCAGAATGGGACAACGGGTAGAGCTTGCCACACAGCCTTGGTCTGGTCTCCAGCTCAGCTCACAGAGGCTGACATATGTCAGGACTTAACAGTTTCCTTCTAAATACAGAGTGTGGCTGTGGAGAGATAGGCACCAAAACGCAAGTCAGTCAGATTGCCCAAATATAGAACATGTAGGTTTGGGTAATTTAATGTCACGGCACACTGATTCTCTTGTTAAATAGACAATACTCACTTGTGAGTCCAAAGAGAAAATTTGTTATAGCAATCCTTGGAAGCCTACCAGAAATTATAGAGGGGAATTTTAATACATAATCCTTCGACTAGCCAGAGAAATCTTATTAAAATGTAAATGGACCATTTCACTCCCTTGTTTAAAACATCCAGTAGCTTCAAGATGCATTTTAGGATACAAAACTGGTCTTGCCATATATCTATCTCTCTTCTGCTAGACTGTTTCTCATCCCCTCCCCCACGCACATACCCTATAGGCTGCCCAGTGCAGATCCCAGAGTTCACTCCCTACCCCACCATGTGAGGCCACCTCCACATCAGCGACTAAGTCAAAAATCTGTACTAGCGCTTGTCTGTCTCCCGTTGTTTGTAAGTCCCATCTGTGCAGGCTCACTCCATGGCTGTTCTGCTCAGCACCAAGCAGCTTGGCACATGTTGGTGCCTTCATAATTGGTTACTAAGTGAAAAACTATATCTGTCTTCCTCCTAAAGTGAGGACCCCCCCACCCCCCTTTATGGAGTGCAATGTGGAGCTAGTCTAGGAAGGAAGGCATGTGTAGGGATCATGTGCAGGTTAACAACCGTGACACAGCTTGCAAACATGACGATGAAATGTAAAGATTTAAAGGAGGAAGCACCAGGCTGTCTGGCAGCCACATAAACAAAGCAAACTGTGAAGCGCTGTTACACTGGTTGGTGTCAGTGAGTCTGGTACTTAAAGCTCTTGAAAGACCTTTCACTTTTTTTATTTGCATGAAGTATTTAGAATAGATGTAGGGAGGTATGGGCAAGATCAAGGCAGACAGTATACATATATAATACTCCGTGGGCAAAGAAGTCCAGCTTTCTTCAGACAGAGCCCTGCATGGCTGAATAAACAAATGGGTTTAAGCGGGGCGGAAAAGAGCAGGTCTGAAAGCAACTAACTCTGTCCAGAACTTTGGCAGCTGAGGCAGATCTGGAGTTTGAGGCCGACCTGGAATGCAACATATCAAAACTATCTCAAGATGCAAAAATAAGTCAGGAACACAAAATAATTGTTCAATAAATACAAGAAAATGTGCCTTACCTGCCACTGCACATTCTTTTACAGCAGAATACAGAACACTAATGTTACTGGCATCTCTCTTGTGGTTTTTCATATAATAAATGCTGTAGATTGGTAAGGGGAGGGGGTGGTGCTTGGATATGGAAACTCAATGCTCAGTTGTTGGCAAGAGTGCTTCCTGCTAGACCTGTTCTGAAGGGCACGGTCCGTTCCAGTTCCTGCTTTTTCTCTTATACCACTGTCCAGGAAGGAGGAGCTCTCTTGCTAACTCGGATCCTCCAAACACTGAAGAATTCACTTCATGAGCTGCACCCTCCAGTTTATCCTCGTGGCTCCCTTTCTTGCTTTCCCCACCCATAGCATCCTCCGTGATGCTTCCAATAGCAGCTTGTCATCCTTGGGCGGCTGCTTGTCATCGTGGAAATCTGTGGCAATGCCACACTTCTATGGGACTGATTCAGCTCTTAAGCCAGGTCCCTGTGCTTCCAGTGAGAGGGAGCAGTGTGTTCGTGGGAATTAACCCTCCAGCTTCATCAGTCAGTGTCTTTGAGTGTAAACATGTTACCCATGTGTGAGGCTGTGGCACACGGGTATAATTACCCTTCATGGTTCGCTCGGTAATTGGGCTTAGAGCGTGCAGCAGAACAAAAAAGTCATTGTGCCCTGACTAATAGAGTTATAATATCAGAACCTTGTCCACTTAAAAGTCCAAGACACATTAGTTTGGAAGTGCCTCGTGCTTTTTTGCTCGTAATAAAGAATAGCTCATTATGGTAGACGTCTGGAGAAACAATGAGCGGTTCTTACTTGAAAGTGGCATTTTCTCAGAAAGATAAATACTGCGTGTTTTCTGTCATATACGGAATCAAGTAAAACAGGAACTCTTTAGAAAAGGGAGAACAAGGGAGGGAGTAGGAGACAGGAGGAGTGAGTCAGGGAGTGGGGTGTGGGAGCGTGACAGAAGTACGTGGTACCCATGTGTGAGAATGTGATCACAAAGCCCATTGTTTTACACAATGAACACACACTGAAAATGTGGACAGTCGGGCATGCTGGTGCAGGTCTATCATACCACCATTCACAGGGCAGAGGCAGGAGAATCACTAAGTCTGAGGTCTACAGAGCAAGCTTCACGCCCTAGGGCCACATCGCAGACTCCGTCTTTAAAAAGATCCCCTGTCCCTGGCACACAGTGTTGTAGCCCATTGAGAAATGGAGGGGTATGGGCTGGAGAGATGGCTCAGCCGTTAAAGGCTCACAGCCCAAAACGTAAGAGAGATGGAGGAATAAAAGGCAACAGCCCAGCTATTACTGTATGTAGATGTTTTGCTCTGCTGGGCATTTTCAGCAAGGGTTTCTTGGCTTTGGTACTACTGGCATTTGGGGCCTGATGGCTGTCTCAGGAGAAGGGACAGACCAGATGTTAAGTACCACCTCTGGCCACCACTTAAGCTACTTCCTGCTGTAACATTTTTCACTGCCTTGTGACGTTGCCAGATGTCACCATGTAGAACACAACTGAATTGGGAGCCACTGCTGGCTGAGCTTGAACACTCACTGGGTGCGCAGAGTCGGGGTTAGGCCTTCCAAAATCGAGTATCATTTTGACAGAAAAAGCCAATTGTTTATAAAGTTAAAGTTGAGCAAGTAACTTAGCATGATGACCTTGGATGAAATGATTTCTAACGAATCTGTATCTCACTGGTGAATGGGAAAGAGCTGCAAGAAAGTGCTATACTGCTCTTCAGGGCCCAGTTGGGCCTTTTTTTTCATGGGGCTTGGAGTTTTACAGAAGGTAACTTTACACATAAAGGCTAGCTTTGTCTGGGTGATGATTCCAATTTTCCTCTGAACTCATGGGAATCTGTCCTGGACTTGGGGAGCCTTCTCTAATTGAAGCTGTCATGTTATTTTGTGGTTATCCCTAATTTTGGACCAGAATGACAGGGTAGAGAGAGGAGGAAAAGGAACTCTATGATCTTTGATTTCCAGGTGTGAGGCCAGCTCAGAAAGGATGCTGACCCAAGACACTGCTGCAGCCCACTTTCGGCAAAGCAGCCCAGTCACCCAGACAGGCTGCGGAGGACCCTTCCCTTCCTGCTAGGCTTCTTTTTCCTGTGTGTGCCATCTGCACTACCTGTGAGCCACATGAGTGTGGAGATCTTGTTCCTTTCCTTTACATTGTGTCCTACAACAGAGTGCTAAGCATTGAAGACAAGTGAAGAATAGATATTAATGTGTAAGTTGAACACACGAATACCTATCCTCTTGGTTCTGCGCTTCCCTGTGGCTAACCTTTAAACCCAGCACTTAGGAGGAAAGCAGATCTCTGAGTTCAAGGGCAACCTGGCTTACACAATCAATTCCAGGTTGGCCAGAAAGATGCATGATAAAACTGTATCTTTTTTTTTCTAAGACCCATCCATTTATTCTATGTAAGTACACTGTAGCTGTCTTAAAACATACCAGAAGAGGGCATCAGATCTTATTAAAGATGGTTGTGAGCCACCATGTGGTTGCTGGGGCTTGAACTCAGGACCTCTGGAAGAGCAGTCAATGCTCTCAACCACTGAGCCATCTCCCCAGCCCAAGACTGTAGTTTTAAAAAGAAAAGAAAGCCCCCAAACCACTGTAATTGATGCTCTGAATTCAATCTTTGCCAAGCTCAGTCCAGTCCTTATGGCTATTTGCTATATCCTTAACTAGTCTTAATCCCCTAGTTGGTGGCTAAATACTGCAGGGGGTAGATTGCCCAGATCTTGATGCCACGACTAGGGCTTCTTCTGAACCCATCCCCTGTCTCACCTGCCCTGCTTTCACTGACACAGCCCTCCCTGCCTTTCACATCCCCTGCTCTCAGAGACAGCCCTGCCCTGTTTTCCTTGGTATTCTTACCATCACTGTCTTTTTGGTCTTCAGAACTCAGTGTTTGAGCATCGAATTCTGTTTTGGTCACTTGTGTTCATGAATTATCTTTTAGTTTGTTGATCACATAACTTTGTGACTAACTTCAACCCATTCATTTTTCCCCCAGCTAGCCTATACCTCATTTCACTTCTTATGAATTTTTCCTCCTACTCTTTCAACAGAATAGGATCACTTTTCTGCACCCAATAAACTTTTATTAAAAGTTATACAACGAAGACAGAGGGGTGCTAGGGTTAGTCAGACTCCAGCACTGAATTCCCAAGCATTCAGAAAATTCTCGTAAACACCTGGGCAGCTCTCAAGTTCCAGAACTGTTAGAAGCCGTTGCTCTCTGAATTCTGCTCAGCCAGGAGAGGTTTGGCTGTTTGAAAGCAGACATTTTTCTATTATTCTAAAAAGGTTTTGAGACAGCTAACAAATCTTCTTAAAACTCAGAAGGGTTTTTTTTTTTCCCTAAAACTCCATTGTTTTATGCTTCTTTACGCTTGAATTTACCAATTTTAATAAAAGTTGGTTGTTGTAATACCTCCTCAGTTTGGTTACTTAGCATGTTTTCCATTTATGATACAGCCCCCAATGTGGGGTTGGGGTGAGAAGACGGCATGGGACAGATGCTACTGCATCTTTCAGAGCTTAAGGTCACTTACAAAGTAAGTCCAGACGTAGGCGCATCAAGAGTTTTATCACTAGCTTTCATCCACAAAACTGCTCGAGGCCCAGATTCCATCTAGCACAAAGTTCCTCTATCCTCTCGTGTAAATTCAAGTCCGAGTTGACAGCTGTCGACCTTAGCATCACATCTGCACTGGAGGAAAAGAAGAATCCAAAAGATTATTTCCAGTTCTCTTGTGAGAGGTTGGGTTTGGGTACAAGTAGGGGCTGTCTCATGAACTGTCTGCTGTGGTCACACTAACAGTAAGAGGAGATTGGTGAAAATACCGGCTTTTTGTTTTAATATATTTTTTATAAAAATAAAATATGTATAAATATGAAATAAAACATAAATATAATTTTATAATATAAATTTAAAGTATAAATATAATTTTATAATTAATAAAATAAATATAAAAGCAAAAAATAAACTATAAAAATAAGCTGATTCTGGGTGGAAGAAGGATATTAACTACCTTCCCTGGCCACCTTAAGGTGGGCTTGCTTGAGGGTGCTTAGATTTTTACTGCAGTACATTCCTGTAGGGACAGTGGCTTCTGTCTTTTTTTTTTTTTTAATCCGTGTGGCTGGCATAAACACTTATACAGTACAAAATATGTATCACCCTTAGTCCCACAACCTAAAAATAACTGTTAAAGGACTTTTAAACATCTACTTTGTTTCTAATATCTTGTTAACTGACCTGTGAGTCAGTGAAGAAATTTTTTTGAAATTTTAATCTAGTGCTCTGAGGATGTTCATGGTATGAATAAAATAAAGGGTAAGATGTACTTGTACAAAAACTTGAAAAATAAGTATGGGCCCCATATGTGCCAAAGGTATGTTGACAGGTGCTCACGTAAGGATACAAGGAAATCAGGAGATTAAAAACAAAAGTCAGATTGTGTCCTGGATGTTGTGACCAGCCCTCTTTTCCAAACACTTAGGAAGCAGAGTTAGGGGAATATCTGAGCTAGAGACTAGCCTGGGCTACAGAGCTAGTTACAAGGCAGCCAGGATTAACTAATGAGAGTCTGTCTTAAAAGGGGGAGGGGTCTTAGTTAAATTAAATAAAAAATATTTAAGTGGAACCGTATATTTCAGTGTACAGGTGATATTTTGAGAATATTTGTCTATCTGGGTTTTTGTTTTGTTTTGTTGCTAGAGAAAGAAATATGGATTCCAGGGTCCCTTCAAGCCTCGGGATTCAGGTGCTTGAAAAGAAGTCTGCCATGGTTAAATTCTAACTTTCCCTGATTTCCAGGGAGAGAAGTCCAAAGTGTCACACGGGGATAGATCAGAATGACCCGGACCTTTGGTCATCTACATGCTGAGCCTGGGAAGTAGCTAAATATAGGACAGTTAGCTTTTGTTGAAAAGTATTCTCTGTGCGTCGGGGCGGGCAAATCCACTCACTTTTCTTACCGAAAATGATGCAGACATGCCAGCTGCCACCAGCTGAGACGCGATGGCCTTTTTCTTTGTAAAGTCTCTGTGCTGTTGTTGCAAACAAGCTCTGCTTCGTTTTCATTAGATAGAGGGCCTGATTCATTAATTTTCTTTAAGATCCATGGCAAGGGCTCAGCCATTGGAGGGAAACTATTGGTTACCGGTCACCTGTCAGGAGCTAGGCTGAGAAGTGCCCTTCAGTGCTCGGGAACTGTGGCCAATTGTGGCCCTGCCCTTCCTCAGGTGACCCGGGCTGAGTTTGCTGGGCCTGCCTCCAGAACACAGACTCTTTGATGAAGTGTCTGGCCCCAGGGGCAGACGGAGCGCTCTGGTGGAGAGGCTCACATTGCCGGCTTTATTTGGGCTTCTGGCAAAGTCGCACTGGAGAGCACAGGTTTTCCGAAGAAGGCGGCTTCCTGTTTTCATTAAGACTCCAGGCGGGGTGGGAGGGGAGGGGGATGCCGGACCGCTGAGTGTGCTCTGGGGTGACGGCGGCAGGACCCGGGAGTCCTCATTGGTGCAGGCTGTGCCTATGGTGTCCCTGCGGGCCTGGGAGGTGTGCGCGCCAGTTGACAGGCGTTCCCTTAAGTGGAGAGGAGCGGAACCCGGCCCGGCCCCGGGTGCGGCGGCTAGAGGCTGGCCTGTCCTGGGCCTGCGGTAGGTGAGCTGGGGAGGGACTGGCCTTCGGGCTAGTGGGGAGTTGAGGAGAGCTGGGCGGAGTGCTTAGTGGCTGATGGCTTCAGCTCCCTCCTGGCTCGACCCTGAGGCTCTTCCCCCGCCCCCCAACCTCGGACCGTGAGTATTCAGCCCCCCCCCCCCCCCCCCCCCCCCCCCGCCCTCTACCCTGAGATGGGGGACTCTGGTCCTTTTCTCCTTACTTCCTTTGGAATTTCAGACAGTTCTGGAAACAGGTCTGGCTGCATATTTTAAGCTAGCTCACTGTCCTGTGGAGTTGGAGAGAGAGGGGAAGATACTTACTGTTAGCATGAGCTCAAATTTCCAGGCACTGACACTCTGGGTCAGCTCATGCTGGGGCACTTATTTCAAACAGAATTCCTTAACATTTACTCCAAGCAACTTTAATACTGCTTTGTTGTGGTGATGGCTGCCTTGGTGGTTTGGGTTTGGGGTTATTTGGGTTTGGAATGGTTGAAGCCTTGGGACTCAAAGAATGGGTGCCCGGTTTTTTATTCCTCTGTGACGGTCTTTTTCAGCTTTCCAAAATTTTTAAAAGAGAAAATTGGGGAGGCAGAAGCAGGTCATTCCAAGCTTTTGACATCAGCTGCGTGCTGGAGCAATACTGGGTGTTGGAAAAGCAGGAAGCAGCCCCTAAGTTTGCTTCACATCCTTGGGCTGGGCAATAGCATGGGCACAGAGGGATGACCAAGTCTGGGCAAGGGACAAATGGCTCTCTTTTTCACTCCTAGCTTTTGGTCCTTTCCATGGTCTTAAAAATGCAAGCTTTCTCAGTGTGGGCAGTAGGGGAACATCATCTAATCCCACCGTTTAAACAAATTTACTTTTCAAATTGAAAGGCATGGCTCAGATCAGCAACAAGTTCTGTGCTTTGAAAGGTTCCTGTGTTTCCTTTTTTAAAATGTTTGGTTTAACCCGAGCTAGCGTTTACTGAATACCACGTGGTCCTGGAGTTGGAATTTGGTTTGCTCTTCCTCCCATTTAGACTTGTCTGGGTGGCTAATGATTTCAAAACCAGGCAGTTGTGAGTTGGTAAATGTTGTATCAAGAAGCAAAATAGAGCAGAATGGAGAAAACTTTCCCCCAGTTGGGGGAGGGTTTTGAGTAGGGAGAGAAACCAAGCAGTAGGTGAAAGTCTGTCCTGTGAAAATTCACTTCCTGTCCTGTGCCCCATCCCCCAGCTTGGAAGCAAGAAGGAGTCAGAGCAAGAGGGGACCCTGTACAGTTAGACACTGGTGGCTCTTGGCCATTGGCAAGAAAGACTACCAAACCTGCAGAAAAATAAACACATGTGCTGGCAACCCTGGGTCTGTGCTTCTGCTCTGAGCACTCTCTTGGTCTGCAGACTTAGTGCATTTTGTGACCTAATGAACGCTGCATAAGATAGGGTATAACTCCCCTCTTTTCCTTCAAAGAACTGTAGAGACAAGTGAATCTACAAGGCCATATTGTCAGGCTTTTAGTACCAATATAATTTGTGTTTGGCTCTCAAGACTTCTGCTTCATAATGTTATGGATTGGATACCTAAATTGTCCTTTTACCTATAGGGGGTGGTTAGTACTGTACATTACTGCTGAGCTACATCCAGCCATGTTTACTTTGTGTTTACATTGAAATTAAATCTCTCTCAATTGCCCAGATTGGCCTTGAACATACATCGCCCTGCCTCCGCCTCCCCAGTAGCTAGGCTTACAGACTTGTGCCATTGTGGTGGGTGGTGTCTCCATTGTCATTCAGAGGGGTGAGGTTGGCTTGTGCGACCCTCACAAATAATTGTTCTTACTAAAATGTGTGTTGTCATGTTTTCTTCTCTCTCTTAGAAAAAGCAGATGGAGTTCTGAATGGCGACCCTAACAAGGAAAAGAAAGACCCGTATTTTGTGGAAACCCCTTATGGCTTTCAGCTAGACTTAGATTTTGTCAAATATGTGGATGACATACAAAAGGGAAATACTATCAAGAAACTGAACATCCAGAAGAGACGAAAGCCATCTGTGCCATGCCCAGAAGTCAGGGCCATACCCAGTCACCAAGGTGTGTGGACTTCCACCGAGTCCCTGTCATCCTCCAACAGTGATGACAGCAAGCAGTGTCCCAGCTTCCTCCTAACCAGAAGCCACGTCACATCAACCCCAATCCAACGGCCACCTGCCCCACTAGAGACCTCACCCACGTTTGCTATATCAGAAAATCGACAGCTGCTGCCCCCTCCGTCACCACTACTCCCCAGGCACAACCTCCATGTCACCAAGACGTTGATGGAGACCCGGAGAAGGTTGGAACAGGAGAGGGTCACCATGCAGATGGCACCAGGTGAGTTCAGAAGGCCCAGGCTGGCCAGTTTCGGAGGCCTGGGCTCTACAAGCTCCCTCCCATCCTTTATGGGTTCTGGTAACCACAATTCCACAATGCACCAGCTTCAGAACGGATACCAAGGCAATGGGGATTATAACAGCTATGCCCCGGCAGCGCCTACTACTTCTTCCATGGGAAGCTCCGTCCGGCACAGCCCACTGAGTTCAGGGATCTCCACCCCAGTGACCAACGTGAGCCCCATGCACCTGCAGCACATCCGAGAGCAGATGGCCATTGCCTTAAAACGCCTGAAGGAGCTTGAGGAACAGGTGAGAACCATCCCTGTGCTCCAGGTTAAGATCTCTGTCTTGCAAGAAGAGAAAAGGCAGTTGGCCTCGCAGCTGAAAAACCAGAGGGCTACATCCCAGAACGAAGAGTGTGGCGTGAGGAAGCGCTCCTACAGCGCAGGCAACGCCTCCCAGCTGGAATTGCTTGCCCGAGCCCGAAGAGGCGGTGGGGAATTATACATCGACTACGAGGAGGAGGAGATGGAGATCGTGGAGCAGAGCACACAGAGGATCAAGGAGTTCCGGCAGCTCACGGCTGACATGCAGGCGCTGGAGCAGAAGATTCAGGATAGCAGCTGCGAAGCCTCGTCAGAACTCAGGGAGAATGGGCAGTGCCCGTCTCGGGAGTGCAGGTCTGTGGCGGTGGGTGGTGATGAGAACATGAACGACATCGTTGTATACCACAGAGGCTTCAGGCCCTGCAAGGACACGGCTGTGGGGACAGTCACCGAGACAAGGAATTTTGGCATCGGTGTGACAGAAGCCATGCTTGGGGTTATTACTGAAGCCGACAAGGAGATTGAGCTGCAGCAGCACACCATAGAGGCCTTAAAAGAGAAGATTTACCGCCTGGAAGTACAGCTTAAAGAAACCACCCATGACCGAGAGATGACTAAGCTCAAGCAAGAACTACAGGCTGCTGGGTCCAGGAAACGGGTTGACAAGGCCACAATGGCCCAGCCACTTGTCTTCAGCAAGTCGGTGGAGGCACTGGTGCCAACTAAGGAACAAATGGTTGGCGGTCACGTGGACACAACGGACTCGTGTGTTGGGACCTCTGTGCAAACTAGCAGCGTAGGCACCTCCTGCCACCCCAACCGCAAGAACCAAGTCGTGGGGCCCGAGCTGCCTATGAACTGGTGGGTCGTGAAGGAGAGGGTGGGAATGCATGACCAATGCGTAGGGAGGTCTGTTGAGACTTGTGACCGGAGTGTGGGTGTGGAAGTCAGCGTCTGCGAAACAGGCAGCAACACAGAGGCTTCTGGGAGCGACCTGACACTCCTTAAGACAAACTTGGACCTCAAAGACGTGCGCTCCATCGGCTGTGGAGATTGTTGTGTTGATGTGATTGTCTGCTTTCCCAAGGAGTGCACCTCCCGAAGCATGAACACAGAGGCTGTCGGCCAAGAGGAAGCCGCTGTCATGGCGGTGCCCCATACCACAGACCAGCACACCAGCACCAATCTGGAGCTGGTGGACCAGTGCACTAATACAGAAGCAGCCACCCTGGTGGAGTCTTGCACCAACACTCTCCTGAGCACTCTGGACAAGCAGACCAGCACCCAGACCGTGGAGATGCGGACAGTGGCCATAGGAGAAGGCCGTGTCAGAGACATCAACCCCTCCACCAAGACTCGGTCCGTTGGTGTCGGGACACTGCTGTCTAGCTATTCTGAGTCTGACAAGCCATGTGCTGTGAAGACCAAAGAGTCGGGTGTGGGACAGATAAATATTCACGACAACTATCTAGTTGGTCTTAAAATGAGGACCATAGCATGTGGGCCTCCACAGTTGACTGCGGGACTAATGGGCAGCAGGAGGAGCGTGGGTGTGGGGAACGAACCTGTAGGGGATCTCCTGGAGGAGCCTCCTCAGCCTCAGGTTGCATCTGGAATGGTGACTGGCTTGGATCACTACATTGAGCGTGTGCAGAAGCTGCTGGCAGAGCAACAGAGGTTGCTGGCTGCGAACTACAGTGAGCTGGCGGAGGCTTTTGGGGAGCCTCATTCACAGATTGGCTCCCTCAACTCTCAGCTCATCAGCACCCTGTCATCCATCAATTCCGTCATGAAGTCTGCAAGCACTGAAGAGCTCAGGAACCCTGACTTCCAGAAAACCAGTCTGGGTAAAATTACAGGTAGGTGGTACCCCACCCCGGGACCTGATAACAGGATGTGGGGAGGCATAGGAGGAAGAGGGATTTATGGAGCTCAAGGCTCTGAAGACTAGGGAGACCAAAGAATGGAACCAACTTCCAGCAAGGTCTGTTTTTTCCTCTGTCGTAGCAAAGAATGTGATGAGGTGGAGCAAGAGTGTACCCATTCCCAGGATAGTGACATCAGTCTATTTCATGAGGGCAGATGGGTGTATTTTCCACCATGAAATGTTGTGAACACATTCAAAGCCTAAGAGGAAAGTCGGGGAGAATATCTTTCTAGGATGAAAGGTTTTTGTTGTTGTTGCTCTTGTTAAGTGGCTGGAACCAGTTTTCGGAGTCACAGGGAAAACTTTGGGGTAATGAGTTGAATGCAAACCAAGATACAGAAGCAGCCATGCCGGTCCCCACTGTCCTCCTTGATCCTATGGCCTCTTGCTTCAGGCTAACACAGGAAAGCAAGTCCATGAGACCTGGCTGCCCTGGACATGTCCTCAGAAGTACTATATGATGCTTCATGTCTGTCTTCTAGTTGTGCATTTTGTTCACTTTAAACAGAACTGCTTTTAGAACCCCTGCATTGTTTATACACACAATCATCAGTATATAACTAATTAAAAACTTCCAGAGGGAAATGTTCCCGTTTAACACTTTCTGAGAAGGTAGGCACTTCATCGACTTATTAAGATGCCAAATAACCTTCATTTCAGCACAAGCTCCAGGATAGTTCAGGGACTTCAATCAGATAGAATGCCCAGGCCCTCCCACCCCCACCCTACTCCCCACAAGTGAAGTGTGGGAGTGGAAGGTATGTTTTTGAGAAAAGCGACCCATAAGCAAAAACTGACAATGGGTTGGGTTTTTTTCCCTTTGTTTGTGTTGCTAGGCACATATGCTTTCGTCTTTTCGTATTCATTGGGAATCCTGCTCATCTGTTTTTCTTTAAGTTGAAACTAATCCTTGAACCATCACTCTGGAATATTTTGGGATGTAGCATCTCCCCCAAGAAGTTCAGTAAAATGACTGTTCTTAGAACCTGGTGCTTTAAGTCTCTTGACAGTACACTGAGCCCTACTAGGCCTGGACACAGTCCTGGGCTTCTATTTCCTGACACCGTAGTTCTCATGGTCCAGCATTACCTAGGGAGAAAGATGCTCATCAAATCAATCTGAGGGGCATGGGTATAGATATTAGTAATAAGACACCCCCAGAAGTCCCAGTGTGCCCCTCTGATCCTGAAAGGAACAGTCATGAGAGAAGACTAACATATACCCTTTCTATGTCTTCCTGGGTTTATGCTTTCAAACCTGAATGATCATTGGTTTTCAGTATCTGTGCTATAGGATAGAATATTGTGAAAGAAAATAACATACACATGACACGGATGTTTCTGTGATTTTGCATTTTAGAATTTAGATACTCAAGTATACAGAGGAATCATTGTAGAATAAACAGGATTAAGTTGATTCGTGGGCTTGCATGTTTGTCTTTTCATCCTTTTTTTAAAAAAAATCATGATGTCAGATGTTGATGTCACAGTAAACTTCTGTGCCTCTGACTCTTCCCAGCCTTCCTCCTTCCAAAACCTCCATCACTGTTCCACGTTATGGCATAATCTTTGTGGCCTCCTGAGCACGGAGACCGGGGAGTTTTATTTGATGCCACAGAGTGTTTTAGGGCTATGTCCAGTCATGCTGACACTGCACATACTAGTGAGTAGCTCTGACCCTCAGGGCACCTAATTAATCCGCTAATACACACGAGATCTGTGGCAGCTGAGAAGGAAGGAAAAAAACCCTCTCAGTAGCAGGTAGTCTCTGACCCCTGTCAGAGCAAGCCTAAAGGCCGTTTGTATAACTCATGCCACATATGTATTGTAACCAAGATTTAATAAGAAAGGAATTAGAACAAGAATTTACTCCACTTTGGATGTTGGCATATATGGAAATTTAGGCAGCCTAATACAGGAAAGTAGTGGCATTGTTAATATCTTTAAGCTGTGTATAAGGGAGTATCACAGGACACTGGATTACTATACCTGCCTTGTAATCCAGAGGATTGCTCACACAGGGAAGAATGCATATCATTGCTAAAAAGCACTCATTTATACAAGCTTATCCTTAAAACAAAGCAAAATAAAGTAACACCAATAGGGTCTGACAGGTCTCAGAGTATCAGTGTTCACCAGGGAGTCTGGGTCAGATTCTGTCTGCAGACAGTTGTCTTTGCGCCTCCGAGTGGTTGTGATGAAGAGTCAGGGGGTGAAAGAGGGAACCATGGTGCAATCTGCTGCTGCGTGGTGCACACACACGTGCTGAGTGAGAGCTGTTGCCACCACCGCTGTCTCCATCCCTCCAGAAGAGGGCTTGTTCAGAAAAGTTGCCAATCAAAGCTTGTTTGAGTAAGTGTTGAGTGTTGTTTTTAAGTTTCGTATGTGTTAGTGTTTTTGCCTGCATGTATGCCATTCAGAACGACTGGTTCCTGCAAAGGTCAGAAGGGAGCCTGGACCGAGAATTATAAGATGTTCATGTGCTAGGAAATGAACTAGGGCCTCTGAGCAAAAGTGCCTTTAGCATCTTGCTGGACTTCAGACCACGGTGATAATGGCACAGGCCTTTAATCCAGGCACTCAGGGAACAAAGGTAGGCAGACCTCTGTTTGAGTTTGAGTACAGCCTGATCTTCAAAGTGATTTTCAGGACAGCCAGGGCTATACAGAGAACCCTGTCTCAAGGGGAAAAAAAAAAACTCATTGAGCCAACTCATCAGCCCGACCCTTTTAATCTATCTCCCTGACCCTCTCTGTCTCTGTTTTTTGAGACAGGATTTCTCTATGTAGTCCTGGTTGTCCAGGAATTCAGAGATCTGCCTGCCTCTGCCTCCAGGGAGCTGGGATTAAAGGCATGGACCACAACCACCCGAGTTAATCTCAAACTTTTATCTTCACAATTCTACCTTGTGAATTAATAATACACTCACATGCACAGTAATTATTTTGTCTGTCCAACTAACATTTTTATCAAAATATAGAGATATTATAGGTAAATGGGGGATATAATAAACTGTCAGGACATGGTCATCCAAAATTAGTAATAAGGCTCAACACAAAATGTCTTATACCCTACCTGTAAATTCATTCTTCCTTGAGTTAAGGGTTCAATGATGGAATAACTTGTCCACTTGCAAACTACTGCTGCTCCCCTCCCCCACCCACCTAAGACAGGGTTTCTGGCCTAGAATTCACGGAGATCCACTTGCCTCTGTCTCCCAAGTGCTTTGAATAAAGGTGTGTGCCACCACTGCCTGGCTGCAAACTGTTTCGTTTAACCACATCATCACACAGAATACTCTCGTCCTATTTAAAATTGCATGGGGGGGGGGTGATGATTGTAAATTAGCCCTTTAGAAAACCATGAAACATTATGTCCTCCTGTTGTACTCCCGTGTGTACCGGCTATGTACAAGCATGCGGGTATGGGGGTATAGGGTTTGTGTTTTAGAAACATGCTTTTTCTAACAAAATGTGAGTTCTGAATCATGCTGTTCCCCTATGTATTTTCTCACCTAAGTGGCCATAATCATTCTCCCAGGATTTAAGGGACAGTGGCTTTTGACACAGCAGAAGTTGGTACTGACTAGAAGTATTGCTTCCCTAGTACAGTTAAAATGGTCAGAGGACATAAGTTCACTCCCTGCTCCTCTGACGAACCCTCACTGTGTGGATTGGGCCTGCCTTTTAATGATCCTCCTGGCTCAGCCTTCCCACATCTAGGGTTCCAAGTGTACACTGGGCCTGACTAAGAGGAAGGAAACCCCTGTTGTTAAAAAATAAAAAATTTAAAAAATTTTAAAAAAAACTTAAGTAAGTTTTTACTTTATAACAGTGGGATTATATTGATTCAAAGAGTGAATTTTTTTTCCTTTCCTTTTTTCCTTCTTGAAAGGGGAAGAAAATTCTAGACAAAATTTATGACTCAGAATTATAAATACCCTTAAAAAAATCTAACTATCGCTGCACAAATACAAACAAAATTTAACTGCATCTTTACACTCAAAGGAGCCTCTGTGCTTGCATTCTTGGTTTCTCCTGGGTTTTATAAGTTTATGAACTTGAAGACCTTCTCTCTTTGCTGTGAAAGTTTGTAGGAGGAAGTCTAGCCAAAACAAGAGTGGGAAACAAAACTGTTACAGAATTATGTTTCTAGTTAGCTGTCTCTTTGTTTCTTGTACTAAACCACTTAGTATCTGCTTTTCCTTTTTACACAGCCTTTTAAAATGCTACAAGAGCGTCAAAATAGTTCCTTGAACCCTGCAGAAGTTGAATGGCCTGGGGGCTGGGGAGGTAGGGAAGCTCTGCTATCCTGGGAGTTGGGAGACTTGACTGGTTCTGACTGTCCTGAAATTTTGTATTTGTCTCTGCTGAGTCCTGTGTCTGTGTCAAGTGAGAAAACTTCTCCCAGCTTCCCTCCCAGCAGATTTTTTTCTTTGGAAACAGCTGTGTGTAAAAGGCTGACCATCCATTGCATCTGAGGACCCTCCTCTGGATATATTTAAACATGTATGTTCTGCTACCACCGGTTACCTGCTCCCATCACTAAATAAACACTCCTGATTTAGGGGCCCATTGGGATAAATGGGCTTAAAGTGAGAGTGTTGTTTGTAAAGTAAGGACTGTGCTTAAGATGAAGCCACGTCCTTGCTAGGGCTGCATCCCCAGTCCCGTGATCAGAGCTTAATCTGGAGTCCGTCCATGACTTTGTGAATATTTTTATGCAATGGCTTTTTTTTAAGCAATGCATAATTTTTATCTTATTCTCAAAAGTAATAGCTAAACCAGGTGTGATGAGCCCTTCATGCCTATAATTTTCAGTACTCCAAGGAGTAAAGGCTCAACTTTTGGCCAGATGTCCAAGAGAATCAGAAGTTTGGCTACATAAAGAATAGTGGGCTAGCCTAGTGTATGTAAGACCCTGTCTTAGAAAAGAAAGAAATTATTTCTGTTGGGTATATTGCTCTACTTGGCCCACATCTTTAATCCCAGTACTCAGGGAGCTAAGGCAAGTGGTCTCTGAGTTTGAGACACCCTGATTTATATAGTGAGGTCCAGGCTAGCCAGAAGTAAAAAGTGAAGCTTTTTTTTTTTAACTAGTTGAGCTGGAAAGATGGTTCTACAGTAAAAGGCTTCAGCTCACATCCAAAACAGGACTAGGGAGAGATAGCCCAGTGGTGCTCTGTTCTTGCAGAGGACCCAAGTTCAGTTCCAAGCACTCACATGATGGCTCATAACTACTTGAGACTCCAAGTCCAGGGGATCCAACATCCTGTTCTGCTTCTACACCTGTTTGTGCACGGTGCACGTGCATACATGTAAGCAAAACTCATGCACATGAAATAAAAATAGGTCTTTTGTTTTCAGGGTTTTTGGATTTGGTTTTTGGGGGTTTTTTTTTTGTTGTTGTTGTTGTTTTGTTTTGTTTTTTAAAGTGATAACTGCCACCTTGCAAGATTGAAATTGTAGCCCCAGGTCATTTGATCATTTGTTAATGATCATTTGTTAATGATTTGTTACAGGAAAGACCTTGAGCTAAAAAGGAAAGATCTTTAAAGATTTAACTCTGCCTTCTCTTTGGCAGCCCTTTAGTTGACAGTTGAAATTTCTGCTCTCTTGAACTGATCTTCCTAAATGGTTATTAGTGAATTGCAAGTGTTCTGGGAAAAGATGCTGGCTTAATTTGACACTTATTCTCTGACCGAAGCCTGAAGCATATAATTGGTGTCAGGCTAAGGGCTGGCAGTCGCTAATCTTCAAGAAGCACAAATGGCTTGAACTCATGATGTCCACAGGAACGGCAAGTGCAGCTACAGACAATTCGGGAAGTTATCACTGTCTTTCCTGAACTGGAGAGTCATCCATGCTTCCGTAGAAATGGTATAGTCTATACGGATACCCCCATGCATTCATGCTGACCAATAGCTGGACATTAGATGTCAACTGTATACAAAGTGTGGCTCTGCCACCAAAACATAGATGTGCCAGGAATACACTTTCCCTCTGTTCGGGAAGCCAAGATATGCCTGGCAAAAATGTAAATGATCACCCACGGAGATAATGTTAGGCAAGCAGAAAGTGGTCAGGGTTCAGCTGCAGTCGAGGTTTCCAAGGTCTGGGGAGGGGCAGAGGACCTTAGCTTCTCTGGGAGGAACGTGTACAAGACACATTTTAACTCAGCCTTACTTAATACAGCCTGTCAGCCTGGGGTTTCTGGGTCAAGTCATGGGAGGGTATATAATTAAATGTGGGTGGGATTTGTGATGAAAGAGAGTTTGATCCTTTATCTACTCTTTTAGCATTGTCATTTCTGAGTGAATGCTCACTTTAGATACATTCTTAGCAGCCTTGTAAACTGTTCTCAGGGAAACATCACAATGGTGCCAGGAACGGTCGGACTGCCGCTCTGACCCGTCACAGGGTCCCAGGGTTCCTTGGTTGGCAGTAACTATGTTTCTGACCACAAGCCTCCGTCGGGAGCAGAATTCCAAGATGATAGGTCCTGCTCCTCTTTCCAGGCCACACGGTTTCTCCCAAAAAGGAAATCTGACAAAAACAGAATCTCCACTGTCTCTCCCTCAAGCCAGTGTGGACCCAAAGTGGCAGGTCTCTGTTTGTGCCCATCAGCTCGACAGGAAGTAAAGAGTTAGACTTTGGGATACACTTGAAGACTTGGTTGGCCTCCACTGTGAATCAGGAATCATGATTGTACTCCTCCTTGACAGGGATGCTAAATGGTCTTTAAAGTCCAGTCAGGATGCTAAGACATAGGCATTGCGGCTCTGCTACTTAGCATGCTGTACTGTTCAAAGCTGAGTTTTCTAAAATCAGCTATAAAAAAATAAATAGAAATATGAATTTGCATCCAGGCATGGTGGTACACACCTTTAGTCCCAGCACTCAGAAGGCAGAGGCAGGTGGATCTATGTGAATTTGAGGCTAGCCTGGTATACAAAGTGAGTTTTAGAACAGCCAGAAGCCCTGTTTTGAATAACCAAAGGGGGGGGGGTTGCTTGCCAGAATAGTATCTGTGAAAAAAAACCTTCAAATATCATTTTAATAAATTTTCAAAATCTAGGAAGAACCATCACAGAGGATTAGAGGGAAGGAGCCCTGTAAAACTGTCCTGGCCCTAGTTTTCATGGGCTTTCTTTTTAATTTATTACTTTGTTTTCAATGTTCCTGAAGTTGAGAATACTGTAAAATAAAGTTTTCATTTTACGTTACTTAGTTTATAATATAGTTTGCCTTAGATACTAAGATTGTCTACATTTTAAACCCAAGTTCAGTGCACTTTAGGATTAATGCATTGGATGGATGGGCTTTATTTTCCAGAACACTTAAGATTTCTGTCATTCACATTTTGTTGGTATCAATGACCATTTTAAATGAGTTAATGGAAAAAGCCATCTCTCAGTTGCCTGTTCCGCCTTCAGTCATTTTCCTTGTCATGCAGGCCACTGGGTACATGGAACATCTGGGCTACAAGGTCAGAACTCAGTGGAGGGGGCAGGGCTAATCATCACCACTGTTGTGTTTTAATATTATCCAGGTAATATGTAATGGACTTCTACTGTTGGTGGTCCAGGCCTGTTATCAAACTGCCAGTTATTTCTAAGAATCCAGACACATCTGAGTTGATAAGTTGAGACTGAGGAAGTAGGAACCCTTATTTTTTTTCAGCAGTCCGGTTGGAGTTCCGTTTAATTTTAGTTTCATGGTTCTTAGTTCTGGCTGCAGAGCAAAATCATGGCGAAAGGCTAAAGGATACACTAGGCACGGTGGCACACGACTTTAAAACAAGCACGTAAGAGGCAGAGGCGGGCTGTTTTCTGAGGCCCAGCTGGGTCTTCATAGCAAGTTCCAGTTCAGCAAGGGCTACATAGAGAGACTCTGTCTGAAGATGGTGGTGGTAGTGGTGACAGTGACGGTGATGACCATGATGATGGTGATGGTGACGATAATGATTATTCCTGGGCCCACCAGCTCATAGGAGCTCTTACCTGTATTTTTAAAAGTTCCTAATCTTTATCCCACCTCTTGACCAGGGTTAAGGTCATCTCATTGGACTTTGTTGGTCTCTCTGGTTTTTGCATGTTGGGCTCTACTTCTCCTCTGTTCTTCCTACGCATGGCAGTCCTTTTCAGAGCTTCATGCTGGGATTGCTATTATTCTGTATGACGCCTGTGCTTGCAGAAAGGGCCTTGTTAAGCTCAGGGGAATCATGCCCAGGCCACTCAAGACGAGCCAGTTTGAACACCGCCTAGGACAGACTTTCCAGCAATACAGGTAGCAGTTCTCCCTGACGTGACTAATAAGAACTAGTTTAGTGCCTGGTGACCTTGCCTTACCTGCTGACCTCAGACAGCTACTCTAATGTCCTGCACTGTTGTAAGCCAGGCAAAGGACCTCAAACAGAGACACAACAAGAAGGACTTCAAGGAGCCTGCTCTTCCCAGGAAGGAAATGCACAGGAGCTAGGAATAATGCAACAGGGTAATAACAGAGAAAAGTGGGCTTCCTGGAATGGTATCAAAAGAAATTGAGTTTAGTCTATGTCTCTGAAAGACCGTGGATAGAATTAACTGTGAAAAGTGGCGAAGTGCCAGGCTGGTGGACAGCCTACTGAGAAAGACTGTGGTCACAGCATCACACAGAACCCATAAAGGCTGCATAGAATTCTCTCGAATGAGTACATCGTAGCTCAGCTCAACCACTAGTCTCTTACAGCAGACTGTGATGTCAACTTCTCCTTTCTATTTTAAACATGGACATAATGAAATGTGCATCCTTAGAATAACATCTTCAGAAATCAAAGTACTAAGTCAATGTGATTATGAATACAGCTAATCCATACTTAGAATAGAAAAAGTAGTAAATATATGAGAATTTTTAATCACCAGAACTTGTTCATTGTAGTGGAATTTTACAGATTAATCTACTATAAAGTCATGCATATATATATATATATATATATATAGTTATATTTAGCTGTGCATAATGGCATGCAGAGGCAGGCAGGATCTCTGTGAGTTTGACCAATGTAGCAAGCTCCAGGCCATCCAAGGCTCTACAGTAAGACCTTGTCTCAAACAAAGACACACATATGATTTGCAGTTTACATCATTTCAGTGTCGGTCGAATTGAGAATTCTGTAACACGTTAAATTACAGATATAATTTAAGCGAACTTGTCTGCTTTGGTCAGTGAACAAATACAAAATGTTTTACATGTAGGGGAAGTAATTTAGTAAACGTGACAAGAAGAAAGCTGACTCATCCTGTCCTTGGATCAAAGACCCCAGAAGTGTGACAGACAGCTGCAGTAGGAAGGAAACTTGCTTTCTGTTGAAGAGGGCATGGCCACACACAGAACGGTGAAAGAGCTGTCCGGGAAATGAGAGTTCCCAGCCTTAGGACCGTGGGAATGAAGTTCCTTCCCCACAAAGACCACAGGAGTAAGGGAATTCGATTGGAAAGCAATCTGGTACAGGGCCATTGTGGTTCCATGTGTTCTATAGGCTATGGGTACCCTGTTTCCCAAGCCTCCCTGGTAAAGGGGATGCTCTGTAGATTGTACCAGGATTTGTTTCAGCTAAAGTCTTGATGGTATTGGAGATGGGTGAGAACATGGCTCTGCACCAGGGTGCCAGAAGGGACCCACGGTGTAAGAGGGAGATGTCACGTGGCTCAGATAACAAATCTTGTCCGGTCAACATTGTGCCGGCAAGGGCAACACTTAACAATCATTGAAGGCCTAGGGGGTTGGAGTCTATAAATAAGTAGTGATTTATTTAAAAAAAAAAAAAAAAAGCACAAGAGGTCACTAGAGAAGAGGATGGGTTGAGAGAATTGGCTTGAGTTTTTTTTTTTTTTAATAATTTAAAAGAATTTACTTTTAAAAAAACTTTATGTGCATTGGTGTTTTGGCTACATGTATGTTTGTGTGAGGGTGACGGTTCCCCTGAAACTGAAGCTACAGACAGTTGCAAGCTGCCATTTGGGTGCTGAGAATTGAACTCGGGTCATCTGGAAGAGCAGCCAGTGCTCTTAGCCAAACCATCTCTCCAGCCTAATGGAAGCTGTTTTTAACAACATAACTCTTACGTCTAAGCTGTGCAGACCTAACCCTGCATGCCTACACTCTTCCCCTTCTCAACAGGAAACCACTTGGAATATACCTGTAAGTGTGGAGGCCTTCGGTCGGGAGGACTGTTAAATGTACAAACATCCCAGCCTGAAGTGGAAGAAGGGATAGCAGAAGAGTCCAGCTGGGGCCATGAGCAGTTGCTCACACAGGGAAATACTCTGCCCCCGGTGAACCTGACAGATGACCAGATAGCCACCAGCCTTTATGGTAAGTCAGCCTGCAACTTGGTGTTGGGATTCTAGGCAGCACTACCACGTTCCAGCTGATGATTTACGTGTTGGCCTGGAAGAAAGGTTTTATAGGGTGTTTTTCTTTTTTTGTGTTTTGTTTTGTTTTGTTTTGGGGGGGTGTTTGTTTTTATTTTGGCAGCTTGGCCTTTCTAAAGTATCCTTAACAGAAAGCAGGCTGTAATGTCTTGGCTACAGATTATGAGTTATGCAAACAGCTTCCCTCTCCCTCACATGCTAGCACGAATACCTTGCCCCCTAGGTTATCTTAGCTGAAGAGAAAGTATCCCAGGATCCCTACCTCAGTGCCTAAGAGGGCTGAAATGAGACATGACATCACTTTATAAACATTACAGCCTGGTACCAATACTCCTTATCACCAGGTTCGTAATGTCTGGGTACACTGATGGATTTTCCCCCATCATAGAAGGATGAGTTGTCTTCTGTTTGCACTCCCTCTCCCAGTGGGTTTCATGGAAGTTTCTCACACTAAGATCTACATTCACAAACATGAGGAAAGAGCCCACTGATTTAACTCATGATTTACCTGAATCATTTTCTCGCTGTTACTTTTTTTTTTTTTTAACAGTATGCTCAAATAATGAAAACACGCTAAAGTCCATCATGAAGAAAAGCGATGGGAATAAAGATTCGAATGGAGCCAAAAAGAATCTTCAGTTCATTGGCATTAATGGCGGGTAAGGCAAGCTGGTGGAGCTGGGGTGCAAAGACGCCTGTCTCCTTTGCCTCCTACCAACTTAAGTCGCTGTCAGGGTGCCTAATCTGGGATGCTGCCACTTCTTGATGATAGAAGAATCTCTCCTCAGAAAGGTGCATCTGGGCTTCTCTTCCCTCTTTTGCTGTCCTTAAGGATATGTCCCTCTTTCAAGGATCCCCACAGAAGCTGGGAAAGTGAAATCCCCTTACTTCTGACCTGGGGTTGAGGGACACCAGCAAAAATCCATCGGGGTTGCTGCTCTCGCTTGGATAGTTGTGTTTATACATGTTAGAACACAGAAGGGAGCAGGAAGAGACTGTCAGCATTGGTCTAGGGCCCAGTGCTGGTCATCCTGTTCTCCGGAATAGCTTGCTTTTGACTTAGCTCTCCGTGTTCAGGAGCAAAACTGTGGGATGCTTCAACTGAAGAGTAACCTGGCCATAGCTCTGGTTCCTTGCTTTCAACATAGAATGCTCAGTAGTTATTGGCCCAGGCGGTTGTTGGGCCTGTTTGCCCTCCTCCAGTTGGAGCAAAGCAATTAGTTGATTACTCAATGAGAAAGGAACAGTGCAGCGTTGGGTATTTATAGCAAAGAGGCTACCAAAAGAGGTTTAACATGATGGTGCATGTTTTACAAATCTTCAGTCTTACTGAACGACGTGGTCCAGAAGATTTCAAAGGATCTATTGGTTATGTATAGAGTCTGTTGGCCTTGGCAGTGGGCGAGTAGGTGGAATAAATGGAAGAATGCAGAGAGAGCAACTGCAGATCTGGTTTCTGTGAAGTCACTTTCCTCTATATTCTGACCTGGTGGTGTCGGGGCTTTTTTTTTTTTTTTTTTTTTTTTTAACAAATGGGATATGATACTAGTCCTCTACCCATTGTAAACTCAGCCCATTGTAAACTCACCAGGCCTTCAAGTAGACCTTACCTTGAGATTTTAAGTACAAGCTCTAAACCACAGGCGAGGTGTCTGGGGTCAGGCCTCAGCATTCCCTTCCCAGGAGCGTCTGTCACTGGGTCTTTATGGGGACACCATGCATCTCCTGAAATCCCAATTGCCACCTAGGTATGAGACAACTTCAAGTGATGATTCCAGCTCGGATGGAAGCTCTTCTTCCGAGTCAGATGACGAGTGTGACACCATTGGGTATCCTCCCGAGGAAGAAGAGGAGGAGGAAGAGGAGAAGGACCACGACACTCGGGAAATGGCAGAAGGGCACCATGCAGTTAATATTGAAGGTTTCAAGTCTGCCAGGGTGGAAGATGAAGTTCAGGTTCCAGAATGTGAACCTGAGAAGGAGGAAATCAGAGAGAGGTGTGGTACACTCCCCTCCCCTCCCTGTTTCCTCCCATGCGTGGAATGCTTGGGCAACAGAATTAACTGGTTCAGGTAGTTTGCAACTATATGTATGTGTTTAGTCTCATCTGTGTCTCGGAAGCGGGCACTTCTGGTCAAGGTACTAGTGACTATAAGTACAGGGTACCGTGTCTTTCAGATCTCTTGGCACAGGGATAAGAATGGCTCAGTCGCTAGTCTGTTCGAGGACCGTTGGTAACTCTGTCTAGTTTGGCATCTGGAACTGCTGTCCACCACAGCATCCATTGTCCGAATGCCTTTCCTTGTCTACAAAGATATAGTTGACCTTTCTGATGACCAGCGCTCTGTTTAAGATTTTAGATTTTATCTTGTCGAAAGTGTCAGACTTGTTATCACAGGACCGTTGTGCGTGTGAGGAAAGGAGTTTAGCCTCGGCCACAAATGATTAACTGGAAAGTGACGTCAGCCAGTCACTCTCTCAGCTTTGTTGTTTGTTGAGTGAAAAGAAACACAACAGCAGGTGTGGGACCGTTATATGTAATCTCACATGCCTTGGTTGGCTGAAACATGAATCTTGGAAATGGGGTGCGTTTGTGACGTCATTAGTGAGTATAGACTTGGCAGGTATAAAATGAGGAAAGGTGGAAATGTCGGCGTGGTTTTTCATTCTGTGAAGTGTACATTGGAACATTTCAGCAGGCATTTATCCCATTACATTTGTCAAATGGAAGCTCACTGTCAACACAAGGTAAGTGTTTCCAGAGGGTTTGAGATGACCTCTGAGTTCCAAATAGTTTTACTGAGATCGTTAAGTCATTTGATTTTTGGCTTTTCATATGTATTGAACAAACACTTGAGTCATTAGATATGAGTTCACCATAATAGGAATTTAGTAATGTAGACCTCTTTAACTCCTTAAGAGTGATATATTATATGTATGTGTGTGTACATATATGTGTGTGTGTGTGTGTGTGTGTGTACACACGCATATATGTTGGAAACAAAGTCTTACTGTGTGTAGTTTTGGGTAGACTGAAACTCACTGTGGACACCACGCTGGCCTTAAACTCACAGAGAACCACAAAGGTGTGCATCATCACACCTGACCAAGACAGTATTTTTAAGCACTTACAATAAAAGGAATAAATTTTTCCAAATGTTACTTTGTAATGTCCTAAAGGCCAAACCAATATATCTGGAAGTTACACTTACGCAAAGCCCTTCATTGCTGGGGTACTGGTTTTATGTGGTGATGTCAACCACCAGTGCCCGGAGACAGCTCCAGTCATGACTGCCTAGGCTGGCTTGGTTCTGAGATACAAATCACTTTTATTTTATGGCATATTCTGAGTTTTGTGGGGGTTTTTTCTCTTCCCCTTCAGGTATGAATTAAGTGAAAAGATGTTGTCCGCTTGCAACTTACTGAAATATAACATCAGTGATCCCAAAGCTTTGGCCAGCAAAGATATGGTAAGTGTACGTGATAGGAACGTCCCCAGGCTTTGCAGCGCCACCCGGGCGCAGCATCGTCGGGAACATGGTGGACTGCCCCTGCACTGTTGGGCATGCTTCTCCCCAGCCACTCATCTCTAGCATAGCTGGCAGGATGAGCCCATACCGTTTCCCTGAGGCCCACATTTGGCTGAAAGAAAGAGAAGGCTAATCGCAGGCAATCTTCTCTCTCCATGTTCTGCTTATTTCCGCGGAGCCTTCTGACCCAAAGCGCAGCATCCCTGAACTTTCTTAAAAGTAAGTGTAGTTCTTAGAAGAAACTGGACTGAGGTCAGCGTTCCTCTCTGTTAGGAAAGTATACATTAGGTTCTGCTGTGGGATGCCAAGGCCACTATTTTTAAATGGAAAAAAAACAAAAACAAGAACGAAAACCCTGCACTGTCATTTCATAGCTGGGTAAACTCAGTAGCAGGTAGTTGGGGGTTGTGATTGTCTGACTGGTCAGGAATGGCACAGCCCAGGACATTTAGGTACTGCTGGGGCAGTGGCTAATCTGCTGTGTTGCCGTGTGATTCACTCCTGTGCTGACGATCGGATCTGCAGCTGCTTGACTTGACCAGGCCTCTGACTGGCAGCTCCACCCTCAGGGCACTATGAAAATGTGGCTCCTTGCACTTAATTTGATACTAACCTGGACCTGAGTCCTGGTGTATCAGCAGGTTTAGTTCACTTGAGACTGAATCATCTGAGTCGGTTGCTGCAGCTCAGGTGACCTGCAAGGCTCTCGAGACCACGGAACTCTGAGATCAGAGTGAGACCTCAGGAGTTATCTAACCCTAGAAACATGGCCGGGACACTGTGGGCCTGCCACAGGCTGTTAAGAGCACAGGCTTGGACACAAACAAGTTCACAGGAACGTGTGCCCATGAGACCTCACTAGCCAAACCCAGCCCTGGTATCTGAGACCCTGAGAAATGTGTCTCCAGGGCCTACGAGATGGCTCAGTGGAGTGGGTAAAGATGTTTGCTGTCAACCTGACAACCTGAGTTAGATCCCCAGGACCCATATTGTGGCAGAAAACAACCAACATCTTCAAGTCGTCCTCTGACCTCCACACATCCTTATAACATTCGTTCACTTGCCCACACACAATAAATAATATATAAAAATATCCCAAGTATCTCTAGAGTAGCAGCTAGCGTGTCAGACTACTAGTGCTAGACTTGGATTGTCCCAATTCACTCTGTGAGGAAGCACCTCACACTGTAGCTCACATTGGCCTGGAGCTTGCTCTGTAGTAGCCTAGGCTAGGCCAGTCTCAACTCTCAGCCTGGTGGAATAGAAGAGTTGGAGTTAGTCCATCTGGGTCAGGAAGCAACACAGTTGCAGGTGTGCTGATTTCTCCCTGATTCCAGTAAACAAACATCACCGTGAAGACCTGCTAGATCCATAATCACAAACAGCTCCAAAGCAGAGGCAGGCTTAAGTGCTAACCTCATTATACTATAAAATGAGGGGGTTTGCTGTTGCTGTTTTGTTTTGTCTTGTTTTGAAAACCTGAAAAGTAACATACAGAGTAAGAAAGATCCTCGGGATCATTCATTTATAAGTAGTAGCGTCCAGAATTAAACTTCCAGGATCTGGCTCCACACCCGCTTTCTTTGTTGCGACTTCTTTCTTAGTGACCACGGTGTGCACAGGATGGTTTCACACCAGGAGTTCAAGTTTGTTGTTTGAATCTTGAGGAGCTGGGTCGCACCAGCGAGCAGATAGGAGAGCACACGCTTTGACTATAAAAGGCCTGGTTGCTTAGACTTTCGGTTGCACTCGAGAGAGAGAGAGAGAGAGAGAGAGAGAGAGAGAGAGAGAGAGAGAGAGAGAGAGAGAGAGAGAGAGAGCTATAAATAGAACTAACAGCAACTTGGTGTTTTGGCAGAGGATCTGTCTGAACACCCTCCAGCATGAGTGGTTCCGAGTGTCCAGTCAGAAGTCCGCTGTGCCAGCCATGGTGGGTGACTACATCGCCGCGTTCGAGGCTGTCTCCCCGGATGTGCTCCGGTACATCATCAACATGGCGGATGGCAATGGGAACACCGCCCTCCACTATAGTGTGTCCCACTCTAACTTCCAGATCGTCAAGCTGCTTCTGGATGCAGGTACAGAGGCTACCCTGCTGTTCCCCTAAAAGAACTCAGTTGGGACTTGTCTTCACAAAGCCAGTTTGGCCATCCTGAAGTCTTTTCATTGCTTCTCCTCAAGACATGGCAAGACTGTTGTTCTTGAGTCATGGATGGGAGGCTTGAGGTTCCCCAAGTCTGGGCAATAAAGAAACAGAATCCAGATCTATTTTAAAGAGAGGTTGAGAAGATAATTCTCGCTGCAGGTCAGCTGTGTTCCAATGAGGTGTATCCCTGCTAATAGCTGTGACTCATACCCGTTCCTCAGTGAATCACACAGGCTTGGCTGGGTTGTTTTGGAGGCAGAGTGCGGCTCACAGGCCCAGAGTCACAGCTCTTGTGTCTGTGGCCACTCTGTTTGTCCTTCTATGCCAGCCACTATGTGGCCGTACAGAAGTGAGGAGTTAGGACAGAGACTAGTAAAGCCACAATAGTCATGGCCGTCCATGTCCAACTGCCTACTGAAGAGTCACAGAAATGAGAGGCGGCCTTGTTAACGACAGTTGTTGGAGCATGCCATCCCAGAATGCAGTGGTGGGTCACATCATCCATGAGGTGAGAGAGCAGGTCAGAAAAGACCCCTTGAAAGAAGGGGGTCTTCGGCAATGTGCTCAAGTGGAGCAGCCCCCAAATCACTCTCATCATCAAAACAGTGTTTTTGACATGCAAGTAACACAGAATCTATAGTAATTCAGTCTTGTGAGAACAAGATGAAGGAATTGTCCAGTTTCCTTTACTCTAGTGACCTGATATGCATCACTCCATCTTGGAGATGTTAGTATTAGAAAATGAACCAAGCATACATATCATTTGTAACTATCCTCAGTTGCTGAATCCCCTTTCCTTGAGGATGTGGGTGTAGGTGTTGGAGCTATAGCCTTCTGTGTGCTGGACAAGCTCTCTGCCTCTGAGCGGCCTCCCAGGACAGAGTAGTCTTTCGATGCCCATGTTACGGGATAGCTACTTCCATCTGATGGCAGGAAGCTGTTACAAGACATCCTTCCCTCCAGTCTATAAACAGCTTGGGATACTGTTCAGATAGAAAGATGGATTAAACCCAGGGAAGCTCAGAACAAGATTTCAGAATTGCTCTTGAAACGGTGTCTTCTCTGCCCTCAGAACGCTAGAATGACTGTCTTGGCGAGCTGACTTGATTCCACCGTTAGATGGTCTCAGTTAATCACTTCATTTACTTCATTTCATTGCTTACTATTCTGAGTATTTTTGACTCCATAAAACGTAACTCTGGGCTTCAGCACTGAAGGACTGAGGAGCTCAGATCCTGAGGACCTTGGGTATCGGTGTGTATCCAAGCCACCACACAGCCTTGGCTTTTTACACATAGGTCCTTCCCTACAGCCCATTATATTATGTAACAAAGTGGGCTTTCAAGCCAGGCTTCTGTCTTGTCTCGTCTGAAGTGTTTGACTTGGTACTTGCTTGTCTAAAAGCTACTCTCCTTTACTCTTCACCCGGCCTGTCATTAAGGCCCTGGAAAGCGTCTTGAGAAGTAAAGAACAGAAGAGAGCTAGCCCGTGGGTTCTGGTGGTCCTTGGCAGTTTCGTGGAGGACTTGTAGCACTAATACTGATCTTGCACCACAAGCCCTAGGGTTAGAAGTCATGTGACTGAGCTTTTGAACATGTGCCTGTCCAGAGCCTTCGTTAGCACTTATGCTTCAGATCAAGTACACTGAGACCATCCTACGCACCGCCAGGCTGTCCCACCATAATCACCGTATCACAAGCAGGGTGCCCTGTGGTAACTGTCATTTCTACTGCTTGCCAGCCCGCTGAGAACAGGGCATTAAAACACTTATTTCTTTTTTAGTTATTCTCAGAGCACTTCCACTCCCCCCATGGGGCTCTTATAAGCATCACACCTCCAGTGATGGGCTCCGGATGGCTCTCTCCCTAAAGAGATTTCTTTCTCGTAGACGTGTGCAATGTAGACCACCAGAATAAGGCAGGGTACACGCCAATCATGCTGGCGGCCCTTGCGGCCGTGGAGGCAGAGAAGGACATGCAGGTTGTAGAAGAACTCTTCAGCTGTGGAGACGTGAACGCCAAGGCCAGTCAGGTCAGTGGCTTGCTTACTGCGCTCACCACCACTACCCTGGCCAATGTTTCATCTGACCAGGTGGACGGGACATTTTGCTGGTGGCACACTGGCAGCTGTAGTCCGTGCCTTGAACAGCATATGGGTGACACATGGGCTTACTCCCGTGTTGCAGATCTTTCCCTACTGTGCCTGGCCTCTTGGGAAGTTTGCAAGGAAACTACAACACGGTCGCATACAAGGGTCCCTACCTATACAGGATCCTCACCATACACTCAGCGATCTCGCTGTCATGGCTTCATGCCAGAGCTCTAAGCCCAAATGTGTTCACAATCTTACCTTAGACCCAGTTGGAACTGTCTACCTTGCTTTGCTGAGATGTTCAAAGAGTTCAGATGAAAACCTGATTCCTTCCCTGTGTGCTCAGCTAAGCTCTAGTGCCTCTGTGCATCACCTACCCCCCTCGCAGCCTTCTCCTGCCCAGTCTGCATTTCTGACTCTAACCATCATTTCTCCCATAGGCAGGACAGACAGCCCTCATGCTGGCCGTCAGTCATGGGCGGATAGACATGGTGAAGGGCCTACTGGCCTGTGGGGCTGACGTCAATATCCAGGATGACGAGGGCTCCACTGCCCTGATGTGTGCCAGTGAGCATGGGCATGTGGAGATTGTGAAGCTGCTGCTGGCCCAGCCAGGCTGCAATGGCCACTTGGAGGACAATGTGAGTACCGTTGGGCCTCTTTCCTGTTCCTTGTGGACTGGTATTGGCATCCAGGCCTCTTCCCTTCGTAGCCTGGCTCAGCACCACTTACCGTACGTAGTCTGATACTGCATTCGCCAAAAGCAAAAATATATAAATGGGCCTCACCCTCGAGTTCGTGAGAGGAAGGTGAGACCCAGCGCTCCTAATGGGAGCGAACAGATTGGCCCTAAAAAATCAAACTCACGGAGGCAGCGTATGAACAGTCTCTCTATAGGAGCTCCGCTTTTCCCCTGGAAAGGAACACATAACCATTCGAATGCAGTGTTACATGTGATCCTCAATGAATGGTTCATCGGTGTGAATCATCTGTGACACGTAAGCCAGGAAAGTTCACGAGTTCTTTGGCCATTCTGAGCAGTTTCCTACTTCCGCTTGGTCTGTTTCCATCGTCACCAAACTAACCTCACTGAGTTCCCTCCCAGTCTGTCCCATCCCAAGATAAACCTTGTGTGAGAGCCTTCTGGGGCATGAGTACACAGGCCGGAGACTGTGCTTGCAAGCTGAAGGCACGGGACTGGTGCTTGAGCTGAGGAAGCGATGCTGGGTCAGGCCACACTGGTTCAAGCATCCTTCATTTCAAAACACCATAAAGCTAGGGGAAATATCCTCCTTCACCATAAATTTCAGATCCCACTGGGCTCACACCAACCAGCAAAGCAAGGGAGGTCACCACGGGCTAGAAGAGCAACACCTTCCCACCTTCAGGGACAACGTAATTCAGAGAGCGTGGGTTCATGGCTTATTCTCCCCCCCCCCCCCACTGCAGTCTCTATTTGTGTGTTTTAAGGTTTAAGTCAATGTGACAGGGACGTGCAGAAATCCTGGCTACCCAGCTAATTGCCCACTTTCTCATACACAAGTAGGACCTGACCTCCGGAAGAAAAGCTGCTCCATGGAGTCACAGTGTGGGAGGGCAGGATGCTAATATCCAACCCACATGGGAATCGTTTTCCTGTTGCTGTGACCAAAGGAGTCTTTACTTCAAAACCAGACAGGAAATAAGCTGTCCTTTGCCTTAATTGCTTCATCTCTGTTTCAGACTCCAAAACTTAATAAAAGTCAAACAGTTGCTCTCCCAAAACATGCTTCTTTCCCATATGCAATGTGTCCCCCTAGTATTTCCCGAAGCTTCGTGTCTACAGGCAAACCTCCAGGTTTACAGTGTTTACAGTGCTTACGTGTGGATGTGACCTCCATGTGACCTCCAGCGTTCAGCAGAGTGCTGCAGGCTGCAAGACCACAGCTCCCTCGTCCAGAGGTGTTTGCAAACTGGCTTGACCAGTCCACACACCGCCTAGTTCTTGCCTGGCTGTTTGTGATTACAAGAAAAAAGGCTACAGTTTCTGCCCCTCTTGTTCTTACTGCCCCCCTCTGGCGGGTGGGACAATTAGATAGGGGTTCTGTGTGGACAGCCTTCAGCTTTTAAGGACCTTGGTGTGCCCATCCCCGTGCCAGTGCTGATAGGCAGCCAAAGAGAATGCCTGATTCTCCTTGGCTTCTTATGAACAGAGACTAGTCTCGCTCACCTCCACACTCACGACCCAACGGGTAAGATCCAGAAAGGCTGTCTGAAATACGGAACAGATGGCTAGATTTGAGGGACTTTATCAGCTTGTTGCCTTCTGGCTGACTGAGATTTGAGAGGCTCATCCTGGCCTGCTGCTTTCATTTCCACGTTAGGACGGCAGCACCGCTCTCTCCATAGCCCTGGAAGCGGGACACAAGGACATTGCTGTTCTTCTGTATGCCCACCTCAACTTCTCGAAAGCCCAGTCTCCGGTGAGTAGCAGGCATTTGGCATTTATAAATAGGATGGAATCCACAGGCTGGCAGGCCCCTTCTCAGGGGAACAAACGGGCCACAGGGGTGTTGATTCTGAATATGGGATTTTTAAGTCCAGAGCTTAAGTCTTCATCATTTCTACCTCATTCCAGGAAAGGCCGGGTCTCAGTCATCCTTGGGGGACAGAAGCTCTCACAAGGAGCTTATTCTAAGCATAATGATTCAAACAGCACAAGTTGAGCTCATGGCTACATGTCCCCATGTTCCTGACACTGTTTCTAAAGCTGTCTGCAGATGGCTTGTTGTCTCAGAACTGACTCCGAGTGGGAGGCTGACTTCCTAGGGCAGCTGGACAATCCCTGCTTAGCCTGGCTGGCTTTAGAGCCATGCCCGCAGAGGGTAGACATCTGCCCCACATTCTCAGGAAGAGGTCGCCTAGCTCCGACACACAGATGGTTGTCAGCTGTGATGAACCAATGTGTGGGGGAACACATCTGCCCGAAGTTACCCATTAACCTCCACTTTTCCCCCTTTCCTGGTCTCTAGGGCACCCCGAGGCTTGGAAGAAAGATGTCTCCTGGTCCCACCCACCGAGGTTCCTTTGACTGATTATGTAAACATCGTCCTTGTGTGTACCACCATGAAGCTGCTAGTTATTCCTGTTGGGGTGACAGATACTGAATGTATATGGACCATGCCAGGCTGACCGGCAAGCAGAAGAGTAAAGGAACAAGCCGAAGGCTGATACTTTTGTTGGGAAATGGCCAGTCTAGGTGCAGGCCATCTCTCTAGCCCTCTGCTCTGGTAGGGCTTGGACCCAGCTCCGTGGCTGCTCAACTGGCTCCGTTATTTGCAGCGGTGGGAAACGGTAGTCTGGCCTGACCAGGCTGTTTCTACCATGTAAGCATATGTCAGATTCTCTCTGATGTTGTAGTTTTGAAATTTTCCACAAAGACTTAATACTTTGTGGAGCCATTGGGGAAGCCCTTCCAGTATTTCCTTCCAGGTGCTTCTGTTCCCTTCTCTTCTGTCTTTTAAAATGAGAACCTTGAGGAAAAGGACTTTGAGCAGCAGCAGCTTTGGTTGATAATTTCCAGGCTGATAATTTCCCACTTAAATATAGAAGGCGGGACTCTCAAACCATATAAAACTTACAAGAAATGTTTTCAGTTGGTTTGTCTAGGTGGCATTTTATATAAAATACTTCTATATGAAATTGACAGCAGTATTTTCAACTTTTATATTCCACAGTACAGTCATAAAGAGATTCATGTAATGTAAGGTTTTTAAGAAACTGCCCAACCGTGTCTATAGCTGGTGATCAAGTTTGATTTGGGATAAAGGACTGGGCTCCAGATTTGCGTCTACGGAGGCAGAGTGTAGCTCTCTGTGTATTTCTGTCATGCTGCGTTTACTTTGGTCCTGTCTATGTATTTAAATGTTTGAAGTGCCTTAGACTCTTGCCATATTTTCAAAATAAAATTTCATTAAACTCTGTTGCTTGGCCCTGCTTCATCACTGACAGCTGCCTGCCCGGCTCAGATGACTTAGAGCCACAAACTCTGATGGATGGGCTTTGAAGATAAGAGTATGGTCTGTTGGTCTCAGGCTCCGATGGGGCGCCGTCTTCTGAGGGTGCTTGATACTGGGACACAGGTTCCACACCCCCAGGCTGCATGTCACAACACTGAAATTTAAAACCTTACATACCACTGCCAGGCAGGTCACCTCCAGGAAGCCTCCCGGAGTTGATTCTTCCCAGATGCATGAAATGTTAGCTAGTCCTGAACTAATTTGGGGGTGCAACTACCTGTGGTTGGCTAAAAGGGGGAAGGAAGCCAGACAGACTTTTGGAAGTTTTGTGCCTTCTAGAGAAACTGTGGGAGGAGTCGTAAGAGAAATGGGGATGGACTCGGGTGGGCCTGGGCCAGCTGAACACTCTCTGTAGTAGACCTGAGGCTTCTTAGACAGAAATCTGTCCTCATCTGTGAACTATAAAAATGAGGTTCCAGGAACTGGGACACCAAACTGCTCTCTCTCCCCAAACAGATCTGTAAGCTCTGGGGTTCAGACTAAATTTCAGCTCAGTAAGTTATTAAAACCAAAGTCCCATGGAACAGAAATGGGTACAATAAATTAATTGAGGGGTGGGAGAGGACGTCTGTGAAGGGAAGTGGTTTTGGGCTTTGTTTCTCCCTTAATGGCCCCAAATGCCTTTTCAGCAAAGAGCTGTTTCTCGAGAGCTTTATGATCCTGGGGATTTTGTTTTACTAAGAAGAAAAAAAACATTAATACTGTGAATGTGGGCCTAGATGGGGTCTTCTAATGTTTACCGAACACACACAGCCCTGAGTTAAATCCCCAACACTAACCAAAAAAAAAAAAAGCTTAAAAAAATATTGTAAATGAATGGGAAAAACAAAACGAGCCCTTGGGCTCTGATAAAAACAAGTGCTTGTTTTATCTTTGAGTAAAGTTACACACTGTATCTAACCTCTGAGTAGCGCGCGCTGGTCCAGGCCATGTTTGCTCTCATAATTCCAGGCACCTCGAATGTTTTTTTCTTGGAATCTCCACACGTTGTATACTTAAGACTGATTAGTCCCATTGGAAAAGCTTTGTGCCATTTACGGAGGCAGAACTTTGCAAAGGAACTCCTAAAGGTCCCTTAAGCAAGGGCAACCCAAGGAAGGAGACAACTGGCTCTGTCTTCTGATCTAGTGAGAGGAAGCCAAACCTTTAGGGGATGTTAATTTCCTAGAAACCTATGCCCTAGAAATGGAACAGGAATGGCTGAAGGCTGGAATTGACCCTAAGATAACAGAGCAAGCAAAGTGGGAACTTTGAGACTCTGATATCAAGCAGGTGTCACTGACATGTCCAACCCCTGTCAGGACACATGGTAAACCTCTCACCATAGCGAGGTGGTTTGCTTCTGGAGAAATCTATCTGGAACACAACGGCTACAAAAAAAGAAAAAAAAAAGTGTGTTGAGCCCTTTCCTGTCAGATGTCAGTGCTCTGAGAGAAGTTTTATCCCTGGCTTCATGATACTGAAACTACCATTGTGGGTGTGGGAGATGGGGAGAAAGCTGCTGCTTTTCCCTTAAAGGAAAGACTGAGCAGCTATCCACAACCCTTAAGTCCTGGTGGCTCTTTTCTAGGGGACCTGCTTGCTACATGTAGAAAGATTTTTGTGTTAAAGCTTCCCATTCACAGAGCAGGGGAGGATTTCCTGGGGGAGCCTATAGAAAATAAACATTCTGGCTCTCCCCTGGGAATCTGATGCCTTAGGTCTGCAAGCATCCCAGGTACTTTGTCAGTGCAAGTTAGGTCCACCCTGAGCATTCCTTACCAATTACCGCTCTACACAGATGTTTCTGCAAGGAGGGCAGGGAAGGTGGGTGGAGCTAGGGCGTAACCAAGAACTCTGTGTACCTCAGCTGTGCCAGGAGCCCATCTGTGCTTAGTTTCTATGTTGCTTGTCCATGTGCAAGGGCATTTCGGGTCCTCCTGGGATAGGCCATGACTACCACCATACTATTTTTCCATACGTAGTTGACGTGAGGCATGTGACAGGCTGAGCAGGCAAGCAGGCTGTTCTTGGTATGTTAATCTTTCCTTCCCACTCCCTCATGGAGCTAGATTGGGGTTACTTGGGAAGGCCATGAACCTTTGCTTTGGCTTTGAAATAATGATGCTTTCCCATTTTTCTTTTTTTAACCAGAAACACAGGGTTCCAAAGCCCTGGCCCGGGAAACAAGTTCATTTTTACACTTTTACACAGAAGGAAATAACTAATCGCATGTTTACTGTACTCTTATTCAGCATGGCTGTAATTTAGAAGCCAGCGGGTTATAAAAATATACCCGAAGTGCATTTTGTTGCAGATGTTACCACAAAAGGATGTGGGTAGCCCTGGACCACAGTGCCCCAGAGCTACCCAGGCTGCTGCTCACTCTCACTGCCGTTCCTAGCTGTACCCTTGGGGCTGAGAGTTAATGATGGAGCCATGGTATCCTGAGCTACCCATTCTGAATTTGGCAGAAACTAGAAGGCCACGTGTTGGTTTTGTACACTTGGATAGAATGTCTGGTGTCGAGGGCATTTGGGGAGTTTGGGGAAATAGATACGCTCTGCCTCTCCTGTAAATCCTTTGGTGATTTGATAGAGGATGTGAAGTTTGCCCCTCATTTTCAAATCATGGGACCTGCATAAGAGGTATTCCCAGCCAATGTCTAAGTTAAAACAAGCCAGCAGGTGCTTTCCACTCGGCATCCCAGAAGGAACCAGTTTGTGGGTCCTTGAGTCGCTTGGAAGGGTGAGGCTGGGTGCTAAACAGAGGAAAGGCCTGAGGTGGATGGACAGGAGCCTGCTCTGTTGTCAGAGGCTTTTAATACCACAGGAGTCCAAGTCCCTTCTGAGGGGGCCACTTGCTCCTCCTGTGTTAAACAGCAGACTTCTGGCTTATTCGGAAATACTGGCTGTATGTAAATAAGCAGGCAGTAAAGGCAGTATCTATTAGGTTGAACCCTGGAGAGCTTCGGTAACTATAGCACAATTTAAATTTTCCAGAGTCATCTTGAAGCTGGTCCCTGGAATGAGATGCTGTTGTGACCAAGACACTTAGTTGGTGTGGGCAACAAAGAAACTACCAGTGGGGGACTCCCTGCCAGACAGAACACCAAAGTTTAAATGGCTGTTTTCTAAATGCCAGGAAAGACACACACCAGTATATCTGAGCTGCATGGAAAGAAGGTCCCTACTCCATGTAACATATTCCTGGGCCACTTCTGTGCTGCCTGGAAGGCAGATCACATTTTAGACTTTCACAGCTCTAGTGGCCGGAGAATTCCCTGAGTGTTCATAAGCCAGTCCCAGAGTTTTCCATTTACAAGGTCTAGCAAACGCCCAGGAACCAGCATTTCCACATAGTTTGCAACTGCCGCTGCTGGTCCAGAGGCCACACGGTGAGAATAAACGTCATTTATAAGTCACCTTTCCCTTCCCTCAGCTGAAAGGGTCTGTCTGTAAGGATTGGGGTCCATATTTTGTCACCTGGGGGATGTCTCAAAGCCCGAGTCTTAGTAGTCACAACGTTCCTTGTAGAATTTGTGCTTCCCAATTGAAAGATAATTCTGAAAAGATGCCTTTATCTATGAGAAGCCTTCTTTGTCTATGGCTCGGCCAACATAGCCCGTGTTTATAAACTCTTCATTCCTCTAGAATTGGCTCTCTGAACTTGCCAGTGCAAGTTCTTAAAGGACTTAAATCATAACCATTGTACAAAGAAAGACAATGACTACATTCACTCAGACACTTAGACCCCCGCCCAGCTGCTCTTCCCAGAGCCCGTCTGTGCTTTGGCCCCCCTTCCTGATGAAGCCCCTTTGGAGCCTTGGAGTCACAGTGATGAGGACCCAGTGCACCACACAGCTGCTCTCAGCAGCTGCCTCTAAAACCTCCTCTGTTCCCATTCTGTCGATGGCCAGAAGCACACAACAGTCCTTCTACAGCCAAGAGAGAGGCCACTCTGGACATGCATGCCAGCAGCTGAGACAGACACATCTGTGAGGCAGTCACAGGAGCCTTTGAGACTAGGAGCCAACTGAAGGTAGCCATTGTCCGGAAGGTATACAAGTGCATGTCACAGCTCCAGAGTCAAAGACTGAGTTAAGAGGAGAAAGAGTCAGAAGAAATCAGTGATCCGCTGGGAAACTGGAGCCAACGTGGTTATATCCTTCCTGTCAATAAATTAATCTCTAAGCCTCAACTCTAGGAAGGACAATCACCAAGACTGATTGACGGCCTTGATGACCAAAGGAACATCAATAAAGTGTGTGTCATTCAATCACTGTCAAGATATAAGGCCAGACACATAATCAAATACCCAAACGCTCAGGGTCTGTCTTACAAACTCTTGATCCTGGTCCTTATGGGTTTTGCTTGTTTGTTTCCATTTCGCTGGCTTTGTCTGTTTAGGCTTGGTTTGGGGTTTTGGTTGGTTGGCTGGCTGTGGGGTTTGTTCAGAAACAGGCTTACTGTGTAGCCTGGATGACCAGCTGGTATTTCCCATGCATTGCAGGCTAGCTTCAGACTCATGTTAATCGGGATACTGCCTGCTTCAGCGGGTCAGAGGGTAGGACTACAGGTGGGAGTGACTGAGTCCAGTCTGAAAAATGGTTTTAAAGGTAGAAAATAGCTTTATCTTCATGTATCAGTAGTTTCTGGACTTCAACTAAAGAGAACAATTGTCCCACGGTTGTCAGAGCACAGGGTCTTGGATTCCAGGATGTGTTCTGTCACCGTTTCATCTTTGTTTCTAGCACTTATTAATGTTAGGAAATCAAAACACTGTCCTTGCCCATTGGCAACGCTTTCAACTAACTGTGCATTCACCACCACCTGGAGAACTTCGTCCCACGCCAGCATGATGAACGGTGGTCTAGGCAATGAACCGAGCCATCTGCATAGCAAGAGTGTTATCCAAATCTTTGGAAACACAAGAAGTCACATTTGTGGGCTTTAGCTCCCGTCTGCTTGGTTCCTTTTCTCCTCATGTGCACCCACCGATTCTGTTTCTACAAAGATATCAGGCATCTCTGTAGAGTTGACCCATGGAAGATACTCAGCTCAGAGCAAGAGATGGGCAGTGTACAGGAGCCTGCTTTAGCAGAGAAAGTTGTTCCTAATAACTCTTTGATGAGCTGGTCCATTACCCTTGCCCGTGTTAGTACTACATACCCGGTGAACAGTCCCTAAGCCTGGAGAGCACATCACAGTAAGCATTCTCTGCTCACGTGTCTGGGAGGTCGGTGATGGGGCACTCCTGACCTTAGCCAGTCTCGCATCTTTTTATTACCATTGGCCGCTCAGGTCAGGCCTGAGCCGGTGTCCAGCCTATGCGTGTTTTCATGGCCATCCAAACATGCAAGAAATAAGGGAACAAAATTCTGGAGACTTGGGTTTGATCTGGCACCTCATCACTTCCGTGACATTGTATTGGCCCAAGTGAGTCAGAGGACCAGCCCAGATCCTTGGAGAATAAAAAACAAACCCTGTAGTGAGAGGAACTGGCGGTCATACGCCAGAGTGTTTACAGCTAAAGAGAAGAATTAAAAAAACAATCAATAGGCATAAAATGAAACTAACCTATCATAAGAAGACCATCCTCTACTGTTACCTGGCCAGGTAGCTCAAGAGACATACTTCTGGCCAGGCAGAGGTGGTGCACATCTTCAATCCCAGCACTCAGGAGGCAGAGACAGGTAAATCTCTGAGTTCAAGGCCAACCTGGTCTATAGAGTGAGTTCCAGGACACCCAAGGCTACACAGAGAAACCCTGTCTTGAAGAGAGTCAGTCAGTCAGACAAGACAGACAGACTTCTCTTGACCTATTTAGATACTGGTGGCGAAGGGTGGAGACAGCACATCTGGTCCACCCATGAGACCACCTGGCTCTGGCAGAGCTTTCCTCGTGGAGGTCTGATACAAGAGTCGGCCACACATGCCTATTGTCATCAGGGAAACCCAGCCTGGGTGAGCCGTGCCTGAATGTAAATGGAAGATTGGAAAGGTAGCCACTTGGAAACCATTGTGGTATGGATGGAACTAGAAAATATCCTGAGTGTGGTAACCTAGTCACAAAATATCGCACATGGTATATGCACTCACTGATACATGGGTTTTAGGCAAAAACCTTGGAATACCCATGATACAGCTCACAGACCATATGAGGCTCAAAAAGTAGGAAGATCAAAGTGTAAATGCATCAGTCCTTTTTAGAAGGGGAAACATATTCACAGGAGGGACTTGGGAGGAAGAGAGGAGGGAAGAGGAAGAGGGGTTGGGATCAGGTATGGAAGGATATGGGATAATATACAGAGGGTCAGAAAATTGAACAGAGGTGTGTAGCAGTGGGGGATGGCAATCTGGGAGTAGCCACCAGAAAGTCCCAGCTGCCAGGAAAGCAAGAGGTTCCCAGGACCCAATGGGGATGAGGTTAACTGAAATGCCCAGCAAAAGGAAGGGAGAACCTGTAGAGACCATATTCAGAGGTTAGACAAGGCCCCAGTTGGAGGACAGAGCCACCCACTCATCTCCAAATCTTTAACCCAGAATTGCTCCTGTCTAAAGGAAATATAGGGACAAAGGGTAGAGCAGAGACTGAGGCCATCCAGAAACTGTCCCACCTGGGGATCCGTCCTATAGTCACCAAACCCAGACAATATTGCTGCTGCCTAGAAGTGCTTGCTGACAGGAGCCTGATGTAGCTGTCTCCCAAGAGGCTCTGCCAGAGCCCGACAAATACAGATGCAGATACTGGCAGCCAACCATTGGACGGAGCACAGGGATCCCAAAGGAGGAGTTAGGGAAAGGACTCAAGAAGCTGAAGAGGTTTGCATGGCTTCCGCTGCATAAGTAGCCTTATCTGGCATCAACGGGAGGAGAGGCCCTTGGTCCTGTGAAGGCTTGATACCCCAGTGCTGGGGAATACCAGGGCAGTGAGGTGGGAGTGGGAGGGTGAGTGGAGGAGCACCCTCATAGAACTAGTGGGAGGAGGGATGAGATAGGGAGTTTGTGGAGGGGAACCGGGAAAGGGAATAACATTTGAAATGTAAATAAATAAAATACCCAATTAAAAAAAAAACACATGGTAACACAAACTGAGAGAAGCATGTGATCATTGTCTTAGGAGTTGTTCAGACGGTGTCTTGGGGTGAAGAACACAGAGTGTGAAACTAGGTTTTTCTATCACATCTTCATGACAAAATTAAGCTTAGGGTAATCTGACCTCCACTGCCTCTGAGACAGAATCATAGAGGCACAAGTCACAGCAGAGTCCCCTCAGCTCTTGGCTAAGGATCATTCTTACTGCAAGCCATTGCCACTTCCTGGGGCCAATAGGGAAAGGGTCCCATGATAGCCAGCAGCAGCCTAACCGGTCTTGCAAGGTTTGGGGCCAAGCTACCATGCCTGCCTGTTGACATGGGGGTAGAGAAAGAAGCTGGTATAGAAGATTTAATAACAAAGTTAAAAGGATTCCTTTTACTTAATACTCATTTAACTGTCTGGCTTGCTCTGGTAAACACTATATACTGAATGTTTTCAAAATGCTAAGATGTCTACTTGTCTCACGGCAAAGGGGGACACACCATCATTTATCAAGCTTGAGAAACAGCCTTATAGACACAGGTAGAGGAAACAGAATAAGAACTCTGTTGCTGGGCTAGAGAGATGGCTCAGTGGTTAAGAGCACTGACTAGTCTTCCAGAGGTCCGGAGTTCAGTTCCCAGCAACCACATGGTGGCTCACAACCATCTGTAATGGAATCCAATGCCCTCTTCTGGTGTGTCTGAAGACAGTTACAGTGTACTCATATACATTAAATAAATAAATCTTTAAGAATGAATTCGGTTGCTATCAACTTCTGAAACATGGTAAATTGATCCATGATATGACCCCTTTGTGTTCATAGACAAAGGCTGAAAAAACTCATTGTCTGTCTCTGGAGACAGACACTCAGGTGGTCTTGGATTAGCAGAGATAACTCCTATTTGCTTCAGGGAGCAAGTCAAGAACAGGTATCTCTGTAGGTACATGGGGTAGTTATCCCCAGTAAAGCTAGCATAGTTGATCATGAGGTTTTCTTGTCTATCAAACGGATTCTTCATCCCCTGTGCCAGGCTATGAGGCTTCTTGGGGTCTCTTCTAGGGGCATCCTTTTCTCAAAATTCAAAATGGCTACTACCTAAAAATACCTGTGATACATGCAAGTCTGTATATCAATATACATATGTAGTTCAAGTGAAATGCACCCATCTAGGGCTGACCATACTCCCCCAAGTGCCATATCCCATCTAACAAAATCCCAACAGCAGGCATGAGATGCCCTCTTTTGAATTGGTTGGTCAGGGTTATTCAAGAGACTCCCAGAACATTATTTCTGTTGCCTTTGATTGTCCTCCAGAGGTAGACAGTAAGTCCCTACTTAAGACACCAGGCACTTTAGATACAGGACCCACAGGATCCACACTAGATCTGAGCTGAAAGCCTCTCTAGGGACTAACTTTCACGATACCAGAAGCAACTTTCAAGCTTTCAAAGGAAGGAAGTCACCAATAGCCCTGCCCATCAATGATGCCTATAAACAGCAGGTCACAGAAAGCCCTCACAGTAGAGTAGCGGCACCCTTACATTAATCAGCAGTTCTCTGGGTGTGAGGTCCCTTCAACAAGAAGGAAATCATGCCTGACACGGAAACCTAGCCAACAACTGGGGTGGGAGGGGGGAGGTTGAGTGGTGCTATTAAACTCATGGATTTCAGAGGAAAACCTACCACCGCTTTACTGAACCAGCATAGTCTCCAACTGCATTTTAAAATTTGTCCTTATAAATAGAGCTGCTATGAACATTGTGGTGCATATATCTTTGTTGTGTACTAAGGTGTCTCTGGGGTATATGCCCAGAAGTGGAATAGCTGGGTCTTCAGATAGTATTATGTCCAATTTTCTGAGGTATCGCCAGACTGATTTCCAGAGTGGTTGTATTAGTTTGCAACCCCACCAACAGTGGAGAAGTGTTCCTCTTTCTCTGCAACCTCGCCAGCATCTGTTGTCATCTGAGTTTTGGATCTTGGCCAATCTGACTGGTGTGAGGCGGAATCTCAGGGTTGTTTTGATTTGCATTTCCCTGATGGCTAAGGATGTCGAGCACTTCCTCAGATATTTCTCAGCCATTCGATATTCCTCAATTGAGAACGTTTTGGTTAGCCCTGTACCCCATTTTTTAATAGGGTTATTTGATTCTCTGGTGTCTAGCTTTTTGAGTTCTTTGTATACCTTAGATATTAGGCCTCTATCTGATGTGGAGTTGGTAAATATCTTTTCCCATTCTGTTGGCTGCCATTTTGTTTTCTTGACAATGTCCTTCGCCTTACAGAAACTTTGCAATCTCATTAAGTCCCATTTGTTAATCTTTGACCTTAGAGTTTGAGCCATTGGTGTTTTGTTCAGAAAATGTTCTCCTGTGCCTATATGTTCTAAAGTTTTCCCTACTTTCTCATCTAATAGTTTCAGTGTATCTGGTTTAATGTGGATATCTTTGATCCACTTACACTTGAGCTTTGTACAAGGAGATAAGAAAGGGTCTATTTTCATTCTTTTGCATGCTGAGTGCCAGTTGGACCAGCACCATTTGTTGAATAGGCTGTCTTTTTTCCATTAAATGTTTACAGCCAGAAGCTGGAAAGAACCCAGATGCCCTTCAGAAGATGAATGGATACAAAAATTGTGGTACATTTATACAATGGAATACTACTCAGCCACCAGAAACAATGACTTGACCAAATTCTTAAGAAAATGGCTGCATCTAGAGAAGATCATCCTGAGTGAGATAACCCAGTCACAAAAGAACAGACATAATATGCAGTCACTGATAGTGGGATGCTAACCCCCAGAGGCTCGCACTGCCCCAGAAACAACTCACAGACTATAGGAAGTCCAAGAAATAAAGAAAACAAAACAAAACAAAAAAATCTTTACACAACAAGAAAACTTTGACTATTTTCATGTTACATTTTGTTTTGCATGTACTTTGTGCTCATTGTAACTATTGGGTTTTCGATGCATACTGTCAAACCTTTAAAAAGATCAAGTACTGACTATTCATATAGATTTATGTAAAAATTATTTTAAAATCTGAAAAAAGTACTGACAATAATGTATTGTATAATTTTACACACAAAAAAGCTTGAAATCTGTACATTTATCTTTGTTTTGTAAAATAAAGATGTTAAAAAAAATTGTCCTTATACCCACAGAAAGGTGTAGTCCTTACCCCTCACCAAGGAAACTTCTCTTGGTGACAAAGACTATTACAGAAGACCACAACTATTAACATGCCGAGTTGTGAAGCCCATTCCCAACTGATACATCTACAACACGATTTCTGTATCTAAGGCTCAGGGATCACTACAGAAGAGGACACAGAAAGATTGTAAGCACCAGAGGATCAAGAAGCTTGTTGTGAGATTGTGTCTGCTGGAAACATCAGAGAAGCTTTGTACATGAGGCCCCAACAGCATGGCTGCC